>NC_081375.1:45115779-45756007 GCF_030684315.1 Stegostoma tigrinum | reverse complement strand
GTAAATTTCCGGGATATGATTATTTTCTGATCCCCTTGGAGTTTGAACCAAAGGATGAGTCAGAAAACATGAAGAAATGTTCACTTCATAAACAAAACTAGTATAGCTTTGGCATTGTTGCTTCTTACAGAACGTGAAGTCAGTAGTGAAGGCAGGTGTCCATAAATGGATCAGTGATTGAGGTTTGAACCTTCCATTGGAATTCTGGAAAGATACTCTATTAAATGCCTGTAAGACATAGACAAAATTTACTGGATTTTGAGAAACATTTGTCAGCTCTGTGAAAAATATAACATGGGCATTAACAGGCAGAATTAGACAGGGTTTTTTTTTTGCTTATTTCTTTATCAAACTCCATAGGACGAACCGTTTCCCACTCCAAAATGATCTGTAAGAGTAATCTGAAAACTGGCAAACTCTCAAGAATTGAAAACAAACGTCCAAAGAATTCTCCAATTTTACTGAACATATAGTGGAGTCATAGAATTTCATACTCTACAGGAGATAAATCTGCCCATCTTACCTATGCCTGCTTCGTGAAATGGTTACCTCCCTAACCCTGTTCTCATAACATATCCATGCACTTTATAAAAGAAAACTTTACAAATATTTATCTTACTTTCATTTATAAACTTATTAAGGACTATGCTTCTACTACAAGAATTTTGATGGTGAAATTCGGTGCTTGATGCATAATGGGCTGACCTGCATTTTACCTACTTATACAGTCCATTTGTAGTCAATGAGAATGATTATCAGACAGAACATATAACGGGTGTCGAGTGCTAGGTTATTTTGAGTGGCACATCCTGAAATTTGTCATAGCCCCAAAGAAACATTGGGGTGTTCTCCCATTGGACAGAGATGACTGTAATGAGTTTAACCTGATGATGAGCATACCTCAGGGAAGGGGAGAAGTTGAGAAGGCGGATTTTCATTATAACCTCAGTTAGTCGCTCACTGATTCCCAAATATGATTGAGCAAAATTCTAGGAAAAATAATTTCTAAACTCCTTCAACATTCTTTTGTTGATTTATATATTTGTTAGCTCCAATTACCAACCCACTAAGCAAAGAAAAGAGAGGCACTGGCTAGGGGTACTGCAGCAAGTAGCTCACCTTCTGATTCCCAAAGTCTGTCCACCATCTACAAGCACAAGTCAGGAATGTGATGGAATGTTCTTCCATTGCCTGGATGCAGTTCCAACAATATTCAAGAAACTTGATGCCAACTAAGGCAAAACAGCCTGTTTGATTAACACCGAATCCAGCAAATTAAACTTCCACCCCTCCACCAACAACACACAATGACAGCGTATACTGTCTACAGGTTTCACTGCAACAACTCACTAAGAACCTTGGCTCATCCAAAACCAAGACCTCCCTCACGAGAAAGAATGAAGATATCAAACACATGGGGACGCCATCTGCAAGTCACAAGTCACAAGCCATCTTGACATGGAACTACCTCTCCATTCCTTCACTGTCCCAGGGAATGCCTAATAACTCCACAGGATTTCCTATTGTGGTTGCAGTAATTCAAAAAGGTAGCACACCAGTCATTTTCTCAAAATGCAAAGAGGAATGAGCAATCACACATCTCACGAACAAATAGATCATCAAGGTGGCCTGGCTGCCTCAAAATGTTTTACAGTCAAGTAAGGTCAGTATTGTCCTGTAAGGAACCCCGCAACCAATTTACATGTGCCAAGAAATGACAGGAAAGGTAATGGCTCCAACAGAGGCAAACACTAAGGCTGAATACTGACAATAATAAAGGTATACTGGTCTACTAGCCAGAACTACAAGAGTTTAATTTAAATTCAAACGTCCATTTACAGTCTGTCACTTAGTTGCAAAGAGTAGTCTGTTAGCAATTCTGTCACTAGGTATGTGTTTTCAGCTTGTAAAATAATTTCACTGAAAGGCATCCTGTCTGTCCATACAGGAACAAATATGTTAACAGGAAGTAGATAAACTAATAGTTGGGTTGAAAATCTTGTATAAGCTGTTGTGAAAGAAACTTGGATGAAAAGAATTCATCCACAGAATGTTTAGATAAAAGGAAACTTTCAAAAATCTCTCATTACTGTAACTACAATAACATGTCCTTGGCATCTGATGAGTCTTCAAAATAGTTAGCAATAGTTTCAAGTGGTCAAAAAGTGGTTTGTCAAAATAGCTGACATCAGTTGATTTCAATAAAACATATGGCATCATTCATTTCAAAGAAATATAATGGATTATGTTCTCAACAATTAGGCATGGGAAGACAAGATTAAACTTCACGAGGGATAAACTTTCTATTAGGCTGCATTGGCTTCCTCAGCAAAATTCATCAGAGATCAGAATCACTGGCTCAAGGATTGCAAAACGTCTAATACAGCTTACTTTCACTGCAAACTGAATGTTCAACATCTTTTCATGTGACATAAATGAACGTTGCTATAAAAGTTAGCACTGCCATAAAACTGGAAACACCCCAGAACAAATCAATCACCATTGTGTTTTCTGTTCATTGTTCTCATTTGAAAGCCTTTGAGGAAGCTCCAAAAATTGGGCAGGTTCTTGTCGGTGCAAGGACATTAACAGGGATGTTGCAATGGTTGCACTTTCGGGTGCTGCCACTGCCGGGAGGAGCATTGCTGTTCATGATTGGAAAGGTACGAGAGTTCAAACTGATTGAACATTACAAAAATTACTATGGCTATTGCGCCAAAATTAAATCTTAGTAGGGATCAAGTAACCAGATCATAAGAATTTCTCACACTAAATATTAAACTAGTTGCAAGATCTGGAAAAATGTAGCAATAATTACAACAAGTCTGTAAATTTAATTGCAAACCATGCCTTGGCTCTATACAGTTGTAGTATGATACCGCCTGATAATTGTTTCATTGGAACTAAAGAGTCTCCTACCAAAGGAAGTTACAGACTGATTATAACAGTTGCTGTATTTCGTCAGATCTTATAGGTAATTTAAAATGTAATGTTTGCCTGCCAGGACATCATGGATGCAACTGCACATGTGCAGGTTGATGACGGTGACCATTTTTGAATTAGGAACACACTCTCCATGTTTCACATGCAGCAAATGTAACTTTCTCTACTACTGTTAATATATCAAGCTATTTCTTTAACACCAAGTTTTCTTAAAACTATGTTCTGAAATGCTCCTTGATTGCATTGGTTCATGGTGTGACCCTCAGCCTTCACTGGTTGAATAATGGAGGCAGCAGGATCATGTCCTAATGTGACTCATTTGGCACCTAGTCAGGAAAACAGTCTCAACATTCTCTCCCTCAACTTAACCTGGATGGAGTTACACTTTCTTGTCCTCCGTCACTCACCTTCCAGCCTACCTCCGAGGTGAGAATTAGTATTGCTTTCTTCCGTGAGATGTGCAGAAATTAATTGTGTTGAATTTTCTTTCATGGGCACCACTGGCAAGGCCAATATTTGCTGCCCATCACAAATTGTCATTTAACTAACAGCCTTGCTCAGTTACTTCCGAAGACTTTCAAGAGTCAATCACATTGATGTGTGCCTGTGGTCATCAGATGTGGACCAGACCTGATAAGAAAGATAGATTTCCTTTGCAAAATGATATTAGTGAATGTGATGGGTTTTTACAGCTATTGATCATAGTTTCACAGTTCCCAAGATTTCAGATTTAGTAAATAATTGAAATTAAATTTCATCAGGCATAATGAGCTTTGAACTCTTGTACCCACTGCATCGGCTTGGGACTTTGGATTATTAATTTTGCAATGTTACCACTGCACCACCTTATCCCCAGTTATTTATATAATTATGATATGTGTAGGGATTAAAGCCATTTTGCTTGTATACAATATGCCACAAAAACACATTTCCAAGAAACACAAAAAAGTCAACACAGTGTGGAGGTGGAGGAACACAGCTGGTCAGGCAGCATCAGAGGAGCAGGGAAGTCAACGTTTTGGGTTCACACCCTTCATCTGAACTGATGAAGGGTATAAACCCAAAACATCAACTTTCCTGCTCCTCTGATGTTACCTGACCTGCTGTGTTCCTCCAGTTCCACACTATATTGACTCTGACTCCTGCATCTGCAATTCTTGCCAGCTGCAACCACAAAGAAGTGATTATTTTGCTAACAGAGTGGGCATACGACAAATCTCCTTCCAAACATTTTCCATTTGAGCAACTTTGTCCTTAGAGTGATGTGACCTTTGGCTTGCAATGAGCAATGTTGCAGAAAAGAAACAATAATTAAGGCATTATTCAAATCCAGATATAAACAAAATAACCAAATGGTCCAATAGAAATTAATCTTCTCAGATAAAAATTATCTTTAACAGGCTATAATCTACAGTGACAGCTTTGAATATCTAGTGAAATTTGGTATGTTTTTCGGTCAGAAACCAGGATTAAACAATTAGAAGTGGGTGTTTTCTTTGCACAGATTTCCAAAATCTTCAATATTTTGCTTTTGGATTGATGCTTTTCATGTGTTCTTTCCATTGTTTCAGTTTCATCTGCTTTAAAATGATAAAAGAAGATTTGAATACAACTTCGTATATTATGGAAATACTTTCACATTGTGTTATTTTCGAATTGTATTCAACTCAGAGGGTTAAACTGAAATACCAGTTTTCCTTTCTTGCCCTTTTTGTAGCAACATCTAATGTTTAAATATTTTCACAGCATTGCGGAACTTCAAGTTTGTCATTTTATGAGTATACATGACTTCCTTTCATTTGTTTGAACAGCAGAACTATTTTCTCTGAGGGGTAGATGAAGAAGTTGTGATGAACCCCTTTTCTCAGTATCATGTTTTATAATCACATTATTTTGTTTTGTTGTCTCCCATTAGTAGAAAGGAATCAGTTTTAGCAGTCACTTATGCATCCAGTAGAAGCCTAAGAAATATTCCAGAAGGTGAAAATGTCATCCTCAGACACTAACAAGAAGAAGATTTAAGACCAAGTCCCCTGCCTTGTGCTCTTACAATTATTGTTTTCTCACTTTAAAATGAAAGATACAATTTAAACCCTACTTCCAATGCCAATGGGATCACGGTGGCAATTGCTCATTAACCTCCACATCATTCCCATTGTAAAAGTGAGCCCTGCATCAGATAATTAAAGGCTTAAAAAGCCTTTGCTTCACCTCACTCCATCACAGGCCTGTTGTATTGACCCTGGGCACATCATGCTACTGCCTTCCATCCTTTAGTTAAAAAATAAGCCTACCATTTCTGTTCATTGTTGAACCAATACTTTTCACAGATGCAAAAAGATTGAATTTTTATTCTTGACTTTGAATATGACGCTCAGAGAAATGAAATGACTGGATTGAGAAAGGAAATCTTTTCCTGCCTTTATTCAGAATTTGGCATTAACGTGACAATGAGGCAATCTGCAGTGGTGTTATAATTGTAACTGTAAACTGTATTCATAGTTATCCTCTACTGAGGGACAGACCCATCCCCTCACCACACAAGTGCCACACTTAATCATACTCCAATGTTTTGCATTTTAGTATGGTGAAACATGGATCAAGAACCAGAGCTGTCACCTCATAGTGTTCAATCAAGGCCAACAGATGGGCAAACTATAAAGGAATAGCTCTATCAATTACGTATCATGCATATTAAGCCCATTTATCTGCTCCATTGATGTCAGGACAGCTCATGCTAACAGCAATGTTTTACTAACATTGGCGATACAATCAGAATTCTCCAAAGACATCTCATTGCCAGTGGGTTACAGATGCTGTCGATTGATGCGTACAAACAATGGGAAGATGTCACAAGCAATGTTCAGCCAAATTATGAGTGCTGCTCCTGAGCAGGGCCATGATTTCTTAAGTGATATGTATACAAGAAAGCATAAGATTTCATAAATTTGATTTCAAAGGCAAATCTCTAAATATTTCAGATGTTTCAAATTTCTGTGCAGAATCACACTATTAAAACTGTTTAGTTTTAGAACTGTAGCTGATAGAGAAACCAGCACAAAATTTAATTAATACGTCATAGATCTGATACAAATTTAGACCTGTTTTCATCAAGAGTTTCCACTCAGTCAAATTAAATTGATAAAATTATCTGCTAATGAATTTTGAACATTGTGAAGGGTTTCAAGAACAATGAAAATCACTCCTGGTCTCAGTATTATCACAAAATACATTCAGAGAAGAGGTAATATACCCCCAGATGCAGGACAAATCGGTTCCCAAACTCAGCCGTGCCCTTTGTCAATAAGAGCTTTCACCTTGAACTGATGATTACATGACGATATGTGTTCAGGTCAGACTCAATGTCTGATTATTCAAGTTACATTGGAACAGTTTTAATAGTTGGGTAGTTGGAATAGTTTGATTTTGGTGATAGAGTATTTTTTTCTCTGTTGTTAGAATTTTTTTTAACAAATCGCCAATGTACCTAAAATGAATGCCCACGTGGTATTTTATGCTTGAACAATAAAATGAAAAGGTGAAGTGAAAAGAAAATTAAGCAATCCCAGTGCATACAGAGTATACTATACATGTGGGCAATGACCCATCAATATGCTTTTTCTGCAATTACTGACTAATTAATAAGATGTCAACAATACGTTCAAGCATTGACAAGGTCACTGTAATTTACAACAGGGTTCCAAACATTTAGGGAGCCAAAAATGTTCTTGCTCTGTATATTAATACTATTTCATCAAAAGTAATGATTTTTTTTGAGAGAGATTGAGCCATAATTAGTAAATGGCACTCAGAGGGCCATTAGTTTGTGATTTAATAATATTTAAGACCTTTTGTTGCTGTAAGCTCTATGAAAGTAAACATTTTGGGGCAGCATTCAGCAGCAAAATAATGAGTTTTAAAAGATTTTACAATCCGGCCTCTCTCCAAATATATTTTGTCATTGTCTGGAAAAGAATTGCTTCAGCAGGTAAGCACATATTTCATCCAAATCAGACCCTGACTGTCTGAATAAACTAATTGAGGGAGATCAAAATAGTTTCTAACATTCCTGCTTTCAGTAGCAGTGCACTAAAATCTCCTGAGTCCTGCTGCTGATTCACTCACTGTGGATGGGATTGTCTTTACGACTATAACATTAATAATGTAAACAGTTTTGAAAAGTCACATGGCATCCAATAGAATCTATTTTGACGCTGGATTATATATGTTATAAAGACTCCAATCTTGAACCATTGTGGGATAAATCCCTAGCGAGTTGTTGGGCTGCTTGGCTTCTAATGTTTTCAATGATCTGACTGAGACATGGTATCTAAAATATATTGTCCTTTTTGTCTTGGTGCAGACTGCAACTTGCATGCATATTGCTGCAGATGCTGCTGTATGCATTGTCACCATGCACGGAAGAATTCCAGCACCACCTTCCCGCCTTACTTCATGTTCTAAAATGTCACACTTTCTCTCAATGTTAGCACAGAGATTGTGGAAAGGCAGCATTTTGCTGGCTCCACTAAGTCATCAAGAAGTTAGTACACTTGGTAACTCAAGTTATTTTGTCTCTTAACAAAGAGGCACTAAGTAGTCAAAGATCTCAATGACACTCAATCTTGATATTAAATTTCTTTCTCGCAATTTTCATTCTGAAAATGTAACATTTATTTCCCTTTTTTTATCTGATTTACTTTATTAAGTGAAATTGAATGGAATTGAAATGGCACTGAGTGTAAAAGATGGTGAATGCAATAGCACTCATGTTGTTCTCAAAAATATTCTTTCATTCCCTCCCACTATTCAAGCAGCACACCGATTTCCCCTCCCACTGTCCCATTTTAGAGATAGTTGTTACATTAACTTGTGGAGGCTCTTCAAAAGGTTCATGATTATAACAGTCCTGCAACTGAAGCATTACTGTAACTCAATGAATATTTAAATAACAATTCTGCTCTGTAGTTTTTGCAATATAGTGGAAATGAACATGTTAGTGACAATATATGTGCTGATGTAACTCTGACATCAATGGTCACATGCTGTCAAGCGTCTGCACAAAGTAAAGGAAAAAATGTATTAGAGTGTTGCAATCAGTGTACTGACTATCAGAAGATAATTTTAAAAATGTAACGTTTTAAACTAAATTAAAAGTTTAAAGTATAGACATAGAGATGCCGCAAACTTGGAGCAGGAACAGGTTAGCTTAATAGGAGCGTCGTGTAGACAACCAATTTCCATTAAAGCTATGAAGGTGTAATAACGCAAACTTGAGCCTATCAGCTGTAGCACAATAGTACAGATAAAGTAGCACACTTCATGGCAACAGCAACATTTACACAAATCATGATGACACGCCTTGAGATCACCAGTACTGCTGATCCTGAGTTTTCAGGTCGTTTATGAATTTGTGCTCCTGAGAATTTTTCTATTTTCCTCTTTTATCGTCCTTGTTCTGATTTGATAAGGTATGCACCCCATTGTGAATCCTATTCTATGAGTTCTGTTTACAGTGATCATGGAGTTCATTTGATAAATGTTATCAGGATTCTTGACTATTTAAATTGTGGAATGCCTTTTTAAAATTCTTCCTTTTTAAAGTTCGTTAAGATGAGGCAGCCTGCCAACTCTGTGTTTCACATGCAAGGGGCAACACTCCACACCCCCAGCTTTCCTTGGGCTATCGTTTATTTACATTTTGGATCCCATGGGAAGTATTGTGATGGTTCACGGATGCTAGTTTGAGGCAAACCATCCTCATCTGGTTTTGAACTCTGAATGGGATTGCCATGCTCCCATTTGCCACAACTATCTATAAAACGGGACAGTGGGAGGGCAAATTAGAGAGCATTGCATGAATAGTGGGAGGGAATGAACAAATATTTTTGAGAACAACATGAGCATATTGCATCTACCATCTTTTACACTCAGTGCCATTTCAGCCCCATTGCAGTCAATGGAATTAAACATCAACCACTGGATGAATTCCAATCGAGTGCTGTCAGGTTGTGCCAGTGCCCTGTCTTTCTTCTCTCCCCATTTCTCCAAAGTGGCCAGCAGCATCACCCAGCAGTGCTGATCAAACATTCCTGCACACTTTTGCCTGGCCAGGTCCCCTCTCCATCCCGGAGATGCTGCTTGGCCTGCTGTGTTCATCCAGCTTCACACTTTGTTATCTTGGATTCTCCAGCATCTGCAGTTCCCATTATTTCTGATACAATTTTAACCCCTCTCCATCCCTGTTGGTTCTGCAGACTGAAAATTCCAAATACTGGGGAGCTGTTCTGAAGCACGGTCCCTTTAAGCAGAAATCCTTTCTTTACCGTAATGGATTCACTGTCCTCCAACCCTCCCTAAATAGTCAGGAAACCCTTAAGCAGGCCGTTAATCGGTTTTCTCTGGAAGAGGGCAATGTCAATGCCCAAACGTCAATGTATTAGTTCCAAATGTGAAAGAGATCCAGCCATTTTTTCAGAGACTGTGGTAGTAAGATTTCATCCATCTTTAGTTAGAATTGAACTTACAAGAAGCAAGAATAAATATTCAAAGTTTATTAGATTAGAGAACATTACGTACATTTTCCAATCCTATTACTAAACAATAAGAGCCCTTAAATGTCTTTCCGTATGCAAATAACACAAAGCTTTGACAAGAATTCACAATACTAAGTTGATACATTGAGTTGAAAACCTGTAGAATTTTCCAACTGACCTTCAGGACGAAAATCAAATTGACTCAAATTTTTTCCACTGCTCTCTACATATAGAAAGGGATGGCATTCTCCTGCACATGCTCAGACATTCTGTTGTCACTGCAGAGAACAAAACGTATGTGGATTTTTATATGGAAAGTTTTGAAATTATTTTCAAGTTCAAGCCCAATAGTTGTGCAATTCCTGGCAGACTACGAAGGCTTGTGCATTTATTCCAGGGATGGAAAATTCTAATTGCCAAATTTGTTGAATAGGGGATGGGTGTGAGAAAGAATTTTAAAGAAATCTCAGATAGTCTGTAATGATAATTGTCAACTTGTAGGGGATGACCCCTGTCAAATGTCTGTCTTTGAGTCTGTTCAGCTGCTGCCTTTAAACTTTATTTTTACTGGTTTTCAGCTGTATTTATGCCCCCAGCTACCAAGATGCAGTTTTTGCACAACAGATAACAATCTCAAAGCAAGTTTGCAGAATTTGCAAAGAGCAGCCAACAGGAATGTTGCTGTCCTTGGATCCCTGAATAAGCACACCACAGGAGAATGTTACAAGCAACATTTCTCTTACTGTGTTACTTCTGAAGGCAGTCTCAACACTGATATGAGCGCTGCAAAGTAAAGTAGCATTGCGCAATTTACTATAACATGGAGCTGACTGAATAAGGTCTTGCCTAGGTAGACTTATGCATCCACAGTACACTACATGACCCTTCTTCAAGCAATTGTTTAACTGAATCCTCTTACAGCCTCAAATCTTCCTGGCAATGCTTTCAGTCAGTGGTCAACACATGTGTTGAGGAACACTCTTTGACCTGAGTACCAATTTTATTCTTAATAATCCTGAATCTGCGTACTCCTGTTGCAATATGACATCTGATCCAGAATTGCTGTATGCTCTTTGGAGTGTTGGCTAGCCCATTGTGCCTGAGACACACCACCACAGAAAATAAATGTCAGATGCTGCCATTTGTCTTTGACCTTTGGCAGACTGAATACTCAGACAAAAATTTGAAAACTTAATGCAATGGTCAACGTTACTTCAATGAAGCTGGCATTGTACCTAATGCAAATGAGGCCAGGAATCCTATCATACTTAGAAACTGTTTCCAATGGCAGCTGTTCAATAAGATATACATGAATATTTGACTTGAAAAGATTTTAACAGACAAAAGTCAATTCTTTACACAGTGGCAGTGATCAGCTGTGGCTCAATTGGTAGCAGTTACCTTTGATTCTAGGTCTTAGGTTCAAGTCTCATTGCAGAAATACACTGAACTGATATCTGAATGAAACATTATTCTAAGGTTCATCAACCTTATTAAGTGAATTTAAACAGTACCATGCTATTAATTTAAAAGTGTCCTGGCCATGATTTATCCGTCAAACAATATTGCTGAAATAGATTACCTGATAATTATTGTCTTGGATTTTTTTTGGAATTATCAAAGTGACTAGACTTCAAAAGTATTTAATGACCTGTAAAAATATTTAATGAGCTGACCTTGTGATATCTTGAGGTCACAAAGACTTTCTTTAGTTTTACTATGCACACAAGGCTGGAAGATTAAAATGCCATCTGATGCTTGGACTCTCATACACAAAAGCTTAATGTGGAGTTAGCATTTCAATAACAGAGCAGGATTTAGAGTCTTACATTGTAAAGCCAACACCATTAATAGTTATGAACGTGAAAGTTAGAGTAGAGAAGTAGGAGATGTCACTGCAGGCAATGCCCAAGGACACAATGATCCTAATTGTTACTCACTTATTGAGTAGAATCTACAAAATGTAAACTGCTCTTTACTTTAAAGCTGTACTAAGGAATTCTAAACCAGCCTATTAATCGTCATTACCGTCAGATCTAAAATAATCTCTGTCGGACTGTGATGATTAGGTATTATGCAGATTTGCACTTCTGGGTATTTTACATTTTCATGAAGGACAGGAATTAGAAAGGCACAATCTATTAGGAATGAGAGCCAGGATTCAACAGAATTTAATCTTGACACACATGCAGCAGAAAGGAGTATTTTGCT
Source organism: Stegostoma tigrinum (assembly GCF_030684315.1). Classification (NCBI taxonomy): domain Eukaryota; kingdom Metazoa; phylum Chordata; class Chondrichthyes; order Orectolobiformes; family Stegostomatidae; genus Stegostoma; species Stegostoma tigrinum. The sequence goes on along the minus strand of NC_081375.1, from coordinate 45,744,317 downwards.
GCCCTACTTAGGTTGTTTTCAAAACTTTCAATCTTTGCTTGTTCTGTGTCTGAATTCATGAGATTCATCCTGACATTCTTTAGAATGACTGGGAAACAGTGATCATCAGTGCTGCCTGGACAAGAGAAAATGACTCAGAATGGAGGGTGAAAAATAAACTTGCATGACACAGTTTGTGGAATTAACAGCTGCTTGAAGTGTTACACTATTGCATTTCCTTTCTTTCACTTTAAGTCTACCTTGTGATGATTCAGTTACAGAAAACAATTTCTTGAACTACAAATTGTAATTTTAACCGAGGGAAATAGTGGAAAGAGAGCAAAATGAATTGACCACCCATTATATATTACTTCAGTGGAACAGGAAAAGGGTTGTCTAATGGGCATTAAGTTCAGTATTTCATATTTTACACCATCACTCGAAGTTAAAATTGGACATTAGAGTATTGCATCTCCAATACTTCCCTTTCCTTTCCGGACCTCTCCATCTCCACGTCTGGTAACCACCTCGAAACTGACATCTATTTCAAGACCACCGACTCCCACAGCAACCTGGACTACACCTCTTTTCACCCACACTCCTGCAAGAATGCGATCCCCTACTCCCAATTCCTCTGCCTCAGCTGCGTATACTCCCAAGATGGAGCGTTCCACTCCCGAACATCCCAGATGTCCCCCTATTTCAAGGGCCGCAAGTTCCACCCTCCAGTGATCAAAAATGCCCTCAACCACATCTTTTGCACTTCCCGCACTTCTGCCCTCAGACCACTTCCCCCCAACAAAAATAAAGACAGAATCCCCCTTGTCCTCACATATCATCCCAAAAACCTCCGCATCCAGTGTATCGTTCTCCACCACCTACAATCCGACCACAACCAAACAGATATTTCCCTCCCCACCCCAATCTGTCTTCCGTAGGGATCACTCACTCCGCAACTCCATTCGTCCGCTGCACGCTACCCACTAGCCTCACCACCCCCGGCACCTTCCCTGCTACTGCAAGGAGTCTACAGCTGCCCCTACACTTCCCCCCTCACCTCCATTCAAGGCCCAAAACAAACCATTCATATTAAACAAGGGTTCACCTGTACATCCCTCAACTTGGTCTACTGCATCCACTGCTCCCAATGTGGCCTCATCTACATTAGTGAGGCCAAGTGAAGACTTGTTTTGGAGACTATCTGGACTCTGTCTGTGGCAAACAACAACCCCTTCTGGTTGCCAACCATTTTAACTCCCCGTCGCACTCCCAGCTGACCTGTCCAACCTGGTCCTCCTCCAGTGTCACAATGGAATCACCCACAAACTGGAGGAGCAACACCTCATAATCTGCCTCGGGAGCCTACAGCCCAATGGCCTAAACATAGAATTCACTAGTTTTAAAATCTCCCCACCGCCCGGCCTGATTACATGTCCAACCCTCCCTCTCATCTCCACCTGCCTGACCTGATACAACCTGTCCATCTTCTCTCCCAACTACTCACCCCTCCCACCTCACTGACCATTCCCCACCACTCCCTACCTGCACTCACCTATCACCATTCCACCTACTTTCCCCAGCCCCAGCACCCCCTCTATTTATTTCCCAGTTCCCTTGCCCCTCCTCATTTCTGAAGAAGAATTCTGGCTCCTGTGATGGTGCCTGGCCTACTGTGTTTGTCCAGCTCCACACGTTTTATCTCTAGATAGGCTGGGACTTTTTTCCCTGGACTGTCAGAGGCTGAAGAGTGACCTTATAGAGGTTTATAAAATCATTAGAGTCATTGATAAGTCAAAGAGCCCAGATCTTTTTCCAAGGGTAATGGAATTCAAAACTATACGGCATAGTTAAACTATAAGCTATAGGTTCAAGGTGAGAGAGAAAAGATTTAAAAGGGACCTAAGGGGCAATTTTGTCACACAAATGGTTGGGTGCAAATGGAACGAAATGCCAGAGGAAGTGATAGAGGTGGGTACAGTTACAATATTTACAAGATGTTTGGACAGGTATATGAATAGGAAAGGGGATTTAGAGGGATATATGTCAAACACAGACAAATGGAACTAGATCAGCTCAGGATAAGGGTCAGCATGGACAAGTTGGACCAAAGAATCTGTTTCCGTGTTGTGTAACTCTATGACTCTTAATCTGTATTTTCAAATAAGCGAAGGAAGGTTTAACCAAACGTTACAGGCTCGTGTTCATAACAGGTACATTCTGGGGTTTCATATCATCGGCCTCTTGCTTTCTCTATCTGGCTGTTTTACTTAGAAGAAAACGAACACATACTACTCTTTACTTACTTCATGATTATGTAATCTTCAGTTGAAACCTGCATACAGTACTTATGTCTTTCAGTACTTCTTCTCAAATACTTGCCAAGCAAGTTCAGATTCAAATCATTATGCTGATTTATTTTACTGCTTATGAACATGCAGAGCACTGAATGTAATCGAAATTTTATTTTTCTCAGCTACATTTCATTTCTGTGCAACAAAGAACTCCCATGTTTTCCATAATGTTAGGCTGACTTTCTTGTATCCTCAGAACTATCTCTCCTTCAAAAACAATACTTGGCAGAGGAAACTGAAATCGTGTACTTTTGCACTAAGCTCAGAAAAGCATCTCCTGTAGTCCCTTGTCTCCTTTACACCCCAGTTGTCACCTTTCATTCAACCTGACAATCCCATGACCAAGAGCAGAATCTATCAGCCTAAAATGGCATTGTCCATACTGAGTATAAACAAATGGAGATAACTCGGTATCATTAAATATTAATATTACAATGTACATTCTGCTATCTTTTGAGCATTTCCATCGTCAAGGAGAAGTGATGGCCTTATGGTATTATTGCTAGCTGATGAATCTTGGAATCCAGGTTCAAATCCCACCATGGCAGTTAGTGGAAATTGAATTCAATAAAAATCTGGAATTACAAGTCTATTGAATACTGTGACATCATTGCTGTTTGCCATCTGGACTCATTAAAATCTTCTAAGGAATAAAATTTGCTGTCCTTACTTAGTCTGGTCAATGTGGCTCCAGACCCACTAAAATGTGGTTGATTTTTAACTGCCCTCTTGGCAATTGTGGAAGGGCAGTAAATGTTGGCTCAGCCAGCAGTGCCCATATCCTGTGAATGAATAAACATCCATCCAAATTTTAATCTAGCTTTCCTTCCCCCACTATTCCTTGAGAGCTATATTCAACCCATTAGCAGCATGTTTAACAGACATCACCACCAATGATCGCATATTCAATAATCTCAAAAAACTGCAAATTGTTATATAATCATACTACAACTGCAAGTACAATTGTCAGGGGACGAAAGAGACAAGAACATTAGAGGAATAGCCTAATCTTCATTTGCACCATAAAAGACCATATGTTCATGATCTTGTGTGTGATGACCAGAACAGTTCTTCCCCAACAATGCTTCAGATTGAAAAATATTTAGGTACTCATCAAATCTTAGAAATGAATGAATGAATAAAACCAACAAAGTCTTTTGTTGGGCTTTACATTCTCCAGGTTATTTACAAATGTGGATGTGCTCTCCATATTGTCTTTATTAAAGAACTGTTACTGTTTCCTTCAATTCTCCTATCCTCATAATACTGACACTGGGTGATGGACCAGACAATGGAAGGACATCCCCCAATATCTCACAAAGGGAGACTTGCAAATTCAGTAAGTGGGTATTACCAAACTATTGTCATGTGGAGTCCATCACAGTAAAAAACAGCCCTTTCATTGACAATAATTACATGTACTTTGCAGCAGAAAATCACTGCATGTCTTTAATAAATGAGCACGCACTAGAACATTTTTGCTTCAGTACCTTTGAGGCAGCTGGGCCAGCAGAAATCAGCTAACCAATCTGCTATCAATTTCTTCACAGACGCTACCAGACCTGTTGAGCTTTTCCAGTAACTTTTCTTTTCATTCTTGATTTATAGCAACTGTAGTTCTTTCAGTTTTTTTTTAGTATTTAACAAGCTGTAATCAAACCTATCAGCCTTTCATTCACAACACATAGTTGGCCAATTAGAGATCATGCAGCTACTGATGCCCTAAAGGTTTATTATATCTTTTACCAGTATACAGTTAACAATTCTGACCTAGTGAAAAACTAAAAAAAAACAATGAACAGTAGTAGCATTTGGCTGGTTAAGTAGATAGAAATGATTCAAGTATTGTCAATATTCACAGAAAAGACAATTCAACACAGGCACATCTGGGCACTTAATAAATTGTGTGTGATTTCTCAGCAGATGTGCTGCCAATCAAGTGAATTACATACCCATTACAGCAGAGTACTTGATACCTCAAAATAGGATAAGCTGTGTTGATAATGCAAGGGTCTGCACTCATGTGTCTATCAACTTAAATAACAATAACTGACAGAGTACTGATATAAACTATTAACGCTAACACATTTTTACCACATATGACATATACCTGTCAGAGGTGTGCTTCTTGTTTTCTCCAGTATTACTTTTCGAATGCAGAATAATAGATTACAATTTGAAGTGAATCAAAAAAACTAATGATACAGAGTGAGATTTCAACAGTGATTCATCTGTGATTAATATTTGAGTCAGGAAATATTTCTCTTTGAATAGGAAGAAATGCTTCTCACTCTATCCAAAACAGCAAAATGAGATTCAGGTAATGCGAAGTGATGCGCAAGTTTAAAATAAGCAAAACTCAGTTTTAGTTAAGCTAAGCATCTGATTTCAAACAGGACAAAATAGATGTGTGAGGAATGTAATTTAATTCACTCTGTGAACAAACAAAATGCTGGAGCAGGTACTCTGCTTGAAGGGGCAAATTTCCTTTTGAATGTGTATGGTGTTAGTTTTACATTGACTTTAACTGTCGATCCATTGGTGCAATGTAGGTTAGGTCAGCCTTCTTGTGTTTAGGTGTGGGTTTCCTGAGTTAATAGGCAAAGTACATAGCGGCTAGTCTACACAAATCTTTTCCAGATATCAGGGAAGGTGTTGAATAGGCATTTCAGTTTGTGTATCCAACCTTGCACTTCTTGTGCACATGTGATATTCACCTAGTTGTATTAAAGCTATTACATAATTAGTGTGATATGAGATGATTGAACAGCCAAAGAATTAAAGGAAGTAACAAATAAACACACAACACTCCACTAAAATAGTAGTCAAGGAATCTTGCGGAACATTTTAAGAGTTTACCAACTATTACAATTAGTTGAGTTTTCTGTGTTGCAGCTCTGGCATTATCCAGAGGACACCAAGCCAGAGTTAAATAGTGGACTTGAAGGTAAAATTAATATATGAAATTTAGCTGAACTTCTTCTGGATTTGCAGAGTATTTACGTTTTTTGAATCATATGTGTGAAGCAGAATCTATTGCTAAGTGAATCATGTGTGACTTACAGAAATGGCCAAATTGATGTCTTCTTATTTTGGGCTTATCCTATCATGTGTATCGGTGTATTGTAGATACTCACAGATAAGTGCCAATGCACACATTATTGCATAAAGCAATCACTATCAGCAGATGTGACTCAGAGGAACTTGTAAATATATTTTGATGTATCTGAACTATTTAATCTACCCCACCCCCACCCCAGAAAGGTTGTAGCTTGATTCACTTCCCACAAGTCATTTAGAAAACATCAATAATGATTTGAATATTGGAATGGTGAGTAAAATTTCAAAACTTGCACATTATATGCATAGTTGGAGGCAACAGGACACAGATAGCCTAGCAGATTGGACAAACAAATACCAGATGGAATTTTACATAGGCAAGTGGGAGGAAATGCAATTTGGCAGAGAAGATAGGAAAGATAATATAAACTGAACAGCAAAGATCTAAAGACTGTGCAGGGACAGAAGGACCTGGGGGGTGTTTGTGCATAGATCTTTGAAGACGGCAAAATGTATTGATAGAGTGGCTTACAAAGCATACTGTGTCTTTACAAAAACAGAAGTTGCCGGAAAAGTTCAGCAGGTCTGAAAAATTAACACTGAAATTTTATCTTCACAGATGCTGCCAGACCTACTGAGCTTTTCCAACAACTTCTGTTTCTGTTCCTGGTTTACAGCATTGGTTTTTATACTGTGTCTTAAACTTTTAAATAAATGGAGGTATTGATACAAAAGCAGGGATTAGGCTGAACTTTCCTAAAGGTCTGGTTAAACTCCAGCTAGAGTACTGCAGTCAGTCCTGGCCTCCATAATTTTGGAGGCATGAGAGCATTTTGAGACAATTTACCAGAATCAAAACAGTGATGATGGCTTTTAACTGCAAGGTTAGGTTGGAGCAGAATCGATGGGCTTAATGGTCTAATGCTGCTCCTTTATCCTATATCTTAAGAGAGGGATTGCTGTATTTGCAGCAAAAGAGTCATGGGCAGATTTGATTGACATACAGAAGATTATGACAGGCTTGGATAAAGTAATCAAAGAAAATGTTTCTTTTAGCAATGGAAACAGATTTAAGGCTTTAGGCAAGAGTACAGAGATGATGTAAGAAATAAAACATTTTAGACAGCAAAGGGAATGGTCTGGGGAGGCAATAGCCTAGTGGCATCATTGCTGGACTGTTAATCCAGAGACCTGGATAGTGTTCTGGAGATAATAAAATATGAGGCTGGATGAACACAGCAGGCCAAGCAGCATCTCAGGAGCACAAAAGCTGACGTTTCGGGCCTAGACCCTTCATCAGAGTGGGGGATGGGGGGAGGGAACTGGAATAAATAGGGAGAGAGGGGGAGGCGGACCGAAGATGGAGAGTAAAGAAGATAGGTGGAGAGAGTGTAGGTGGGGAGGTAGGGAGGGGATAGGTCAGTCCAGGGAAGACGGACAGGTCAAGGAGGTGGGATGAGGTTAGTAGGTAGCTGGGGGTGCGGCTTGGGGTGGGAGGAAGGGATGGGTGAGAGGAAGAACCGGTTAGGGAGGCAGAGACAGGTTGGACTGGTTTTGGGATGCAGTGGGTGGGGGGCAAGAGCTGGGCTGGTTGTGTGGTGCAGTGGGGGGAGGGGATGAACTGGGCTGGTTTAGGAATGCAGTGGGGGAAGGGGAGATTTTGAAACTGGTGAAGTCCACATTGATACCATATGGAGAACCAGGTTTGAATCCTGCGATGGCAAATGGTGGAACTAGAATTCAACAAAATATCTGGAGTTAAGAATCTAATAACGACCATGAAACCATTCCTGACTGTCCGGAAAACCCGTCTGGTTTGCTAATGTCCTTTAGGGAAGGAAACTGCCATACTTACCTGGTCTTGCCTACATGTGACTCTAGACCTACAGCAATGTGGTTGACTCTGAACTGCCCTCTGGGCAATTAGGAATGGGCAATAAATGCTGCCTGGTCAGCCAAGCCCTCATCCCGGGAATGAATAAAGAAAATCAAATTCCCTATCTCAGGGTAGTAGAAGTGGGGATGATCAATAATTCCAAAAGGAAATTGGATGGGAGTTTGAAGGAAATAAAGTTGCAGTGCCAAGGCAATTCTGTTGGGAATATAAGATTGACTGAATTACTCTCTGGAGAATTAAGGCAATGGGCCTACTGCAGAAAAGTGGGCCTAGTGTAGATGGTAGTATTTTTGTCAGTACAGACTTGATGGGCTGAAGAGCCTCTTTTATACTGATTCTACGAAAAGCGACTCAATAGATTGAATGACCTCCTTCTGTGCTATATTGGCTCTGTGACTCAAAAAAGAAACATAAGCAATTAAAATGGAACTGATGACCAAAAAAAAGGCTATGCAAAATGTACAGCACAAAGGATCAGTGAATTAATCGGAGAGAGAGAGGAAAACATCTCATCTTCCACCTCGGCATCTTACAGCCTTCAGAACCCAGCACTTAATTTAACAATTTTCAGAATGTGATCACCCTCATCCATGTAAATCATCCTCACCCACTCCCCACCCCCGGACCCCTCACCCTTGTGTTGAAAGGGTTACTCACTGTGCAGCGAACCCATTTTCAACTCTTCATACTTCCTGTTAGCACCTAAACAAGTATTTTTCTCTCTCTTGGGTTATCATCAGCTATCTCTTTGTTTGCCTATCCCCTTTTATCTTTTGCTATCTCCGGCTCCATCTCTATCTAAAAACTGAAAGAACTGCAGATGCTGTAAATCAGGAACAAAAACAGGTTGCTGGAAAAGCTCAGCAGGTCTGTGAAGAAAAAATCAGAGTTCATGTTTTGGGTCCAGTGATCAGTTCTGAGGAAGAGTCACCAGACCCAAAACTTTAACACTGATTTTTAGTTCAAAGATGCTGCCAGGCCTGCTGAGCTTTGCCAGCAACTTCTGTTTTTTGTTCCATCTCTACATACTCTCTTCATTCTCCCCAAAAGTATAAATAGTATAAATGCCAGCCTCTCCCCGTTGTTCAGTTACAAAGGTCACTGCACTTGAAACATTAACAGTGAATCTAAGTGGATTGGTATGAATATTGTGAAAGATTGCAATAGATTAAATGGACTGGAAGCTGTTATTTTCCAAGCCTAAGCATAGTATATTCTAAACAAGCTACTCTAAGGTGCAGACTGGAGGTGTATCAATGTGCTAATCACTGAAAAATAGATTTAGATTTATTTAGACTTATTTATTTGTTACATGTACTAAATATAGGAATACGTAAGTACTGAGAAAAGTGCACAAAGTTGCCATTCACTGGTATCCCCTTGGTTACAAAACCAAGAATTAAAAAATTTTAACAGAGCCAAAGGTAAGCAAGATCAAAATCCAGATCTCAGAGTCTCAAGTCCCAACTCCACAACGATGCGGCGCTGCTCCATCACCAGGACACACAGGAGGCAGTCTGCTTTCGGCACTGTCGCTGCCTTATCAGCCCGCTCTCGACACCATCTGCTACCACCTTACCAGCCCGGTCTCACCACCATCTGCTACTGCCTTACCAGCCTGCTCCCACTGCCATTGTTCCCACCAACTTGTACACCACCATCACTGCAGGTCATGGGCCACACATTCAACAGACCACCAAATATCCCACCATGCAGTTTCCAGTCGCGACCAGACTGCTTAGGTAGATCGTTAAAAGGGGGGGGGGGCGGGAATAGAATTACTGCAGAGAGGAGAGAGAAGAAGAAGAAGAAAAAAAAGTAAAAGGAAAGAGAATTGGCTAGCAGACTGGAGCTCCAAATGGAGTTACCCTGCTGCCACTTTGCCAGAAACTGGCAAGATGAATCCAACTGGCAAGTCACAGCGAGCCCTTTACAAACTTTTCAAATATTATATACTTGATTACAACTTTGAGAAAGCTTTAGTTGCCACTGCATACAAAAATACTCCTATGTGTCAATTATTAGATCCTATAATAGCGAAAATGTGGGAAATGCCAGTGTTGGGCTGGGTGGACAAAGTCAGAAGTCACACAATACCAGGCTATATTCCAACAGGTTTATTTAAAGCCACAAGCTTTCGGAGCAATGCTCCTTCATCAGCTGAAGTCAGGATTCCTATTTGTGTACCCATTCAGATGTCTTTCCAATGTTATAATTGTACCCAGCTTCACCACATCCTCAGGCAGCTTATTCCATTCATGCATCACCCTCAGCATTGGTAGTAAACTCAACAGTGCAAATTATAGAGTCCCTTCAGTGTGGAAGCAGCCTTTTGGTCCATCAAATCCAAACCAAGCCTCCAAAGAGCATCCCACCTCAATCCAACCCCCTAGCCTATCCCCATAATCCCACGTTATCCATGGCCAATACACTTAAACTGCACATCCCTGGACACTATGTGACAATTTGGCATAGGCCAATCCACCTAACCTGCACATCGCTGGACTGTGCAAGGAAACTGGAACGAGAATGTGCAAACTCCACACAGATAGTCGCGCAAGTGTAGAATCAAACTGGATCCCTAGTTCCGTGAGGCACCAGTGCTAACCGCTGAGCCATCATACTGCTCCATGTCGCGTGAAAAATTTACCCCCTTTGGTGCCTTTTAAATATCATCCCTCTCACCTTAAACCTATGCCCTCTAGTTTTGGACTCCCACACCCTGGGAAAATGACTTTGGTTGTTCACCCTATCCATGCCCCTCATGATTTTATAAACCTCTATAAGGTCGCCCCTCAGATTCTGATGCTACAGGGAATATAGCCCCAACCTATTCAGCCTTTCCCTATAGCTCAAACACTCTAACCCTGGCAACATTCCGGTAAATCTTTTCTGCACCCTTTCAAGTTCAACAACATTTTTCCCAATACTAGGAAACCAGAACTGAATGCAGTATTCTAAAAAGTGGCCTGATGTCCTGTCCAGCTGCAACAGGACATCCCAACTCCCATACTCAATGTACGAACCAATAAAGGCAAGCATACTAAATGCTTTCTTCACTACCCTGTCGCTCGAGGTTGGAGCACTGGCTAGAGGTCTGACCATTACCTCTTGCAGGGCTGCCGCACCAAACCACAGGACCACCAGGTGCTGAGGTCAATGACAGGCCTTCCCCTGGAAACAAGACATTTGAGTTGAAACTCACATTGAGTAAGGGCTGCCTGTCAATCAGGGGCCACAGCACCATGAAGCAGGCTGTGGCCACTGGGAGTGTAGCAACCTGAAATTTCAGGATCATAGAGAACCCAAACTCAAGAAGAAGATAACTGATGGAGGGGGCAGTGGTTTCTCAGGCTGTATTCAGACTGGTCAGGGTCAAATGTACGGCAGGGTTTGAGAAAGCAAGGGCTGGGAGTTAGCTCCCAGCTGGCAAGCACTGCCCATTCCCTCAACTAGGCATCACTTACCTTTGATCAAGGGACACCACCCTGTCCAACAGCAGAGATAGGTTACTTACAGGTTGGCATCTATTATGAACAGAATCTGGTGACAGGCCTGCAATCCCAGGGCAAACAGGCCGAAGCTCTTAGATGGTGGTCAATTAGTCAATTACAGGCCTCAACTAGCAGTGGAGCAGCAGGTTTGTCCAGAGGGGTGTTTACCCCTATAACTTGATTCAGGGACAGAAAAGGTGGCAGTGGGATTTAAATTTACCATCACCCCACTTCATTAAATGCCCTTCCTATCTTCAAATTCGCTTTCTTCATAAACAGAGATTTCTAGCCCTAATTCGTATGCCTTGTACATAATGTGTTACCTCAAAGCAGATCAACACCGATATAAGTCCCTACAGAAAAGAGACATGGGAACTATGTGAAATTATGCATCAAACAAGCATAATTTTTGTAAGAAACTAAATAAAGCTACCCTGCACGTCATTGAAATTGCTAACCAGTCTAGGCAGTGTGAAAATCAGCACGTAATTATCAGCTAGATACAGTTTGTTAAAACCTGCACAACATGGTTTTGCAACGATAGCAAGCGGACGTATAATTGCCAATATTATTATTGTGCTGGGCTTGGGCATTAATCAGTCTGACAGTACAGCGTAGCATTGCCAACCCTTTCGGATTGTCCTCGAGTCTCCACTAATTAATGACCTGGACACTACCGCAGGCTATCTATGAATGAGACAAAAAAAACTGTTTTTTTAAAAAAACAATCTCTTTGAACACTAGAGTAACAGCATTGCGGGTCAAAGACAGGCGGTTTGATTGGTCTGAGAAGTTATCTATAAATGTTGCCAACCAGAATAAGGTTCTGATAGTGATCACAATAAAAGTCTTGGACTGATACGTTTCAGAACTTCGACATTTAGAAAGTTAATAGTAATGTATATATCACACACTATCAAACCAAGCGTTCCAGTGTAAAAGTACTGACATCCAGTGATGCAATGAGCTCAAAGACCATCACTGTATTTTTTTTGTGGGTAGTGCAAACTGTTGCTTTTTAAAGATTTCTTTGAAAGATCAATGTCGTGACTCATTCTAACAGCGGAGACCAAATCCGACAGATCCCCTTAGATAAACGTACAGCTTTCGTTCGAATTTGAGTTTATTCAACTAATATAAATTAGAGGATTGAAAATAGTGAGTTAGTGATTTAAGAACCCAATTTCACAGGTATAAAATTGTGTTACATTTAACAAATCACAAAATTAAAGTCTTAACAATTTCCCGCTTACACATTTTTTTCAAGGATTTCTCCACATTTTGGTGTTGCAACATGCCCCCTAGCGGAAAATGAAATGTTAATATCCGGTGTTGAAAGCATATCGATCCTCAGATTTCAAAACAAGTAGACAAGCGAGCACTATCACAGAACAGTTTACGAACAAGGAGACTTTAGGCTGTTAAACACCGTAAAGCACAACACCACCCTCATTGGCTGTGACAGTTTGAATCGCAGCCTCCAAACTTCTAATACATCTGTATTCAATCTCATTTCCATTGTCCGCTCTCCCTCAAAATGTCAGTTTCCAAAGACTGTGTCACAATTTCCGGACAGTTTACTCATTTATTCTTCCTTTAAGTTTGCTGTGTGTGTGTGTGTGTGTGTGTGTGTGTGTGTGAACCTTACTGATATCAGTCTTGATTCGCACCACAAATATAAAGCAGCCAGGTTCGAAAGATATACAACACAAACAATTACTCTGAACTCCCATTTCAATGAAATAGCATTCATATTTCTCGTCCGGAGCAAAGCAATTCCCATCCGTTTTTGCAACAAAATTGCACTTAGAGCGATTCAAGGTTGGGGGGGGAAAGAACCAGAGCCGTTGTTGGCGGGCGGGGGGGGGAGTTAGTCCCAGGGTTGGTGGAGTTAACAGATGTTTGTGGCGTGCTTACCTCTAGAATTTCCACATAACTTGCAGGGAACCAACCCCTGGTCCCATCCTTCTCTCCTTCCCACCATCCGCCGTTCAGCACCTGTAAAACCTTGATGATCTCCCCAGCCTCGAACTTCAGCCCTTGCTGATGTTGGTCGCCGGTAAACGCGTACAAAGTTTTGCACAGAACTCCGGCCATAGCAGACTCCTTGGTTTTGGTGTTTTACGTGTGACCGCTGTGAGCTCTCTCGCTGAAAAGCTCGAAGCCTCTCCCCTGTTCACTCTCTCTCCCCGCGCTGGGTTTGACGCTAGGCTCAGGAGTCCATCGTTGTTTCCTCCAACTCACGGTATGACTCAGTGCTGAGATCACCACGAGAGGGGACGGATAAGATTCACAAGGAGGGAGAGACAGAGGAAGAGAGAAGGAAAAAGTGCTGCAGTTCTGATATTTCCTCGCTGCTGGCGTTTGGATGAAATCTGCTGCAGTTCTGGATGGTGGCGCTTTGACGGGAAGGAAACGAGCTGATAGCTCTCTCCCATTGTAATTCATTCCAATGTGTTTAGTGATGGGCCGGAGGGGGGGCGGGGAGGAGCATTGTTCCAAGTAAAGAAGGCACTAATAGTAAACATTTAGCAGCGCCACAGAAGTAAGTTACAATCTATATCGTACTGAAAACAACGCACATAATTTCCACATGACGCTCAGAGGAGTCTTTTTTTGTTTTTCTGGAGAACAGGATTTGATAATTCGTTATCTTATTATTTTACTTCCTCAATCAGACCCGACTCCTCTCTTCAGAGATTTTAATGTTTTTAAATAGGTACAAAAGTACACGTGAATTATAATTACACCTTCTGCCTATACACATCGTGTGCCGTTGATTTTCCTTTCAAAAATATAATTCTTCCTTTCCGTATGTAGCAATACTGCTCCTGCTGTCCGATTATAGATTCTACCTCCCCCTGAACCCCACAACCCATTCTTACTTACAGAACCGTTTCAACGAGTTCTGCGCAGGAGACATGTCTGACAGTGGGAGAACGCGTGACAGATTCAGTGTTAACCTGTCCCAGTCCCTGGTACTCTCTCAATCACTGTCTTAGCTTCTCTTTTTCACTCAGGTGACTTTGCCCGCGCAGTAAGATGGAGATGATTTGCTGAGATCAGCTCCTTTGATTGACAAGCAACAGTTCTGCTGTTATTATGTGGGAATCAAAATTCTCGCCAGAGTTTCAGGATGGGATTTAGAAACTTAGTTTCTTCCTCTAAACTCTTAAGAGCTTTTGTTGAGGGTGTTGGGGAATCTCGCTTTTCCTTCCCTGTATTCGCTTGTCTTGCGAACAAACCTAAATTTACAGGCGGTTGTCTGAAACAATGAGACCACTGGGATTTAAAACACGTGAGGCTACCCACTTTGGTAGCAAAAACAGGAAGGCGGTTTCTTATGTGAATTGCGAAAGATTGGGAGAGCGGGAGGTGTCCCCAAAGCAGTCGCCGGAAGGTAAGCACGTAGTGGCAGCAAGTAGTGAAGAAAGCGAATGCTGTGATGGCCATCACAGAGAGAGGATTTGAGTACGGGAGCAGGGATGTCTTGCTGCAATTATGCAGGACTTTGATGGAGTATTGTGAGCAGTTTTGGTCTCCATACCTGAGGAAGGATGTCCTGGCTCTAAGAGCGAGTGCAATGAGATTGGTTCCTGGGGTGCCAGGACTGAATTCACTGGAGTGTAGAAGAATGAAAGTCTCAGAATTTCATAAAATTCTAACAGGACTAGATGTGATAAATGTAGTAAGGATGTCCCTGACGACAAATGAGCCCAGAGCCAGCAATTACAGCCTAAGGTAGGCTATTTAAGACTGAGATTGGGAGAAATTACTTCACCAAGAGAGTGGTGAACCTGTGGAGATTCTCTGTCAGTTGTGACCAAAACATGGTATGTTTTCAAGAAGAAACTTTGTATAGTTCTTCAGGAACAGATTCTTTCCAGCCATTGTCAGACTGTTGAATGGTCTCTAGCCTCAAATGATGTAACCTGCAATATATCCTGTATGCCTCTAATAAGTCTTTTTGATCTGTACATCCTTTGCTTGCTGTGATCTGCCTGTACCATTCATAAACAAAGCTTTTCACTGTATTTTGGTACACATGACAATAAATCAATCAATCAATCAATAAAAGGATCAGAGGTATGGTGAGAAAGACGGAACAGGATATTGATCTCAATGATCAGCCGTGATCATATTGAATTGATGGATTTAAGATGGCATCAACACTGGGCAACTCCTTGTGAGCTCCCTAAAGCAGATCCATTTCTAACATGACTAATAACCATTCTACACTATTACTATGATCTGCCTGTACTGCTCGCAAACAAAACTTTTCACAATATTTAAGTACATGCGGCAATAAAGCAAATCAATCAATGGAGAAGGCTTGAAGGGCTGAATAGCCTACTCCTGCTCAGACCATCTATATTTCTGTTGCTGCATCTTAAATTTAACAATACTATCCACAACATTACAACCTTTCTTCATGCCTGTAGATACGCAATCTCACCCATCTTCCTCCTAGATACCGTATTTGATCAATTAGTTAGTTCATATCTTGTGTTCGCGTCCCCATGTGTTGCACTCATTCGTAGAAACTGTTTCTCACATCCTAATTTAAAGGCTTGCTAATCAGATCTCCTCAATCTTTTCCAAACTCAATCATTTCCTGATGGAGGCCTCTTCTTAGTTCTGGGTGCATTGTCTCTTAATTTCTTTATCATTTTCACATTCTGTTTTTCTGTAGAGTCATAATAAAGTTAGGAGCCACAACAAATTTTTCTCCTGAAAATATTAAGTCTTTATTTGAAAAACATATATTTTGTGTAATAAAATCTTCCTTCTTGTCTGTTTAGCATTTATAACTATATAAACATAGATTTTCTGTATTTCTGGAATTGTGGACTATATTTTTAATGCTCAACCAGTTGGGAATGGGGATGGGTGAGAAATTTTGAATCCCAGACTATTTTTCCAGGATGGCAGTGTAGCATCGGGCTGGCCAACAGCTCCACTTAATGTCCTATTGAAGTCCGTTAATGGAAACCGACCTGGAATTTTCCAGGCCCAACAGGCTGTGGGGCCCCCAGGCAGTCTCCCAATGACAGATTAGGAGGTGACCAATTCAGCAAACAGGGAGATCCCCCCCTGCTTGTCCAGCTTTGGCATCACCCACAGTATTTCCCTGCTCTGAAAGTGTGCAGCACATCAGTATGGCAGTGTTAACTTTATTTATATGTAAGTGCAATGAGTACAGCAAATAAAGTTGATAGGCTGAGGGCATTGATAAATGCATGGCAGCATGATGACATTTCAATTCATGAAACTTGACTTAAAGAGAGGTAAAATTGGCCTCTCACTACCCTGGATATAGAATTGTCAAGCTAGATAGAGTAGAGTGAACAAAGATGGGGCAGCACATTGCTGGTTAAGTATTCCATTACAGATGTGAGAAAGGATGATATGCTAAACATTCATGAAATGAGACCATATCGGTTGAGAATGAGGCAGCCACACTGCTAGGACTGTGTTTTAGATCACCAAATAGGGCAAAAGAGAAAGAAGAGCAAATGCACAGACCAATTTCTGAATACAAAAACAATGAGAAAATAATAGCTGGAAATTTCATCTGTCCTAATATCAACTGGGATATGAAGAATGCAAAAGGCCCAGGGAACATAGGTGACACGGTGGCTCAGTGGTTAGCACTGCAGCCTCACAGCGCGAGGGACCCAGGTTCGATTCCAGCTTCGGGTGACTGTCTGTGTGGAGTTTGCGCGTTCTCCCTGTGTCTACGTGGATTCCCTCCAGGTGCTCTGGCTTCCTCCCACAGTCCAAAGATGTGCAGGCTAGGTGGATTGGCCATGCTAAATTGCCCATAGTGTTCAGGGGTGCGTGGGTTATAGGGGGATCGGTCTGGATGGGATGCTCCAAATGTGGACTTGTTGGGCCAAAAGGCCTGTTTTCACACTGTAGGGAATCTAATCTAAACACAAAATTTCTGGACTGCATTTATGGGAACTTTCTTAGCCATCATGTGACAAGCCCAATGAGAAGGAGGCACGCTTTTAGATTTAGACCTAGGAAATAAAGCTGGACAAGTGGATTAATCAGCAGTAGATGACAAATTTTGGAGCCAGAGACCACAATACAGTTGGACTTGACATCATTATGAAAAAGAGGAAACATAGATAAAGGATAAAAGTTTGAATTTAGGGAAGACAAATTTCATGAAGCTGATAGATGGTCTGGTGAAAGTGGACTGGATGCAGCTACTTGAAGGTAAATCAGGAAATAACAAGGATGCAATTGATATCGAAATTCTAGGGGCATGGTGTGGACACGTCCCCACAAAGGTAAAGTGTGGTATTGTAAAATCTAGAGTTATCTGTTTATTTGAAAGCATAAAGGGTAAAATAAGACTGACAAAAAGTAATAACATGACTGTAATGGGAGAAATGCACTGATGATCCATTCCCACTACATCTTCAGTCACAGCATTAGTAAAAATATATTGCTTCAATTACGAAAATGACCAAGTGTTTCTTTTTGGTACTACCATCCAGAAAGAAGGAATGCTTCTTTAGTAAGACCCTTGTTGCTTCTCTAAGGCATGTCTTCTCTATTGGCTCCTGGATCTGTAAAATTAAATTTCCAAATTAAGAATGTAATGCCAAGCAACTATTAGCCTGCAGCCACCCTTCCTCCCATTCCCCACCCTGCCAGGCTTTTCAAAGCCAAGTTTTTCCAATAATTAAGGCATTTAAATCCAGTTTTCATCTCCTTGAAAGTTTACTTAGCTGTTTTTCCCAAAGTCACTTGATTTTCATTAAACAGCAGGCAAACCACAATGCACTTTAAACAGTTGGCTTCATTCTGAACAAGTCACATAAGAAAAGCCCTTTTTCAATTCAGAAAATGTGCAAATAGTTAAAAATATTCCAGTTTCCACAGATGGACCTTATTATATAAGTATGTCTTCTTAACACTATGATAGTTACAAAAAAAACCAAAGATGCTAAAAGGGATAATGTATAAAAGGAAATTAGAAAAGCAATGGAACACCACAAATACTAGAACAATAAAATCAAAGTTGTATATGAAGCCAGAATTGGACGATCACAGAATTCTCAAAGGGTTGTACGTTTGGACAGTCATTGAAGGACTTAATTAGTTATTGAGGCCACAGTGGTATTTGAAAACAAAGATAAGAATTTTTAGAAATGAGACATTGGCAGATGGGAAGCCAATGTAAATCAGCAAGCAAGCACAAAGCTGATGGGTGTATAGGACTTGGTATGATTTACTGAACAGCGATACTTTTGCACAAATTTGGGTAGCTTGGACAATGGGTGATTGGCCGGAAAATAAAACTGGAATTGTTAAGTCTAGAGCTAACAAAGACACAATTTTGGCACTCATAAGTTGACACAGGAGCAGAATAGGTTGATATTATGCAGGTGAGTGTAGGTTGTCATAGTGATAAAGTGGATAAGAGAGTAGGAGCTCACCCCTGGATTCGATATAACACCGTGGGTTGTAACTGGTTTGGTATGGCCTCATAGAATTGTTAGAGAAAGGATAGAATTTGCTGTTCATAGAACGTGTTTGTGATAGGGGCCAAAGAGAATGGATTTCATTTTATAATCTTAATGTTTTTCTGGAGCATATTTCTTCTCATCCAGTGCTTGATCTCATACAAGTAGCATGCAAAATCAGAGCCAGTGGATAGGCCGGCCGTGAGAGGTGTTAGTGAATACAACTAGTCTTGTCAGTGTATACATGGGACCTAATGTGTTTTGAATGATGTAGCCAAGAGCAGCATGTAGTTTCAGTTGAGTAATAGGAGGAATTTCTGAATGCTCGTCAATCCTGAAATGCACAAACAATTGACTACACCTTCATCTGTTTGGAGACTAATGACTGAAATGCATTTTTTACTGTCCTCCTCAGAAACTTCATCTCATCTAAACTCTGACAGCTTGTGTCCTCTACTATGTATGATCCTATCCAATCATCACCTATACCCATTTTAAGCTACACTGATCCCCTGTGAGCTTAAGATCTATTACTGGTATTGTTGCAACTTGTCTGCACAATTTTCACCAGGACTGCCAGATTGCATGCACTATGAAAATCTGACTGGTTTATTTCTTTTTCTCTGTTATTGGAATCATTTTCACACTGTAATTCCCTGCTCTCTTCATGTTGGTAACCTGCTCTCTCTCTCTCCCCAGCACTGGTAAATGTTGAATACATTGTACACCAACTGGAAGAAGCGTTGAGTTTGGTAAGCAATGTTGCCCCTAAATCTTGTCATGCTGCGTGGACTTCTGAATAGACTAAGCTGGTAGAGTTAAATCAGAGCAGCAATCATATAGCAAAGGATGATGGTGTGTTTTAGCTGCTGAGCAGTTACATAAATACACAGTTTACGGGGATCATTGTTTGCAAGGACACAACATATATTCCTCGTGGAGGCCTTCAATGTCCATTACTCACTGAGCTGAATGTGTCCTAAAGGACATATTTGCCAAGGTAATTCTGCAGCAGATGATGAGCAAACCAACAAGAGGGGAAAATTTAATTGACCATGTTTTCACCAATGTACTGTTGTAAATAAATCAGTCCATGACCATATTAGTAGGTGTGATTATACTGCACGGTCCTTCTGGAGACAAAGTCCAAATGGAGCACTGAGGGTACCCTCCATTGTGCTGTGTGGGTCTGCCACTGTGCTAAATCAAATAGATTTTGAACAGATCTAGCAACTCAGAACTGAGCATCAATGAGATACTAATGGCTAACAGCAGCAAAATTGCATTCAACCACAAATTATGTTATCATGTAGCATGCTCCCCGTCAACGCAACTGTTACTATTAATCCTGGCTCAATGAAAAGTACAGGAGAACATGCTAGGCCCAGCATTGTGTGCATTTAAAAAAATTTGTCAATCTGATGAAGTAACAACACAGGGCTACATAAATGCCAAATATAGGTAGCAACAAGCAAAAGAAGGAGTGATCCCATAAACAATGGACCAACTTTAAGCTCTATAGTCCAAAGTCACATACAGCTGTGAAAAGCGGTGAACAACTAAACACATAAAAGGAGCAGAAGTTTCGACAGATGTCCTCATCAGCAGTGACAGTAGAGCTCAGGAGAGCAGTACAAAAGACAAGGCAGAATTGTTTGCCTATCGATAAACTGAAGTTCCAAGTGGACAATCCATCCCAGCCTCCTTTAGAGCTCCAATTCTGAAGTGGGGATCCAGAACTAGCTGCTTCACCAGTACAGCTACAGCACTTGCCTGGAAATGTGGAAAGTTACACATGTATTTCCTCAACAAAAAAGGCAGGGTAAGTCTATTGCAGCCAACTTCCACCCAGTCAGTCTATGCTCAATCATCAGGAAAGTGATGGAAGTCATCAACAGTTGCTATCAAGCTGCACTTGCTCGTCAGCTCACGACCACCAACTTAAGTGTAATTAAAGATGGGCAATAAACACGGGCCTAGCCAACAAGATCCATGAACAAATTTTAAAAAAAATTTTTACATAGAATTATATATTATTAAAGGCACAGAAACATAATTCATTACAATTAGTCCATGCCTGGATCAGATTGGCCTGAATTTGGCTGGGTTATTAATTGGATAATTTTTCCTATTTGTTCACTCTGAAAGCCAACAAAATGCCTTAGGAAAATACTCACTACATTTACATCTTGCTTCCTTTATCTAAATAGGACTGCAACAGCACTCAGTGTTATGAAAAGTTTCTGTTTAAATGGATATTTAGGCCTTCTATACAAAACCTTACAATAAATTTGAGTAATGGTATCATCCTTTCCCAAATTGGTGCTTGCATCAAACATGTTCCAAATTGTCTCTTAAATAACACACATGCTTTTTAACTATTCGGTATACAGTAGAAAATATGAAAAAGAAAACAATGTCAGACTGCAAAGTTAAAGTTCATATGTAGTATGTTGTATTTATTAAATAAATAACACTGAAGTAGGAACAAAAACAAAAATTGCTGAAACAGCTCAGAAGATCTGGCAATATTTGTGGAGAGAAATCAGAGTTAACGTTTCGGGTCGAGTTCTGAGGAAGGGTCACTCTACCTGAAACGTTAACTCTGATTTTTCTCTACAAATGTTTCCAGATCTTCTGGGCTTTTCCAGCAATTTCTGTTTTTGTTTCTGATTTACAACATCTACAGTCCTTTCAGTTTTTGACGCTAACGTATGGTTGATTGAACTACTACCAAGTAAAATGATCTCAGTAGATATTGGAATTTTTCAAAAAGATTTCATTGGTTAGCCTTTTGCTTTTACTGATACACTTTGTGGACAGGTTACTAGTATACATGTGCTTGCTTCTTCTCCTTCCAGATTACTCTGGTTAGTTTGCCTGCACTATAATGATACAGGCCAGCCACTGTAACTGCTTCCAAATTCTTCTACCTCTCTCTTACTCATAACTCTCCTTTCATTTCTTACTCAGACAAATAATTTACAATATGCAATGATCCGTTGAAGATATTTTATACAAATATACAGCAAAAAGAGCCCTTAATAGTAAAGTAATAATATTGGATTGTACTGAAACAAAGAAGAATCATCAAGTCAGATAATGTTACTTATGTTCCAATATAAGATCTAATTTAAGAAGCGCAAGTGGCAACACTAATGAGAAAGCTAACACTCTTAAAAGAATATTTTCATTAACTCTTCATTATTTGACCTGTTTCCCGTTAAGAATACGAAATACATTCCAAAAGTGATTCGTCACATGTTAGAGCAAACATATCAGAAGATTTTAACATAAATAATAATTGATTTCAAAAGTTGGAATGGGATGTAGAGACACCAGATGTGGTAGGGAAGCAACTAGATCGTAACGCATATTGCTCAGAATATCAGTATGACTAAAAAAAGACGGTGACGAAGTATAGAAATGCAAAAACAAGAGAGAAGAAAATGAGGAATGTGCAATTATTTCCCGTACAGCTTTTGTTGGACAGGCTTTCCCTTGTTTCAATCCCAAGTGTGCTGCTATTGTCATTCTGACTTGTAGTTTAGCAAAGATTAGTGTGATCAGGTAAAAGTGGTGAGCCTCCCATTCTGCCTTTGTGACATCACTACATTTTTGTATGTAGAGCCTTTACCTATTTTTAAATTTCTATGATTTCCTGTACAGCTAATTGATGTTTTAATTCAAGTCAGAAGTAAATACAATTTGCTAATAATATTTTCAGACCTTCCAACTTACTTCCATTTTACAGCTATTACCTATATTTTTGAACAAGCATATTCACCAATATATACCATTTACTTATCTGCTGAATTTATTAATGTGGAAGCCAGTAAAGAGTATTTGTTTGAAATTGCAGATGAATGGGGAGACAATCTGTTGCATTTGAACTTATAGTCATGAAATCAAGCACTTCTAATTGCACATTCACTGTCCATGTCAAAACATAACTGGATTTCTTGCTGTCAATACAATGAGTAAAACAAAGATAACAGCAGAAACAAAATAAAACTGTAGAGAAATGTCAGTTTCCTTTAAAGCAAAAGACAGACACACAGGGCACTGAACAGAGCACATATGGTCAGCATGCATTAGCTGAAGGGGAAATATTCTAGTGGCTATGGTGAAGAAACTTTTCACCATAGACTTGCAATTAGAAGCATACCATGCACAACCGCAGATGACAATGGTTATTAACATTTCTTAGTAACAGTGAAACCCCTCTGTAAACCTTTTCTTGCTGCAAACTCCAAAAATATCACTGATGCTGGTTTTAAAAAGCTTAACTTTATGCGTGAAGAAGCAATCGAAATTCACCCTGAGGAAGTAATTGTGACAACAATAATACATTTTTATATACTGCCTTTATTGCGATATGCCTCAAAGCCCTTTAGGGGACCATTACACTACAACACATGCTACCATATGAAGTCAGGTGACCAAAGAGAGGCGAAACGGTGTAGTCAGGGTAGTCCAAAGTGTGGGATTGAGGCAACTAAAGATATAGCCATCAATAGTGAAGCAATTAAAATTTGGAATATGCACTAGGCTAGAATTACAGGAGTACAAGTTTGGAGGGTTGTGGGGCTGGAGGTGATTTGAGAGCTGGGGAGGTGCAAGACCATGAAGGGATTCCAAAACGAAGATGAGAATTTTAACACTGAGATGTCACTTGACCAGAAGCTGATATTGGCTAGCAAGCACAGGTTTGAGAGTGGAGCAGTGCCTGCTGTGAGTTAAGATATGAGCAGCAAAGCATTGGATGACCTCAAGTTCATGAATGTTAGAATATGGGAGACCAGCCTGGAATTTCTTGGAATAGTCAGGCCCAGAGGTAATTAAAGCAGAAATGAAGCTTGCAATGGCAGTTGGGCTGAAATGGAAACAGAAAAGATGCTCATCGATGGCAATGAATATGAGAATGGAAGCTCATCTTGGATTTGAATGTGATAGGAATAATGTGACTGGATTAGTACTCCAGTGACAACTATTTTGGGGCCATGAGTTCAAAACCTATTGTGACAGCTGATGAAATTCAAAGTCAACAATTAAAATCTCGAATTCAAGGCTAGTTTCAGTAATAGTGACATTGAAACCATTGTTGATTAACATTAAAATTTAATCTCAGACTGCTGCCAGAGAGAAGGATGGAGTCAGTCACTTGGGAAGAGAGATTCCAGCAAGGATACACTTGCTCTTGCCACTACTGAACTGTGGGAAATTTCTGCTTATCTCATATTGGATACCAGATTAAAAGTCTGATGTTTTAAAAAACTGTGGAGGAATCAAAGGTATATCTTATATATTAACCCACCGCTGCAGAGATAGATGGAAGTAATATAATCTTAAAAAGGATCAGACAAGTAACTGGGCCCTTGAAACAAAGTGTCTTCAAAAGTAAATTTTGTAGAACAGAAAAGCATGAGGACATGCAGATTTAAACTTTCTATTTTATAAACTGATTTGGCTGGCACACTTAGTTCTCCAAAGCAGCTGTCAGACTACCCACGGAGGTTGATCAATGCTCTCTGTACCAGAGGTAGCACTGCACAAACACTGTTGGTCATCTATTCTTCAAGTCTGTTTGCTCAGTGGCTCTTGACAAAGTCTTCTGCTGCTGTGCCTTCTTGTGCATTTTTATGAAGTTGTGAACTGATGACACCATTGGATCCTCTTCTGTCTAGGGTTGAGTAGGTGCCTGGTCTCCAGCAATCCTCTGAATGTCAATGCCCTCGGTGTTTCCTCTTTGGCCAGTAATGAAGAGCTGGCAGTGATGTGTTCATTGGCATCTGTTCTCTTAATCTAGTTAAAGTGCCAACTGAGGGAAGTAGTGGGGTGTGGAGCAGGAGACAGTCTTGTCAATGCATCTTCTAAGGGATCTATGGCTTTTTTCTCAGAATGGTGAAAAAGTGACTTGGGGGCTGCTATCTGGATGGTGTAGACTATACAGATTCCACTAGTAGCTGAAAAAAAATGGGCTAGAAATTCAGGCATGTTACGAGTTCACTCCCAATGCCAGTAATGGGAGAGTAGCACACAATTAACCTTACTTGGTCCTGAAAAATGGATGTTTTGGCACTGCCACAAGAGTCAGCAGACACAAGTGACAGTCCTCACCAGCGGGTGCAAATATCCTTCTTTGTAGGTGTGAGGAGATGAATGTCGGGCATCCCACCCACTGCCCATCTTAGCTCCTTCTGTCCTTCTGTGGCTGTTTCTCCTGGAATGAGATGAAGGGTGGCACTGAGTGAGACAAAACAGCTGGCACAGCTGTTAGTGCTGGAGCAAGTGGAGAAAGGTGGTGAGGTGTCACCAAGGACTGAGTAGGCATTGCAGATGTCA
Organism: Stegostoma tigrinum; assembly: GCF_030684315.1. NCBI lineage: Eukaryota > Metazoa > Chordata > Chondrichthyes > Orectolobiformes > Stegostomatidae > Stegostoma > Stegostoma tigrinum. Next base: position 45,719,707 of record NC_081375.1, on the reverse strand, counting down.
TGCAGAGTGACTCATCTGTGGGCATTGAGTGGGTGAGGGAAGATGCTACATGCAATAGCGACTGGTAGAGCATGAGCCATGGTGGAAGATGTAGTTGCAAAAAAAAAGTGAGAAAATGCTGCCACTTACCCTCAATGAGTACAGAAGATCATTTTACAGCAGCGCTAGTTATTCCTGTGGACTGTAGGAACACCACTAGCCCGACAGGCATGGTCTGGTAGTACGGTCACCTCTGTCAGCTGTGAGAGATGATGGCTGCTCTCCTCTGCACCATCTCATCTTCTGGGATCTCCTGTCAGCAAATTGGATTGCCAGTTCTGCCTTTGCTCACCATGCCCAGGATGATGTGAAAATTCTAACCAGGGTAGGTCTGGACTGAGATAATGGGAACTGCAGATGCTGGAGAATCTGAGATAACAAATGGATGAACACAGCAGGCCAAGCAGGAGCACAAAAGCTGACGTTTCGGGCTTTTGTGCTCCTGAGATGCTGCTTGGCCTGTTGTGTTCATCCAGCTTTACACTTTGTTATCTAGGTCTGGACAGACATCACTTGACATGGTTCACAATTGCATTTTACATATGCTGCTGGCTAAGGGAATTCCAGGTAATGATAAGTACTTCCATCTATGTCGAGAGGAAACATATGACAAGTGAAGCAATGCAGAAGCACGATGCTTTGTTTGAGCAGCATGTGTTTGAAATTAGAATGCTAGGGCTCACAGTAAAATTGATACTTAACTGATACAGTAACCGGAAGGCAAAGTACTGGGCTAATGGTAAGATTCTTGGTAGTGTAGATGAGCAGAGAGATCTCGGTGTCCATGTACGCAGATCCTTGAAAGTTGCCACCCAGGTTGGCAGGGCTGTTAAGAAGGCATACAGTCTTTTAGCTTTTATTAATAGACGGATCGAGTTCCGGAGCCAAGAGGTTATGCTGCAGCTGTACGAAACTCTGGTGCGGCCGCACTTGGAGTATTGCGTACAGTTCTGGTCACTGCATTATAAGAAGGATGTGGAAGCTTTGGAAAGGGTGCAGAGGAGATTTACTAGGATGCTGCCTGGTATGGAGGGAAGGTCTTACGAGGAAAGGCTGAGGGACTTGAGGCTGTTTTCGTTAGAGAGAAGAAGGTTGAGAGGTGACTTAATTGAAACATATAAAATAATCAGAGGGTTAGATACGGTGGATAGGGAGAGCCTTTTTCCTAGGATGGTGACGGCGAGCACAAGGGGCATAGCTTTGACTTGAGGGGTGAAAGATAGAGGACAGATGTCAGAGGTGGTTTCTTTACTCAGAGAGTAGTAAGGGAATGGAACGCTTTGCCTGCAACGGTAGTAGATTTGCCAACTTTAGGTACATTTAAGTCATCATTGGACAAGCATATGGACGTACATGGAGTAGTGTAGGTTAGATGGGCTTCAGCATGGTATGACAGGCCGGCACAACATCGGGGCTGAAGGGCCTGTACTGTGCTGTAATGTTCTATGTTCTATATTACTAGTAAAATTTAGCTCTATTCTTAGTAATGGCGACCATGAAATTATTAACAATGGTTGGAAAGAAACATTTATTATCCTGCTTCTTTTAAAGCAACCATCCTTAAACGGGCTAGCCAGACCTATAGTAAAGTGTTCAGTTTAGTCATCTCTGAAATTATACAAAACAACGAGCTGGTATTGACATAAACTAGTTACAGCTCATGGGCAATGGGATCTCTACTTTTCCTGATGTAAGTGTGTACCAGTGTTGAAAAATAAAATTGGATGCCAAAGGATATCAAGAAATTTTAAATCACATTTAGTAACTCAGAAGTACACTATCCAAAGTTCCTTTGTTCACTCTAGTTGTGGAAAAGAATATCAGGCCAGAATTTACCACTTCCAATTTACACAATGGATCTGGATTAAAATCTGTCATTCTTGTCTAAAGTTTGCGATGTCAACTGTGTTACAAATCTAATGTAGGAGATATTTTTGTCATTATACATCAAGCAGATCACTGCAGAATTAAAATATAAGTTTGAACATAAACTTCTAGCTACACCAAGAATATCAGATGCTAGATATTGTAAGTAATATCATATGAATGAGCATGGAGATTTATCATAAGTAATTAAAGACTTATTATCAATTAACAGAGCCTCATTCATAACAGACAGAACTGTATGTAGATATATTGCAATATCTTGAAATACTGTTAGCTTCCCCTAAATTAAAAAAGACATTCTTTCACAGGATGTGAACATAACTGGCAAGGCTATAATTTATTTCTCATAGCTAACTGCCACTAAGAATGTGGTTGTAAAATGCCTTCTTGAAACACAATGGGCCACATGCACCAATAGAGCTGTTAGAGAGGGCATTCCAGAATTTAGATTCAGCAACAGTGATGGTTTTGCAATATTTCCATATTAGGATGATGCTTGTCTTGGAGAGAAGTGGGACAGATATGTTCAATCCTTGGGATTAGTGTATAGCTCAGCATGGTTTAGCTAAGCTTTGCTTTTACTATTTCTCCACTATAAGGTTTATTTACTTTTTAACACCACGTTTTAAAGTACTTTAATTATATTTTGCTCTAAGCAGCAGATGAGCTGCATCCAAGGTTCATTTGCCCTGTAATTGTCTGTTGCTTTTCTATGCAGGTTGAAATGGCAAATTTCTATCAATGGAACATCTAAACGGTGCTGTGCCCTCTACACAGCAACTGGGACCTGCGTGAACTGCTAGAAGCTGAACTGAAACTGGGACCTGTGGGAATTGCTTGAATCTGAATTGAAACTGGACCTCTGGGAATCAATTGTGTTGAATCATCAAAATCATGGACCCCACTGGTGATCTAGCTGTGCATTTTGGTATAAATATTCCAATGTAAAGGCTTCTTTTGAATGTGGCAGCATATATTCTAATAGCTCTTTGAAGATTTGAGGGAGTGTTTGAGAACAGGGGAATTACAGGCATCATCTGACTTTATTCCTGCTGATGAAGAATCATCTCAGGATCTCTTAATTGAAGCACAAAGAACCAACCTATGGTCAAGAAGGACAGCAAGCATGCATTATAACGCGACAGGAAACAGGAAAGACTGAACAGGCTGTTTTCTTTTACCTTCTCCAGATGGATTATTAAATACAGGCACTTTAAAGTATGATGAAGTTTGTGAACATAAACATTTAGAAGTTGTCCAAAATCATTGTTGCGTGGCTGAATCCAAAGCAAGATGGTAACCGTAAATGTGATACAAAACTCAGCAGAAGCTTGTTTGTCCAGAGAATTTAATGCTCTCCAGCACGCCCACTGAGTCCTGACTTCTGGCCGCAATCATACACGCATACAAAGTGTACAAAATAGGAGTAGATGTAGGCCATTCAGTGTTTGCACATGTCAACTGAAATGGTAGGACAAACTGGTTTGAGAACTGCACGATCATATTCCAAACCTCTTCATGTTGGTAGACCATTGGAAAGAAGGAAGAAGCTGAACCAGGCCAGAAAATGATGCAGTGGAGGTGTCTGCAAGATAGCAGCTTTTGGATAGCCAAGGGATGTTCATGAAGTCTGGCTGCACACCCTGGCACATATGGTGGAGCTGCTTATCCAGGTCACAAGTACTGCTATTGCCCACTGACTTCTGAAGACATTCTTTTCCATCAAGATATTGGCGCCTCTTAAAGAGAGCCAGGCCAAGCCACTTAGCCTCAAATGAGTGGATTGTCTTATGAGGAAAGGCTAGACAAGCTAGGCCCGTATCCTTTGGAGTTAAGAAGAGTTGGAGGTGACTAAATTGAAACAATAAAGATCCTGAGGAGACTTGACTGGATGTTGAAAGGATGTTTCCACATGTGGGAGTATCTGGAACTGAGGGTCATTGCTTAAACATAAGGGGTCACCCATTTAAAATAGAAATGAGAATTTTTTTTTCTCTGTCAGTGATTTGTGAGTCTTTGGAAATACCTTCCTCAACAGACAGTGATTTCTGAATCTTTAAAGGTTTTTAAAGCAGATGTAGATAGATTCCTTATTACCAAGGGAATGAAGTATTATCAAGGATACGCAAGAATGCAGAGTTGAGGTTAAAATTAGAGCAGCCATGTTCACATTGAATGGTGGAGCAGGTTCAAAGGGACAACTAGCGTATTCTAGTTCATTGCTTGTATGTTCATATGTCATTGGTTCCTCGGTACACATTCAGCCCATGCAAGCTTCAAACCATGCACATTGTCTGTGCAAGAATTTCAAAATGCCTCAAGTCCATGTGTAGCACCAGGAAGCAAGAAGGATCACTTGGACCTTATGTTGGTGAATCAACAGCATCTTGAAATTTCTCTCAGGGCACCTTTGATGGTTTAGGACTTCCCTGGCTGTGCCAGTGACACCTTCACCTCAACTTGGTGCAGTGACAAAGGTAATTCCTGCCAGTGGATGGGAGAAATGCCAGAGCACTTAAGGCCTCAGCTGACCAGAAGATATCTCTAAGATCATTTCTGCCAAAGGGGCATTAGATCAATGCACTGTGTTGACAAAACTAACAGTGATGAAGAGAGAAGTCCATGGACATTGGCCAAGAGCAGTTAGCCAAGAGATTGACACTGCATTGCTGGCCAGCCCCCAGAGCAATGCATATTAACAAGGACATGAGGGGAAAATGTTGTAAATGGAAGGCACACTGAATTTTGGATCTACTTGTTTTCAGAATCAATCATAATGACATTGGAGAATACTGGGGCACACACTTGATGGGACAAAAATACTTCTTCTGTAGTTTGGTAGTTCTGTGAATAAGTTCATGTATCCACTCTGCAAAAGTTGCTGTTCAATTTTGTCATAAATAACCGTGAATGTTGTTAATATCACTATTACTTCCACTGCAATATTTTGGTTTTTATATTTTTGTGAATTAAAGACAAAATCATCTCTGAGGTGCAATATAATGAACTAACTTTTATATTGTTTTAAGATGCACTCTCAGTATGAAGTTTAGAAGTTTGTTTTGTAATAAGTCAATGCTTCACGCCCATTGCATTGGGTAGTCTTTGGTTCTGCATTGATAGCATGAGGTCTGATAGATCTTAGCAGTCTGACTGGAAAACAACAGATAGAAAACAAAGACAGAGAAGAGACCTTAACCTGTCAAGCTGAACAGGTTGTAAGTGAGTTTCTGGTTGAAAGGGATGAAATTGCCAATATGTTAAGGAGTTGTTGGTAACTTTCCAGTTTGCATTGAATCTCACCACATTTAGGAGCATGCGTGAAACTCCTGGAGCACTGTTAAGTTAGACACTCTAACACAGGGTTCTCCAAAATGGGAGGAGCTGAAATTCAGGCACTGTGATCTCTAAAGTAACAACTGCCAACATGGTTCTCTGTCCGAGTTACAGACTTGCAGACCCACCCAAGGCTCCCCATTCTTACAGATATTCACCTGCCCCCATAGATCTCCTCCAAACCTAACTCTCACAGCTGTCTGTCCCCAAGCCTCACCAAGGGACTGCAACGGTTTACACACTTTAAAATGGTGTCACACTGGGAAAAGTTTGGGAAGCACTGCAGCCTCATTTGTAATGTGTTCATTATCAGTTTCTTTAACTGGGATTTCGGGATTTGACTATTGTAGACCATGGCATAGAAATCAACGTGGCATATAAAATCTTGTTTTTGTTACATCAGCCATGACACTTGGTAATTCTCATTTGCAGTCAGCCTCAACTTTTCATTCCATCCATTGACTTTCTATTTACCAGTACCTCATAACTTAATGCAAATGATCAAGTAGGGAATGTGACTATGTTGCGGAGATTTGCAAGAGTTTTACAATGTCCATACACAGCATACCTCACATTGAGAATTACAAAGATTGTGACCACTCCCACAAGTAGTTTTATACTTGGTGTATTAATCAACCCTTATTTGGGAAGGGATTTTTCAAGGCTTCTAATGTCGAATTAGATGCCGAAACACACATGGGCTCCCTGGTCTTCATGAAACTTGCTAATAAAATCCAGGTGAGAAAACTGCAGGATGTGAGGGTGTTGAACAAGTAAAGAAGAAAGAATTTGTTTTAATATTGAAAAGTTACATCTTTGTCGAGGAGAAAGACTTATTTTCCTCACCAGATCTATTCTGATAAAATGCTTTTGCTGTTTTGGATGCAATTTCCAATATTTTGGAAATTACTTCAACTTCTATGGAGTCTACCATGTGTGGTCTACACCTGCCAGCAGTCATCTCACAATTCAACGTGGCATTTACCTTTGCAGCTTTACCTTGGACCTCAGATGGGAACCACATTAGGCAGAAGCAGCAGCACCAGTAGGAGAAGGATCAGCCTTCCCTTCACCCACCTGCTACTCACTCCACAGGCAAGAGAGAATGGGTGCAGAGATCCAGGTCCCAGTACAAGAAATCCCCAACACAGGCATAACAGGCACAGGCATAACAGGCACAGGACAAGCTTTGTGGACATGAATGAGCAGCAGTGTCCCAGAAAACAGATGATATGTGCAGTCATCCTGAATGTGCATCACCAATGGCTATCAACGTTCCCACAACCCTTAACCTCTCCAGCTTTGGTTTCTTTCATAATCTGCAGAAGATATTTGTAACCCACGAATGCACATCACAAATAAGCAATACCATGTTTTTCAGGGTTAAAATTTAAGCTATTTTGCAATCAGTGATGTCAGTTGGACTGAGATTTGGTTTAGCTGTTTTGAGTTGCCCATAGGTCAACAGTGTTGTTGACTGCACACATGGCAAACAAAGAGCCTCCAAACCTCCCTGCAGTCCTCAACAGCTAAAAAGTATCCAATTCCAAGAGTGCTCAGCTTATCTGCAACCATGAAAGGGTCATCATGCCTGCCTGAGAGAGATTCCCAGCAAGCGCATTGAATGTTTTCATCTTGTACCAGTCAAACCATCACACCATGAAGCAAAGACAAGATAAGCAGGTGGGTATTAAAGTGGCAGATGGAGTATATTGTGGAAAAGTGTGAAGTTATTCATTTCGGTAGAGAGAATATAAAAATATATTTGTTAAAAGACATGAAACTTGTAAATGTTGATGTTCAAAGTCTTGAGTATGCTCACACAAGAAACACAGAAAATTACTAAAGGAAGGGCCACCGGACCCGAAATGTTAACTCTATTTTTCTACCTCACAGATACTGCCAGGCCTGCTGAGCTTTTCCACAACTTTGTTTTTGACAACAGAAAATTACTATGCAGGTATAGAAAGCAGTTAAGATGTCAAATGGTGCATTGGTCTTTATTACAAGTGGACTGGACTAGAAGAGAAACTTCTCTACACAAAGCAATATGCATCTTTTGGAATTTGTATCATTTTCAAACTGAAGCTCAGACAGAACTCCTCTTATGTGAAAAATACATGCCTGCTAAATGTATTAAGTATGAGGCCTTAGTTTTCTCCATTTCTAAAATACGTCTGGTATGTTACATTTAAGAAAATGAATAAAGTTAGTTTACTTCATCTTTATGCATTTCCAACTCAAAAAAGACTGACGCAGGCACCATCTAAGTTTCTGGCATCATTCATTTGAAAATCAGGGGTAACACTATCAATGAGGAAACCAAATGTTTGGCTGCAATGCTACATATAATCAAAAGCCAATCTTTAATTAATGTTATTACAATCCAAAATTATATGGAAAAGACAGAATAAAGAAGTTTACTCTGTTGGCAGATGATCAACATCTGTTTCTGTTGAAGGAACACACGCAATACATCTATGTTATGACTGTATAATTACAATAATGTATATTATTGTAAAGAAGGCTAAACTGTCTTTTTAAATGGACATCAAACCTGATAGGATTGTTCCCAGAAGTATACTGTATGCCTTATTTACCTGTAACGCCACCTTCAGTGGATATGAAATCCAAAGTCCTCTGCTCCTCCACAATTTTCAGTGTTCTAGTATTTATTGTGTATTCAAGTGCCTTGTTCGTCCACCCCAAATGAATACCACACTGCACATATCTCCAGACTGAATTTGATCTCCCATCTTTCCACTGACTTGACCAGTCCATTGATAACTCTCTGCTTTTGACAATGTTTTTCCTCAACAATGAACAACTTTTTGCGTCATATGCAAGCCTCTTAATCATGTCTCCTAAAATCTATGTTTCTAACAGTGATATTTGCCATGAACCTTAGAAGCTGCCTTCCAATCACAAAAACAGCCTTTGACCATTACTTTAAGTTCCCAACACTGAGCCAGCTTTTGATCTAACTTGCAAGTTCTCGTTGGACTCCATGAGTTCTTACTTTTCTCGTTTAGTTTTCCATGTAGGACATTGTTGAAAACCTCACAAAAATCGATATAAGCTCCATCAATTGCATTATCCTCGGCAATTCTGCATGCTACCTCCTCAAGAAAATCAAACCAGACAGACATGACCTGAGTTTAAGAAATCCATGCTTTGGATGGATTGAATGGATGGAAGAATGAAGAATTGTTAGGTTGGGCCTTTCTAAATGACCTTTGCAGCTTGATTTATGCTGCCTTCTGAATATGATTCAAATACTTTGCCTGCTAAGAAGGTTAGGCTTACTGGTGTGTAATTATTTGGCATACCCCTTCTTCCCATTTTAAACAAGAGTTAAACTTTAGCAAGTTTAACATCATTTCTGTAGCAAAGAAGATTTGAATATGGTGGTCAGAATCTCTGCTATTTCTTCCATGGTTTCTATCAGCAGCTGGGAATACATTTGCTGTGAGCCTTATCTCTGTTAATATCTCCACAATACTCATACTTTTTTACTTCAAGAAACTGTCTTCAATCTACTTTTTCACATCTCAGCCACATAAAACTGGCCTTGTCCTAATTTAATATATTTATTCTTGGCCTGCATTTGCCTTCATATAATAATGCTAATCGTAATTGAATTATGATCACGACTTCCAAAATACTCCCTCACTGACACTCCTTCCAACACCTTAGTTTCATTTTTTGGAAAAAAGTACAAAACCATCCCAGCTCATGTGGTAACCAAAACAGTTAAGAACTGCAAACATTGGAAATTTGAAACAAAAACAGAAGTTGCTGGAGAACCTCAGCAGTTCTGGGACCATCTGTGGAGAGAGCGCAGAATCAACGTTTTGTATCCAGTGATCCTTCACCAGACAATTTTCATCATTCCATTGACTTATTAGTATCATAAAAGGAAAATAGAGAGCATCTTCATGACTCGTGTTGATGATTTAAGTAACGAGATTTAGGGTAACTGACAAAAGAATTAGAGACAACATAAAAAAACATTATTTTCACACGTGATTTTTTGTATGTTGGAATGCATTTTCTGAATGAATGATGAAAACAGACTCAATAACAAAATCAGAAAAGAATTGGGCAGATACATAAGATGGAAAAATGATTATGGGGAAAGAACAGAAGAATGAGGTTAATTGGATAGCTCAAACAATGAGTCAACACTGCTATGATGGTCCAAATAGCCTTGGTCACAAGGTTGGAAGCAGGGATTTTTGCTGAAGGTTATTGAATGTTACAAAACAGTTGTGACACTCAGATATTGAAACAATTTACATCCAAATGCAGCGAGACCCAAACAATTTCCATTCGTGGGCTGACAACTGACAAGTAACATTCACACCATATGAGTGCCAGACAATGACCATCTCCTACATGTGAGAATGTAACCATCTGCCCTGATACACAATGTCATTACCATCACTGAATCCCACATTATCACTGTACTGGTGGTTACCATAATCCAAAAACTAAGCAAGACTTGCCATAGAAATGCTATGGCTACAAGAATAGGTCAGGGGCTAGGAACCCTGTCATATGTAAGTCACTTCCTGACTCCCCAAAGCATGTCTACTGTATAGAAGAGACAGATCAGGACTGTAATGGGGTGCTCCCCACTTGTCTGGAATACTGCACAACAAATAGAGCTCAAGAGGTTTGCCACCACACTGGACACATCAGAAATTCACCAAGGTTCCTTGGATGGCACTTTCTAATCACTTGACCACTACCATTTAGAACATACATGGGATCATCTGTAAGTTCCCTTCCAAGCCACACCTTCCATCCCGACTTGGAAATATTTCATTATTCATTCAGAGTTGCTAGATGAAAAGAAGGCAGCCCATCACTACCTTTTCGAGGACAATGAATGCTGGCTCAGTCGGTGACATCCACATCCTATGAATGAATAAAAATATATCATTTTATAATTCCACAATAAGGCATTAGAAATACACAGGAGTAGCTTAATACATGGAATGTAGCAAAGCAGAAAAAAAAAACGATGGGATAGAACTGGTGTCATCCTTGGAAAAGGCACAAAATATTTCCTGTATGCAAATACAAGGACATCAACACTTAGTTTTGTCAATGCCTTCTGGAAAAACTGCACCAAAACCTGAACTATTACATAGAAGATTGGGCAGGAAGTGGACAAAATATATCAGTGGCAAGAAACTAAAATGTAAAGAACTGACTTCTTAGAGATCAGAACATACAATTCCTCAGAAGTGGCAACGAACCCCAGATAGTTCTCAATACCAGGACATTGAATAAAACATAATTTATTAAGCCATCTAAATTTGATAATGACAAAAGTGTAGAAGAAATATTTTTAGAGATAATGGGAGCTGCAGATGCTGGAGAATTCCAAGATAATAAAATGTGAGGCTGGATGAACACAGCAGGCCAAGCAGCATCTCAGGAGCACAAAAGCTGATGTTTCGGGCCTAGACCCTTCATCAGACCCTCTCTGATGAACGGTCTAGGCCCGAAACGTCAGCTTTTGTGCTCCTGAGATGCTGCTTGGCCTGAAGAAATATTTTTACTGTTTTGCACTCTGTTTCACAGCAAAGAGAACACTATCATATTATTCTCTCAATTGATTATACTGAGAGTTTTTATCCATTTAAAAACTCATATTTTTCTTCTCATGTTACAAATCACATTCATAACCATCAGCTCCCAACCACATACTGTTGATTTATCTACTAGGGCAAACTTGAGAAAGGTCAGAATTACTGTAATTGTGATTTTTTTTGCTTGTGACTGTGGGAACACTTCCCTTCTACTTGAGGTGACAGATTTGAGACTGGGAATTAGCTTGCAGTGAATTATGACTGAAACCTGTGACATACTCCTCCATGCCAAACTATTTTTAATTGCGCAGCCAAGATGAAACACCATGTTTACTACATTCCAAAATCAATGTGATGAGCAATAAATAAAGATGGCACCAACAATAATGATGAGATGAGAGCAACATGGCACAGCTTGAATATGCTGTCAGTATTCCTTATAAGCTAAAGGACTATTTTTACGTTTTGCCAAGTGGAATTTTGTCTACTTCTTGCCAAATTGCATAACTCCTTTTGCGACTCCAGGACAATCCAAAGCACTTTACAGCCAATTAAGTATTTTTGAAGTGCAGTTACTATTATAATGTGAAAAATACAGCTGCCAATTTGCGCATTGATTGGTAAAATGGGAAAATGCTAACATCTACGGCGAATCAGTCACAGTACGCCGAGGTGCTGGAAATTCGTTAAAAATCCTTGGGTTCTACTTTTGATGGATAATGAATAGCATAATAGCATATTCACTGTAATTAGAACTGTAGTGAGTAACATACGGTATTGAAGAAAATAATTTGTTTTATCACTTTATGCAATGCTAACTATGAATGGTCATATCATTGTAAGAAATATATATGTTTGTCTTGAAATACAAACTGGATAAAATGGAAGTTCGGACTCTGCTATGTTGCAGGTAATGAGCTGGGTTTGTTTTTCAATTCTAAGGAAAAGTAGCACTGTATGATGTTAATTTATAGGTTTCACAAGGTTGTGTAACCTTCAAAGAAGGTGGACCAAATGCCCAGTAACAGTTTTTATTGGTTAAGTTGCATTTTTGTTACAGAACTGAAGTCTCTAAAGAACCTGCAAACCAAGACAGATGAGTGGAAAAGATATGACACTCAAAGACTCGAAGAAGATGAACTTTTAACACAAGCAAAAACCTAGGTCCAACCGACCAGCTACTGAATTTAAAATTGCCAAATTCATTAAGAACATAATACCATCACCAGTGCTGTGTCCAAATTTAAGCAGAACACCCAGAATTGTAATGGTTATCATCTTCACTCTGCTATCTCACACTCACAGAACTACCACTGACTTTAAATCTGTCATTTGCCCAGGTCATAGACTATAACTCATTATTGCATGTATTATGTTTACTCAATGGCTCATCATCCCAAACTATGAACTCTTCCTCTGTGATTCCTACTTACGCAATAGGGCAACGTCACTATCCTCACACTCATGCATCACCACAAACTGTTTGGCCGTCCATTTCAATCATACTCAATTCCTCAGTTTGTGCTATTGCAGGCCAAATTGTTTCACCCCCAAAATGATGACTCCACAGCACCGTGACTGGCCTATGTGTAAATCCTAGGCTGCTTGCACCTGACATGCAGTACTGACTGTGGCCAAATGCTTGGATTTCCATGACACAGATCCAAGGACATTGATAGGATCAAGCAAGCACCAGTCTGACAGTGGCCAACAGACTGGACTGAAATAGGACAAAACCCTTGACTGACTTTGGTAGTAGTCCATGACTGACTATTAACCCTATGGACCCCATGGAGGACAGCTCCTTTTTGACGTTTGTACGTGGCCTTAGCTTCAAGCACATGGAGGTTGTTTATCACGTAAATTGCTTGTACATGCTGTGTGTGTGATGGTGACATAGAATGGTGCAGCACAGTGATATATCCACCTTCTTGACTGTTCAGTGCTCCCCAACAGGACAAGTTCCCTTCCTCACCCTCTGTATTAAAAAGCATCGTAGGCCACTGAGGCTGGCAGCCAGTAACTAAGCACTAATAAAAACCATAAGCATTAAAAATTAATGTAGCCCACCCAGAGTCTGGCAGCTAAAAGTCAGTGCTGAAGTCAGTGAGTATGTGTTAAGAAGGCAATATGAAGTATACAGAGGCTGGCAGCCTCCAAGAAGGTACAAAGTGAGTGAGTGCTAAGAAAATGAACAGAGAGCCTAAAGATGCATCTTGAGCAGATGCTTCAGATGTGTGTCTGCTTGTGGGTGCAGGGTGACCTGGCTGATGCATGCAAGTCAAAGTGTGCCTGAGCTGCAAGTTCCTACAAATTGCTGAAGGGATGTGTGAGTTAGCCCAAGATCAGTTCAGATGATATAGCGAGGATGGTGTTTCACTGATGCCAATTTGAATGGACAAAGTGTTTAAGAGGCTGGTGTCCATGCAGGGACAATTGTGCTGAAGAAGGAGGCACGGTGGCTCAGTGGTTAGCACTGCAGCCTCACAGCACCAGGGACCCAGGTTCAATTCCACCCTCAGGTGACTGTCTGTGTGGAGTTTCTCCCCATGTCTGCCTGGGTTTCCTCCCACAGTCCAAAGATGTGCAGGCTAGGTGGATTGGCCATGCTAAATTGCCCATAGTGTTCAGGGGTGTGTGGGTTATAGGAGGATGGGTCTGGGTGGGATGCTTCAAGGGGCAGTGTGGACTTGGTGGGCCGAAGGGCCTGTTTCCACACCATAGGGAATCTTGTCTTATTTAAGTTTAGCAAGTTGCTTCCAACCCAAGTTTCTCACTCTAAACTGAAAACTAAATATTATCTTAACATGGTCACTGTTTCCACAGGGATTTCTCACTCTGAGATCATTTATTAAATCTGCCTTATTACACATCAGATCCAAAATAGCCTGACCCCTGATTGGACCTACAACTATTGCCCTAGGAAATTGTCCTGAATATCCTCTATAAATTCTTCCTCATGGACACCTTTGTTAATTTCATCTTCCCAAGACTGATATTATTAATATAGAATCACTACACTGTGGAGGCAGGTTATACAGTCTATCAAGACCACATCAACCCTCTAAAGAGCATTTCCCTCCTGCCCCATATCTGCATTTCCCATGACTAATCCACCTAGCCTATATATCCCTGGACCCTACGGGCAATTTAGCATGGCCAATCCACCTAAACTAGACATCTTTGGTCAGGGGAGGAAGCAAGGGCACTCAGAGGAGAGCCCCACAGACATGAGGAAGAATATGACAACTTCACACAGACAGTCGCCTGATAGTGGAATTGATCCAAGTTCCCCAGCACTGTGAGGGAGCAATGCCAACCATTGCGCCACTGTGCCAGCTGGGCTCAGCAGGCTTCACTTATCACACTAATGCATTCTGCAGTCTCCCTTGCAAAAACATCTGTTCCCATTGTAATGATAGATAATAAAAAGTGAGGCTGGATGAACACAGCAGGCCATGAGTTTTTTTTTGTGGACACATACACTGCATTCTTTATGTTGTGCCCTTCTTTTATGTAACAATTGTTATAAAAAAAAGCATATTGGGTTAAAACAGAAAGATTAAGCCATAAAAGTAGGTTTGTGCCACTTTTTTTGCCAAACTGGCATGCTTAATATCAGCCATATTTACCTAAACTACCTTAGTTTTTCTGCTAACAAATCACTGTCCATGAAGTATGCTTTGTAGGCCTTTCTGACTTTCAGGCATGTACTCACATGCAAACTGACGTTTTCCCAGCCACCATCAGTTCTCAGGAAGGGTCACCGGACCCAAAAATTAACTTTGTTTTTTCCTTCACAGATGTTGCCAGACCTGCTGAGCTTTTTCAGCAACTTTGTTTTTGTTCCTGATTTACAGCATCCACAGTTCTTTCAGTTTTTATGTGTTTTGTGCAACTGCTTTATGACAATATTGATGGTGCATTGTTGTGTTTTTATATCAGGTACCCTGTATAAGATGCCCAACAAGGGAATCAGCATTACTCACATGTTATCATCTATTGCTCTGCAATGACACACCTGAAAACTATTTTCTGGAAGCAAAACTGACATGAAACTTTTTTGATGTGTAGTTCAGAAGCTTGTCTGCAGCCTGGTCTGGCTTTCCTTTTTTAAACACATATTTGTACTCCTGAAGAATTGATGCATTTAGTTACAGGCTAAGTAGCTTATTAATTACTGGAGCAATGCAAAATGTTATTACTATAGATGTGTCGTAATTGGTTGTTTTTCTCACTATCACTGACGAAATCACACTTGCAGGATTTCAGGCTTCAGTAATCCTGTGATTTTACTTTTATATCACAAGTAACCAAACAACTGTTTTTAACATTAAATCAGCATGTTGAAATAGTAAAACACAAAAATAAAGTTAGGTAGAAAATACCACACAGAAACGGGTATTCAGTCTGTTCTGTCATTGCCAATATTTATGCTTGAATCTGCTCCAATCCTTTCTCATTGAATTTTGTTGGTACAATCTACTATTCCTTTCTCCTTCACTTTTTTCTTTAACTTTTATTTTCAAGGGGATATGGTGGCATAGTGGTCATGTCACTAAACTAGAAATCCAGTAGGCCAGGTTGTTTCTGTAGAAGAGAGGTTCAATTCTTCACCATAGGAGAAGGAATTGTCAGTCAGCTAATACGCCATCAATATATCAGTACAAAGTGACACTGGAATTAAACTAGAAATTAGTTGCCAATTGTTTGAAGGGGAGAGAGGAGGGGTATTCAGAAGGGCTGTTAGAATTGAAAATTTGCAGACTGAAATGACTCCTATACCCAAGAAAATGGTCTGATTCCCCTGTTGGAATGTGGCACCTTGAAAAATAACATATGGAAGTCAAATTCTCACCTCGCTTATTACATTCTCAGCAACAAATTACATCAAGATGGATCAGGAAGATTGGCCTAGCAGTTTTAGAATTCACAGCCACGCTATCCATAAGTCTCCAAGTATTATGGAAATGACTGGAAAATACAGGACGACCACTCAAAAATGTCTTAATGTGCAAGGCTGGAGAGCAAAACACTGTGCCAACAGGAGGGATGTGTAAAGCTCGCTCCATGAAAACAGGCAATTTGGCTCCAAATGATTTTTCTTGTTTGTGTTCAGATCTGGAGTGAACATAAAACAGAATCAGAAATCCAGCATGACATTTAAAAATGTTTTGTAAAAGACTATTATTTCCTCTCAAATTCTGCCCACATTTAAAATATTCAGCTTTCTATCTGGGAGATTGTTGATAGCTCCTTGCTGTAGCTACAGATGGAGTAGAAATTTGGACACCAGCTCCCTCTAGGATTGTTTTTTTGGAATTGATAGGATGACATAATATAACAATGCTAATTCAGTTGGATGTATTCCAACAACATCAAAACAACAACATAATAGACAAGATAACAAAGTGTGGAGCTGGATGAACACAGCAGGCCAAGCAGCATCTCAGGAGCACAAAAGCTGACGTTTCGGGCCTAGACCCTTCATCAGAGAGGTGATGAAGGGTCTAGGCCCGAAACGTCAGCTTTTGTGCTCCTGAGATGCTGCTTGGCCTGCTGTGTTCACCCAGCTCCACACTTTGTTATCTTGGATTCTCCAGCATCTGCAGTTCCCATGATCTCTAACGTAACAGACAACATTGTTATCATCAGTCATAGTAACAGTGAGCACTGTGAATGCCATATGTTCCTGACATACAGTGTTTCTGCAGCATTTGGACAATGTGAATTCAAAGATTTAGAGCTGTATGGGACACAGTCAATCTTGAGGAAAACAACAGCAACATTTTGTATTTAAACTTAATATCAGAAAAATTGCTTCAATGCACTTCACCAAGGCTTGATTTTATTTTCTTTCATGGAAGGTGGTCATTGCTGTCAAGGCCAGCATTTGTTGCCAATCCCTAATTGTTTTTGAACTGAGTAGGCTTGCTATAGCCATTTGAGAGGACAGTGACAAGTCAGTGAAATTGCCTGTGAGCCTGGACTCTCAAATAGGTAAACTCCTTCCCCAAAAGGGATTAATGAGTCAAATGGGTTTTTATAACTTTCAACAATAGCTGTATAGTAACTGTTACAGATGCTAGCATTATATTTCAAACTTATTAATTGAATTCAAATTCCAATAATTGCCAAGATAAGATTTGAACCCATGCCCCCAAGCCATTAGCCTGGCTTTCTAGATTATGGCCGACATTCCCACTAAGCTGCATGGCTCCAGTAATGACTGCAGTACACAGGCCTCATTGGCCTATATGGGCAGGAATAAAATTAAAGGGAAATAATAATGGTACAGTAACATTAGCACTATATGTTGTCTCCATCTGAGCCACACAATAGGATGTTAGGGCAAGCTTATTCAAAGAGGTCTTGAGGTGTGTCTTAAAGTTTGCAAGAGACAGAGAACCAGACAGATGATGGGGCTTAGGGAAGGAATTCCAGCGGTTAGGCCCATGGTAACTGATGGTACAGTAAATGAAAATCAGGAATATTCAAAAGCAGAACCAAAAGGCAATGGAGAAATTTGAATACAAGGAGCAGAATTTTAAAAGCCAGTCATAACTTCACTTGGAGCCAATGTAGGTCAGTGAACATAGATTTGGGGATGAATGAACCTTAGTATCAGGTAGCCTCCGAGCCTCGTTTATTTTTAAATTTTCTCCATTAGTACTGAGTTATGCTGAGGCAACTGCAGTTGTTACTGTGGTAGACTTCCTTTCCTCTTCGAATAGATTCCTAAGAAAACTTGGAAATTTTCCAGAATCCCACTGAAAATACATTATTGAGCTTAACTTCAGAAAATTCGTACGGGCAGCGGTCCTGCACCAGTCAACTCCAAACCCCAGTTTACCAATCCCACCTCAGCAACAATAAATTGGGATCAACTTGCCTCTGCAGAGGTAGAGGCTGTGATTTTAGATTAGCTCAGGGCTGTTTAGTGACTACAATGTAATCTCATGTATTCAACCCCTATCTGATAGGGTGATCCACCACCCAGAGCTGCTGACATCAGTAGGCTAGCAACTCTCTAATACCGACAACTGGGAGCAGTGGTCATCGCTAGCAACCCACCAAAAGGAGAAGCATGGACCTCAGATTCAAAGATGAAAGAGGGTGGCTTCACTGGAGCAGTCACGCAATCAAAGGAGGATAGTGGTATGGGAGGAGAATCAAGTGAAACAAACAATCACAAATGGATTGCTCTGTTGGGCACAGGGTCTCCAAACAGCAGAGACCTCGCCTTCCCCCCGAACCCACAGGCAGCCAGGTAAAATACCACAAAGGGTATGTAGGCAATGTGCAATATTTTCTTTCAACATCTTGTAACTGTGTCAATGTTGTCGACATTTCAATTTGGTTACTGAAACTCAATTATGCTTATAGTGGTTACAACAAGGTCAGCCAGCTAGTTCATTCAAACTCACTGAACATGAGTTTCCAGATTGGAGCTGTTAACCTGGCCTAATCAGGGAGCCCTGGCTGACAGATATAAACAGAAATATCAAGGCAACCGTTCACTTTGAGAGATGGTAGGAACTGCAGATGCTGGAGAATCTGAGATTGTCTCAGATTCTCCAGCATCTGCAGCTCCGACTATCTCTGAAACAAATTTAAACCCCCCTGTGAAGCCATTTTCTGATGAATGGTCTAGGCCCAAAACATTAGCCTTCCCTGCTCCTCTGATGCTACTTGGCCTGCTGTGTTCATCCAGTTCTTTACCTTGTTCACTCTGAGAGCTGGCTCTGAAGAAGCTGGATCAGTGTCAAGTACTATGTACGTGTAATTAAAAGGTGGCTTGGTGATGGGATACTGGTCTCTGTAGCATTATTTCAATACTGTGCTGGGAAAATCAACAGCATGAGTTATTATCCAGATTGACAATTCAAAGGAGGATGAAAGATTCTTCCTTAATAATGCTTTGGGTCAAGAGTTCAGCAAGATGACAAATAGAAAGGGTCCAGACCCGAAACGTCAGCTTTCCTGCTCCTCTGATGCTGCTTGGCCTGCAATGTTCATCCAGCTCTACACCTTGTTATTTCTAGTTCACTCTATATGTTGTGTTTTTTTCATTCATGATGTGAAATCAAATCTTGATTTGCAAATCCGTTTGCAACCATAAGATATGAACTCACTGCTAGAGGGATTTGTGAAGGTATTAGCTTTGGGGTATATTCACCTACCTATAGAGACATGAATCTTCTCCTGAAAGGGTGAGATAGAATGATAACAGTGACTTCACCATCTGAACCTGTCCAGTGATGTTGGGTCTAAGCTGAAGATTCAGAATAGCTTCTATAATGTCATTGTATCTGAATCTAGGATGCCCTATTATCAGCTGGCTGTAGAATACTATCCTCTATGCCAACCTCATGGCTGACCCAGTGAAGCCAATAGCAGATATCCAATAGCACCTTGCAAGAACTTTGTTATTACAGATTTCGGTCTGCCATTTGGTGTAGCAAGTAGATCTTAAGCAGCAAAGTTGGAATGCAGTCAGTTGCTTTTTGGGGATCAGTAGACTGTCCATGCCTCACAGTCAAAGGTAAAAGAGTGAGGGCCACTGCCTGATAGAATTAGATGTTTGTTTAGAAATAAACTTCACTCTTTCTCCAAAGCCTGTGGGTAAGCCTGCTGGATGCTGAATTAGTTTGTTGGGTGATACATAAATCTATCAGTCAACATAGTGGTATTGGGGATGATGGTTCCAAGTTAACAAAACTTCTGAACTGAGTCAAAGGAGAATATCTAACATCAAATTGGGTGGCCTGCTGAATTATGATGCACAAGGATGTCCTGCTTAATACTGATTACATAGCACTGATAAAGAATAGAACTATTCAATTTATTTCTTTGTCATAATACATGAGTCCTAAAAATATCTCTGATAATTTGGCTTTTTTCTTACAATAGATGAATGGCTGAAGACAGTTTTCTGTGTGACCAACCTCTAAATAATTTGGACTGTACTCTAAACAACAGCTATACTCATGAGTAAAGAGTTACAAAAGTGTTATCAGTTCCAAGTCTGCCCCAAAAAGGAAAAAATAATTTTGAGGAAGGGTCACTCAACCCGAAACGTTAACTCTGATTTCTCTCCATGTATGCTGCCAGACCTGCTGAGCTTTTCCAGCAATTTCTGGTTTTGTTCCTGATTTACAGCATCCGCAGTTCTTTCATTTGTTTTAGCAAAATATATGTTGCTCTTTATTTCTGCTAATTTCAATTCCTAGTAAACTCGGTGTAATGTTGACATCTTAGATATACTGTCTTCTGAATTATGTTTTGGAGACACGAGGTAAATCTGAAGTACGTCAAACTATTCTCTACAAACTTAGTAGTGACATAAGTAAAAGTTATTCACCTCAGAAACAGGACTTCACAGATTCATTTCTGTTATAACGCTTCTTCATATTTCTTACCAGATGAAAGACTTTTTTCGAGTGTGCTAAGGCACAATACAAAGATCTAGAGGTCTCATTTATAAGCATGCAATTAAATTACTTTTACTGAATTGTAAATCTCCTTCCTATTTTTGTTATTCAACGAAGAAAATTACTGAGCTCAAATGCTGTGGAGGTTGACTAAAAATATTACTCACAACACTCACAATTTTGTTTGTAAAATTAATGTTTTATCTCCCGATTTAGATTCGACGTTCAGTTATTTAAAGAACTGCAGAAGTTGTAACATCATACCAGTAGGGAGGAGAAACGTTATTAAAGACAACATGTCTAAGTTAGTAGCATGGCTATTGCACTGCTGATCTGGAGAAAAACACATCTGAAAAGGTCAATTTAAAGCATTGGAGATTGTTTTGTCACGAAGGGTGATTCGATTAACAAATCTTTTCCCGCTGTAATGACATCTTCAAAATGGGAAAAATTGAACAACTAGGAACAAAATGCCAACCTATTCGCCACTCATGCTCTTTTGCTGGCAGTATTTCCTTCTCAAAGTTTTCTGCTGGGTGCGCAACACGTGTTAGACTTCTGAACATTCTAATAATGTAGTCGGTACGTTAATGCAATTAAGGGGGATGATGTTGCCAAGAAAAGCAGAGGCAATACATGCTTGTCAGAAGCAAAATTTACTAGGTTAAAAGCTATAACAAAAGGAGCTGTGTAGGTGTAATCTGGCCATTATATTAATAAAATGTGAAACAGGATTGAGCAGAGACATTAAGCATTACTGGCTCTCTCACATCAAACACCTTGAGACAGTAGTTGTTAAAATAATTTTAATCACTTTAATCATTTAATCATCCAACAGTTGAAATATTTTCAGGATCCATGCGAATGAACATAAATAATCTCTAATCAGATCTACAAAACAATCATTACATCATTACATTTTGACCTATGTTACAGTTTAATTGGTGTATTGGAATTTGAAACTACATTTTGCTTTCAGTCCAGTGGTTAGTAACGTAAAGTTCAGGAAATGCAAAGCAGGTCTATCAGCGCCAAAAACAGGTCAATTAGTCAGATGGGAATCCTTCAACGTATTCTTACCCAAAATGTTAATCATATCTTTTGTTTTTTTCAGACGTTTGAAAACTTTCAGCGCCTTTCTAGCATTTAATATGTTCTGCCAGAATTGTTTTTCTCTTTCCTATCTATATGGAAATGTTCCACTAAATTATAAAATACGGTGCTCATTAGTACCTATCCGATTTCAATTCTAAAAAACTAAAAAGTGTTGAGTAAAACTGTAATCACAATACCTGCCTCTGATAATTAACTATAGATTTATGAATGCAGAGTTGTTCTGAGACAATGCTAGCAAATCGCTTGCTGCAGACAAGGAGAGGGCTTTGCTGCCCCCTATGGTTCATTGTTAATATTACAAGAGAGCGGACAACAGCCGATGCAATTTCTAGTAATATTAATTAGACTCAGTACATGGCTTAAAATGTGTTTAGGGAATTCAACAGACCATGTGAACACTAAAAACTTTGGATACCTCCTTGACTAGTGATATAATCGGTTGAGTGTTGTGCCCAAATCAAGTAACAGAGCTTTCTTTAAACAGATTAGACCGGCTTCCTGGTCAAAAACATTTAATGCCCCGAGAACTGACACCTCCACATCATTATTTATAAGGAATCCAGTTAGTCCAATGAACTACCTGGGTGCTCAGTAACATGTGGTGACACTATAGGTGTCGTGCCTTCAGCTGCCAAGGCCCTAATCTCCAGAGCTCCCTTCCTAAACTGCTACACCTCTCCATTTTGCTTTCTACCTTCAAGGTTTCTGACATCCCACTTCCCCAACCAAGTTTTTTTTGGAGATGTAGCCTCATATCTCTTTGTGTGGTTGGATGGGAAATTGCACATGGCACTCCTGTAAATTGGCTTGGGGCTTTTCATTATATTCAAGCTGCAATGCAAATGTAAATTGTTGTCATTGTTCAATGAAACATGAGGGGTTTAGATTGCCAACCTTAGTTTCAAACTATACCAATAATAAGCCAATATTATGTGAATACATATATCACTAGACTTACAGGTCTGAGTATTATATTCACTCTCTGACAGCCATTTCTATTGTCAAGAGAATACTGGCGAGAAAGCTTTCCCAATTCCATGAAATGGACTCAAATTTATGTTTACAATACACTGCAGATGATGATTAGATTGGTATTGCATTTGAAAAAAATTGATCATATAGACAGTGATAGCTGAGATCAAATCTGGATAAAGTTCATTGATAAACATTTTCACCCTTTCTTTTCCACTCATACAAAGGTAGAACCATACAACTCATGCTTTTGCTGCCTCTAAACTTGACCATTCCCAACCACTTCTGACGGGTCTCCTGCAATCTACTTGAGGTCATCCAAAACTTTGCTGCCCTTGGCCACCTATTGAATTTTGTTCACTTTCTACTCCTGTGCTCACAAATCTGCACTGGTTTGCAGTTAAGGAGCACCTTGGTTTCAAAATTCTTATCCTTGTTTGAAAATGCTCCATGGTCATGCCCCAACCGATCTCTGCAATCTCCTTCAGCCCACAACTCTGCAAGACAACTGTGCTTCTGTTCTCATTCAGTTCTGGCCTCTAGTGCATCTCAATTTTAGTCACTCCACAATGGTTGATGTGCCTTCAGCCGCCAAGGCCCTAAGCTCCACAGTTCCTTCCAAAACTGCTACACCTCTCCATTTCTCTTTCCACCTTCAAGGTTTCTGACATCCTACTTCCCCAACCAAGTTTTTTTTGGAGATGTAGCCTCAGATCTCTTTGTGTGTTTGGATGTGAAATTGTACATGGCACTCCTGTAAATTGACTTGGGGCTTTTCATTATATTCAATGTGCAATGCAAATGTAAATTGTTGTCATTGTTCAATGGTCTGGAGAGGGTTCTGTCACTCAATCAGATCTTGACTGAATTGTGCTTTAGCTCCAATTCCTGCCTTTGGTCTCTTACCTTCTAACTCCTCGCCAAACACAAATCCATCCATCTCCAGCTTGTCCACTTTCAGTTGATCCAGCATGGGCAGCTACTGGTATACAGAGCTCCAAAGTATGCCTTTCAGCAAAATTGCATCTTCAGCAGTATCGATCCGCTGGTCACAATTAAGAAAGAAAACTAACGAGTTTTGAGAAGATTTGTAGCTCAGGTTGAGGTTCTGGATGTGAGTTTGCTCGCTGAGCTGGAAGGTTAGTTTTCAGACGTTTCGTCACCATTCATCGACATCATCAGTGAGCCTCTGACGAAGCGCTGGTGTTATGTCCCGCTTTCTATTTATCTGGTTTGGTTTCCTTGGGTTGGTGATGTCATTTCCTGTTCTTTTTCTCAGGGCATGATAGATTGGCTCCAAGTCAATGTGTTTGTTGATGGAGTTCCAGTTGGAATGCCATGCTTCTCGGAATTCTCGTGCATGTCTCTGTTTGGCTTGTCCTAGGATGGATGTGTTGTCCCAATCAAAGTGGTGTCCTTCCTTATCTGTGTGTAAGGATACGAGTGAGAGTGGGTCATGTCGTTTTGTGGCTAGTTGATGTTCATGTATCCTGGTGGCTAGCTTCCTGCCAGTTTGTCCAATGTAGTGTTTGTCACAGACAAAGTGTGGCATACTGTGACAAACACTACATTGGACAAACTGGCAGGAAGCTAGCCACCAGGATACATGAACATCAACTAGCCACAAAACGACATGACCCACTATCACTCGTATCCTTACACACAGATAAGGAAGGACACCACTTTGATTGGGACAACACATCCATCCTAGGACAAGCCAAACAGAGACATGCACGAGAATTCCTAGAAGCATGGCATTCCAACCGGAACTCCATCAACAAACACATTGACTTGGAGCCAATCTACCATCGCCTGAGAAAAAGAACAGGAAATGACATCACCAACCCAAGGAAACCAAACCAGATAAATAGAAAGCGGGACATAACACCAGCGCTTCGTCGAAGGCTCACTGATGATGTTACCTAGAATGGTGACGAAACGTTGGAAAACTAACCTTCCAGCTCAGCGAGCAAACTCACATCCAGAGAAAGAAAACTTCATGGTTTAAATGACTTTTCACTTTAATTACAGTCATACTGTAGTCACCATTGTCTCCGAGGAGCATAGGGTTGCTCTCTCATAGAGGGAGACTGCTGCAGGTGATTTAATCTGACAGTCTCCATGCCTCAGGTGAGGGAGAGGTTGAGAAGATGGGAAGGTGGTCTCAGCCAGTATGGGCATTGAGCCTGTGTTGTGGGTGTCATAGTGCACGACAAGCCAGCCATCCAGCCAATAGAGTGATACGTGGGTTCAATTCTCCTACCATCATGAAGGTCTCTCCTTCTCAACTTCTCCCCTGGCCTGAGACTTGTTGACCCTTAGGTTAAATCAGCACCTGTCATCTCTCCCTAATGGGAAAACTACTCCATAGTCCTCTGGGACTATGAGGTCTTTACCTATACTGTGAGTGTTGAATTCTTTCTACTTTGCTTTACCAAGCTCATCCCCAAACAATTCCAGAATTATCTACCTACATTGGTGACATATGCTTGTATCTCATGTCTTTTATATAAGGCGAATTATGAGACAGGCTGACGAATACACACTTGTCTTCTGAGAAGTTACTTCAAAAGCCCCAATTGCCCGAAGATTCCAGTAATTGAGGTTAGATTCGGGAATTTGCTGAAATGTAAATTTGCCTCCAAACTTCGCGGAATGATGTCGACAATATCGAGAACGTACAGAGAACTCTATTAAATTTTGTGCGACAAAAATTAACAGGGAGTCATTTTCAAAACCGTTTGACCTACAGCAACCGTGCCTTGAGAATAGACTCGGCAACAGATTACTGCAAGATCATTAGTACAACATTTAAGGTTGAACACCGACCTTATTTGCTAACTTTCTCAGATGTTACTTGTTGGAGGGATGCCAAAGCATTTCTTTTGCCCATACGAGCGACTAACGTTGCATCCTTAAAAATAGCCTGCAAGGAGAAACGGAGAGTTGATGGACTAAGCAGCTTCGGTGGCGAATCCTTTGACTACCAAATATAGAGGTTAGTTTTGCTGCGCCAGCAGAAAAATCATGTATAAAGATTCACAGGGATGTCAAACACCACCCACCATTTCAGCTTCACCATAGGTACTCCTGGGATGCTGCTGGTTTTCCCATTACCAAAGATGCTGTCGCCAGCATTTTGAGCTTTGGTCTTCGTTATGTTACTTGATGAATTGTTCTTGGATCTTAACACATTGTGAAACGCTTGCCTTTGTTAACAATGTGGAGCGTGGCCCATCCTGGTGCCAACCGCTGCGTTCAGTTGGGGCATTAAAGAGGGCATGGTGTGATTATTTGGTTAGAAGTAGTGCGTAAGGATACGGCGGAGAAAGAAAAGCAAGAGATTGCTTGGGTTGCGTTGCGCGTTTGAGGACCTGTTGCAGACAGGAGCGGCTTCTTTTTGCGCAATGACAATTTTGTCTTTCTGAGGATAGCGATAGTGAGGTGCGCATCAAAGTCAGCAGGTCTGCGGAGAGAGCGAGAAACAGAGATAACGTCGAGTCCAGTGTGACTTTTCAGAAGACTTCTATAACTTCTTCTGAAGAGTCATATCAGACTCCAAATATTAACTGTTTTTCTTTCTCCACAGATGCTGCCGAGCTTCTAAGTTTCTCCAGCCACCTCTGTTTGTTTCAGGTTTTCCAGCATGTGGAGTTTTTTTCCCCCTCGTATTTATGTACAGCAATCTCGCTGGTCGAGAAATAGCTAGCTGTTTAATTGATTTCAGGCTAATATTTTACTCATATCCAATTTGCAGTGCATCCTCTGCAGAAGTCGGTGTTCTCGTTTATCCGTGGTGCGTGGAAAATAATCAAGGTATGCGCCCATAAAACATGCTATGTTCAAACTCACATGTTACAGCTTCAGCGCAGTTCATTCCGGTAGCCCATCCAGATTTCATTAAGTAATGTATTGACGGGCATTTTAAAGAACAAAATTATAACAACGTAACCTTTTTGTTTGTAATGTTTAAGTTACATATCTGCAGCAAAGAAATGGTGACAGGAAAGCCGGAGGGAGGGTCCATCTAGTGAACGCACATGTGTATAGAATGCAGGTGTTGGCGTAGGGGGAGGGAGGAATTGGTCGGTGAGGAAAGTCTGTGTGAAAGTCCACAGGTATCCCAGCGGAAAAACCGTGCGCTCAAACCGAATTCTTTAGCGGGTTGTAACATTGGAAAAAATTGTGACTAAAACGAAAGAGTCACTTTGAGCAAACTCGATGTTGGAGAGCTGAGAGAGTTTGCACACACATCAATTTCATTTTTTCTTAAGAGAAAAGTATCAGAAATCTCTGGGAGATGGGTGGTGAGTAGGTGGTGCGGAACGTCAGATTGAAACGCTGCTTTCACACACGCTGAACAGGACAGGGTGCTAATCCGAATGCTAACTGTAGAGTGCGCCTTTGACTCGATATGAGGAAAGGAAATGCAACCTAAATAGGCCGGGAGATCTTGTATTGGTAATTCTTTATTTCTGCATTTGGAAAACTAACATGCACCTCCATTTCAAAAGTAAGCCGTAGCCATGGGTGATTCGGAGATGGCAGTGTTTGGAGAGGCGGCTATCTTTCTGAGGAAGCCGGATAAGGAGAGGTTAGAAGCTCAGAACCGACCATTCGACGCGAAAACAGCCTGCTATGTCCACGATGACAAGGAATTGTATGTTAAAGGTATCATCAAGAGCAAGGAAGGCGGGAAAGCCACGGTGGAGACTCTCGACAAGAGGGTCAGTTGTAAAATTGAAAAAAAAATCGTTTTGAAATGCTGCATTGTTTTCACAAAACTCTTATTCCTTTAATTAACACACCAAGTTTGTTCAATATTTTGCAGACGGTAACTGTCAAAGAAGACCAAGTCTTTCCAATGAACCCTCCAAAATTCGATAAAATCGAAGATATGGCTATGTTGACCCACTTGAATGAAGCATCTGTGTTGTATAACCTCAAAGAGCGTTATGCTGCCTGGATGATCTATGTAAGTACAGTAGGTTCCAGACTGGAGAATCTCACAGAGCGCAGAAAGGGCATTTTATTCAAAAACAATTTAATTACAGCGTTTCTTCCCACTCTCTCCCCAAAGAACCACACGCTTCTCCCTTTCCACATAGACAGTTCCTTTTGTTTTGGATTTACGTCTCAGCTTTTAGTTTTTAGCCGTGCAGATCCCAATAACTTACTTTTCCGAATAATAGAACCTCACCTCCTTGCTGTTTTCTTTCTGCCAAGGAATGGAAATATTCTCCCTGTCAGTCATTCTGACAAAATAAAGCATTTCTCTTTGTTTACTCTATCAAAACCCATCGCGGTTCGGCTGCATCTTCCTTCAACAACCACCCCCCCCCCCCCGCCCCCCCGCCTCCCAGCCTTCCCCGGGAAAATGTTCAATTTACAAAATCAAAACTGGTCGGGAAATTTTAAAAAAATCATAGCAGATCTGGCAGCATCTTTGGAGAGGGAGAGTTTTGGGTCCAGTCATCTGCTGAGTGTTTCCAGCAATTTCTGGTTTTGTTTGTGACTTTCAGTATTCTGAGATCTTTGCTAAATGGTCAGTTTATCCCGTCTGGCTACAATGCAGAGCTCCCCCATTCCCCGGAACATTGCCGGCGATAGATTGCGGGTTGTATTAAGGCCATCATTTATCTTGCCCCGTGAAGTACGGTGGACAGAATTGGACCCAGTTGATTCAACTGATGCTGGACCGGACATTTCTAAAACATGAACCTACCTGTTGTACAGGATAAAGTCAAGGCAAGTAGCTGTATTGGAGATAGTAGGAACTGCAGATGCTCGGCAATCCGAGGTAACAAGGTGTGGAGCTGGATGAACACAGGAGGCCAAGCAGCATCAGAGGAGCAGGAAGGCTGACGTTTCGGGCCTCGATCCTTCTTTAGCCGTATTGCTTTGTCCTTCCACTTTGGAATGATTCGGCATAGGAGGCCTCCAGTCTCCTTATTCCTGCATCCTTTTATAATCCCCAAACGAAATTAATAATCGAACATATTAACGCCGTTAGTAAAGAGATGTAATTTGTCTGCCTTCAGACCTACTCTGGGCTGTTCTGTGTCACGGTGAACCCCTACAAGTGGTTGCCTGTGTACAACCCCGAGGTCGTGACAGCTTACAGGGGCAAGAAGCGTCAAGAGGCTCCTCCCCACATCTTCTCCAT
This sequence comes from Stegostoma tigrinum, assembly GCF_030684315.1. Classification (NCBI taxonomy): domain Eukaryota; kingdom Metazoa; phylum Chordata; class Chondrichthyes; order Orectolobiformes; family Stegostomatidae; genus Stegostoma; species Stegostoma tigrinum. The sequence continues at coordinate 45,691,154 of NC_081375.1, read as the reverse complement.
CTCTGATAACGCCTATCAGTTCATGTTGACTGGTGAGTGTTGCAACGGCTTTTGTTTGATCAGCGCGGAATTTTTTTTCTTAAATCTCCTTGTACTCGCAACCGGGAATACCTTTGTGTGGCGTCCTCTCTGTTGCCTGAACTTTGAACATTCATCTTGAGTTTGGTTTTCTTCGCAGATCGTGAAAACCAGTCGATCCTGATCACGTAAGTGTTGCTGTTTTAATACAGTCTCGTCAAGGTCGGGAGTTAGGGGAACGGAACTGGCGTTGACTCTTTCAGTCTATTTTTAGTTTATTGTCTGCACTAATCGGTTTATCTCCACCCCGTCCAGCGGAGAATCCGGTGCCGGAAAGACTGTGAACACGAAACGTGTCATCCAGTACTTTGCCTCAGTTGCCGCCACAGGTGATGCTGCCAAGAAGAAAGAGGGTCAGCCAGTTGGGAAGGTAAAAACAACGTTGATAACAGCTAACTGAGACTTGCTGCTTGGCTGGATCTCGTTGCTTAACGCGTTAAATGCTCCGAACTGTGTTAACGGGAAGTCTCTTTTTGCAGGGGTCCCTGGAGGATCAAATCATCCAGGCTAACCCATTGCTGGAAGCCTTTGGGAACGCCAAGACAGTGAGGAATGATAATTCCTCTCGCTTCGTAAGTTTCTGAAACATTTCCTTCAGTTGCAAACTTACTTGCACCGTATCCTCTGGTGTGCATTGCGTAAATTGTTACAAGCTGGATCTGTCAATATCACGCAGTGCAGTGTGTATTTGTTGTGAAATTTTGCTTCAAATCATTGATTTCAATAACCTTTACATTCCAGGGTAAATTCATCAGAATTCACTTTGGTGCCACTGGGAAACTGGCTTCTGCGGATATTGAAACCTGTAAGTGCAGCTGAATTTGATTTGCAATATTTGTAGAACGATTTCTGGTCATACAGAATGGTTCACCAGTAAATCTACATTTGTGTGTGTGCACATTCTCTCTAGATCTGCTGGAAAAATCCAGAGTAACATTCCAGCTAAAAGCTGAAAGGAGTTACCACATTTTCTACCAGATGATGACCAACCATAAGCCAGAAATTGTTGGTAAGGACAGAAGTTTTGAAGTGCTGTTGCCTTTATTTTGTTTCTCTACTAACACGAGAACTAGTAAACCAACAGACAGGAACAGAATTGATCCATACAGCCCATCAAGCCTGCTTCACCATTAATGATGTGGAGGTACCAGTGTTGGTCTTGGGTGGTCAAAGTCAGAGGTCACATGTCATTAGGTTACAGACCAACAGATTTATTTGAAATTACCAGCTTTTTGAGCACTGCCCCTTCATTAGGTGAAGATGTCAGGTGATTAGAAGGAGCAGTGCACTGAAAATTTGTGATTTCTAATAAACCTGTTGCATAATAACCTGGTGCCATGTGACTTCTGACATTGCCATTAATTAGATCATGGCTAATCTAATGATCCTCAATGATAATGGGAACTGCAGATGCTGGAGAATACAAGATAACTAAGTCTGGAGCTGGATGAACACAACAGGCCAAGCAGCATCTCAGGAGCACAAAAGCTGACATTTCGGGCCTAGATAATCCTCAACTTCACTTTCCTATCTTATCCTCATAACACTTGATTCCCGCAATGATTAAATATCTCTACATCTCAGCCTTGAATATCCCAAATGTTCCAGCCTTGACAGCCCTCCGCAGTTCCGCAGGTTCGCGATCAAAATAAAGAAAAAAGATTTTCCTCATCTGTCTTAAGTGGACCCCCTTAGATTACTCCAAGATGATGCCCTCTAGTTCAAGAATCTCCCAAATCATATTCAGCTATTCCATTCTTCTTTCAAAGGTACATTGTCTTTCATTTTCCCGCATTTAGTTCCAAAGCATTTTTTTTGTCATTTAATTTAGTCTCTATCCTATAAGTATGTTTCTTGTTATAATTTAATACAGTATTTTCATACTTTATTTTTAACTTTATCTGATATACGTTTTATTAAGAAATCTCCAGTTTTATGTATTTATAGGTTGTTTACATTTAGTGAAGTCTACAGGCAAAATTGAACTAAAACTGAATTTGACGTATTGTTCGAATGTAAGAGAAGAAGCCTGACCATAAAACTCAATGTTATGGAACTTTCATTTCATTAACCACAAGAGTGCAAACAAATTTTATATTGTTTTCTGCAGAGTCTTGTCTTATTACCACGAACCCTTATGATTATCCATTTGTCAGCCAAGGTGAGATTAGTGTCAACAGTATTGATGATAATGAAGAATTGGTGGCAACTGATGTAAGTATCAGCTGTTTATCTTTAATTGTATTTCTATCCTGACTCTAAGGCATGTATACAGATAGGTACCATCTATCAATTCACTGAGTCTAGGATGAAAATGAAATGAAATATGACTAAATACAATTATTAACTTAGAAAGCACATATCAGTAGTGTTTATTCACTATATCAGTAACAAAGTCAAAGCTAACAAATGTTTCAGGTATAAGAGGTGTCTGAAGAAAATAAATTCACAGAAAACTAACAGTATACAATGAGACCATTCAGCCTATTGGTCTTCAGCAGCTACCCCAATGAGCAGTTTGCACAGTGCCACTGTACTGCAATATCTCCCATTTGAGAGATGGTCTAATTCTCTCTTGAATGCTTCTTACCTCTACCACACTCTCAAGCTGTGCATTCCATATCCAAAATACTGCTGACTGAAAATGTTTTTCCTCATGTCACCATTGCTTATTTTCACAATAATGTTAATTCTGTGCCCACTTCATTCTTGCTCCTTTTATGAGTGAGACCAATTATTCTTTATTCATTTTGTCCAAATCCCACAATATTTTGAATAGCAAATCTAAGATGTCATAAAATAAATGTCAAAAGTTTCAGTGTGTGAGACTTTACATTAGACTCTAACCCAATTGCTTGGATGGACAGACTGCTATCGATGTCCTGGGTTTCGAAAATGATGAGAAATGGAGCATTTACAAACTCACTGGTGCAGTAATGCATTTTAGTAACATGAAGTTCAAGCAGAAACAACGAGAGGAGCAAGCTGAGCCTGATGGCACAGAAGGTAACAGCTTTACGCGTCTTCCTGCAGTTTCGGATTTATTGATAGATTCAGAACAATATTCAGTTAATCAAATGCAGATTTTATTTCAAATTACAAGTTAAACTATATAAAAGGTCATTTTGCATATTTTGAAACTATAGCATTTGTGGAATTATTATTAAACATGGAATGCATTTACTGCAATTCCTGAATTAGAGTAAGTTCTCACTGCTTGTGGTTTTAGCATTTGGATCAGTGGCAAATTAGTTTGCAGAAATAGAAATCACCGTCCTTTACACAGTTGCCTCATGCTGTGCACAACTGGCCAGCAAATAAACTCTTTCAGCAAGCTTGAGACCTCCTTTCAGTATTTTAGCACACAATCATTTCTGTAATGAAATGGAATATCAGTGCTATACACAAATAAAATCAATCCCCCATTCTGTCTTGTTAGATGCCGACAAAGTTGCTTACCTGACCGGCCTCAACTCTGCAGATTTGCTAAAGGCTTTATGTTACCCAAGAGTGAAGGTTGGCAATGAATTTGTAACCAAAGGTCAAACTGTTCAGCAGGTACAGTTTCCAATAATATTAGTAATATAACGGTGTGTGAAAATATTCAAATTGATTAAAATACAAAAGGAAAATGTGAGAAATGCTCAGTAGGTTGTTCAGCATCTGTAGCAAGGGAAGCAAGAATTAAACATTCAGGGTAATGACATTTAGAAGGTCTGACAAAGAGTAATTGACCTGAATGAGTAACTTCTGCTTTCTCCAAACAGCTGCGAACTGGTTTGCATAATATTTCTAGAATTTCCCATTTCTAATTTACATTTCCAGCATTTGCAATATTTTGTCTGACTGCATAAAAAAAATTAAGTTAGGCTGCTGCTTTTTAGCCAAAACATATCTTCTATTCCTTCAGGTCTACAATGCTGTTGGTGCCCTTGCCAAATCTATTTTTGAGAAAATGTTCTTATGGATGGTCATCCGTATCAATCAGCAGCTGGACACAAAACAGGCCAGACAGTTTTTCATTGGTGTGCTGGATATTGCTGGGTTCGAAATTTTTGATGTAAGAAATATAAATAACACAAAATAAACCATTGAAACATCTAAGCATTAAATATGCAAGTAGAAAAATAACCAAGGATTTAAATTGTTCTGTATATTCAGTTCAACAGCCTGGAACAGTTATGTATCAACTTCACTAATGAGAAGCTGCAGCAGTTCTTCAACCACCACATGTTTGTTCTGGAACAAGAGGAGTACAAGAAGGAAGGAATTGAATGGGAATTCATTGATTTTGGTATGGATCTGGCTGCTTGCATTGAGCTCATTGAAAAGGTCAGTAATATCACGCAAGATGTTTATAAAAACTGAAATCTATTTATAGAGGCATCATTTCATTTGCTTCATTACCTCAACATCCCTGAACTTTGTCACATCCACAGCCCATGGGAATCTTCTCGATCCTGGAAGAGGAGTGCATGTTCCCCAAGGCCTCAGACACTTCTTTCAAGAATAAGCTATATGATCAGCATCTTGGTAAGTCAAACAACTTCCAGAAACCAAAGCCTACCAAAGGAAAGGCTGAAGCTCACTTCTCACTGATCCATTACGCTGGAACTGTGGACTATAACATTACTGGCTGGCTGGATAAGAACAAGGACCCCCTGAATGAAACTGTAACTGGACTTTTCCAGAAATCATCAGTGAAACTGTTGGCACATCTCTACGCGGCCACAGCTGAAGGTAAAGTTCTTTTGCATGCAAATGTTAACATTCTCTTTTGTTTGCATTGTATCTCTTGTTTTTCTAATTAGCTTAGAACAAACACATCTTCCTTTTTTGTAGCAGAAAGCGGTGCTAAGAAGGGCAAAAAGAAGGGTGCTTCCTTCCAGACAGTATCAGCTCTATTTAGGGTATGATTTTCTCGTATGTGGATATTTTACGAATGTATTAAACTATATTTTAATAAGTGGGTAATTTTGTTTTGTACCATTTATCAATACTACTTCCCCATTAATCTCATAGGAAAACTTAGGCAAGCTGATGGCTAACCTGAGAACTACGCATCCCCATTTTGTACGCTGTATTATCCCCAATGAGACAAAGACACCAGGCAAGTCTGATTCCCTACTCATACACGACAATACGTGAACTAGTAATTTCTTTTCCCATCATGTAGAATTAACAAAGGTTGCAAGTATCTGATTTTATGTGAAGAAAATGTCAATAAATACTTCAACTGCCTTATTATGTTCATAACTGTTACATTACATCTATCAGGCGCAATGGATAACTCCCTTGTCATACACCAGCTAAGATGCAATGGTGTCCTGGAGGGTATCAGAATCTGCAGAAAGGGATTCCCAAGCAGAATCATCTATGGTGACTTCAAACAAAGGTAATTATATTCAATCTATGCACTAGTTTTGTTTTGTCATATTAAAATGTTGAAATTTGGAGGAAACTAATGTACTTAAATGTTGAATATAACAGATACAGGGTTCTTAATGCAAGTGCCATTCCTGAAGGCCAGTTCATTGACAGCAAGAAGGCTTCTGAGAAATTACTAAGCTCCATTGATGTCGATCATACACAGTATAAATTTGGGCACACAAAGGTAAGAATATTTCAAACTTTAATTTATCAGTGTGAAATGATAGATTAATGAAACTTAAATTGGCCCCCTAGTAAAGTTCAGTTTTCAATCAGTTTGGCAATCACACCGCTTCCCACAGTGCAGAAAACTGTATGAGATAGGGTCAACACCCTGTTATAATCAATATGACTTTGTAAGAGGGAGATCGTGACTAACAAATTTGATTGAAATTTTTAATGAGTGACTGGCTGTGTAGATGAGGGTAGTGAGGTTGTTACAGTTTACATGGTTTTCACTAAAGCTTTTGACAAGGCTTTTCATTGCAGACTGGTTAAGAAGCCAAGAGCCCATGGGATCCAGGTGATATTTGGCAAATTTATTCAAAATTTGCTAAATAGCAGGAAACAGGCTGTTGTTGTGGCTGGGAGTCCTTGTTCAGTGGTGACTTTAGTGCTGGGTCTTCTGCTGTTTGTAATGTACACAAATGATCTAGACATGAATGCAGGAGGTACGTTCAGTAAGTTTGCAGATGACAGGAAAATTGGTGATGTGGTAAACAGTGAGGAGGAAAACCTCAGATTACAGGACATAGAAACATAGCCATTATAGACTGGCTGGTCACATGGACTGTGCAGTGGTAAATGGAATATAATCCTGAGAAGTATGATGTATTGCATTTTGGGAGGCTAACAAGACAACAGAATACATGTTGAATGATAGGCCGCAGGCAGTAAAGAGGATTGGAGGATTCTTGGGTCCATGTCCATAAATCCTTGAAGGAAGCAGGAAAGGTGGTTAAGAAGATATACTTGCCTTTACTACTAAAGGCATTGATTACAAGAGCAAGGAAGCGATGATGGAGCTATATAAAACATTAATTAGGCCACAACTAGAGTACTGTATGCAATTCCAATTGCCACACCACAGGATGGTTGTGAGAGCAGGAGAGAGGGTGCAGAAGAAATTCACTAGGACGTTCCCTGAGCTAGAGCAATTCAGCTGTGAAGAGAGACTCATTGAGTTGTTTCTTTTTCTTGGAGGAGAGAAGGCTGAGGGGGGAAGAATCTGATTGAAGCGTACAAAGTTCTGAGTGCCATAGGGAGATAGGGAGAAACATTTCCCCTAGTAGACTGCTCAATGACCAAACGACACACTTTTAAGATAAGGAGCAGGAGATTTCGAGGGGATTTGAGGTAGATTGTGGGTACCTTGAAAGTACTCCCCAGAAGGTAATAGAGGGGTCCCCTCCAGACATTTACAAAGTATGTAGATCAGCACTTGAAATGTCACAGAAAACAAGGGTACAGGACAAAAGCTTGGAAATGGGAATAGAATCAATGGCTGTTTGATGACTGACAAAGACACAATGGGTTGTAGAGTCTCTATATATGCTGTAAAAACTCTATGACTCAATACAATAGCAAGAAGTGAGTGAGGCAGGCAAAATTATTTGCTAGTGTACAGTATACAACATAAACAACCATTAACTTACTTTTTGCGCTCAATACTAAAAAAAAAATTTGCACTCATCATTTAAGGTGTTCTTCAAAGCTGGTCTCTTGGGTTTACTTGAAGAGATGCGAGATGAAAAGTTGGCAGAACTCATTACCCGTACACAGGCTATGTGCCGTGGATTCCTAATGAGGGTTGAATTTAAGAGAATGATGGAAAGAAGGTAAAACTATTCAGTGTGAACATTAAAATAAATGTGTCAAGAAAAGCCATTTTTCCAAAATATTGCGTAATTTTATTCAAATAAAAATAATAAGTATGGATTGTTATAAACTGTGTCTCTATCTAATTGCATCCTTCAGGGAAGCACTGTACACTCTACAGTATAATATCCGTGCATTCACAAATGTCAAACACTGGCCATGGATGCAGTTGTATTTCAAGATCAAACCTCTCCTGAAGAGTGCTGAAACTGAAAAGGAAATGGCAAATATGAAAGATGAGTTTGAGAAAACAAAGGAAGCACTTGCTAAATCTGAAGCACGAAGGAAAGAATTGGAAGAGAAAATGGTGGCTCTAGTACAGGAAAAGAATGACCTGCAACTTCAAGTCCAAGCGGTATCAACATTTGCAATTTTAATACAGTAAATTCTAATTACAACTTGTAAAAACCATAACCTTGTCTAATGCATGGTGTCACTTTTCTAAAGGAAACGGAAACACTGGCAGATGCTGAAGAAAGATGTGAGGGATTGATTAAAAATAAAATTCAACTGGAGGCTAAATTGAAAGAAGCCAATGAAAGGCTGGAAGATGAAGAGGAGATAAATGCTGAACTCACAGCTAAGAAAAGAAAACTGGAGGATGAATGCTCAGAACTGAAGAAAGACATTGATGACTTGGAGCTCACCTTAGCCAAAGTTGAAAAAGAAAAACACGCTACTGAGAACAAGGTGTGAATCACTGATTTTTATGCATTGTATATATATGATACCCAAGGCAATTTTCATACCTGCTTATGACGTTTTCAATAAAATTCTTCTGTATGTTTTGTCTTTATTGACTGTAGGTTAAAAACCTCACTGAAGAGATGGCTAATCTCGATGAAAACATTGTTAAATTAACAAAGGAAAAGAAAGCTCTCCAAGAGGCCCATCAGCAAACTCTCGATGACCTTCAGGCTGAGGAAGACAAAGTCAACACTCTGACCAAAGCAAAGGCCAAACTGGAACAACAAGTTGATGATGTAAGTGATAATAAATGCGCTAGGTCAAAAATGATTGACGATAATGAGATTATTTCTTGAAATTAAAAATGCTCTATTTCTTTAAAAAGCTTGAAGGTTCTCTTGAGCAAGAGAAGAAACTTCGCATGGATCTTGAACGTGCTAAGAGGAAGCTTGAAGGTGACTTGAAGCTGTCACAAGAAACTATAATGGATCTCGAGAATGATAAGCAGCAATCAGACGAGAAGCTTAAGAAGTTAGTATTTATCTTATTCTTTCTTCACAGTCCTTTGGCTGCAATTCTTAACCTAGCTGTCCTCATTATTTGCAACTTGTAATTGGAGACACTGACACTTCAGTCAGGGAATTTCTATTAATTAGCATGATCTTATGACACAGCAGACTTTGAACTTGTCTATGTATTCTGATGACATTGTTTAAAAAAGAAGGCCCTTCCTTGATTATGATAATTCAGGAATTAAGGTTACGTTTCAATATTAAACAGACATTTTTAATGTCCTTGACATGTAAGATGAGAACAGATTTCAACAGAGAATTCAGCAATAATACTGAAGTGTGATAATTCAGTGATGTAGTTTAATATTTCACTTATTATTAAAGGAAGGAATTTGAAATAAGCCAACTTCAAAGCAAAGTGGAAGACGAACAAATTTTGGGCTCCCAGCTGCAGAAAAAGATTAAAGAATTACAGGTGAATTATTTGTCTGGTAAAAATGTCAATGTTTTCTTCATAAAGGTTAGGTGCATGAACCGCTGTTACTTATTTCAAGGTTATATTAACAAATATGCACTTTCAGGCTCGTATTGAAGAACTTGAGGAGGAAATTGAAGCTGAACGTGCCTCTCGTGCTAAGACTGAGAAACAGAGAGCTGACCTTGCTCGGGAACTTGAAGAAATCAGTGAACGACTAGAAGAAGCTGGAGGTGCAACGGCAGCACAGATTGAAATGAACAAGAAACGTGAAGCAGAGTTTCAGAAGATGCGCCGCGATCTAGAAGAAGCAACCCTCCAGCATGAAGCCACAGCCGCTGCTCTTCGTAAGAAACAGGCTGATAGTGTGGCTGAACTTGGGGAACAAATTGACAACCTGCAACGTGTGAAACAGAAGCTTGAGAAGGAAAAGAGTGAGCTGAAGATGGAAATTGATGACCTGGCTAGCAACATGGAATCTGTATCGAAAAACAAGGTATGGTTTTAATGTGGCTGTACCCTATACGTTTACACAAGTATTGCTAATGAATAATTATTGGATTATTCTCATATTATTCTCATATCCTTTGAGAATGCTGTGTATTGGTTTTAGGCAAACCTTGAGAAAGTGGCTCGAACTCTTGAGGACCAGGTCAGCGAACTGAAGGCCAAACATGATGAGCACCAACGTTTGATCAATGATTTATCAACTCACAAAGCACGCCTTTCAACAGAAAATGGTACTTACTGGCTCTATAACCAGTTGTTTCTTAGCATCCATACAAGGTAAGGTTATTTTATAACTATTTTTTGCCTGGAATCTCTGCTGAATTGCAGGTGAACTGAACCGCCAACTGGAGGAGAAAGAAGCATTGGTATCCCAGTTAACAAGAGGTAAACAAGGATATTCTCAACACATTGAGGAACTGAAGAGACAGCTGGAGGAAGAAACAAAGGTACCAGAATAATTTAAGTAAATAAGGCAAATAATATACAATAAATCTAAATTCTTGAAATTTTAAAGTAATGCTTTTTCTGATGTGCTTATGTACTAATAGGCTGAAGATGTCACTGTGAAGTGCCTTTATTTCGATTAATTGTGACCGTAGGCAATGTTTCAAAGTTTACCCCCATGCTGATAATCACAAATTTATAAACTATTAAATCCTCATCCAGCTTGTTAATTATTTCAGGCAAAGGGTGCCTTGGCACATGCTCTGCAATCTGCCCGCCATGACTGTGATTTGCTCCGTGAACAATATGAAGAGGAACAGGAGGCAAAGGCCGAGCTCCAGCGCGGCATGTCCAAGGCCAACAGTGAAGTTGCTCAGTGGAGGACAAAATACGAAACTGATGCAATCCAGCGCACAGAGGAACTGGAAGAGGCCAAGTATGTTATAACAAAATCAGAATTGGGTTCTGTACAACATGGTCATTTAGATGATATTTGTTATAACATTTTTCGCACTTACTCTTCTCAGGAAGAAGCTTGCTCAACGTCTGCAGGATGCAGAAGAGCACATTGAGGCTGTAAACTCTAAATGTGCTTCACTAGAAAAGACAAAACAGAGACTGCAAAATGAAGTGGAGGACCTTATGATAGATGTGGAGAGGGCAAATTCAGCAGCAGCAGCTCTTGACAAGAAACAGAGGAACTTTGACAAGGTATGAGCAATTTGACATTAATTTCTGTCAGTCATTCTAATTAAAATTCTAATCTTGTGTTGATATTAAGTAAATTCAGCTCTGGATTGAGATAAGTTGGGCAACATTATCTCTAGGATTTGACCAGATTCTTCAATGAACTAAAACCAAGTCTACGAGGGCCTTCCATGAACCGCTCAAATAAAATTTAAGCCTCACAATGGGTGGCGTGTAATTCTCTTTTCTCCAAAACACTGTGGAGGCTGGGTAAACCTTAATATTCAGGCCTGAAGTCAATAGATGTTTCTTGGACAATCCTATCAAGAAATATGGAAAAAAAGGAGAATTGAACTTGAGTTACAGATCAGCCATAAACCAATAAAATGGTGAAACAAGCTCAAACACTGAAAGGTTAGTCCCCTTCAAATATTTGAAACGAAGTTTAAAATGATACTTCCTGGATATTTTAAAATTTAGAATGCAGCCTTCTGAGTAAAGTAAGACGACAAACATCATCCCATCTTGCCATTTTTCTGAAGAAGGGTCTAGACCCAAAATGTCAGCTTTCCTGCTCCTCTGAGCTGTGTTCATCCAGCTCTACACCTTGTTATCTCCAGCATCTGCAGTTCCTACTATATCTGCCTAATCAAATAGTCATTTAGAAGCAGATCTTTTGTTCTTCTATTTAAACATGCCTGCAGTAAGTTCTCCTGTGACAGGCAGACATAATATGAGTTTCAGCCAAAAAGTTAGTTCTAATCTTGCAGTCAGTGCTTCATATTCTCAACAGTCAGCTCAAATCATTATCGATGGCGAATTGCATCCACGTATTTTATCTGCAACCATTGTAATGGTCTATTACAGATTCTGGCAGACTGGAAACAGAAATTTGAGGAAAGCCAGGCTGAACTGGAGGCAGCTCAGAAAGAGTCCCGCAGTCTGAGTACTGAGGTCTTCAAGATGAAGAATGCATATGAGGAAGCTCTGGATCAACTTGAAACTCTTAAACGAGAGAACAAGAACCTGCAGCGTAAGTCTGAAAATCTCATTTATCATTTGAATATTTAAGAATGTTGATATTAAGAAATTGATAAGTATGTACCTTGCTGTTAAGCCATAGACCAAAATTTTATTCTTGCTCACAGTGCTATGTGATGGCCTGGTATCTGTTTCATATAATGAGTATACCTTTTATTGCTTGATACTCTTAATTTGATTGCTCCAGAATTGACATAACATGTACTTTTTTCATAAACCAGAGGAGATCTCTGATCTAACTGAGCATCTGGCTGAAAGCAGCAAAGCCCTACATGAGGTAGAAAAGGCAAAGAAGACAGCTGAACAGGAGAAGAGTGAAATTCAGTCAGCTCTGGAGGAAGCAGAGGTAAAATTAATAATTATTTAAGCGGCAGATATTAGAAATTATCTGGTATTTGTTAAACAGAGTAAGCATTGTAAAATTAGCACGGCATTGAAGAGCTTTAAAATTGATTGAAAGATCTAAAAGTTAATAGCTCAAAGAGAACACACTAAATGTTCTAATTAGTACCTATTGAGAGTAATTTATGATTGATCATCTGAAAACATGGTTTTCTTTACATTAGAAGAACGAATAAACTAATGGATTCATCTATTGTCATTTACTGAACCAGGGAAGGATTACCAATTTTGTATTGCATTGTTAAAGTTCAGATGTTCCTTCTTTTATTACTGCATATTGGCATTGAGGAGCTAACTTTACTTTTCAACCATGTGTTATAGAAGCACAGAATTGTTAAGATGCCCCACAGGAGGATACCATTAAAAAATATATAAAATTCCATTTCTCTAGTGATCTGGCAACATGTCTGTATTAAAGGAGGACTGAAAGGCTATTGCGAGTGCTTCCACAATTTAAATATGGATTCCTCTCAGTATCTTTAAATGCATTTGATCTTGTCCTAAAGTTATCAATTTCAAATACAGCCAGCTTTTTTTTAGGTATTTGATCATTAACTAATACACATAAAGGAGTTGAGGTTTGGAACTGGTGCTTGATCAATGGTTAAGTTTAAATCTAAGATCATCAGATGTTGGTGAACCAAAGATTTTAAGGGATATGGCAGACAGGTAGATATATGCATCAGCTCACAGTTCGATCGTAAGTTCATTGAATAGCGAGCTGGATTCAGGGACTAAATATTCTACTCCCATTCCTGTGTTTCTACGTTCCAACAGTCTCGAAGGATTGATTAATATAACACACACAAATAACCATAGCAAATACAAGTAGCTTTAATGGCAATAATGTGTGAAATGTTGAAAATGTGTCCTTATAGGCCTCTCTGGAACATGAAGAGAGCAAGATCCTCCGTATTCAGCTAGAAATGAATCAAATAAAGTCTGAAATTGACAGGAAGATTGCAGAGAAAGATGAGGAGATCGATCAACTAAAGAGAAACCACCAGAGAGTTGTAGAAACAATGCAAAGTGCCTTGGATGCTGAAATCAGGAGCAGAAATGATGCTTTAAGAATCAAAAAGAAAATGGAAGGTGATCTAAATGAAATGGAGATTCAGTTGGGACATGCAAACCGTCAAGCTGCAGAAGCTCAGAAACATCTCAGAAATCTGCAAGGTCAATTAAAGGTCTGTTTAAATTAGCATTTATTTTTGATCCATGGTTTAATTTTAATCTACTTCCAAATACTGTACAATGTTTTGTGAATAAAGTACTATTCTTCATTTATCTATGACCCAATTTAATAGAAAGGTAACTGAATCATAATTTGTCAACAGTTTTAGAATATTCAGACTACTGAAGATTTTACTAAAAATAAGCATATTGTTCAAAGTTATATCAGTATAATATATACGTTTTGCTATTCTGCAATATCTACTGACAAAATGCTTCTGCAATCTAAACAGGATACCCAGTTACAGCTGGATGAGGCTTGCAGAAGCCAGGAAGACTTGAAGGAGCAATTGGCGATGGTTGAGCGCAGAAGTAGCCTGCAGCAGGCTGAGATTGAAGAAATAAGAGCAGCCCTGGAGCAGACGGATCGATCTCGCAAAATTGCTGAACAAGAGCTTGCAGATGTCACTGAGAGAGTACAGCTGCTGCACTCTCAGGTCAGTTCACACATGAATCTCATTTTGAATATGAGGAGGGCGCAGTTGAAGTCTCTGAGAAGGCTGAGGAACCTGGTAGAGCCTGGGCCAAGTGACACTCTTGAATTTAATGGCAAGATCTGATTAAAAGCTTCAATTTCATTTCCCAACCTTGAACCTAAACAATTGGGCAGCCTGTACAGCTAGTGTGAAGGCACAGCAGTGACAAGTGATAGCAATGCATGCTACCTTTTAAATGATCTAGTTTCTAAGATCTGTAAAATGCAAGCAGCCACAATAAAATTTAAATTTTATACCTGGTTTCTCGACTTGAAGATTAGTATCAGGCAACAGCCAAGTTTTGCAGTTCACTGATTCTGTCACACATTTTCACAACTTGACTTTTCCTGTAGAACACAAGTCTCATCAACACCAAGAAGAAGCTGGATGCTGACTTGAATCATCTCCAATCTGAAATGGAAGAAACAATTCAGGAATCCAGGAATGCTGAAGAGAAAGCAAAGAAGGCTATCACAGATGTAAGTTGTGACAGAAGTTAACAATTTATTCATATTTTTACAAATAGTGATTAAGTAATGGAATTACTTTGTTAATACTACTTCAAGTTCCAGCTGGAATAATGATTTACTCCATTACCTCACGTTTACAAGGCTGCCATGATGGCCGAAGAGCTGAAGAAGGAACAGGATACCAGTGCTCACCTTGAGCGAATGAAGAAGAACCTTGAGCAGACAGTAAAAGATTTACAACATCGCCTGGAAGAGGCTGAGCAGTTGGCAATGAAGGGAGGAAAGAAACAGCTCCAGAAACTGGAGGCTAGGGTAAGTATTCCATGCTGTATGTTGACTTCTGCAAATCTGTTGTGGCTTCGGCAATAAAATAAGAATCATTGCAATTTAGAGGCAGTGTGTTTCTTGCACAAATCTAAAAAAATTAATGTTATCTGGATTAGGTCCGTGAACTAGAAAACGAACTGGAAGCTGAGCAGAAACGAGGGGCTGATGCCATTAAAGGTGTTCGCAAATATGAAAGAAGAGTGAAGGAACTGACCTATCAGGTATTCATAAGTTCATTACTTAGAGTAACACATAATTTTTGAGCTTGCAATTTTAAAAAAATACTCAATCCAAATGTTGTCTTTTTTTAAATTATCAGTCGGAGGAAGACAGGAAGAATATTCTGAGACTGCAAGACTTAGTTGACAAACTGCAGATGAAGGTTAAGGCCTACAAGAGGCAATGCGAAGAGACTGTAAGTATCTGAGAAATATAGTCACATTCATCCTACAAAATGTTTTAAGAAAATGTTTTAATGAAGCTGTAATTAATTATGTTTGAAGATTTGAGTTTATGCTCTGCAACCAACATCAAATACTTATGACGCTGAAAGAATGGCAGGGATACCAGAACTCTGTCTATGTACAATAGGTAATTTCATTTATAAGGTCATCCCCTTTCACCATCTATATGACCAAACTTGTTCAATAAGAACCTATTTTTCTTCGTAAACTCATGACTTATACTCTGAATCCAGAATCATCGCTTTCCTTACTAATTGAATTGTGAAATGCACAAAACTATCTAGAAATATAGACCTCAAAATTTACAGAGGATATGAGTGACATATGCACTGTCAGTCATTTATTCCAATGATTTGATTTTACTCAAGCATTTTGAGAAACATTCCAGAATTATATAAATTCGTAAGAAGGGCCACTGGACGTGAAACATTAATTTTGCCGACGATGCCGGATTTGCTGAGTTTTTCCAGCAATTTCTGCTTTTGTTTCAGGCTTTTATGAGCTGCTTGTTAACAATGTTAGATTGAGGAGGAGAAGATTTCAATGCCGTAACATTAATCTTGTTGAAACTTTTACCTTTCATTTTGAATCATTTTCATATTAAAATTGCCTTTGCGCTTTGCATATTGCAACAACGTGTTCCGGATTGATGTAATTGTGTTTAATCTTCCTTCTATTTATTTGGCAACAACACATCTAAGCAAATTGTGACAATAAGTCTTGAATATGGCATTCAGAACAGGAATTGCATGAGAGCATTGCTAATATTGTTCATCCTCAAACTTCTACTACCAAGGAAATCTTTAGTTTAACAAGCATTTTTTTTGTGGTTGTTTTCCTTGTAATTGACATTTTAAATGATTTTCACACAGTTCCCAAAATCCATTGGGTAATTTTCATCCAATATGTTTTCAAAGACATCTCAAAACTCATGGTTTAGGTTATATGGCATCAAGCACAGCTGTAAAGTTATAATTTACTAATTCATGTCTCATTCTCTTGAACATCAGAATTGTGATGGCACGGTGGCTCAGTGGTTAGTACTGCTGCCTCATAGTGTTAGGGACCTGGGCTTGATTCCATCCTCAGGTGACTGTCTATGTGGAGTTTGCACATTCTCCCTGCATCTGTGTGGGTTTCCACCTGTTTCCTCCAAGAGTCCAAAGATGTGCAGGTTAGGTGGATTGGCCATGCTAAATTGCTATTGTGTTCAGGGATGTGTAGATTTGGTGTGTTAGTTAATGGAAATGTAGGGTTACAGGGATAGGATATGGGGATGGGTCAGGGTGGGACACCCCTCAGAGGATTGGCGTGGACTAGTTGGGCCGAATGGCCTATTTCCATACAGTAGGGATTCTATGGAATTGCATTTCCTATAAGCGAACCGCCGCAAGCAATTTTTGTGGAACTTATGAAAATATTTACAAAGTTTCACATACACATACACTTATTGTATTAAATAATACATGGCAGCCTGCATCTATCTATGGGCATTTTTGTGCAGGAATTAGACCACAATGCACTTGTTTTTCTTTAGATCTATGTCAAACTTTGTTATACACTAGCTCAGAAAATTCACAAAGTAACATGGTAGCCCAGAAAGTGAAAATGCTCACTTTTTTCAACTGCATGTGAACTAAAGTCACAAATATAAAGGATAATATTTAATCACACTTCACAATGCAATAAGCTGTCAGTGAGCAGAAGCTTTCATTCAATTTAGGCTGGTTTAAAATTCCGATGGAAATGAACAATGTGCTAAACTAAACCAGAAACCTGTTTTCTCTCACAAAGAATAATGATCTCAGTAGCCTGTGAATAGTTGGACTTTAGACATCAAATGTGTGGGTCATGGCATGAGAATTAATATTCACTGCCCCAAATACAAAATACATTCTGTCAAAACATTTATGAATGATTCACACTTTTGTAGTCCTTTTGTACAATCTACATTCTCTTGTGCTCACCAGTCTTGAAATCTGATTGTTTCTTTTACTGTACTCCCTTTAGGAGGAGCAGGCTAATATTCATCTGTCCAAGTTCAGGAAGGTACAGCATGAACTGGAGGAAGCTGAGGAACGTGCTGACATTGCAGAGTCTCAAGTCAACAAGCTTAGAAGTAAAAGCCGTGACATAAGTATGAAGGTACACAAAATGCAATCACTTAAAATTTCAAAGTAATGAGTCTTAAGTGGCATTAACAATAAAAAGTATTAGCAAAGATTTATGTTATTCATCACAACATAAGTAATATCTTTAAAGTGACCTCTTCCTTGTATTGATTAAACCATTTCTATTTTCTGTTTACCTATTAGGTCTCCGCAGAAGAGTAGATGACAATTTAAAACGGTCCAAAGAAGAAATCCACAAAATGTGTATTTCTTTGTAACATACTTTTACAAGCATAGTTCTGTCTCTAGAAATAAAAGTGCAGGTTGGAAATATCTTCCTTTGTGTGGTTTGTGTTCATTAGCTGGCCAGATAATCATCGCAGAACAAAAGTGCTGCACAGAGACCCTTCAATAAAATGAGATTTTTATCAAAGGTTTCATGAGACTATAGAATGGAGAAACTTATAGAATGGTGTGAATTGAGATTCTGCCATGTCTTTATTACAGCATTGAAGTTAGAGGGTGGAAGTCTTCTGAATTCACAAGCACCTTTATCAGGAGACAGTAAAGTCATCCAAGATAATAAAGTGTGGAGCTGGATGAACACAGCAGGCCAAGCAGCATCTCAGGAGCACAAAAGCTGACGTTTCGGGCCTAGACCCTTCATCAGAGAGGGGGATGAGGTGAGGGTTCTGGAATAAATAGGGAGAGAGGGGGAGGCGGACCGAAGATGGAGAGAAAAGAAGATAGGTGGAGAGGAGAGTATAGGTGGGGAGGTGGGGAGGGGATAGGTCAGTCCAGGGAAGACGGACAGGTCAGGGAGGTGGGATGAGGTTAGTAGGTAGGAAATGGAGGTGCGGCTTGGGGTGGGAGGAAGGGATGGGTGAGAGGAAGAACAGGTTAGGGCGGCAGAGACAGGCTGGGCTGGTTTTGGGATGCAGTGGGGGGAGGGGATGAGCTGGGCTGGTTGTATGATGCAGTGGGGGGAGGGGACGAACTGGGATGATTTTGGGATGCGGTGGGGGAAGGGGAGATTTTGAAGCTGGTGAAGTCCACATTGATACCATTGGGCTGCAGGGTTCCCAAGCGGAATATCAGTTGCTGTTCCGGCAACCTTCGGGTGGCATCATTGTGGCACTGCAGGAGGCCCATGATGGACATATCATCTAAAGAATGGGAGGGGGAGTGGAAATGGTTTGCGACTGGGAGGTGCAGTTGTTTATTGCGAACCGAGCGAAGGTGTTCTGCAAAGCGGTCCCCAAGCCTCCGCTTGGTTTCCCCAATGTAGAGGAAGCCACACCGGCTACAATGGATACAGTATACCACATTGGCAGATGTGCAGGTGAACCTCTGCTTAATATGGAAAGTCATCTTGGGGCCTGGGATAGGGGTGAGGGAGGAGGTGTGGGGGCAAGTGTAGCACTTCCTGTGGTTGCAGGGGAAGGTGCCAGGTGTGGTGGGGTTGGAGGGCAGTGTGGTGCGAACAAGGGAGTCACGGAGAGAGTGGTCTCTCCGGAAAGCAGACAAGGGTGGGGATGGAAAAATGTCTTGGGTGGTGGGGTCGGATTGTAGATGGCAGAAGTGTTGGAGGATGATGCGTTGTATCCGGAGGTTGGTGGGGTGGTGTGTGAGAACGAGGGGGTCCTCTTTGGGCGGTTGTGGTGGGGGCAGGGTGTGAGGATGTGTTGCGTGTCATCCACATGCCTTGGTAACATTTTGTGCATGAGAAATCGACACCCAGGTTGCCTCCAGAGGCAACTCTCTCATGTGATAATCCGTTCGCTAGATCACTGACCTCACTTGCACAAGAGCTGAAATCTTCTTCTCAGGAGCAGTGCTAGAGTGGGTAATAATACAACTCTCAGGACAAATCGTGGAGTCATAGAGTCATAGAGATGCACATCATGGAAACAGACCCTTGGTCCAACTCATCCATGCCAACCAGATATACTACATAAATCTAGTCTCATTTGCCAGCATTTGGCCCGTATCCTTCTATACCATTCTTATTCATATACCCATCCAGATGGCATTTAAATGTTGTAATTGAACCAGCCTCTACCACTTCCTCTGGCAGCTCATTCCATGCATGCACTACCCGCTGTGTGAAAAGAAATGCTTCTTAGATCCCTTTTAAATCCTTCCAATCTCACCTTAAACCTACACCATCTGGTTTTGGACTCCCCCACCCCAGGGTCTATTTATACTATCCATGTCTCTCCTGATTTTATAAACCTCTATAAGGCCATCTCTCAGCCTCCGGTGCTCCAGGGAAAATAGCCCCAGCATATATAGCCTCTCCCTGTACCTCAAACCCTTCAACCCCAGCAACATCCTTGTAAATCTTTTCTGAACCCTTTCAAGTTTCACAATATCCTCCCTATAGCAGGGAGACCAGAACTGCATGCAGTATTCGAAAAGTGGCCTAACCGATGTCCTGTACAGCCACAACATAACCTCCCGACTCCTTTATTCAATGCACTGACCAATAAAGGCAAGCACATCAAACACCTTCTTCAGTATCTTGTCCACCTGGCACTCCAGTTTCAAGGAATTATGAACCAGCATACCAAGGTCTCTTTGTTTAGCATCACTCCCCAGGGCCTCACCATTTAAGTGTATAAGTCACACCCTGATTTACCTTTCCAAAATGCAGCACCTTTCATTTATCTAAAATAAACTCCATTTGCCACTCCTCAGCTCATTGGCCCATCTGACCAAGATTCTGTTGTATTCTGAGGTAATTTTTCTTTGCTGTCCACTACACCTCCATCTTTGATGTCATCTGCAAATTTACTAACCATACCTGCTATGTTCACAGCCAAAGGATACTCCTGCTCCTCCTGATGTTTTAGGGAGGCTTTTTAAAAACGTTTGTGTCAAAACATTTTTCATTATTGGCTGCTGCTTAGCCCATACTGACATTGGAAGAATCCTTCCAATTGGTTCTTTTTGACATTATGATTTAACAAAAACACAAAAAAAAACAAACATAAAACTATTATACAGAAAAAAGAGAAAGTAAGGAATATTGAAAATAAAGTTTTGGAGGTAGAATAATATATAAAATAACAGTAGGTTGAGAACCAATGATTTTGTTCAATTAAGCATCAGCCACATTGAAAAGAGGGGAAAAGGATTGACATGTAAGTCTGGGTTCCACAATGTTTGAAGACTTTGAGACGAAATGTGAAACAGCAGAAAATAATTAATGTCAGGTGCATCAAAACATACAGATTTATGGAGATTACAGAAAGTACAGATGAAAACTGAGAAAACAAATAAAAGGAACAAACAGATTGCATGACAAAATATTAGACCCCACATCCTTCTATAATTATACATGTACATTTCCTCTTCCGTGTGTGGCAAGAGTTATGCAAAGTAAAGTGACTAAATATATTGAGAAATAAAAAAATCAGATTTTCGATGTTGAGAAAATACAAATTGGTTGGTTCTCCATTCAAGCCTTAAGTGGAAACCTCAGAATCTTATGCTTCAGAGGCAGTTAACTTGCATCCATGTATTTATAAACAATTAATTTCCCGAAGTTGTCCTACTTACAATAGACTTCCAACTCTATTCGCCTCCAATGAGAAACTAGTTGGCCCATTGATCTGATAGATAAAACAGGGCATGTACATGGTGGCTGCAGTGCACCAAATGTCTGTGGCACCAGCACGCAATTGGTTCTTCTGCACAACATCTCTTCATTGTCCACCAGCATGATCCTTCAACCACCCAACTCAGCACTGCCAAACCACTAGCCTCACCACATAATTATGATTCATAGACTTAGCTAGTCACCATCTCAGACCTTCAATACTCTACTTTGGAGCTCAAGGCCACCTACAACTTGTATACTTCTGCTAGGTCACTGTGTGCGCAGTGACAGTCAAGTATTTGTACTGGATGCTTCTGCCTTGAAGTGGACATATGCAACCAACAGCTTTTAGCTCATTTTCTTAGTGTTCTCTCTCTTTAGCATTTACATTTAAACATAAGAAGTTGGAACAAGAGTAGGCCATTCAGTTCTTTGAGTCTGCCTCGCCATTCAAAATGATCATGGCTGATCATTCTACTCAATACCCTGATCCTGCTGCCTCTACATACCCTTTGATTCCTTTAGTCATAAGAAATATTTGAAACATGTTTCAATGCTTTGGCATCAATCAATTCTGTAGCAGAGAATTCCACAGACCCAGTACTCTCTGGGTCATGAAATTTCTCCTCATCCCAGTTCTACGTGGACCACTCTCTCTGTCCTTGGACGGTAGCCCCTGGCTCTGACTGCCTGGCCATTGAGAACATCTTATACTTACCCTGTCCAGCCCTCATGGAATTTTATAGGATTCTATGAAAGCACCACCACCACCCCTCTTCCCTCCTGCCACCGTGTTCTTCCAAACTCCAGTGAACATAATCCTAACTGGTCCAGTTTCTCTTCAAAAATCAGTCTTGTCATTCCTGAAATCAGTTTGGCAAATTTCTGTTGAACTCCAAAATGAGAAATAATAAGGAGATGACATGGAGATATTCGGCCTCTATGAATTACATTGTTTTACTACTTCAGAAAGTATTGAGTTCTAAGTTACTGACTGCCTGCCTGTGTGATTTAGCTTGCTTATTAAGGTAGACAGATTGTGATGATGGGAAGTAATGAACTTCTGTTCTGAAGAAGTCATTGCACCCAAAATGTTAATGCTTTCTCTCCACCAATTCAGCCAGAGCAGCAGAATTTTTCTAGCAATTTCTATTTTTGTTTCTGATGTCCAGCATCAGCAGTTCTTTTTTATTTCCTTCTCTTTCCTTAGCCTCCATTTGAACAAGGAAAGTTAAAAGGTTACCTGGTTGTATTGTTCAACTTTAAGAGGGGTTTCTATAGAGTTGATCAGAAGAAACAACCTTGACTGGCAGAAGGATTTGTATCCAAAGGATCCGTATTTAAAATAAATGCCAAATATCCATCAGGGAGATGAGGAAAATGTTCAGCTTTCAGTTAATTATTATGATCTGAAATATACTGCCTGAAAGGGTATGGGAAAAATTTGAAGATAACTTTCAACAGAGAGGTGGATCGCTCCTGAAAAAGGAATCATTGGCAGAAGTATGGGTAGAGGCTAGGAAGTGAGATTGACTAGTAGATCTTTTCAGAGATCTGGTAGCAGTATTGTTTGCTGATTAACTTCCTTCTGACTCTGCAGTTCTATGGGTCTTTGATTAGTTACTTTAAACCTAATGACTGATTTGGAAAACTCTGTTCTGGTCTTCATGCTATAGGAATGACACAGAATCACAGGAATGCTTTTTATAAAATGGAAATGAAACTGAGGCTTTTTATCTGGCAAAGAGAAGACTAAGGGGTGGCTTAACAGAGGCCTTTAGAATCATGAAGCAGTTTGATAAGGTAGATGCAAATGTGTCCAGCCATTTATGATACACATCAAAGTTTGGGCTCAAAATGGAAGGCAGTCATCAATAAGTCTAATAAGGAAGTTACAGAAACCTTCTTTGAAAAAAATGGTAAGAAAGTGGAACTCACGACAACAAGGAGTACCAAAGTAAATTAGCATATATACGGAAGAGGAAGCTAACTAAACAGGTGAAGAAGAAACTAATACAAAGTTAAATAGAATCAGGAGAAGAAGCACAGGTTACCTGTGTAAATTCAGATCAATTTAGCTAAATTACCAACTTCTGAGATTCACATCATCTACAATTCTTCATAAATTCTTTGAAATTTGCATTATAGGGTAATTAAGAAAGTGTTCAGCACACCTGCATTCATTGCTCAAGTCATTGAGCACTGGAGTTGGGACATCACATTGAGGCTGTACAGATTTTTACTGTGGCCTCTTCTGTGTGCAGTTCTGATTGCCCTGCTACAGGAAGCGTATTGTTAAATTGGAGAGGGGTCAGAAAGGATTTACCAGGATGCTGCTGGGAATGGAGGGTGTGAATTATAAAAATAGGTTGTATAGGCTGGGACCTTTTTCCACTGGAATTTAGGAGGTTGAGGGGTGACAACAAGAGGTTCCCATGTTCTTTTTGAATTTATTTATAATCTAATATGAAATCTCAATTGACCACGTATCAAGGTAAGTATCTTACACAGTTACACAGCTACTCCACATTTCCTATTTTACACTCTTCAGTGTCATACATTATGGTCTATGAAGTGCATTGATTGCCAAGGTCACATGAGAATATCTGATTCAGAAGCATGTGATCTTTTCAATGACAAATGCATTTTGCACCAACTTAAAAATATGTTTAGCAAACTTCATTTATGGCACAGTTAACACAGGAGCATGCAAAGAAATGTTTAAATATTGAGAGTAGCCAAAGAGTATTTAATACCACCAAACCAGGTACTGATTCGATTTTAGAAATATGTCCATAAATTGGCTTCAAGGTGTGAATGTTTAGGAAAAAAAAGTTATAAAGGCATATAACTGACAGCAAAAATATCATTTGAAATGGTTTGAATAGTCATGTAATATGCACGGATATCTACCACTCTAAAGCAAAAGAGGTATAATTTTGAGTTACTCTATTTAGCTTGAAAAAACTGAGCAAAAAAGGAGCTAGAAATAAAGCCAAATCATCAAATTATATTTTGGATCTGTGTTTCCTCAATACTTAGAGTATTACTTCAAGATTGTAATTTCATCGAATTAACTTGAAATTTCTAATACATTTCCTAAAATAACCTCTCTGATGAAGGGTCTAGGCCCGAAACGTCAGCTTTTGTGCTCCTGAGATGCTGCTTGGCCTGCTGTGTTCATCCAGCCTCACATTTTATTATCCTAAAATAATTGCTAGTTTTCCCTCTAGCTAGGCAGAATGGACTTCACTCTTGTCCTGCTGAGCTGCCTTCTTGGCCTTTCTGAAGGCTTGTTGCCCATAAGAGATAAGAGATATCAGTTTCTAAATCATTCTTTGTTGTACAGAATATACATGAATAGTCATTTGTAACAAATTGTAAAATGACCAAAAACAGAAATGACACACGTGACTGATTCTATACCAGTTGATTCAGAGCTTCTTTGTGGGATGTTGTATTCAATTGAACCGTAATAATACTCAGTGTAAAGACTTAGAGAATCAGAGAGTCATACAGTGCATAAACAAACCCTTCAGTACAGCTCATCAATGCCGACCAGTTTTCCTAAACTGTACTAGTCTCATTTTCCTGCATTTGGCCCATAACCCTTTAAATCTTTCCTATCCATGTACCTGTCCAAATGTCTTTTAAATGTTGTAGTTGCACCGGCTCTCTACCACTTCCTCTGGCAGCTTGTTCTGTATATGTACCACCCTCTGTGTGAAAAAAAACTCCCCTCAGGTCCCTTTTAAATATTTCCCTCTCAACTTAAACCTATTCCCTCTAGTTTTGGACTCCCCTACCTTGGGAAAAAGACTTTGGCTTTTACTTCTTTCTGAGCTTCTTCCCATTCAGCCAGGCTTTTCTTGAAATTCTGCTTCTGCTTTGCTGGAACCTCTACTGTGCATTTGGAAATGTAATATAGCAAAGAGACTATGGACTGATACAGTCTCATAATTTATTTACTCTCTCATTGGAAGTGAGTATCATTGGCAAGGTTGGTATTTGTTGCCGATCCTAAGTACTCTCATTCTGAGAGGCTTGCTAGGTCATGCAAAGTTGCACACTGAGATGCTGGGGACATTGGCTGATGGGCCAAACAGCCTCTTGACACTGTCCATGAGTAAGAAGGAGCCTGCTCCATTTTGTTTCATGCAGAACTCACCTTCTATGCAACCTCTCTGCTCCATCCTGATGTTGTATTGCAGGCCCAGAGCAACTCTCACTCTTCCTGCAGCTTTTGAGTGGACAGGTCAATGAATGCTCTGCCCTGCCTATGAGGATGCAGCAGAACTTCCTGACATATCTAGGAACCCACAAAAACACTTCTAAAACCACATTGCCATATTTCTAGAGACTTCAAAATTGGATTTCCTATTCTAACTTACCTTTCCTCTACATTGGATGCCTGGAGTGATTGTGTCAGGCTCCTCTCACAGCTGAAGCTTGTTCATTGGTGAGTGACAAGCAATATAACAAATGGACTTGTATGATCAAAGCTTGTGCTTCAAATCAGGCAACATGGTTCTTTCGGGTGGCCAGACCCAGCCACAGCTGGATGCAAGGAAGACCTGCACAAACACTCTTCCCAGTCAGGGGTGCCAGAATGGCCATGCCAACAGTAACTTGCTGAGATGCTGTTCATCCCACTCATTTCCAGTGCTGCTGCAGTTCTAAATTTCTTATCCAGGTCCATTCACCTCCTCAGATAAAACTCCTGAAAATAAAAATATCGTGGACACAAAAACATCAGAGCCAGTGTACGTTTTGTTGCACAGTCTTGCACGTTACCATTCCATAAAGCAGTAATTATTCAGAATTAGAAATGTGAGAGCTTTCCTTACGTGAGAAGCCTTTAAATCATACAGCTTCTGAGAATGCCTTTTTATTATCTGAAAGACTCAAGCTATTATGATGCAGCATCAAGCATACATCTGTGTCGACAATTCCTGAGAGTTAATGCGCTGGATACAGAGGAACAGAATGAATCAGACTAACAGCACTCACTACTTTTCACATGGAATTGGACAGGACATGTAAAAACCAGCAAATAACTCTCAAATACTCTGCTTGTTTAAAGCCTGTGCAGTCACAGAATTTCACCTACTGACTTGCATTCAAATAAACTGTATGTAGTGAGATTACTATACTTCATTCACAGGTACGGTATACACCAGGCATAAAAGGTTAGGGCTTATTCATTTCAGTATAAATACAAATCTTAAAAACTGACAAAGCTGTTTGCGTTTAAAAATTAAGATTTGTAAGTGTGAGTCTCAATCCTTTAGATTTTGAATATTATCACAGATTTTTATAAGTAAAAACGTGTTGTCTTATATTTTCTGTTTATTGTATCTTTCAATCCAATCTCTTTCCTTCCCTTTATTTAATTTTCTATATGTGCCTAGAAAATGAATTAAATGTGCTAATATTTCTTGGTTCAGATGATGAGCTGTTCGTCAATGACTAGTGCAGGTGATACCAGTCAATTGCCTGGTTCACACAGGTTCCATATGCTCTATTAAAGCATTTACTTTTTAATGTTAGGTCGACAGGGATATTCCAGTGCACATTCTCGGCAATTATATATGGGCCAGCACAGTGCAACAAAACCTGGGCCAACGTCATTTATGACATTTTAAGTAAGTGCCATATTTGTTGGCTGAACTCTTCCAATTGGGCAATATTAAGTTCATGAATGACATGAAGTGGGTGATAATCACAGACCAGCAGGTGCTGATATGGAAAAACCCATTTAGTTTTGAAACTCATGACTTCAGTGGTAAATTACTGAGTACAGCCTAAAGGAAACCCACTGCAAAAATGATATTACTGGAGCTTTGCTTTCTTTAAAATATAAAAGCAAGATAAAGAATTAACTTGGAAATCTTTTCTGAAAAGATATGCATTGCTACAATAAAGGGAGTGGTTCTAACATATGTAGGTCATAAATGCATGCACTGAAATCTGTTCAGCATCATTCCTCATATTTTGCTTTATGTCAGAAGGAATACATGTAATTCTTTAGAGTTATAAATGGGGAGAAATTGAAGTATTACTGTGTTGCAGATAATTAATCAATTTTGTTTTCAACTTGAAGGTCAAAAATGGAAGAGTGTGGTCTTCATTTTTGGTCACACAAGATCATGGAATTTTTGCAGAAGCTGGATTTGATACTGGCATTAAGTGTCTGGTATATATAGAGTTAAGTTCCAGGTTTTTTTTACAGATCTGTGCACTCAGACCCCAGAAAGTCTTCAAGCTAAGATGGGTCTCTCTTTCTTTCTCTCCCCCACAACCCCTCCACCTCCACACCCCTCTTCCTACTCTATGATTAAAGAAACAACTTAAAGACTCTGAAAAGAAGAACATCTAACTCAAGCAAAAGCCTAAGCCCAACCTGATCAGCTACCTCATTATGGAACTGACCGACTGATTGAATGGTCGCCATTCAGAGGAAGTGAGAAAGAGAGAAAGATAGAGAGATCTGGCTTGGCTTGCAGATTTTCCAGAGGTCTGAGTGCGACAGTTTTGAGAAACCACAACTTAACCTTAAAAGCTGTTGGTGGGAAGTTTGAATTCTTGATACACAGAATTTATTCTTTTTTGGTCAATATTTTCCACCATGATATTTCTGCAGAACTGTCTGTCCTGCCTGTCATATTTGTGAATGTGGAATTTAAAAGAAGTACAGTTTAAGTTTGTGTATGAGTCATTGGTAATCTATTTGTCACTTGTTAACAGATAGGTTTATCTGCAATAAACATAATTTGCTTTCTTGTTTGCTGATGACACCTGGTGTGTTTCCTTTTATTGTAGACAGTAATCAAAATCAGGCAGACTAAGCAACTCAAGATTCAATTGATCTATTATACATTGCATTATGCATGGTCCATGGGATAGTGGGGATTAATTTCCAGCACTCTCTTCCTGTCAGAGTTGTGACAGAATTCTAAAGAGTTAAAGCATCAACTTTATAT
Organism: Stegostoma tigrinum; assembly: GCF_030684315.1. Classification (NCBI taxonomy): domain Eukaryota; kingdom Metazoa; phylum Chordata; class Chondrichthyes; order Orectolobiformes; family Stegostomatidae; genus Stegostoma; species Stegostoma tigrinum. The sequence goes on along the minus strand of NC_081375.1, from coordinate 45,663,342 downwards.
CACTGCACTGATCACTGAAAACTAATTATTTCAATACATTGGTGACAATTATATTGAAGATTTTTCACAGACAGGCAAGCAGAAAATAGTTACAAAGAGTAAACTGAAGATTGGACTTACACATGGGACAGTGTTTGAAGCTGGACTACCATGAATTTTAGATTAGATTCCCTACAGTGTGGAAACAGGTCCTTCGGCCAAACATCCCACCCAGACCCAGACCCATCCCCTGAGAACCCACACACCCCTGAACACTACGGGCAATTTAGCATGGCCAATCCACCTAGCCTGCACATCTTTGGACTGTGGGAGGAAACCGGAGTACGCGGAGGAAACCCACGCAGACAGGGGGAGAACGTGCAAACTCCACACAGACAGTTGCCCGAGGCTGAAATTGAACCTGGGTCTCTGGTGCTGTGAGGCTGCAGTGCTAACCACTGAGCCACGGTGAAAGGATTATTTTTAAGAATTTTTTATAAAATTTAGCAATCAATCTGATGCAGTTGCTTAACAACTGCCCAAAAATAAATAATTTTACAGGGACTTGGAGACAACAGGAATGCAAATGCTGGAAGCCAGAGTCCATAGATGTGAGGCTGGAAAAGCACGGGTTAGACAGCATCACAGGAGCAGGAAAGTCAACCAAAACCCTTCGTCAGGACTGTGGAGCGAAGAGTAGCCCAGCAACAAACAGAGGGAGAGTGGTGGGGGCAAGGGGAGGAGAGATGGTGATAGACAGTTGCAGGTAGGGGGTTATTGTGATTTGTCCATGGGAGTGCATAGGTGAGTAGGAAGATGGACAAATTAGGTCAGATCAGGAGGGGCAGAGTCCGTCCGAAAGCCCCAAACAATCCTTCCAGATGTTGCTGGGATTCACCTGCACTTCATCCAACCTTATCTATTAAATCTTTTGCTCCCGTTGTGGTCTCTTCTACATCAAGGAGACCAAAGGCAGACTCAGGGACTGGAGCATCTGCACTCTGCAAGCATCCATCTCAAGGTCAATTGGCAAATGTTCAGTGGATACTTTTGAAAATTACTGATGCAGTGATGTCAATGTTAACTTCATAATGTATTCATAATGTAATTTTGGACATTTTTAACATTTATAAACAAAACAAAACTGATTGGTGCTTTCCTTTAAATCTCATATTTGGAATCTGGATCTGTAATCAGAATAACTTCAATCACTGCTAAACATCTATTCATTTTTGATATTCATGCAATGGCAATGTATAAAAACATAATTTTCAAAACATTCAGCTGAACATTTGCCATTATTGTGGGTACAGGGAGCATATGGCAGAAGAATGTAGAGTAGGCAGATTGTGATGTCAGTCAGCACATATGTCTGATTTGGTGGCAGCATTGCCATTTTTGGCCTGAGCATTCTTTGTTAACCTTTTACAGTTGAACACGTGCACAGCAGCAGGAAGTCACCAACCCCCACCTACACTCCCAACGTCTACCCAAACTCTCCCTTAGCTTCTCCACAATTTGGGCCAAAAGTGCTAATTAAAGAAGTCATCAACTACTTTAAGCTAAGTTTCTGATAGATTTCTATTGTCTGTGGTGGCATTTGCAAGTGGTTAATGATTGCACCGCTATTTCAAACATCCGGAGCCTACAAAGAGTGCTTGGCTTTGAGATTAAGTGGTGACTTCGGTATTTTTGTTTCTTCTCATGACCACTACTTTCAGTCATGTGTGCAGTAGATTGTATTTCACGTGTCTTCCATATAGCAAGAAGAATGAATAGATTTGACACATGAGCAGACCAAACTGCTGAAGAGGAAGGAAAAAAGGGGCAGAAAGACTTTTAACAGGACTGCCATATCTTCAGGGAACAGTTCTCCTGCATCAATTCAGTGCGGAAGTGTGTGTCACACATCTCTGCTCTATTAAAGGGGTTCTCACCGAAATTTACCAGTTGTTGCAGCCTCAACCACTCGGAGGACGGGGATACAAGTAACGATAAATGTGGTGTGGCCATGACCCTTTTAGCAATGGGCTCTTTCCAACTGGAACAGCAGAGAGGGAGGTCACTAAAATTCTGTATTCCAAGAGAGCTGACTATATTTACTGGTATACCATAAGCGAGTAAAATAAATGCATTTACTGTGAATGAAAATGACAATGATTTTAGATGGTTTCTGATCAGCACATTGTCTCATTTCTAGCGTCATCAAATTCAATTTAGGCTATGACAAAAAACTGAAGTAGGTAGGCATTTAGGTGATTTAGGATTGTAAGCATTAAAACCTAAAGCTTCAGCTAGAATTACTGCTTTGAAAAAATAAACTGCTTTCAGGTTTTCAAATCCACAGGCTATAGGTGGAGGGTGACTGATTCTCATATGTATTTTGTTATTTCAGGCTCAAGGGGCAGAATCTATTTGCAACGTTGAAGCTGTATACATAATAGTGTGAAATGCTTATTTGCTCAAGCTTTGCAATCCATTAAGTAACGCACAAATTATTTTTTCTAGATATACAGTTCATACAAGAATTCACTCATTGTGATATCAATTTAACTTACCACACATAGTTCTGCTCCTGTTGGCTTTAAGACTCATGTCAAATTCATGTCAGACTGATACAATTCAATCAGAAGAAGTACATGCCCAATAAACTGAAAATCAACAAGTGTGACAAAAAAACACTCCATAAATGTTTCAGAAACAGATGTTTTACAGCACCATTCAACCTATCTCCAAATGCTGAATGAATTAAAAATACCTAAAATTAAATAGAAATGTTAACAATTAACAATTTGGGGTCAATTACAAACCATCAGACAGTCAGTGAATTAGAAATTGCTAAAAGTGAATAGTCATTGCTAAAAAGCATGATATTTAGTACACATTTGTGAGATACTATTTGAACACTGTAGACAAGTGTTTAGATTTTCCTTGTGATTTTGCATTTTAAAAAAATGTTTATTAGCGATCTAAGCAATTAAAAACTTGGATGTTTCTTTTTTGAATTTTTATCAAATTAAGTTAGATGTTATGAACAACTTGCACAAAAATGTTGAAATATTCCCATATTATCTACCCAAGCAATGTATAAAGAAATAGTTATTTGTCAATATTGCAGACTATACCATCTGAAAACTTAACAAATTTCAGATATTGTATCCCCTCAACCTTCTCTGCCCTAATAGATAGTTAGTCCAGTTTGTTTTTACACCTCTCCTCTTAATGTATCTTTTGATTTTCCTCTTTGATTAATTTTTGATGTTAGTTCCTGCCACAAATGCATATTTTTAAATAAATTATGTAATTGTGGTGAACTATATTGTCAGATTCCAGCTGGAATATACCCGACACATTGTCAATATTTAATGATACTCTCTTTCAAAACCATTCAGCTTAAATTTCACTTTACTGCAAAGCGAAGTAAGGTTTTAAATTTTAAAATTCACACAATATTGTTCTCTACAACCACAAAAATAACAAAAGGTTGGGAGAGAATGTCTCAGGTGTACTATAATGGTTCTTTGTTCCTTATCTACCTCAGCTGTAAACTCTGGAATTCCCCTTCTAAATTGCTACACCATCTCTTTGACTAGACTTTGGACATCTGCCCCCATATCATCTAATGTGTACAGTTGTCTAAATTTTCATTATTATATACATTGAATACCTCAGGCCATTTATCACAAAATTGATGTATAAATAAAATTCTTAGAATGTGCTTAGAAAACAGATTTAATCTTATTTTTTTGAAAAAAATGCAAGTGTATAACAGCCAGCATAGTTTAAGGTGTACATTAACATACAGCAAATGTTGGAAAACTCTGAACATCATGAACAGAGGGAAGGATAACATAGTTGGTGATCATGTCATTGGACTTGATATATGATATCATGTGTATGTAATTTCCAAAACATTGCCTGCAGCAAGGCTTCGGATAACAACCATGTGGGAGTCAAGAATGAGCTCTGAATCGTATATTAAATAATCAGCATTTACAACCAAGCTCAATGTTAAAATGATTCTATTGATAATTATATTCTTTAGCTACATTGAGGCTCTCTTACCTCGATGGAGTCTGTCTCTGCAATGGATGTACTCAGCAATCACTATAAAACAAAGAGATGTGAGTCACCCACACTTAAAAATTAAATAATGAAGTACACAAAACTTTTACATTTTAAACGAGGATGTTTTCTTACATTCCAGTGAGTTAAATGCACAATTATATTTCAATATGTTAAACCAGATGGAATGTCTAAAACACTAATTCGACATTACAAATATCTTTCAGAGTCTCACTATAATGCCATGAATACCGCAATAAGCACAAGTGACAGAGAGACTTGGTGGTTGGACACTAGAAGCGTGCAATGGTCTGTGGAACAACTTATATATGCAGGCATTTTGCCAGCACAGCAGGTTTTGTTCCCATATGCTCTGCAAAAAGCCTGACCAGCAGATTTGGTTATTACATTAACTTGCAAATCCATGTATCAGGATAAAATTAGAGAAGCAAAGTCAGTAGTTTTGTGTGGAATTCCAAATCCAGTCTTCATCAAGTGTCTCCAAAACTGATGACGTAAACATATTGTGGCAATTTTTTTTTAGCCAAGTGAAAAATTGTTCATGTAGGCTACTGGGCTCCTTCTTGACCAGTACAAAATATAAATCAAACTCAATAAATGCATTTCCCCTAAAATACCTTTCAAATGTGGGAAATTGATTGAAGATTGATTGATCGATTTGAAAGTGAAGCCAGTGTCCTTAGCATTCATTTCTGTCAATAAATACTGCTCCCCCTCAAAGACGTTCTAAAAATTCACAAAGAAAATGTGTCCCTGATCCTACCTCTAGAGGATAATTTCCACCTTCGGACAAAAAGCATCAGTTATGGGAGATTTTCTGATTCGTTCATGTGTTGTGGGTGTAGCTAGCTGGGTTTGCATTCATTGCCCATCCCTAACTGTCCAGAAGGCACTTAAGAGTCAACTACATCCTGTGAATCTAGAGTCATAGGTAAGCCAGACTGAATAAGGTTGGCGGATTTCCTTAGTGAACAAGAAGTGTTTTTCTGACAATGGACAACAGTTTCATGGTGATTTAATTTTTCATTCCAGATTTTTATTGAATTCAAAATCCACCATCTGCCATGGTAGTCTGCCATTCCACCATCTACCATGCCCTGGGTCTCTGGATTAATAATCTGACAATAATACCGTTAGGCCATTGTTTGCCCATGATTCATAGCTATCTATTTTATTGACATTATATTGACCAGTCTATATGAATTTTAACCATTGTCTCATTGAATTGTTAGAAAATTTCATTAAAGTACGCATTTAAATAATAAAAACAATGTCTTGGAAATTGGAGCTCATTTACTTTGAAATTGAATTTAGATTGGTGAATTCAAATGTCTCCTGAAAGTAGATGAATAAAATGTTCCAAAGATCATTGCATGTGCAGACACGTTATTATCAAATGGGGTTATCCTCTTTATGATAAAATTAATGACTTACTTGTCCCATATTTATAACCCATAACTAATCAGTGCCGTTTCTCTTATCTAAGAGCCAAGCACTAAGTGGATCTCACATAATTCCATCCCCAGCAGCACTGTGAGTCTACCTACAGCTCACACACAGCAGCAATTCAAGAAAACAGCTCATTACCACCTTCCCAAGGGCAAATGGAAATGAACAATAAGGTCTGGCTCAGCCAGCAATGCCCAAATCCCATGAGTGAATTCAAACAAAAAGTTAATATTTTGGCCAATGGATTTGAAAATTAGAAAATACTTTGATTCTTCAACTATAAATCACACCAATGAAAAATGTATATTTTAAAACAATGGATTGTTCAGATCAATGAAAAATGCTGAATTTTTAGGGTGGAGGACCTCATGAGAGAACAACTTAGACCGGTACCTTCCATATAAACAACTCTTATTTATATCTATAACATGAAATTGGCATGGGAAGATGGGGTTACATGAGTTTATTCTGTGTACCATGCATACAAATTTTTCCAGCTGTACAAGTTCATGAGAACTATGAGATCATACAATCTATCATGCTTGTTCCATCATTCAATATTATCATGACAGTTCATTTTGCCCAGATTTTCCAATGATCAGATCATCACTTCTGCATTATGTTGTGCATTATGATCCCGTGGAATCTCCAGTGCAGCAGCCTCTGAAGGAATTTCCCAAGAAATTGAAGATTCCTTTAGGCAATTTCTTTATACCTAGAGTTTAAACACCTAGCCTAACTCTTGAGTAAATATTCAACTGGCACTGCCAACTTACATTGCACAACCCTATTCAGAGCTTTATGCCCTGAGATCCAGTGTCAACATTCTGGATGTGAGTTTGCTCACTGAGCTGGAAGGTTAGTTTTCAGACGTTTCGTCACCATTCTAGGTAACATCATCAGTGAGCCACCGACGAAGCGCTGGTGTTATATCCCACTTTCTATTTATCTGTTTAGGTTTCCTTGGGTTGGTGATGTCATTTCCTGCATTGGTGATGCCATTTCCTGTTCTTTTTCTCAGAGGATGGTAGATTGGCTCCAAATCAATGTGTTTGTTGATGGAGTTTCGGTTGGAATGCCATGCTTCTAGGAATTCTCGTGTGTGTCTCTGTTTGGCTTGTCCTAGGATGGATGTGTTGTCCCAATCAAAATGGTGTCCTTCCTCATCTGTATGTAAGGGTACTAGTGAGAGTGGGTCATGTCGTTTTTGTGGCTAGTTGATGTTCATGTATCCTGGTGGCTAGCTTTCTGCCTGTTTGTCCAATGTAGTGTCTGTCACAGTTCTTGCAAGGTATTTTTTTGTAGATGACGTTCGTTTTGCTTGTTGTAGCAAACAAGCAAAATGAACGTCATCTACAAAATACCTTGCAAGAACTGTGACAAACACTACATTGCACAAGCAGGCAGAAAGCTAGCCACCAGGATACACGAACATCAACTAGCCACAAAAGGACATGACCCACTATCACTAGTATCCTTACATACAGATGAGGAAGGACACCACATTGATTGGGACAACACATCCATCCTAGGACAAGCCAAACAGAGACACGCACGAGAATTTCTAGAAGCATGGCATTCTAACCGGAACTCCATCAACAATCACATTGATTTGGAGCCAATCTACCATCCTCTGAGAAAAAGAACAGGAAATGACATCACCAATGCAGGAAATGACATCACCAACCCAAGGGAACCAAACCAGATAAATAGAAAGCGGGACATAACACCAGCGCTTTGTCGGAGGCTCACTGATGATGTTACCTAGAATGGTGATGAAACGTCTGAAAACTAACCTTCCAGCTCACCAATCAAACTCACATCCAGAACCTCAACCTGAGCTATAAATCTTCTCAAAACTCGCAAGTGTCAACATTCCTCTGAGACCCGGGACCTGCCCCCGACTCTTTCCCACTAGACCTGAAACCTTCTGCTCTACCTGGTAATTGATAAAACACCATCGGCTTGAGACTTGGCCCTATCCCCCATTACTGGATTTGATACTTTCCAGCAGCCAACATCCCCTCCCTTTGCACATGACCATGCCAACTCCCTCCCTCCTTCAGCCTCTTCCCCAACTTCTCCAATGCAACCCAACAGCAGCCTCCCCAAAAAGCCAGAGGGAATGGAGGTGTTTTGTAAAGCTGTTGCCCAGTCTTCATCTCCCCAATGTAAAGGAGACCACATTCTGAGCATTGAATAAGAAGACTAGATTGATTCAATCTTACCAGATCCAATATCTCACATCCACCCCAAGCACACCATCATAACTTAAGTGGCCCCATCCCCCCTTGCACCCTAGCACCTTACTTACCTGGAATCCCATCCACTTCACACTGTACATAATTGGTTCCCAAATTTCTACCCACCTAGTAACCTCTTTACTGAGCACCCAATCTACAACCAGGCACTGTAATGTCCCATTTACAATTCATATAACCTTTTCACAGGACCTGTCAAAAAGGCTACATGTTATGCTAGACATTTAATCAAAGAATATGACAAATGACTGCCATCACAATGGGAGCATGGCTTGATTTCTATCAATAATTTTGCTTTACGAGGAACCTATTCAACATAAACAATGCTCTACAATTTTGAAGAAGCCTTGATCGAGATCTCCTGTCAGAAACACAGAGCCCTCGACTGACCTAAAAATTGAATAGAGTGGCAATCTGAATGTGATTGCTACTCCTTGAAAATTTCAGCCTCAAATATCTATCTATATCAGTTGCAAATGTATCAAACAGAGTTAATGTTTCGGGTCCAGTGACTTCCTCAGAACTGGACCTGAAACATTAACTCTGTTTTTTCCTTCACAGATGCTGCCAGACCTGCTGAGCTTTCCCAGCAACATTGTTTTTTGTTCCTGATTTACAGCATCCACAGTTCTTTCGGTTTTTATTTTGTAAATGTATCAACTTGCATATGAACAAATATCCAAATCCTTTTGAGTCAGAGCACAACACTTTGAGTGTAGTAATTTCTCCTCATCCCAGTTCTAAATGATCAACCCCTTCTCCTGAGATTGCATCTCTCCTCCTCAACGTTTAGCCCCATGTAATAGGCTCTGTGAACAGCAGAAATAATCTCTTAGCATCTACCCTATGAGATTATCTCCCAATCTGCTAAACCAGGGAATATAGGCCCTCTCATCATATAGCAACCCCCTCATCCTACAGGCCAGTTCAGTGAGTATTCGCTGTGCTATCTTCAAGTTAACTGTATTCTTCCTTAAATGTGGAGAACAAGGCTAGCACACATTATTTCAGATGTGATCTCACCGAATACCTGTTTAACTGTAACTGGACTGTTAAAAAAAAAATCCCATTCTTAAAATACCTAGCAATAAAAGCCAACATGTCCTTTTTGTTCCTAATTGCTTGCTGGTGCTGTGTGTTAATTTTCTGGATTCCTTGCACAGGCACACCCAAGTCCCCTTGAACAACCATGACATCAAATCTGCTATAGGGCACTAAGCTGAGAATAGTATAACAGTCAATCTTAACATTGGGCATAATCTTTCAGTATCACTCAGATGATAGTACTGTAACAGAATACATATTTTAAAATCTATCTTTTGTAGTAGTGTAAATTCTTGACAAATTAAAGATTACTTGGTTCTCTTAGAGCGATCTGATTCTGGTTTTAGCTTCCTGAACTTTAGACCTCCACTTCTTAATCAATGAGCATCTGAAATTATTTTGACTTGATATAAAAATTATTTAGCGACAATAGTGACAGTGATTCCTGATGGCCAGACAAGAAAAATTATTAGCATAAGATGTAAAGCAATTAGTGTTGATACTGTACCGCACTCTAGCAGGAATCAATGTCTTCAGGGAAAGATGAGAAACCTGATGTAAAACTGCAGAATTTAACTTTCTTCCAAATATGAATATTAACACATATAATGCTTACATGTAGATTTCTGAATTCAGTGCCAAAAAGCTGTGATAGAAATAATTGAAAAAAGGACTAAGCAGCAAAAGACAGTAACATCTGTTTTATTTTCTTTAAATGTATGTACTTGTCTCAGATTACTCGTTTTCAGTCAAATAGGGTGATGGGTATATTGGCAAATTGATTAGAAGAAAATGTAACAGTATTCTTAATGCTACTGTTAGGAGATACATTAAACCTTTTGGTTTAATTTTGGCATGACGGTGTAACTGGATCAGACATTCACGCAATGGATAATCACATACTTACACCTACTAATTTATTGCACATCAAGGAGAACATAAGTTAATACTGTGCCTATGTTCCTCGAATTTAAGTATTATGTTGCAAAGCTACTGGATACCTCAAATGAGTGTTATTTCAGCCTGAAATGTAAACACACTTGCTGCTGATGTTAATAGCAGCCCAAATATTTGCAGCATCTGCATTCTTTAGGGTAATGTTACAAAGTCATGCAAGGAGTATTTATTGATCTTGAAGTGTTACTTATTCACATGCCCAGTGAGTTCATATTCTCTGAAAACTTTAGTGCCATTTAAAATAATTTTATTTAAATTTCTGAGGCATTCTAAAATCTAACTATCAACATGTTTTATGTGGAAAATCTTTTTTTCAGGATGTGCTGTTTGGTAATGCATATATGAAAACAAAAATTATCTTTGCATCTGAGTTCATAATAAGAGGTCAAATTTTACGCTTGAAGCTTTCTTTCATAGAAATTATTCAAATAAGAAGTGGAGACACTGTCAATAATCAGTACAAATGCAGTACAGTACCCGCACGAGTTTCATTTCCTGATATCTTTTTGATTCAGTTCATAAATTAGCTCACTCTTTGCATAAAAAATATGAATTTTTATTGAATATTTTATTGAATATTTTAAACATGAACTCACCACCCTCTGCATAAAGAACTTTCCACGCATATCTCCTTTGAACTTTTCCCCTCTCACTTTGAACTCATGACCCCTAGTAATTGAGTCCCCCACTCTGGGAAGAAGCTTCTTGCTATCCACCCTGTCTATACCCCTCATGATTTTGTAGACCTCAATCAGGTCCCCCCTCAATCTCCGTCTTTCTAATGAAAATAATCCTAATCTACTCAACCTCTCTTCATAGCTAACACCCTCCATACCAGGCAACATCCTGGTGAACATCCTCTGCATCCTTTCCAAAGAATCCACATCCTTTTGCTAATGTGGCAACCAGAACTGTATGCAGTATTCCAAATGTGGTCGATCCAAAGTCCTATACAACTGTAACATGCCCTGCCAACTCTTGTACTCAGTACCCCATCTGATGAAAGCATGACGTATGCCTTTTTGACCACTCTAACGACCTGTGTTGCCACCTTCAGGATACAATGGGCCCGAACACCCTGATCTCTCTGTGCATCAACTTTCCCCAGGGCTTTCCCATTTACCATATAGTTCGCTCTTGAATTGGATTTTCCAAAATGCATCACCTCACATTTGCCTGGATTGAACTCCATCTGCCATTTCTCTGCCCAACTCTCTAATCTATCTATATTCTGCTGCATTCTCCAACAGTCCCCTTCACTGTCTGCTACTCCATCAATCTCAGTGTCATCTGCAAACTTGCTAATCAGACTATCTATACCTTCCTCCAGATCATTTATGTATTTACTTCTATTAGTTAATAGCTACTTCTATTCCAGCAGCAATGGCATGGTGATGGGGCCTCATGCCTGGCCACCAGGTCCATGGCAGAGCATTTAACAAGAAGGACTGTAAAGCTGAATAATTTTCTTCACTGCTTTATTTTTCTGCCTTTATATACTATGTTTTGGATTATTTTTCTGTTTTTAGATGGTGCTGCAGGGTAGCAAGGCTATACCACACTTTTCACTGTATTTTATAACAAAATTCATGTGGTAATAAATAAAATCAAATCAAATAAAACAAATCAAAAACAGTGTCTACCCATTTACAAGATGCACTGCAGAATTTTGTCAAGGCTCCTTGGACAGTACCTTCCAAACCCACGGCCAATACCAAGTAGAAGGAGAAGAGAAAACCTGGCAAGTTCCCTCAAAATGACAGACTATCCTCACTTGGAAACATATTATAGTTCCTTCATGTCATAGGGTGAATATCCTAGAACTCCTGCCCTAACAGCATTATGTGATGCCCTACACCAAATGAACAGTGGCAGGTCAAGAAGATGACTTGCCACTACCTTCTGAAGAGATAACTAGGGCTGGACAATAAACAGTGGCATAGCCAGAGACACCCACACCCTATGGACAGATGAAAATAAAGGAACATCATGTGTTTTCTGATGATACTGCCAAGGGGCAACGTGTTAATGACGAAGAGGAGGGAGCCAAGAATAATTGTGTAATAACAGTTGAACATAAAAATAGAATGGACTCTTCGGACTCCTGAGCTTGTTCCTACATTTAGTGAGATTGTGGCTGATCTATCATTTAACTCCATGTGTCTGTCTTTGCCCTACATTCTTTTGTACATTTGGTTAACAATACCCTGCAAATTTTGAGCCTAAAATTATCAATAAATCTCAGATAAAACTCAATTTGCTTGAAATAATTCCAAATTTACACCATTCATTGCTCATGCAAGCGTGTCTCTGGAAAGATTCACTCTTGAAAGGTATAGCTGTATGTTTAAGGCTACATTACTTAGAATGTTCAACTCCTAAAAATAAACTTTCACAATCAGATCAGCTCCCAGGAAAGTCAAAGGGAAGGAAGTTATCATGATATGACAATGGATTGTAGACACTGGCGAAGGAAAGTATAGAAAAATATGTTAAAAGTTTCAGAGCGATCAAGAAGAACAAACAGTGACAATGCAGAATGATCAGTTAGAAGATATCTTTATTTCATGAGTGCCTTTTCAGTTCTGAAGCAAAGATAAAAATTACATTGAGCTAAAAATTGCTAAACTTCTGCAACTCTTGGCAAGTGGTGTTAATTGAACTTTTTTCCACACCTTTCAGTTTATACTATATTTGCATATTTGCACTCTAAATTACAAGATTTATTGTGGAATTTGCATACAAGGAGACACGATCCTTCTGAATCAAATCGGCATTTACACGTCTATTGCCTTTTAAAGAATATTCTGCTTTTGCTTTCTTCTTGCCAAAGTAAACAACACTGATTGACATTATACTATATATGCTATCTTCTTGCTGATTTCATATGCTACAAAATTGACCTATGTGTCACCTCTGCTGTTGGCACTGTGAAGAATCTGAACTGAAAAATGGTTTGCGAGAACATTTCTTCATCATCATCAGCAGCCCCTTGTAGACGAGGATGACCCTCTTTCACTATCAGGATGAGTCCATAGGTGGCTGTACAGGCCAAAGCAGCTACCACAGGCTCTGTTACACTTGGGGCAGAAGGTGGTCATGGGAAGGTCTGGGTGGGATGTTGGTGTGACAGCACGCTCCTTTCTCTGTTTTCGCCTGGCTTCTGCTTGTGCCCGATGGCAGGTCACGAGGTGCTTGATGCCTTCTCGGATGGTCTTCCTGCACTTTGGATAGTCTCAGGCCAGAGATGGCCAGGTTTCAATGGGAATGTTGCATTTCATCACTGAGGCCTTGAAGGTATCACTGAAGTGTTTCCTCTGTCCACCTGGGGCTCACCTGCCATTTCAAAGATGGGAGTACAGCACCTGCTTGGGGAATCTTGTATTGGTCAAGCAGATGATGTGTCCAGCTTAGTATCACCAATCAGGAATGGTCAGTGCCTCGACCTTGGGGATGTTGGCCTGGTTGAGGAAGTTGGTGTGCATGCATCTTTCTTATAACTTCAATGGCAAGCCACACAGCATGCCCTCAGAGAACACTACTGCAGATAGGCTACCTGTAAACATAAGCATGCAGAGTGGGTGGATCAAGACTTCAAACAGGATAGATTCAAATGGATAGATTTAGTTAAAATGTTGTCTTGAACAGTTCTAACTGAACAAGTGTTTTGTGATTGAGGGGCCCTGAACTAAGCCCCAGTTAAAGGGCTTGCAATCTAAATTCTGGGTAAGGTGCTTTTGACTTAGTTTTGTTGGTCCATTATTGCTGAACTTCTGTATTATTCTAGAGGTTTTGGATTTTCCAGGGTGGGTGCCAAAGCTTCAAAAGAGTGGTCTGAGGGAATCGTTGACCTGTTGGGGAGCCTACTTCAGTACTGGGATCCCCTGCAGAGCTAACCTTGACATTGCGTCAAGCTTCACCCATTCTGATGACATCTCAAAGCCTTTGCATGGAAAAAGGTAAGAGACCTGCATGATTTTGAAAGAGGACAAATACGCTTCTCACAACTCCACAGAGCCACATAGTTTTTCATAGTTATGTCTAAAAATTACTTATCGCTAACATCCAACAAACTATTTTGATATGTAAGATAAGTTCATCTTCTCTTAACATTCAGCCACTGACAATCAGAAAGGTTCCAAGACTCAGCATAGAAAACATAACTGCAGACAGGCCACATCTAATTTTGAGTTTGGACGAAATGGTTTTTCACATTTATTGTTTTTGCTTGCAGCCTCTCCTTAGTTTTTTTTTGAAGTGGATGCTTCTAAAATTCTGCACTTCAGCCCTATGCACCTAATCCAAGGGCACCACCTGTGGGGAGGGCGGTCAAGACAGAGGGCCTCGTTGTGGGTCTTCTCCTGGGCTTGGCCAAAGTGGCCATTAACGGGTCATGGAGGGTGTCACAGTGCCTGACTTCCTGTCTCTCTCTTGTATTTCAGTGCACATCAAGCGAGAGCATGTATTGTCCAGTTGCACAATAGAAGGTTTTAATGAGCACCGCAGGAGCTCGGCTGCACCATCACACTGAATAACATTATTTTTTTTAAGTAAGTTTCTCTTCATTTTTAACAAACTTCCTTTAACTATTTTCTGGTGTTTTTGTTACAGTACCCCATCAGGAGCTGTCTAACGAGATGTTAATTTGGCCTTTAAAAATAGTAGAAAAGAGAATTGGTTGATTTGTACTACCCAAACATAGAAACACCACAAGTGCCAATAGTGGTATTGGGGAGAAACAGCAGGGCAATCAACAGTAGGCTTTTTAATTAAAATGCAAAATACCAAATAGTGAAGAGAATCCAGAATAAAAGAAATTTCAAGGGGAAAATTATTTTACCCTCTGAACAACATTACTGATTTAGGAATCCTAAGACAGTCAGTAGCAGTCAGGAAAGCAGAAATAGCACAAAATCTGCACTTGTGGAAGGACACCTCTTACTCAGAGCTGATAAATTGCACAGGGAAACAATAATGCGCTTGGAAGATAGTCAAAGCTAGCCACAATCCTTAGAGAATCACACTCCCTCCATGACCCTTCAGGTCCTTTTTAAATCTTTTCCCTCTCACTTTAAACCTATACCCTCTAGCTTAGGACTTGCTGACCCTAGGAAAAAGGTCTTGGCCATTCATCATACCCCTGCTCCTTATGATTTTATAAACGTCGATAAGATCACTCGTCAGCCTCAAATACACCAGGAAAAAATGCTCCAGCCTATTCAGCCACTCCCTATAATTCAAACCCTCCAATCCTACCATTACCCTCGTAAATCGTTTCTGCATCATCTCGAATTTAACAAGAACCTCACTCTTGAAGGGCAACCAGAATTGTACACAGTATTCCAACAGAGGCCTCACCAATGTCCTGTACAGCTGCAACACGACATCCCAATCCTGTGCTCAATGTTCTGACTAATGAAGTGTGCCAAATGCCTTCTTCACCACCCTGTCTATCTGCGACTCCACTTTCAAGGAGCTATGCACCTGCAAGCCTAGGTCTCTTTGTTCGGCAATGTTCCCATGGATCCTGCAATTAACTGTGTCAGTCAGGCCCTGATTTTCCTTACTAAGATGCAGCACTTCACATTTATCAAAATTAAATTCTAATATACTTATACAATACCATTCCTCTTCCATTATATCATATTGACACTGATTAATACTACTGTTATTTCACAAGTGTACTGTTACCTTACCCTTATTAATAAATTCTAGCATTTTTCCTACTACAAATGTCAATTTAATAGATCTAAAATTCTTTACTTCCTTCAACCTATCTAGAACAGTGGTGTTACTTTTCCTATAATCCATTCCACGGGGAATTTTGGAAGATAAAAATCAATGCCATTCTTTTTGCTTTACACAAATCTTCACTTTTATTTAACCCTATCCAGACATCATCCTATTAATTTTTCCCAGAAATATTAATGCTCTTCTTTTCCCGAAATGTATCTGAGTTATTGGGTCACTATTCCTCCGTTCAAAAATGAGTCCACATTCTAACCAGTTTCTGAGTAGAGAACTTTGCCTTATTCATTTTCATAGAACATAGGACAATACAGCACAGGAACAGGCGATTTTGCCCATCATGTCTGTGACAACCATGATGCCATTCTAAGGTAACCCCATCTGGCTGCAGATGGTCCATATTCCTCTAGTCCTGTTCATGTGTCTGTATAAATGCCTCTTAAACTTTGCTAATGTATCTGCTTCTACCACTCCCCTGGCAGCACGTTTCAACTACTTACCATCCTCTGTGTAAAAATATTTCCTTGCCTTGCCCAACTCCTTCAAACTTTCCCCTCTCACCTTAAATCTGTGTCCCTCTAGAATTTGACATGTTCACTTATTGCATTTAATGGTGATCAACATATACTTACAGTATCTCATTTTGGAGTTCTGAAGTCGGTTCACCAAAACATTAACCGATTTCTCTCTACAGATGCAGTCAGACCTGGTAAGTTTTCCCAGCAACTTCTGTTTTTTTGTTTCTAAATTCCAGCATCCACGGTACTTTCTGTGTTTTATTTTATCAGAAAGCGTGGCACGGTGACTCAGTGGTTAGCACTGCTGCCTCAAAGTGCCAGGAACCACTGTTCCATTTCATCTTTGGGCAACTGTCTGTGTGGAGTTTTCACATTCTGCCCATGTATGTGTGGGTTTCCACCAGATGCTCCAGTTACCTCCCACAGTCTAAAGATGTGCAAGTTAGGTGGATTGGCCATGCTAAATTGTCTGTGGTGTTCAGGGATGTGTAGATAAGGGGGATGGGTCTGGGTTGGATGTTCTGAGGGTTGGTGTAAATTTGTTGGGCCAAAGGGCCTGTTTCCACACTGCAGGGATTCTATAATTTTATGATTTTGGATTCTGTAGAAGCAAATCATTTTAGGGTCACATTCTATTTGGCTTTGTAGAGATCAGTGAAGGAGACAAACTATCCCATACTTCGTAGAGAATGGGGAATTAAGACAGGTCTTTGATATCTCACAATTGCAGGAATTTGTAACAAGTAACTCTAATTTAGCACAAAAAAAGAACTGCAGATGCTGTAAACAGAAACAAAAATCGAGATTGCTGGAAATGTTCAGCAGATCTGGCAGCATCTGTGGACAGAAATCAGGGTTAACATTTTGGGTTGAGAGACTCTCCCTCAGAACATGCTGATTTCTCTCCATAGATGCTGCCAGACCTGCTGAAATTTTCCAGCAATCTGTATTTTTGTTACTAACTTACCACTATATTTTCAGCAATTCCTGGGGTAAAGTGTGCAAGAAGGGTTTAGAGGGGTATAGGCCAACTGCTGGCAAATGGGATTAGGTTAATTTAGGATATCTGGTAAGCTTCGACAAGTTGCACCAAAAGGTCTATTTCTGCACTGTACAACTCAATCACTCTAAAAGACTAAAAAAATTATGCCCTTTTCTATTGTGCAGAATTTCAAATAAGAATACATATGACAAATATATATTAATTTAAAACAAACCTCTGATGTTGTTTGCAAGTTTGTGTTGGTATAATATGTAATATTATGTGTATAATATCTGTAATATGGAATGAATGTATAAACAGCAAGACATATTTTAGTAAGTGGATTTCTTAACAATATCTGCGAACTATGCTCACCAAGGAAGTTCCACCTGTTCACTAGAAGCCAATTTTAGAGTTTCAGTTACGAAGGTATCAAAAACAGGGCTTGTCATATTCAGTTTCAAGCACTCAACTTATATAGAAGCATAAGGAATGTTGAAAAATACCAAGTGAAATTACTGATGTTGCTTCTCTAATTATATCCTGATATTAGAATACCAGTTAAAGCCATGGTTGGGCTTTTGTATGCTAAATATAGGAACTGGACCTGCTGTGCTGACAAAAAAAAGCGCATATATAAGTTGTCCAGGAAATAGAGAGAGCTGCTGGTGTCCAACCATCAAGGTAGGTTTGTCACTATTTTTTTTATCATTTGAGGTCAAGTTTTTTTTCAGTGACCAAGAGAGGATCTCAACATGCGCCGATCTTAACATACTGTGTGCTAACAAAATAAATTATTTCAGAAAACTATTTCAAAATAAGGGCCAGAGGACATAACATTGACTCGTACATTGAAATTACATCCAAAGAAGTAAAATTAATGCATTCGTTCTGCACCTTTTCTTTGCTAGGCTTGCTGTGGCGGCTTGTTTCTGTGGTGACTGATAAAAGGTATGGATTATTACTGCAACCAAATGTAAACTATATATTTTTTGATTAAAAATAATCAGTGCCACTGTCTTAAGAATTGAATGACAGAATTGTGACAGTGCAGAAGCATGCCGTTTGGCCCATCGCGTTTGCTCCGGCTCTCTTAAGGAGCATTGAGAGTTACTGTGAGCCGACACAGCACTTGCAAGTGTAGCTTGCAAGTTGCTTGATTTCAGAGAGTTAGCTCATACCGTGCGGCGTGCATCGAGTTCACCAGTTGGCAGAAACAGTAGACACTGCAGATGTTGGAGAATATGAGATAACAAGGTGTAGAGCTGGATGAACACAGCAGGCCAAGCAGCATCAGAGGAGCAGGAAGGCTGACATTTCGGGCTTCGATCCTTCGTCGGAAGGGTCCGACTTGTCCAGTTTGCAATACTAGCGAAATAAGCGGTGGACGAATTAGCCCGATTTTGAAAATTAAAAGGGTGCGGTTTGTTCTCGTCAAAAACAGACTATCTGGGGAAATCGGAGCAGAATTAAGCCGACCCATTGAGTATGCTTGGAGAGTACCAAGCTACTCTGCACTTGAATATAGTTTATGGAGCTATTTATATACTTTAGTCTTAAAGTTTTAAGCTGATGTTAATCAAATCGCTAAAAAAATTAAAGATTTGAAAAGCTCGCAATAAACGATAAAGGATGATATCCGCGGAGCTTGCAATTAAACGCTAAAGAGGTTGTAAAATGAACTCTGCGAAATTACTGCAATAACGGGATAGGGTAAATTAAAACAATATGTAAGTAATATTCAGAAATCTATGGATAAGACATATCGTCATCCCACACAAGCAGCAGTTAATGAAGTTCAAATATGGGCAATCTTGCTTCCTGGCCAAAATAAAGATTGTGTCAAAAAGTAATGTACTCAAATGCACATGTTTATCTCAGCAATAAACAGAAGCCATGGGGGATTCGGAAATGGCAGTGTTTGGAAAGGCAGCGTCCTTTTTGCGCAAAAGTGAAAAGGAGAGGTTGGAAGCTCAGAACCGACCATTCGATGCGAAAACCGCCTGCTATGTCCACGATGACAAGGAATTGTATGTTAAAGGTATCATCAAGAGCAAGGAAGGCGGGAAAGCCACGGTGGAGACTATCGACAAGAGGGTCAGTTGAACAATGGAAATGTAAATCATTCTGAAATCATTCACAAAAAGACCCACATTCCACTAAATTAACACGCCAATTATTTTGCAGACTGTAACTGTCAAAGAAGACCAAGTTCTCCCAATGAACCCTCCAAAATTCGATAAAATCGAAGATATGGCTATGTTGACCCACTTGAATGAAGCATCTGTGTTGTATAACCTCAAAGAGCGTTATGCTGCCTGGATGATCTATGTAAGTACGGCAAACACAGATTGCAGCATTAAACACGATCATGGAAGATACAAAAAAAATCTCATTCCTTTTCCCAAATGTAGACCTACTCTGGGCTGTTCTGTGTCACGGTGAACCCCTACAAGTGGTTGCCAGTGTACGATCCCGAGGTCGTGACAGCTTACAGGGGCAAGAAGCGTCAAGAGGCTCCTCCCCACATCTTCTCCATCTCTGATAACGCCTATCAGTTCATGCAAACTGGTGAGACTGTGCTTTCTCATTGATTCACTTCCGATTTCTGCCTGATTTTATTTAAAAAGAATACTGGTTGAAACCAGGCCGTCGGGTTAAACTCTCGTCGCATTCTGTGATAAATTTCGGTTTTCTTCGCAGATCGTGAAAACCAGTCGATCCTGATCACGTAAGTGTTGCTGTTTTAATACAGTCTCGTCGAGGTCGGGAGTTAGGGGAACAGAACTGGCGTTGACTCCGAACTATTTTAATCGCTTTTTTGGTCCAGCAATTGTTAAATTTCCTCATTTTCTGTCCCCATTCCGTCCAGCGGAGAATCCGGTGCCGGAAAGACTGTGAACACGAAACGTGTCATCCAGTATTTTGCCTCAGTTGGAGCCACAGGTGATGCTGCCAAGAAGAAAGAAGCCCAGAAATCTGGGAAGATGCAGGTAAAAGAAAAGGAATTCAGTAAAATGCAGCAATTTCCTGCTGTTTTGCCGTAACTCGTTAAATATTCCAAATTGTTTGAACGGAAACCCGTTAAACCCCTGTTCTGAGGTAGGATCGCTGGACCCGAAATGTTAACTCTGATTTCGCTCCACGGATGCTCCTAAGTTTTTCCAGCAATTTCTGCTTTCGCTTTGTGTTAACGGGAAGTCTCTTTTTGCAGGGGTCCCTGGAGGATCAAATCATCCAGGCTAACCCATTGCTGGAAGCCTTTGGGAACGCCAAGACAGTGAGGAATGATAATTCCTCTCGCTTCGTAAGTTTCTGAAACATTTCCTTCAGCTTCAAACTTTCTTGCACCGTATCCTCTGGTGTACATTGCATAAATTGTCACAATCAGTATCTGTTAATATCACGCAGTGCAGTGTCTTGTGAAATCTTGCTTCAAATCTTTGATTTCAATAACCGTTACATTCCAGGGTAAATTCATCAGAATTCACTTTGGTACTACTGGCAAACTGGCTTCTGCGGATATTGAAACCTGTAAGTGCAGTTGAATTTGATTTACAATATTTGTACATCAATTTCTGGTCATACAGAATGGTTCACCAGTAAATCTACATTTGTGTGTGTGCACATTCTCTCTAGATCTTCTGGAAAAATCCAGAGTAACTTTCCAGCTAAAAGCTGAAAGGAGTTACCACATTTTCTACCAGATGATGACCAACCACAAGCCAGAAATTGTTGGTAAGAACAGAAGTTTTGTTCTCTGCTGACATGGCAGCTATTAGTTGCAAAGGTTGAATTTTTACCATATACTGTACCGGACTCTCATTTTACAACTAGATAGCTGTAAAAATATCCAAGCATTATTATTGTAATTTAGTGTTGTTGTTTTCACATTTTATATATATATATTATAAAAGGTTCTCCCGTCTGTAATGAATTCAGTGGTGGTTTGGCAAATATATAACTTGAACTGAATTTGCATATTGGCTGAATAGAGGAGAAGAAATCTGAGGTTAAAACTGAATATTATGGAATACTCATACCTTTTGTTGCAAACATTCCCACAAATTGCTTATTTTAATTTCTGCAGAGGCTTGCCTCATTACTACCAACCCCTATGACTATCCATTTGTCAGCCAGGGTGAGATTAGTGTCAGCAGTATTGATGATAATGAAGAATTGGTGGCAACTGATGTGAGTATCAGAAGTTTGTCTTTAGTTGTATTTTCTTATTCCTGCTGGTACCTTGAAAGGCATGCAAAAAGTTAGGTACTTAGCAAAAATACTCAATTTTTCTTTAATATTGCAAATTTTACAACAATGATGATACAATCATGGAGTCATACAGCATGGAAACAGACCCTTTGGTTCAACCAGTCCATGACAATCATAATCTCAAATAAAACTAGTCCCACCTGTCTGCACTTGGCCCATACCCCTTCAAACCTTCACTATTCATGTTATTATCCAAATGTCTTTAAATGTTCTAAATGTACCCACATCCACCACTTTTTATGGAAGTTCACGCTACACAGGAGCCACTCTGTGTAAAAAATGTTGCCTCTCATGTCGTTTTTTTTAAATCTTTCTCCTCTCACCTTAAAAATATGCTCCCTAGTGTTGAAATCCCCCACCTCAGGGAAGAGACACTTGCCATTCACTTTGTCTATACCTCTCATAATTTCAAAAACCTTGCTAAGATCACCCCTCAACCTGCTATGCTCCAATGAAAAATGTTCCAGCCTATCCAGCTTCTCCAAATAGAGTAATATTTATCTATGCTTCCAGACAGAAAATAAAACTTTTTTTGGATGCTTAGGATGTGGTAAAATGACATTTCAAGTACATTTCAATAATTCCACAAGTAAGTAGATGAGATTATTTCAACAAATGTTTCTTTTCGGATTTTCACTCTTGTGTTTGGCTGGAAAGACTGCTATCGATATCCTGGGCTTCACCAATGAGGAGAAGTGGAGTATCTACAAACTCACTGGTGCAGTAATGCACTTTGGGAACATGAAGTTCAAGCAGAAACAACGAGAGGAGCAGGCTGAGCCTGATGGCACAGAAGGTAACAACGTAATACATCTCCCTTCACTACAGCATGTACTAAAGTTTGTTCTTTCAAAATTAGAAGGTTAAGGGGTGATCTGATCAAAGACTTCAAAATATTAACAAGGGGGAAAAAAAGGGTAGGTAAAGATAAACTATTTCTATTGGTTGGAGATTCCAGACGTAATGGTCATAATTTGAGTATTAGGGCCAGGCCATTCATAAGAGATGTTAGGAAGCACTCTATGCACAAAGGATGGTAGATGTTTGGAACTCTTTCATAATTAGCACTGGATGCTAGATCATTTGGTTCTTTTAACTCTAAGATAGATAACTTTTGTTAAGCAAAGACATTGAGGTATATGGAGTTCGGGCATAGATCAGCCATGATCTCACTGAATGATGGAACAGGCCTGAAGCGCTGAATGGCTACTCCTGAACCTATGTTCCTAATTAAATTTCAATTGTCCATGTCAACTTATAATTTAAACAAAGTTGAAGTTATTTCCAAAAGATTCAAGTATGTTTTTTAACGAAACAGGTAGCACCAATTTTTGGCTTCTGACTTCAAGAAAGCTGTCCACAAAAGGCTTTGTGATCTTTATTGCACTGTTCTACACTTCCCGACCACAAATTAAACCTGGTGTACAATCAAAGCAATTGCTATGTATAGCAGTAATGCCAGCAAGGAGGATAATCAGTCAATGAGCATTGAAGCATTCTCCCACACTAGAGGAATGTAAGATGTAGAAGCAGAAACAGGCCATTTGGCCTAGTGAGTCAGCTCTGCTATTCAGTAAAATCACAGCTAATCTAGTAATCCTCAGTCAACTTTCCTACCTTTTACCATGACACATGATTCCCCTACTAGTTAAAACTCTGTTTCAAAATCAGATATACTTAAGAACACAACCCCTAAAACCCTGTTTGCTAAAGAACTCCACAGATCACTAAACTCTGAGAGAAGAAATTCCTCCACATCTCAGTCTTACATGTGTAAGCCCTACTCCGGGATCATGCTGTCTGGTGCTAGACTCTCCTACAATGGGAAGTAACCTCTCTGCAAGTATCTTGTTAAGACCCCAAAGAATCTTGTATGCTTCATTAAGATCACCTCTCACTCTTCTAAAGTCCAAAGAGTGCAGGTCCAATCTATTCAAACCCTTTCAAACAAGAAAATTCTTCCATCTTCAGATCAATGTTTTGAATCTTTAATGTAATGTCTCCAATGCCAGTAAGTCTTTTGTTGGGTAAGAGAGCTAAAACTGTTCACAGCATTCTAGTACTTTGTATTGTTTTAGCAAAACCTCCCTATTTTTGTATTCCATTTCCTTCAGAATAAAGGCCAACATTTGATTTGCCTTCCATCCTACCTAATGAACTTGGATATAATCTTTTGGTTATCTTTGTGGAAGGGCCCCAAATGCCTCCATGCTGCAGCTATCTACAGTTTTTCTCCATTTAAACAATATTCATTTCCTTTCTTCTTCCAGCCAAATTATATAGCCACACACTTTTCCTCCGACAGTAGTTGAGGAAGTTATAAACACTTTATCTTTCACTTTTAATATAAATTTTCAAAAGGTGAAGTAAATTGTGAGGATTGGAATAAGACAGAAGTTAAAATATCAAATAATCAAGCTTTAAAACTGCTGTATTTTTACTTTTTAAGAAGTGGAAGCTCATATCCTACTGGAGAACATTGAACAAATGTAAAGTCAATCTTTCAGGGCAGATGAGACTAGTTGGCAATAATAATAGATTTAGTAGCTAATTTGAAGCATTTCACCAAACAAGTTATACTTTTGCAATGGCTTTTCAGTAAAGCTAACAACAAAAGTGGGCCTTTAAAAGGTTATTTTGTGGGATACTGGTGTCACTGACAAAGCTAGCAGCTGGTGTCTTTTTCTAATTGCCCTTGAACTGAATGGTTTGCCAGGCCATTACAATCGAAAATCAACCACAGTACCTCATAATTGGAGTCTGGGACTGCAGCAGTTTAAGGCAACAGCTCACCACTATGTTCTGAGGGCAACTAGGGATGGGCAATAAATGTTGGCCAGCTAACAACACCCATGTCGTATAAATTAACAAAAAATGTCACAAGTAGGCCAGGTAAGGACGGCAGATTTTCTTCCCTAAATGGTTTTAAAGAACCAGATGGTGTAGTTTGGAGCTAAGGACAGAGATAATAAAGGCTCCAAACCCCTTTGCATTGCAAGGCTGAGCAGGAATTTTGCCCATTCTAACCTGCCTTCCCTGGCAGCTTGAGAAAAGATTTGCAGCTTAATTACCTCTTTAGTTGAGTTACGGCAGGACCTTTATTGGGCCATCAAATCCTGTGGTGCGACCTGAATCCAGAGCTTCTGATTCAGAAAGAAAAATGATATTCATTGCAGTACAAGACCACTCAGCATGGCAGTAAGACATTAAGAAAAAGAAAAACAATAGTGCTCACTGTTTATCAGAGATAATGGGAACTGCAGATGCTGGAGAATTCAAGATAACAAAGTGTGGGGCTGGATGAACACAGCAGGCCAAGCAGCATCTTAGGAGCACAAAAGCTGACGGAAGGGTCTAGGCCCGAAACGTCAGCTTTTGTGCTCCTAAGATGCTGCTTAGCCTGCTGTGTTCATCCAGCCCCACACTTTATTATCTTGTGTTCACTGTTTATTGCAGCATTCTCAACTTAGATGACTTGTTCTATTTTGTTAGATGCCGACAAAGTTGCTTACCTGACCGGCCTCAACTCTGCAGATTTGCTAAAGGCTTTATGTTACCCCCGAGTCAAGGTTGGCAATGAATTTGTGACCAAAGGTCAAACTGTTCAGCAGGTACAGTTGTCAAAGATATTAGGGCAATGTTATGGGTGTGTAGACATTTAATACCTTTCATATAGCTACTACTTTTGGCTCAAACAAATCTTGCATTCTTTCAGGTCTACAATGCTGTTGGTGCCCTTGCCAAATCTATTTTTGAGAAAATGTTCTTATGGATGGTCATCCGTATCAATCAGCAGCTGGACACAAAACAGGCCAGACAGTTTTTCATTGGTGTGCTGGATATTGCTGGGTTCGAAATTTTTGATGTAAGGAACAGAAATATAAATAGCACAAAATAAACAATTGAAACATCTAAGCATTAAATATGCAAGTAGAAAAATAACCAAGGCTTTAAATTGTTCTGTATATTCAGTTCAACAGCCTGGAACAGTTATGTATCAACTTCACTAATGAGAAGCTGCAGCAGTTCTTCAACCACCACATGTTTGTTCTGGAACAAGAGGAGTACAAGAAGGAAGGAATTGAATGGGAATTCATTGATTTTGGTATGGATCTGGCTGCTTGCATTGAGCTCATTGAAAAGGTCAGTAATATCACGCAAGATGTTTATAAAAACTGAAATCTATTTATAGAGGCATCATTTCATTTGCTTCATTACCTCAACATCCCTGAACTTTGTCACATCCATAGCCCATGGGAATCTTCTCGATCCTGGAAGAGGAGTGCATGTTCCCCAAGGCCTCAGACACTTCTTTCAAGAATAAGTTATATGATCAGCATCTTGGTAAGTCAAACAACTTCCAGAAACCAAAGCCTACCAAAGGAAAGGCTGAAGCTCACTTCTCACTGATCCATTACGCTGGAACTGTGGACTATAACATTACTGGCTGGCTGGATAAGAACAAGGACCCCCTGAATGAAACTGTAACTGGACTTTTCCAGAAATCATCAGTGAAACTGTTGGCTCATCTCTATGCGGCCACAGCTGAAGGTAAAATTCTTTTGCATGCAAATGTTAACATTCTCTGTTGTTTGCATTGTATCTCTTGTTTTTCTAATTAGCTTAGAACAAACACGTCTTCCTTTTTTGTAGCTGACAGCGGTGCTAAGAAGGGTGGCAAAAAGAAGGGTGCTTCCTTCCAGACAGTATCAGCTCTGTTTAGGGTATGATTTTCTCTTATGTGGATATTGACAATATGTAGTAAAGCAAATTCTAATGACTTTGAGCGAGTGAGAAAAATATTGATTGAGTGTGCCAAATACAATAAGCATATTCTATTGAATTATTATTATCAACATCATTGGACAAAACTGGGGTTCAATATTGTTTTCTAATTCTTTTCATAGGAAAATTTAGGCAAGCTGATGACTAACCTGAGAACTACACATCCCCACTTTGTACGCTGTATTATCCCCAATGAGACAAAGACACCAGGCAAGTGTAATTTCCTCCCTACGCACAATATTTTTGACAAATAAATCACAAATGAAATCTATAATAGACACTGCTCTTGATTTTTAACTTTTTATTTATTTGGTGTGCAGTATTTAAATCATTGTATGTTTTAACCAACAGGTGCAATGGATAACTCCCTTGTCATACACCAGCTAAGATGCAATGGTGTCCTCGAGGGTATCAGAATCTGCAGAAAGGGATTCCCAAGCAGAATCATCTACGGTGACTTCAAGCAAAGGTACTAGAATTAAAATGTATACTTCAACTTTACATTCTACAAAAATAATAAGCAGATGCAGTTCTAAAGAGAAATAAAAATAAAAATAATGTGTTTAATATTCTGATACAACAGATACAGGGTTCTTAATGCAAGTGCCATTCCGGAAGGTCAGTTCATTGACAGCAAGAAGGCTTCTGAGAAGCTATTGGGATCCATTGATGTTGATCACACACAGTACAAATTTGGACACACAAAGGTAATTACATTTAAAATGAAAGTTTCTTGGTGTGAAGTTATAGGAAGACCCATTAACATGGCTTTACGTTTAAGCTAGAGAACATAATGTTTGCTTTATGACTCCTGCATTATTATGGAAATAGAGAAAAGCAGCTAGTCCAAATCTACTACAAATTACTCTATTAGGATGGAGACAAAGCTTTTCACACTGTAACTGTGACATGAATGGTCTTATATCAAATCAACAGTCTAAAAACAAATAGAATCATGTTTTTAAAATTTACAAAATTACAAATTTACAGTTTCCCTTCAACAAAAAAGCTGAGCACTCACTTGCATTTATTTAAGGTGTTCTTCAAGGCTGGTCTTTTGGGTTTACTTGAAGAGATGAGAGATGAAAAATTGGCTCAACTTGTTACCCGAACTCAGGCTATTTGCCGTGGATTCCTAATGAGGGTTGAATTTAAGAAAATGATGGAAAGGAGGTAAATATCATCAAGTGTAAACATCAAAAAGTGTATATTTCACCAAAAATGTTTAAATATGATACCATTTTGTTCATGTACAGATGTTAGTAAAGGTTGGACATGAACTCTGTTTCCCTGTCTAATTGCATCCTTCAGGGAAGCACTGTACACTCTACAGTATAATATCCGTGCATTCACAAATGTCAAACACTGGCCATGGATGCAACTGTATTTCAAGATCAAACCTCTCCTGAAGAGTGCTGAAACTGAGAAGGAAATGGCAAATATGAAAGATGAGTTTGAGAAAACTAAGGAAGCACTTGCTAAATCTGAAGCACGCAGGAAGGAATTGGAAGAGAAAATGGTGGCTATTGTCCAGGAAAAGAATGATCTGGAACTCCAAGTCCAAGCGGTATTGATATCCTCAAATAAATTCAATAAGTTCTATATACACCTTGGAAAAATATAGCATCATATCATTAATTGAATTATTTTTTGCAGGAAATTGAAACTCTCGCAGATGCTGAAGAAAGATGTGAAGGACTCATTAAAAATAAAATTCAACTGGAGGCTAAATTGAAAGAAGCCAATGAAAGGCTGGAAGATGAAGAGGAGATAAATGCTGAACTCACAGCTAAGAAAAGAAAACTGGAGGATGAATGCTCAGAACTGAAGAAAGACATTGATGACTTAGAGCTCACTTTAGCCAAAGTTGAAAAGGAAAAGCATGCAACTGAGAACAAGGTGTGAAAAGGTCTTTTTTATATAAAGATAGGAATTCAAGTACAGGAGTAGGCCAGTCAGCCCTTCACGCCTGTTCTATCATTCTGGATATCATGGTTGCTCTGTGGCCTATCTCCATATATCTGCCTTTGGACTGTATCCCTTAATATCTTTGTTTAACAAAAAAAAATCTATCTCAACTGATCCAGCTTCCATTGCCATTTGTGGAAAAGAGTTCCAAACACCTATAACCCTTTTTGTGCAGAAATGCTACCTAACGTCTCTCCTGAATGGTTTGGCACTAATTCTCAGATTATGCTCCCAAATTCTAGAATACTCAACCAGTAGGAACAGTTTATCTTTATCTGTTGTGTCTTTTCATTTTAATGTATTGAAGGCTTTGATTATATGACCCCTTAACCTTCTAAATTCTGCAGAAATTAGGCCTAATCTCTCCTCGTATCTTAATCCTTGGAAGTCGCGGTATCATTCTTATAAACCTACAATGTGTTCACTTCAAGGCCAATATATCCTTCTTAAGCTGTATTGCCAAGATCTGCGAAGTCCTCCAAGTGGAACCTGACCAGTGTTTTATATAACTGCAGCAGAACTTCCACATCCTTGTCATCCAGTCCACTAAAACATAAACATTCTATTAGCTTTCCTGATTATTTTCTGTACCTGTGTGTGATATTTTAAAAGAAATATGCACCATAAAGATCTGAGCCCCAAGTCTTCTTGGACATCCACTGTATTTAACTTCATACCATCTACAGTGTACCCTGACCTAACCTTTTTATGTCCCAAATGGATAACCAAAATGGTAGATGTTGTTTACAATTCCATCTGTCACAATTTTGCCCATTCATTTAGTCTGCCAAGATACCTTTGTAATTGTAAATTTTCATCTATGCTGTTTATAATGCCATCTAACTTCGTGTCATTAGCTAATTTGGATATAGGACTTTCTATGCCATTATTCAAGACATTAATAAATAATGTGAATAATTGAGGACCTAATAGATCCTCATGGGACACCACTGGTCACATCTTGCCCATTACAGTATTTATCCATTATTGCTACTGTCGCCCGCTACTCAATGAATTCCCCAGACATGTCAATAATTTTCCCTCAATTCTGTGGGCTTCTAGCTCAGTTAATAGTCCATTATGTGGGGCTTTATGAAATGCTTTCTGGAGCTCCTTGATTATTGAGGCCAACAATTTCCCCAACACAATGTTTGGCTATCTGGTCTGTAATTCTCCAGTCTTACACTTTTGACTTTCTTAAAAAGTGGAAATGACATGTGGAATTTTGCAATCCAGGAGGAATGACTCATTTATCTAAGGAACTCTGAACAAAGATAATTAGGGATCTACAATGCAGTCCACTTTCTTCTTTAACAGCCTCAGGTGAAATCTGTCAGCTGCTGGGGATTTGTCATTTTTTGATTCCGTTAATTTTCCCATACTAATGTTGTACTTTCATTACATATAGTAGGTAAACAACATAGATGTTCACATTTCTCGATGACACTTACTGGAAGTTTTCTGTATGTTTAATTTTTGATGAACAAAGGTTAAAAATCTCACTGAAGAGATGGCTACTCTTGATGAAAACATTGTTAAATTAACAAAGGAAAAGAAAGCTCTCCAAGAGGCCCATCAGCAAACTCTCGATGACCTTCAGGCTGAGGAAGACAAAGTCAACACTCTGACCAAAGCAAAGGCCAAACTGGAACAACAAGTTGATGATGTAAGTGATCATAAACACAATAAGTTAAAAATGATTGGCAAAAATGAGATTTCTTTTCCTGAAAATTCAATTAAAAATGCTTTATTTCCTGAAAAAGCTTGAAGGTTCTCTTGAGCAAGAGAAGAAACTTCGCATGGATCTTGAACGTGCTAAAAGGAAGCTTGAAGGTGACTTGAAGCTGTCACAAGAAACTATAATGGATCTCGAGAATGATAAGCAGCAATTAGACGAGAAGCTAAAAAAGTCAGTTTCGATGTTTTCTTCCCTTATATTCATTGGAATGTTTATATATTTCTTTTCTGTTGATAAGAAAATTGAGATATTGGTTCTTCAGTCAGAAGGTAATTCTAAACTCAGTCATTAGATATTGTGATAATTCTGATTGCATTCAGAAAGTCACTCAATTTAAATGGTCAGAAGAGTACACCTCTGACAAAATACATGGTACGAATGAACAAATTGAGATTGCATTTTATGTATTCCTGAGCATCAGCTGTCAGTGAAACAGATTATTGTGCAAGTTCATCAATAATATGGAAATACAATTAACTGAGTGATTTAGTTTAATTTATTCCTTATTATTAAAGGAAAGAATTTGAAATAAGCCAACTTCAAAGCAAAGTTGAAGATGAACAGGTTTTGGGTTCCCAACTACAGAAAAAGATTAAAGAATTACAGGTAAATTATTTATCTGGTAAAATGTCATTGTTTCCTTCATAAAGGTTAGGTGCATGAACTGATGTTACTTATTTCAAGATTATAATCAACAAATATGCACTTTCAGGCTCGGATTGAAGAGCTTGAGGAGGAAATTGAAGCTGAACGTGCCTCTCGTGCTAAGACTGAGAAGCAGAGAGCTGACCTTGCTCGGGAACTTGAAGAAATCAGTGAACGACTAGAAGAAGCTGGAGGTGCGACTGCAGCACAGATTGAAATGAACAAGAAACGTGAAGCAGAGTTTCAGAAGATGCGCCGCGATCTGGAAGAAGCAACCCTCCAGCATGAAGCCACAGCCGCTGCTCTTCGTAAGAAGCAGGCTGATAGTGTGGCTGAACTTGGGGAACAAATTGACAACCTGCAACGTGTGAAACAGAAGCTTGAGAAGGAAAAGAGTGAGCTGAAGATGGAAATTGATGACCTGGCTAGCAACATGGAATCTGTATCGAAAAACAAGGTATGGTTTTAATGTGGCTGTACCCCATATGTTTACACAAGTATTGCTAATGAATAATTATTGGATTTTTCGCATATCCTTTGAGAATGCTGTGTATTGGTTTTAGGCAAACCTTGAGAAAGTGGCTCGAACTCTTGAGGACCAGGTCAGCGAACTGAAGGCCAAACATGATGAGCACCAACGTTTGATCAATGATTTATCAACTCATAAAGCACGTCTTGCAACAGAAAATGGTATTTATCTATTATTGTTCAAAGTGTGGAAAATACTATATTTTTGTTTTGTTCCCGCAAGCCAGTGGGGCCAACCATAGACAAACATTACTCTTTTATCTTCGTATGCAATGTTAAACCTTTACATATATAAATCTCCTTATGCAACAACCATAGTTATGGTGTTTGCCTCTACCATGTGGATTTCCAATAGCTGCTCATCACCTGCATGCAAAAGATACAGCTAATATGCACCTAACATTTTTATAATGTTTTGCTTGGAATATTTTCTGATTTAAGGTGAACTGAATCGCCAAGTAGAGGAGAAAGAAACCTTAGTATCTCAGCTGACAAGAGGTAAACAAGGATATACTCAACAGATTGAAGAGCTCAAGAGACTATTGGAGGAAGAAACAAAGGTATCAGAATAATTTAAGCAGATTGCCCGTATTAATTTTTTAACAGTTTCTTCACAATTACTATTAAATCCTCATCCAACTTGATAATTATTTCAGGCGAAGGGTGCCTTGGCACATGCTCTGCAATCCGCCCGCCATGACTGTGATTTGCTCCGTGAACAATATGAAGAGGAACAGGAGGCAAAGGCCGAGCTCCAGCGCGGCATGTCCAAGGCCAACAGTGAAGTTGCTCAGTGGAGGACAAAATACGAAACTGATGCAATCCAGCGCACAGAGGAACTGGAAGAGGCCAAGTATGTTATAACGAAATCAGAATTGGATTCTGTACAACATGGACATTTAGATGATATTTGTTATAACATTTTGCGCACTTACTCTTCTCAGGAAGAAGCTTGCTCAACGTCTGCAGGATGCAGAAGAGCACATTGAGGCTGTAAACTCTAAATGTGCTTCACTAGAAAAGACAAAACAGAGACTGCAAAATGAAGTGGAGGACCTTATGATAGATGTGGAGAGGGCAAATTCAGCAGCAGCAGCTCTTGACAAGAAACAGAGGAACTTTGACAAGGTATAAGTATGTTGTGGTCTCGTTTATATTTCTCAGGGATTTCAATGTCTTATAATAGCACTTTTTTATTTCTTTATTCATTCATGGGATGAGGGGCATCATTGGCTAGGCAGCATTTATTGCCCATCCCTAATTGCCCAGAAGGGGTCAACCACATTGCTGTGGGTCTGGAGTCACACATAGGCCAGACCAGGTAAGGATGGCGGTTTCCTTCCCTGAAGGACATTAGTGAACCAGATTGGTTTTTCTGACAATCAACAATGGATTCATAGTCATCATTCGATTCTTAATTCCAGATATTTATTGAATTTAAATTCCACCATCTGCCACGGTTGAATTCAAACCCAGGTTGCCAGAACATTATCTGGATCTCTGAATTAACAGGCCAACAATTATATCACTAAGCCATCACCTCCTTACTTATTTATTATTATATCATTTCTGCTGTGGACAGACATGAGTACCACCATAATTCTGTTGTAATATTTGAGCTAATTGTTCAATGGACAAAAGCCCTAGAAGAACTAATCATACAATAATTAAATTCCACAAGCTTCTGTCCTTAAAAAGACTGTGATTCAAGACTGGTTGTCATTTTTCAAGCCTATAGTGGATAGATTTTTAATGAATAAAGTTACCAGTGGATATGCGTATAAATGCAATGGGTGTGGTAAGTGAAGTTGAGGTACAAATTTTCTATGATTTAATAAATTGTGAGACCAAGATCAAGGGACTGAAAAGTCAAATGTTAATTTATGGTTTTCTATATATGATAGCCCTTTAGCACAAACCAAAGCTAGTCAGATTCTGTTGAGTCTCAAGTTTATTTACACTACAAACAAGCTACAAAATGACAGACATAACATTCATAGTCTGGGTTCTGAGCTTACTGATGTCACTGTATATAACACACATGACTGACTGACTACACTGATTCCATAATGCAAAGAGCGACTGAGGCAAAGTGAGTGTCTTCTTACAAGAATGCCACATATTGTGATGTTCTGTAACAGTATTAAAGATAGTACCTGTGTGGTCTGGAATCTGTGCCACAATACAAATTAGCCTCTTCCTCTTCCACTATTTGAAAGGAAGTAACAAATATACTTACAATGTGCATTATATCACTTGTTACTGAGTGTAAGACCATAAGATATACCTTTAATATAAGATAACAAATAGTGTCCTGGGCACTTCTCAAGCCAAATATATTCATTTAGAGGCTGGCCTTTGTATTTTTTGACAATTAGACATGCATGAGTCAAGTTCTGTTGTGATGGATGGACAGAATGAGTTTCAAACCGAAGTGCAGGCCTAATACCGCAGTCAGTGTTCCATGTTCCCCCAACTATCAGCTCAACTCAGTATTGACGGTAGAACAGCATCCTCATATTTCATCTGCAACTTTTGCATTCATCTATTACAGATCCTGGCAGACTGGAAACAGAAATTTGAGGAAAGCCAGGCTGAGTTGGAAGCAGCTCAGAAGGAGTCCCGCAGTCTGAGTACTGAAGTGTTCAAGATGAAGAATGCATACGAGGAGTCTCTGGATCATCTTGAAACTCTTAAACGAGAGAATAAGAACCTGCAGCGTAAGTGTGAAAACCTTTCATATGATTTAAATATTTAAGCGTGTATTATTATGAAGTCAAAACATGTTTCACTTGCTTTAATAAACTTTCGCTCTTGCCATTTGTATACTCACATTGTATCCTCCAGGAATCAGTCTCACATCAATAGCTGTATACGATCCTGCTGTTTCTTTAGTAATCTTATTATCATTCTCATTAACTATGCATAATGTGTCTTTTTTTCATAAACCAGAGGAGATCGCTGATCTAACTGAGCATCTGGCTGAAAGCAGCAAAGCCCTACATGAGGTAGAAAAGGCAAAGAAGACAGCTGAACAGGAGAAGAGTGAAATTCAGTCAGCTCTAGAGGAAGCAGAGGTAAAACCAATAAATTACTTAAGCAGCACACATTAAAATTTGAAAAATAGAATGACAATATTGACCAAATGAATTGAAAGTTGCAACAATTGCCCAGTTCATTAGAAACTTTTAAAATTGATTGAAGTATCCAAAAGATTTCAGTTCCAAAGTAGCACACTAAATTCATTAAAAATCACTCTTCAAAGGCAACTAATGAATGATTTTTCCAAACATGCATTTTTCTCCTCTTGGAAAAACAGCAGAAAACTGACTTTGTATATATTGGTTTTATATATATTTATATATTTTATATATTGTTGCTTCTGACAGAAGCATATAGAACTAATTAAGCCAATTCAGTAGATTTCTACTGCTGCAGTAGGGGATGTTAAATTCTTCAAACTCAAAAGCTACAATACTTATTTTTGTTTTTTGCAGTTAGGCTAACATTAAAGTTGGAAGCCTAAAATGGAAGAAATAGATGAAATGATAACATGCATATCTGTTTTTTTCAGATAATGAAAATATTTGTGGTTAACACAATGAATTAAATTTTATGTTAATAATTTGAATTAATATTTGCTAAATGGAACAAGAGAGTTACAACAATCGTCTAGCACACTGACTAACTAAAAATAACTCCTTGTTGGGAGTCACTGTGTGTGTGAATGAAATCAACTGATGCAGCAGTTAATTTACTACAGTTGTTTAATGGAGGAAACTGAAAGCCTCCCAAAAATATGAAGTGACGTTTTCAAAAATTATAAAGGCCAAAGGCTGAAAATAGAAGAGTATAGCAACAAGTAAAAAAAAAACAATATTTATTTTGTCCTATTGCAGGCCTCTCTGGAACATGAAGAGAGCAAGATCCTCCGTATTCAGCTAGAAATGAGCCAAATAAAGTCTGAAGTTGACAGGAAGATTGCAGAGAAAGATGAAGAAATCGATCAGCTGAAGAGGAACCACCAGAGAGTTGTAGAAACAATGCAAAGTGCCTTGGATGCCGAAATCAGGAGCAGAAATGATGCTTTAAGAATCAAAAAGAAAATGGAAGGTGATCTAAATGAAATGGAGATTCAGTTGGGACACGCAAACCGTCAAGCTTCAGAAGCTCAGAAACATCTCAGAA
The DNA here is from genome assembly GCF_030684315.1 of Stegostoma tigrinum. Taxonomy (NCBI): domain Eukaryota; kingdom Metazoa; phylum Chordata; class Chondrichthyes; order Orectolobiformes; family Stegostomatidae; genus Stegostoma; species Stegostoma tigrinum. The sequence continues at coordinate 45,628,191 of NC_081375.1, read as the reverse complement.
ATATGCAAGGACAATTAAAGGTTTGTTAATTAAAGCATTTGATTATGATTTATTATTATTTTAAATAAGCTTAAAAATTTGACTGTCAGTTATGTATGTATATTAACATTGTGTTCTGATTTGTTTGGAAAAATACGGAAATTATAATTTGTTGACCAATTTCGATTATTAAAATTTGCAAGATCTCATTCAAAAAAGCTCATTCTTATTAAGTTTGCAATATGTATATTGTGTTTTATTCTGATATCTTCTGACAAAATATTTCAACATGCTTAACAGGATACCCAGTTGCAGCTGGATGAAGCTTGCAGAGGCCAGGAAGACTTGAAGGAGCAATTGGCGATGGTTGAGCGCAGAAGTGGCCTGCAGCAGGCTGAGATTGAAGAATTAAGAGCAGCCCTGGAGCAGACAGATCGATCTCGCAAAATTGCTGAACAAGAGCTTGTGGATGTCACTGAGAGAGTACAGCTACTGCACTCTCAGGTCAGTACATGCTCTAACTTCAGTTTGAACAGAATTAGGCATGCAGACTTTACTTGTAAAAAGACGGGATGTTGCGCATGAGGACAGAGCTCCCTAATGTTTGGCTTGTAAATATCCTTGTCAAATTCAACTGCAGAAACCTAAGAGCACTTTTAGGCTTGTTTGTTGTAGTCATTAGCACTCCAAATGGACAGCTTCCGCTGCTGGTAGGAGGAATGGTCAGGGGCAGGACTCCTGGAGGAAGCTTCAACATTGTTGGGGAGTAGATGGCATTGCAGAGCCTGTGACCAGAAAGAGAGTGTACCTGTGGTAGGGAAGACATACAGCAGTGTGGTGTATGTTGACAATCAAGGCTGACAGGAGAGGGCTACAGTCATGGGGATGAGGGAGTACCTGGTGAATAAGCCTGCAGAGGCTGAAGCTTCCTTGATGGGCTGGGGCTGCATTGCTGCTCTTTGCACCCAGAATTGATGCCACAGTTGACACTTACAAAGCCAGGACCTCACATCCCTGTCACAGCTGCGGTTCTAATTTATGAGAAATTCAAACAGCAGCAACACATTTTAAAATCAGGCTTTGTTTTTGCCCAGCTTCTTGCTAATATCAAGGCAGCAGTTATTTTTGCAGTTCACACATTGTACAAACATGTTCTTACAACTTGACCTTTCTTGTAGAACACAAGTCTCATCAACACTAAGAAGAAGCTGGATGCTGACTTGAATCATCTCCAATCTGAAATGGAAGAAATAATTCAGGAATCGAGGAATGCTGAAGAGAAAGCAAAGAAGGCTATCACAGACGTAAGCCAGAAGTTAACAATTTATTCATATTTTTACAAATAATGATTAAGTAATGGAATCACTTTGTTAACACTCCTTCAGATTTGAGCTGGAATAATAATTATCTCACGTTTACAAGGCTGCCATGATGGCCGAAGAGCTGAAGAAGGAACAGGATACCAGTGCTCACCTTGAGCGAATGAAGAAGAACCTTGAGCTGACAGTGAAAGATCTACAACATCGCCTGGAAGAGGCTGAGCAGTTGGCAATGAAGGGAGGAAAGAAACAACTCCAGAAACTGGAGGCTAGGGTAAGCAACAAGATTGTATTGTTAGAGATAATGGGAACTGCAGATGCTGGAGAATCCAAAATAATAAAATGTGAGGCTGGATGAACACAGCAGGCCAAGCAGCATCTCAGGAGCACAAAAGCTGATGTTTCGGGCCTAGTCCCTTCATCAGAGAGGGGGATGGGGAGAGGAAACTGGAATAAATAGGGAGAGAGGGGGAGGCAGACCGAAGATGGAGAGTAAAGAAGATAGGTGGAGAGAGTATAGGTGGGGAGGTAGGGAGGGGATAGGTCAGTCCAGGGAAGACGGACAGGTCAAGGAGGTGGGATGAGGTTAGTAGGTGGATGGGGGTGCGACTTGGGGTGGGAGGAAGGGATGGGTGAGAGGAAGAACCGGTTAGGGAGGCAGAGACAGGTTGGACTGGTTTTGGGATACAGTGGGTGGGGGGGGGAAGAGCTGGGCTGGTTGTGTGGTGCAGTGGGGGGAGGGGACAAACTGGGTTGGTTTAGGGATGCAGTAGGGGAAGGGGAGATTTTGAAACTGGTGAAGTCCACATTGATACCATTAGGCTGCAGGGTTCCCAGGCGGAATATGAGTTGCTGTTCCTGCAACCTTTGGGTGGCATCATTGTCGCAGTGCAGGAGGCCCATGATGGACATGTCATCTAACGAATGGGAGGGGGAGTGGAAATGGTTTGCGACTGGGAGGTGCAGTTGTTTGTTGCGAACTGAGCAGAGGTGTTCTGCAAAGCGGTCTGCAAGCCTCCGCTTGGTTTCCCCAATGTAGAGGAAGCCACACCGGGTACAGTGGATGCAGTATACCACATTGGCAGATGTGCAGGTGAACCTCTGCTTAATGTGGAATGTCATCTTGGGGCCTGGGATAGGGGTGAGGGAGGAGGTGTGGGGGCAAGTGTAGCATTTCCTGCGGTTGCAGGGGAAGGTGCCGGGTGTGGTGGGGTTGGAGGGCAGTGTGGAGCGAACAAGGGAGGCATGGAGAGAGTGGTCTCTCCGGAAAGCAGACAGGGGTGGGGATGGAAAAATATCTTGGGGTCGGATTGTAAATGGCGAAAGTGTCGGAGGATGATGCGTTGTATCCGGAGGTTGGTAGGGTGGTGTGTGAGAACGAGGGGGATCCTCTTAGGGCGGTTGTGGCGGGGGCGGGGTGTGAGGGATGTGTTGCGGGAAATATGGGAGATGCGGTCAAGGGCGTTCTCGATCACTGTGGGGGGAAAGTTACGGTCCTTGAAGAACTTGGACATTTGGGATGTGCGGGAGTGGAATGTCTTATCGTGGGAGCTGATGCGGCGGAGGCGGAGGAATTGGGAATAGGGGATGGAATTTTTGCAGGAGGGTGGGTGGGTGGGAGGAGGTGTATTCTAGGTAGCTGTGGAAGTCGGTGGGCTTGAAATGGACATCAGTTACAAGCTGGTTGCCTGAGATGGAGACTGAGAGGTGCAGGAAGGTGAGGGATGTGCTGGAGATGGCCCAGGTGAACTGAAGGTTGGGGTGGAAGGTGTTGGTGAAGTGGATGAACTGTTTGAGCCCCTCTGGAGAGCAAGAGGCGGCGCCGATACAGTCATCAATGTACCGGAGGAAGAGGTGGGGTTTGGGGCCTGTGTAGGTGCGGAAGACGGAATGTTCCACTTAACCTACAAAGAGGCAGGCATAGCTGGGGCCCATGCGGGTGCCCATGGCCACCCCCTTAGTCTGTAGGAAGTGGGAGGAGTCAAAAGAGAAGTTGTTGAGGGTGAGGATGAGTTCAGCTAGGCGGATGAGAGTGTCGGTGGAGGGAGACTGGTCGGGCCTGCGGGACAGATTGTATTGTTGTATGCTGCATGCCAAGTTTTGTAAGGCTCCATTTCAACTTCCTCCTAATGTCCCACATCAAATGCTGTTTGAATGCCAATATTTACTACTCAGTTTTGGGCTTAATTGATCTTGCCTGGTGTTGGTAAAGCAGAAAAGCAAGCAATATCTCCAGGAATGTTCTCATGACCAAGTACACCTTTTCTCCAAATGACTCTCATAAAGGTGTCCAACTAAATAGAGGTGCAAAACACTAAATGTTCGTCTGTGAAATCCTCTGAAATTCCAGAATAGGTATTGATAGTGCATGCTGGCCCAGCTACTGACACATGCATCCTATGAATTAATTAACATATTGTTGCAGAGTTATCCAAGAAAATTTCCCAACCTGTTTTATGAGTCAAGTTTAACTCCCGCTTGAAATGAACAGTGAAAATTGAACAGGCATTTTAGGAAGCAGTCAAAATCTTCACCTTGGCTTTTTTTTATTCCTATCCAGCAGTTTGCTGTTGGGAGAAGCTTTTATTCCATGTGTTTACCACGAAAATGCCATCGAGTTTCTTTAATCCATGCTATCTGGAAACTTTATTGGCAATCAGCTGAAAAATGCTTCTTACGTGGTGCACTGCAACTTCTTTATCTGGATGACATCTGTTGCTAATTCAGACTAAACAGCTAATACAGTATTTTGACTACCCCAGTCTTTTGACAGCAAAAGCTTGAGTGGAAATCAACACCTTTGAGGCACGATGATACAAAAGGCAATGTGAAATTGGATGGGGATATAAGGCAATAAATTCCATTTCATGTCTGGCTTAGGTGCGTGAACTGGAAAATGAACTGGAAGCTGAGCAGAAACGAGGTGCTGAAGCCATTAAAGGAGTTCGCAAATATGAAAGAAGAGTGAAGGAACTGACCTATCAGGTAAAAATAAGCTCATTACTTGGAGTGACGCAGTATTTTCAGAATTCTTTTCGAAAAATGTTCGATCTAACGTTGCCTCTTTTTCTTTATTTACAGTCTGAAGAAGACAGGAAGAATATTCTGAGACTGCAAGACTTAGTTGACAAACTGCAGATGAAGGTTAAGGCCTACAAGAGGCAATGCGAGGAGACTGTAAGTATCTGAGAAATATAGTCGCATTCATCCCACAAAATGTTTTCAGGAAATGATTCCATTAAACAAAAGTTTCAGTTTTAATTTGAGTTTTTTTTACATCAAACACTGATGAAACTATATTAAATAAAGTCAGGATAAATAATCAAGCCAAGCAGCATCTGAGGAGCACAAAAGCTGACGTTTCGGGCCTAGACCCTTCATCAGAAAGAAACATCAGCTTTTGTACTCCTAAGATGCTGCTTGGCCTGCTGTGTTCATCAGCCCCACACTTTGTTATCTTGGATTCTCCAGCATCTGCAATTCCCATTATCTCAGGATAAACAATCACTTATTTCTTGCATAAACTGACAAAGTCCTTTAGTTTACAAGACAGCTTCCTTCTTCTATTTTTTTCTATCCTACCTTGCTCAATGAGAGCGTATATTTTTTCAAAGGTTTTTCCTCATAACTTAGCTTCAGAACTCAGAACCACAGTAGAGAACAACTACTGTCACTACAGTAAATTCATAAATACATCAAAAATTTCTGGAAATGATGACGATAAAATTGGAATTTATAGCATTGAGGCATAAAATGACTCAATTGCATGCTAGCTACTTGCATTGCTGCTAGTCCCTGGCTGGGAATGGGGCAGCATTGGGGAGTAGGGCATATGCCAGTAGCATCAGTGCAGTCAGAATGTGATTCTGATTGTGGTGCCAATTCGGCCATTCCAGATTTGATGGGACTGCGCACAGATCAAGTGCAAATTGCAAATCCAGGCTCAAAGCAGGTACAAACCAATTTTGGCCCAAGGTATCCCACCAAAAGGATGAAAATTATGTGTTTTCTACTTTAAAATAGCTTAATTACACTCAGATACATTCAGGCACATTTCAGAAGCTCTGAATGTGGCATTCAGGATGTGAATCATATATGAAAGTTCTTCCATTAATCTTCTCTTTCAACTCTCACTGCTGAAGAAATGTTCAGTATACCTAATGAATTTATTAGTTTTCAATGGAATTGGCTGTTTTAGAAGATTTGCAAGTCTCCTTAAATCAAAATAAATTGTATTTACTAGTTATTTCCACTATATTTTCAAATAATTTGAGAACTTAATGGGGTTAACATTGTCTCATGTCAATGTTAGTATCATCAAGCATCATGTCACCAAGCAGTTTGCCAGGTACGATGACAATTTTCATATTTATGTCTTATGTCTTCTTTGAATCTCAGCATTGTATTTTGTAGTATTTAGAGTTCAGATGGAGATTTTAATGAGACTTGTGAAGATATTAACATAAGCTCACTTATTTTCTTCCTAATGTTGTTCGGGAATGTTTGTTGAAGAAGTTTTGTTAAACATTACACTTTATGAATTGAAGAGTGTAGCCCTTCTTCAGGGACAAATATCATGCCTTTCCAAAAATGAAGAATATTGGTTCTAAAACCCTGCTAAGTGGAACTGTTTCAGGCAGTTCAGAAAGTGAATACAGTCTCCCTCTGTAATTGCAAACTAAAAACTCAATTATAATATACAATATTTCAATATATTCACCATCCAAAAAGCAGAGGTCCTCATTCAATCTCAGTTAGATTTGGATTTAGGCTCCTACAACAAAGGAACATTATGCTAAATAGGATTAAACTGAAGCCTTCCCAAGAAAGGGGAGGTGATGGCCTCGTGGTATTATCACTGCACTGTTAATCCAGACACTCAAGTAATGTGCTGGGGAACCTAGGTTTGAATCCCATCCCATCACAGCAGATGGTGGCATTTGAATTCAATAAACATTTGGAATTAATTGCCAATTATTGGAAAGACCCATCTGGTTCACTAATGCCCTTTTAGGGAAGGAAGCTGCCCCCTTACTGGTCTGGCCTACATGTGACTCCAGACCCAGTGGTTGACTCTTAACTGCCCTGTTGGGGTGGACAATAAATACAGGCCTGGTCAGTGATGCCCTCATCCTGTGAATGAATAAGGGAAAAAAAAATGTCGACTTAACTTGTGAGGAATTGGACCATAAACATCAAAATATGTGGATCACAACATTGGAGCTCATAATAAGCCTACAGAGCAATATTTATCAGAAGCACCTGGTGTGTCACTGACAGCCAATCAGGAATTTAACTGAAAGGGGGTTTTCCCAAGAAAAAGGACCCCAAAGATGGGATTTCTTCCATGTGTGAGCTGCTGGTTAGTCAGAGACCTGCAGCTGTGCATTGCTTAAGAGCACCATCAGGGAGCTGGTGGCTCTTCCAATAATGCATAACCTAATGCCAAAGATCATTGATGAATCCAATGAGGCATGGTAGAGGGGCAGTTTGGGTTTGCAAGGAGTTGAAAGGGACGTGTAGATAGGTATTGATTTTCAGCGTCCCACTTCCTCAAATGCCAGATCTCTTAATCAAGCAGTAAGTGCCTTTGAACAAAACCTCGACAGGATTTGTTTCTCTGGTTCCCTGCACATTGTATACTCTACACAACACTAGAAGAACATCAGCAGAAGCAATTAAGTTTGCATTAATTGCTTTCTATCCTACTGCCTGACTAAATACCTTCCTTCCACAAAACCCCACACGGGGAGGGTATTAAATTTCACCCATAATGACTTTTAGCTGAACTCAAAACATATCTGCACAATATGCTCCTCTTCCAGTCATGGTATGCATTCTCCTATGCTCACCATTCTGCCTGTAATCTGATTGTTTCTTTTACTGTATTCCCTTTAGGAGGAGCAGGCCAATATTCATCTGTCAAAGTTCAGGAAGGTACAGCATGAATTGGAGGAAGCTGAGGAACGTGCTGACATTGCAGAGTCGCAAGTCAACAAACTTAGAAGTAAAAGTCGTGACATAAGTGCCAAGGTATAGGAAATATATCTGATTTGGAATCTGAATAATTTTTGAAATATTAACAATTAAAATGTTAAAACCAAAATTAAAACTAAAAAAATTAAGGAGTAAGTCACAGTATACATCGTATTTTAAAATCATTTTTTCATTGTACTGATTTAACCATTCCATTTTCTTTTTACCTATTAGGCCTCTGCTGAAGAGTAGATGACAATTTGAAATGGTCCAAAGAAGAAATCCGCAAAATGTGTATTTCTTTGTAAGATAGTTTTATAAAGACAGTTCCATCTGTAGAAATAAAACAGCAATTCAGAAAATCCTTTTTTGTGTACGTCTTATGTTTGTTGGCTGGGTAGTCATATTCTAGGAACAAAAACACTGTATAGGAAAATTACAATGCAGTTTTATTGTTGACAAACGTTTGTGACTGTAGAGAGGAGAAACTGTTAGTATGGTGTGTTTAAAATTGCCGATTAGGAATTCGAATTCTCTTTAGAACCTCATTGAAATGAATAGGTTTTAATTTCATCAGCAAGATTGCATACAATAAAGCACACTGAAATTAATTTCATCCAACTTTTCCATGCCAGCATTTATGCTCCACTCGAGTCTCCTCCCATCTTTCTTCAACCAAATCCATCAGCCTAATACTGTATTTCCTTCACCATCATGTACTTACCAAGAGGTTCGGTAAGTGCATCTACAATTAGTCGCACCAACAACTGCCAGTGACAATTCTTGCCAGACTTTAGAAAAAGAAGTTTCTTCTGAAACGTCATTGGATTTCTTGGTGACTGTCTTATGTTTATGGCCTATGGATATGCTCTTCCCCTCAGTGGTAATGTTCCTTTTGTGTACATACTCTAAAAACCTTTCATAATTTGAAAGTTGTTCATGCAACCATTTCTAGGACCTACTTTATCAAAACAATAAAAAACCCAATCTGGAAATTTTTCACAGTATGTGCACTCTTGCATTTCTGGATCGTCCCTCAGAATTTCCTTCAAATCCTTCCAGTCCCTGTAAATTCTTTTTCTAACCAGAAGTGCACACAGCGCTTAAGTGTCTGTCACCATGGTTCAATACAAGCTTATCATAACCTCTTGACATTTCAATTCTCTGTAGTAATTAGGAAATCTATGCTGACTGTTAATTATTATATTTTACCTACGTGGTATTTCAGCATTGATCGTTGAAGATTTCATTATTTTTCCAACCGCTCAAGCTGTCACTACCTACCTGTTGTTGGTGCACCTGTCCATGACGGTATTGCTAAGAGTGATCACTCTACTGTCCTTCAGACTGTTAACACTTGATATTGTGTAAAGCTGGAATAACACAGCAAGCCGAGCAGCATCAGAGGAGCAGGATGGCGGACGTTTCGGGCCTAGACCCTTCTTCAGATTTCTGTTCCCTTTCTCTATGATCCTATTAACAATGCCAGTGACACTGTATGCCTTTTGTAAGTACTTTTGCCATCTGTTCTTATGTTGAGATGCCAGTGTTAGACTGGGGTGGACGAAGTCAAAAGTCGCATAACACCACATTATAGCCCACCTGATGAAGGAACAGTGCTCTGAAAGCTTGTGATATTAGATAAACCAGTTGGACCGTAACCTGGCATCGTGTGATTTCTGACTTTGTCCACTTGTTCTACCACCTTCAATGACCTATACACATATACATCCATGCCCCTCTATTTCTGCAACCACACTCTTCCTTTAAATTGCACCCCCTGTTTTGTAAGTCTTTCAACGTTCTTCCTACCAAAGTGCATCACCTCACACATAGAATACATACCTTTCTGCATTGAACCTTATCTGCCTGCTATCAAGTCTACCAACTTGTCAATGTCTTTTTGGAATTCCATATGCCCTCCTCAGTTTATAAGTTTTGTGTCATCAACAAATTTTGAAGTTAGGCCCTGCACAGCAAGATCCAAATCATTTTATTATACACCAGGAAAAGTAAGGATCTGAATATTGATTCCCAGGGAACTTCATCACAATTCTGCCTTTAGTTGGAAACAATATCCATTGACCATTACTCTGTTTCCTATCACTCAGCCAATTTTGTGCCCACATCACTGTCTCTTTTATACCATGACCTATAACTTTCCTCACAGTTCCAGTGTGTCATATCATTGTGTGCATCAAACACATTCTGGAAATCTATGCGCACTACGTCAATAGTGTTACCCTTATTGAGAATTTACGTTACCTTTTCAAAAAACTGCAGCAATTAAACATGATTTCCCTTTACTAATCAACCCACTTTTTCCCATGTGACTACTATTTCTATCCTGAATAATTGTTTCTAGAAGATTCTCCATCACTTAAGTTAAATTAAGTGGTCTGGTGTTTTCTCACCTCTCCTCCTTAACCTTTGATATTCTCACTCACTATTAAATGTATTTGTGCCTGACACCTGTGATAAGCACACTTTTTCTTTCTAATGTTAATTTATACTTCCTTTGTTATCCAGGGAACACTGGATTTGTTTTGTCTTTTCTTTCCCATCTGTGCAAATGTACACCAACCGTCCATTGACCATCTGTTCTTTGAAAATAACCCATTGTTCAGTTACTATTTTTCCCACAAATCTCTTATTCTGGCCAATCGTGCCGAACTCTGTTCTTGTCCCATTGTGGTCAGCTCTCTGCCAATTAATTATTCTTACTCTGTATTGTTGCATCATTCTGAAACTTATGATTCAACGATCACTATCTTCTAAATGTTCCCCCACTGACATTTGATTTATTTGGCCCACCATGTTTTCCAAGGACCAGATATGACAATGCAGCCTTCCTCCTCGATCTGGACACATATTGCTGTAGGAAACTTTGCTGCACACAGTCTAGGAAATCGCACCCCTTGCTGCCTTTTACACTACCAGCTTCCCAATCCAGTAAAACTTTTCTACAATATTCACATTTCTCTGTAATTTCCCTGCAGATTTGTTCCTCCAAATCCTTTTTAATAGTTGATGTGTATAAACAACATTGACCAATGTAATTGTACCCTTTTTATTCCTTAGCTGTAACCAAATTGACTCTGATGTGAAGGTGCCAGTGTTGGATTGGGGTGGACAAAGTCAGGAATTACATGACACCATGTTACAGTCCAACAGGTTTATTTAAAATTACAAGCTTTCAGAGTGCTTCTCCTTTGTCAGGTGAAGTCTGACTTCTCAAATTGACTCTAACCTGAAACGCTGTCAGGCATCCACTTTCTCCAGCACTACAATGCTCTCCTTTATCAACACTGTTTTCCTTCCTTTTCTACCTTGACCGAGCAACTTACATACAGTAACATTCAATATCTAGCCTTGACCTTCCTTGAGCCAGGTCTCTGTTATCAACACAATGTATTTCCACATGGCAACCTATACTTTCCCCATCTCATTTACTTTACTCTGTGCATTAACATACATGCACATTAAGTCTCTTTGGACTTCCTTTTTTTATCCCCTACTCTGACTTCATCAATTAACTTTCAATTCTCAATGCTATTGGCGTTGAATTCGCAAATATTTTGAGAACCCTGGTACTGTCCTCTGCTATTCTGTCTTGCTTCACACACCCTTATCATTGGTGGAGTATTGCAGAGAGGAACCAGAGTCAGGTCTCTCAACCTTTTAGCTAGCAAAAGGTGGTGGTGAACTAGAGTGCCCAAAAAAATTCAGTATACAGTCACTATGACCTTGGAGGTTTGTTCTTTTCGCATTATTTATTTACTCCAAGTTATTCCCCATTATTGAAGCTAATAATGAATCTTCCCTTGTTGAATTTTGTAAGTATTGAATTTGAAAGGAGTCCCGTACACACTAGAACTCCATCCTGTAATTCCCCTGACCTACTTCATCTATCCAATTAATATTAGGATAGTTGAAATTGCCCCACAATCAGTATTCGGTTTGTCACTTAATTGCATAATTTCTCTACATATTTTTATACCATCCTTAACCTTCCTTCAACTTGTATACATCCGTTACTATCTTTCATCTGTAATCATATGCCTTGCTGATTACTTTTATTGTATCAATACTATGTAATCTTATGATTTCCTCCAGTTTTCTGTATTATCACAGATGCTGCACTCTTGCGGTACAGGCAGTGACAAACAATGTCCTCCCTTATTTGCTCTTTTGCTCTTTTCTTTCCATTTTATTTACATTTTGGATGTCCATATTTCTTGCACATCCCAATTAAAATTTGCCATCTCTCTTGTGAAGTGATCCCATCCCAATTCACCTGCAGCACTTGCCTTAATTACAGCTCTTTCTTGTCTCAGAATTGGTGCCACTGTCCTATGACAATCCCTTTCTCCCACATTGAGCTGTTAGCAAAACATTGATTCTCCTGATCTATATGCTTTGATGTTAAGTTGTATGTAGTTTAAGCAATAATAAAGAGATTATTACCCTTGATGTCTAGCCACAGATGCTTTTTCAGCAGATGCATCATGACAATTGGATTTACTTTCTTTCCAAGTTTCCATCCAAGCACCATGAAACACCAATTATTCTGGTACCAGCTCGGCAACAGATCTTTCAGGATCTTCTGAATGGGATCTGATGATGTCACAGGAGCACTTAATAAGTCTCAGCAGAAGTGCAAATTGACATTCAGCAGTTTCCTGAAAGCCACTAATAATGAAGAAAAAGTCAACAAAACATCTGTGAATAGGAGATTAAAAAATAATTTATTTAACTGCCAGGAGCTTGCTGAAGACATTAGATATCCAGATACATTTTTAATAAGATTCAACAAGCATCTCCAGCCAAAATCAAATAATCACACCAGCATGTATGAATTTCAAGGCCTCAGACAGGAGCTCGGCGATACTATTAACAACACCATAACCAAGTTGAAAAATGCAGTCAGAAAATGTAAATTTAAGATACAGATGAAAGATGGATAGAATAACAAATTTGGAGCTCTGCACACTTTGGAGTACAGAAAGTGTGAATCAGTAAAGAACAACTAACCAGGGTTCTTTTGATGTAGAGATAGTGTCGCTATCTCGGAGCCAGGCTGCCTGAGTTCAAGGTACACCGGCTCAGAGATCTGTCATAACATCTCTAAACATGTTGACTAGGAAAAAGAAAGAAGATAGTATAAGCTGTGGACACTGCCAGAGCACATGAAGCCAACAGCAAGCAACTGATGCTAACTATCCATATGGCTAGCCTTTAGATAAACCAAGATAAAAACAGAAGGATTAATGCAGTGTAACAGGAACAAAAGAAGAGACACCAAGCCGCATGGAAAGATGTGCAGGAGCTGTGGACTGTTGTGCATGAGTTTGAAATGGTTAATATCTGGAAGAGCGTGAATAACATCACCTGGAAAGAGATCTCGTGTCGACTCAACGCATATTATACAACCTACCGTTTCTCCACAGTTTACACAGGCATTGTCTATATTTTGCCCAAATCAGCTCTATCATATTAATAGCTCAGCTATGCTCCACTCTTAGACTGCCTTTGCACATCAGTGACCCATATTTGCTTTTATAATATGTCTGAAAATTTAACCCTTAACTAACTGAAACTGATTCAATCCCCTCAAGAATGTTGTGAAAACAGAGAAGGACTGAAAAAAAATTGACAATTTAAAAGAAGCAACTGGTGGGGATGACAAAATGAATCAGCAGACAGGCACTGACAGGTTAAATGGACAAAACTTGGCAGATGGAATATAATGTGACAAAATGCACATTTGGCAGGAAGAAAAGATAAATATTATGGAGAAAGACTGCAGAAAGCTACAGAACAGAAGGATTTGAGAGTCTCCTTCCGTGAATCACAAAATGCAAGCATCCAAGTTCATCAGATAATTTGAAGGCAAATGGAATATTAGTCTTTACTCCAGAGGAAATAGAGTATAAAAGTAGGGAAGTTTTGCTAAAACCATACAAGACACTAATCAGACCTTGACTGGAAAATTGTGAGCATGTTTGGGTGCCTTAGCTAAGGAAAGATGTACTGTCATTTGAGGCAGCCTAAGGAAGGTTCAGTAGGTTGATATCAGTTATAGAGGGTCTGTCTTACAAAAAGAGTTTGATTAGTGTGAGCCTGTACTCATTACAATATAGAAGAATGAGAATCAACCAAGTGATATATAGAAGATTCTTAGAAAACTTGACAGGATAGACATGTGGAGAGATTATTTTCCCTTGTGTGACAGCCTAGGACCAAAGGTCATAATCTCCGAATAAAGGGTCACAATATTTAAGACACAGTTAAAGAGGAATTTCTTCTCTCAGAAAGTTGCAAATCTGTGGAACTTTTTACCCCAGAGATCTGTTGAGCCTGGATTGTCAAGTTTATTTGAGGCTGAGATAGACAGAGATTTGATCAGAAGGGGGATCAAGGGTTATGGGAAAAGGCAGGAAAGTGGAGTTAAGAGTTATCAGATCAGCTACAATCTCATTGAATGGCAGAGCAGAGTCAATTGGGTTAGTGGCCTACTTCTTCTCCTATATCTTATGGTCTTAAGATCCAAAATCAGCTCTGAAAGAAGAGGCAGAGAAAAAAAACATGAACAACTTCAGTGCAGGCCCACAGCAGCGGTGGAGCCAATGAGCCAAACAGAGATGCTGTAATCAGTGAGGAAATCTTAAGCAGACCTAGGGAAGCTAAAAGCAAATGGCACAAAATGATTGGGCTGAAAAGGCAATGTAGAAAATATAAAATTCTGAAGCTGCAATTTGAAACATTTCTATTATATGTGGGAATCATGAAACAGGTGCTGGAAAGCCAAACCAAAGCACTGCTGCAAAAATTAAATTTCAGAAATACAGAGAAAACGAACTGTTCAGAAATTTAAGTAAAGCAGTTTTTTGGTTAAAGTGGCTTTGTAACCTTTAAATTTAGTGATTTGGAGGAAATAACCCAATTGGTGCATTATTTAATATTAGGAATCTCAATTAAAAATAAACCAATTAATGAGGAGTTTGAATCTTTGCCAAGAACAGAGAGAGAGAAGTAAGCAAACCTTGAGTAATGGCTATGAGACAGAAACCTTGAGAAAAGATGTATGAATGAACACAGTACGAGAGACACAATTTAATTTGTTACTAATTTACAGCAAAAAGAGCAATGGAAGCTATTTTCCAAAGTAGAACACACATTTCCTTAAAGTTATGTTTGTAGGTGAGTGCAATTTGCCGAGCAACCAACTTCGACACAAATATAGAGTTGAAGTTTCTTAAGAGAACACTTCTTAAAGCTGAGACAAGACAAAAAACTGAACTGTCCTTTGACTGTGAGTATAATTTGAATTTTTCATTCACTTGCATATTCTATTTTTAGGCGAATTTGACTACTTTGCAACACTTTTAAGTAGAATTATTAATTTACATTTCCTTCTAGCTGAATATCTCTAACCAACATTAATCTCTAGATGGTTCAATAATCCAACATATTGTATTGAGGCAAATTGCGTGTTTTAATTATTCTACATCTTTTAGTTTTGTAGCTATGATTCAAATGTAATCCAGGGTTGATTCATACAATAAAATATTATTAATAAATCATTATAAAAGTCAAAGACTCATATGTTCTGCTTTAAAATTCACAAACACAAAAATATCTATGTTTTGAAAAGGAAGAATTAGATATACTGAAATTGGTTAACTCGGGGAAGGTGTCCCGCTATAACATATCTCGTAAGTTAATTTTAATCTGAGATATCTTGGGTGGTCTGAAAACCCCAGGGAGGGAGAACATTTCATTTTTGGACCAAGTCTAATGGTAGTGATGCTGACGAGGTTCTTACAATGATTTGAAATCACTACTAGTGAGGGTTGAGGCTGACAATAAATTCAACAGAACAAATTTATCTTGTGAGGGGCAAATAGGGGTAAAGGCAGCAGCGTTATAATAAGAGACAACATGGTGTAGAGCTGGACGAACACAACAGGCCAAGGAGCATCAGAGGGGCAGGAAGCCTGACGTTTCAGGCCTAGACTAATAACGCAGTGTGGAATTGGAAGAGCACAGCAGGCTAGCCTTTTTCTGAAGAAGGGCCCCGAACCGAAACGACAACTTCCCTGCTCCTCTGATGCTGCCTGGTCTGCTGTGTTCCTCCATCTCCACGCTGTGTTATGTCTGACTCCAGCATCGGCAGTTCTTACTATCTCTGAGCAGCATTATGTGTTATCTAGCAATGAGGATTTTTCAAGGAAATGAAAATTTGAAAATAACAGGGGCCACAGGAGTCTCAGAAGTACAGCAAAGTCCCCATAACTGGAAGACACTTAAAAAAGACAAACATACCAAGCAAACTTAGAAAAACATGGCAACTAATTATTTTCTTGCCGGGGCAGTTAAATGTAAAAATGCACCAAACAGACCCAGTATTGGCTATTATGAAGGAGACAGTTAAATTATAGGATTGCTTTAGTGTCAGTTATATACTTCCAGTGGAAACGTAGATATATAATTACCAGGCACGGAATCATTCAGACACCAGACAAATTTGATAAAGCTTTTTAAAGCTTTCAATAGTTACTTCAACCTCAGAATCAACAAGGTACTGAAAAGAGCAAGATTAAATCCAAGAGTCCAGAATCCAAGTGAATCAACAGATGAACTTATTAAAGAGATTTACAGGCTGGTTGAGGGACATAAATGGACTGCAGCAGTTCAAGAACATTGCTCACCACCAGCTTCTCAAGGGCACCTAAGAATGGACAATAAATATTGGCCTAGCAGCCATGCCCACGTATCATGAATGAATAGTAAATAAAAAGTGTAAACACATCTTTGGAGACAAAACTGATCAGAGGCCAAATTGTTGACGATAAGTATGTCAACTCATAATGGTTGTAAAAAAGTCCCCACTCTACTGAAGCCATTCAGCTGGGAAGACGAGCAAAGGTCAGAAGCAAAACTCAGCAATCCTCAATGGAAAAGAAAAATCTTGAGATCTCCAACATCTATACAGTTCCTCAAAAACAAGTTGGAAATCAACCTCTAAATGCCCAGCTACACTTTTTAATTGTTTCAAGGACCAGGCTCTTAACTTCTCATGATATCATGCTGGTCTACAAAAGTATTAATATCAAATCTTAGCACTTTAGTTTAAAACCCAAGAAAACCTTTTGCAATTTTTAAACAGTTTTTGATGAATATTTTCTTTCCTGACTCCAATGCCTTCACTAACCTGAGTCTATTTCAGATGAACAGCCCCCAATTTTGTTATGGCTAGGTGAGCAGGGGTCCATCGGTTCCTCCCTTTTCCACTTTGATGGTCTTGATGTCACAATAACAGTTTAAGTTCTTTTTAGCAACTATGCCTTTCTCGATTTAAAATGTAACTGCTGGCAAACGGGACTAGATTAATTTAGGATGTCTGGTTGGCATGGGTGAATTGGACTGATAGGTCTATTTCCGTGCTTTACATCTCTAAGACTTGCTGACTATGACTATAAACATAATTACCAAGTTTTTACTGAATTAAAGAGATAAAGGAACTTTATCATCGCCTGACACTGAGAAAATAACAAAAATGTGATACTCACTCACTTTAGTCCCTGAGTGTTTTCCTTCTTGAGAGACAGAGATGGGGGTTGGGGAGTTGGGGGGGGGGGGCGGGAGAGAGAGAGTGAGAGAGAGAGAGAGAGAGAGAGAGAGAGAGAGAGTGGGAGTGAGAGTTTTTCAACCACCATTCAGCTCTGCATCCTTTATTCCATTTCTTCTCTGGTCTGCCAACAAACAAATGCTCAAAATACAAGACAGTAGTACATGCAGAAGTTATTGCATCCAAGCTCAATAATTGCAAGCAATGTTTTATCGCCATTGTGTCACACTGGTGTAAATCAATTGATCACAGCATTTTGCTGACTAGAATATTTCTTGTGAAACTACAAGTGTTTTGAGGTTGAGCCAAATAGGGTGGGGTTACTGGGATGTGTATTTTATGATGTGAATAAAAGTTGCTTGACTTGACTGGTAAATGAAAGTTCTGATTTATACTCAAGTAAACAAACTACTACCCAGGAATTTTCATTTACCATTACCACTTATTAAAGTCTTTAGTTTTGTTTCTAAATGGATGTCTAAACCAGTCCAAAAACTGACATCATCATCGACTATTTAACTCTTCATTGTATCCTACTTTTTACTCTTAAACCTATTCTAGCCACATTACTGTTATGTTTCAGTTATTACCATTATTATTACCATGTTACACTTAGTCATGTTGCAATACTGTTAGATTTTTGTCATTACTATACTGTAAAATATCACATCAAGAAGTGTGCCACCCTACAAATGAAGAGCTGAAATTAAATGTTATAGTACATACACAGAGAAGGGTATAGCCAAATAAACAGAGATTTCTTGCTTGAATATTTATTTATTTATTATCTTTTGTTTATTTTGTGTGCATGAATGAGAAAGCATCTTTTTTTTATTTTGGATCACAATGCCAGGGACCAGCACCGTCCCTTGTGTCACCTCCTTTGCAATTAGGTGACTAGTGGTGGTTCTTCCCAATAATCCCCTCCTCCAAAAGCTGCCAGCACATACTCAGTCTTTTCAAGTTCCTTCATGCACTGATTTGCATTGATTCATTTGCTGGATTAGTTACTTTTGATTACCACTCTCTATACAAATTAAAAGAAACCCATTTCTGAAGAAGGGTCTCGACCTGAAATGTCAACTTTCCTGTTCCTCTGATGCTGCCTGGCCTGCTGTGCTCCTCCAGCTCCACACTGTGTTATATCTATAAGAAACCCATTGCTCTTTTTATTGTTCTTTTCTCACATGACTTTGCTTTCAAAGATCCATGTATCCAGACATGTTTCCTTCACTGAATTCAGAATTTCAATGTTACATTATATTTCCCTTCTCTTTATCACCCCCACTCCCATCACCCCAGTTTCTGAAGTACTTGTCTTCTTCATTTCTATTTATGTTGGTATTTATTGAGTTTATTTTTTTTCATTTTTAACCAATTTCTTCATGTTTGCACTCTAGGTGTATTCACCATTTCCAGTTGTCAGGATTCCCTACTTCCTGTGTTTATGATTTTGAAGAACTGGCAAGATAAAATAGTCTCGTCCATGTGTTCACTCTTCTGTACTCTAGATTCAGTTGTGGATTAATTTCCCCTACCTTCAACTTTTGATTGATTCGACAAATGAAAAAAACCTGTTATTAAGTTGCAGCTGTAACAAAAGAAAACAGAAGACAAGTGAATTAGGAGCAAACTATTGTACATGCTGGAATCTGTACTGAAAACAACAAATGCTGGAGATCACAGCACCCATCAGGCAGCAGCAGGGCCTGACCAGTGAAGGTCAACTCTGTCTTAGGATATTACTTACTGCGAAGCTGCATTGCTGCATTAAGTTGGGTGTGGACTGAATGTGACCATAGTCAGAGGCAGAGCAGGCAGCATCTTGCCTACAGGTTTGTAATCACTGCAGCTTACATATGCACAACTTTTCTGGGAACTCTAATGACTCAAATGCTTCCTCACTTAAAACTTTATAAGGTCTCGTTACTATTATCCTTCTATTTTGATCATAAGCAATGCATCTCAACCCTCCCAGCTTCGTCCAAGAACAAGATGCATTTTTTTTTCTATGAAGCAAGTTTAAGATGAGCAACTGCCACTTTAAACCCTGAGGAGGTGAAGAGTCTTTTTTCCCCTTTTTATTCATGGCATGAGGGCATCACTGGCTAGATGTCATTTATTGTCCATTCTTAATTGCTCAGAGGGCAGTTAAGAGTAAGCCACTGGTGCTGTTTGTCTGGAGTGACATGTAGGTCAGACCGGGTAAGGATGGCAGTTTCCTTCTCCAAAGGACACTAATGAACCAGATGGTTTCTTCCAACAATTGATTCACGGTCATCCTTAGACTTTTAACTCCAGTATTTATTGAATTCAAATTCCACAACCTGCTGTGGCAGGATTCAAATCGGAGTCGCCAGAACTTGATCTGGTCTCTGGATTAACTGGCTGATATTCAGAAATTGGCTTTGCAGTCTCTGAATTAACAGTCCAGCAAAAATACCACCAAGACTTGGCCTCCCTGCAAGGAAGAATGAACTGTGTTCGAGACCACTATGTCAGACACCAACTCAAGAGACTATTACCTGACATAACTTAGATATAAGTTCAGAAGGCAGGTCCTTATGATGTCACACAGTGGGCACTAGTGAGAAGTAGGCACGCCACAGGTACTTCTGGAGGAAAAGTGACACATTAGCTCTATTGCAACAGAACTAGGTGAGGACTTTAGAAGACCAAGTTTCAGAAACTGGCTGATATTCAGAAATTGGCTTTGCAGTCTGATTTGAAGCAAATCTCTCAAAAGTGCTGTATAAGTGGACAGCATCCCTCCTCGATGTGGACCATCCTCCTGGAAGATGTTCTACCTGTAATGATTCTTCCACGTCACACTTTTCTTCTCTTCTTTATTCTCTTGCAGTACGTGAACTTCATTCTGCAGCACAATTTCTTTTTACGTTGCTAAAAAATAAACCCACAGGTTGTACCTGAACTTGTTTCAAACCTCATTTACCGATTGCCCCTCAGCTTGCTAACCTTCACAGGTTTCCAGTTTCCATATTTCCAAATCTCTCCACGGCCATTAATCCTCCCAAATTGCAAGTCATTGAGATCTTTGTGCTCTTTTAATTGTAGCATTTTGCACATCCCCAGTTTTAAGTTCATACTATGGGCAGCTGAGCTTTCAGTTGCCTAGGCTCTAAACTCAGAAATTCTCTACGTAAATCTCCCTCTCTCACTCTCCTTTATGAAGATAGCCCTTAAAACTACTCTTTTTCATCATGTATTGGTCATCTGCCCTTAATTCTCATTCTGTGCCTCTTTGATTTTATTGATATCGCTTTTTGTGAAGTACTTTAGAATGCAATATATAAATGTACCCTGGTTTGTAATTGACTGCCATAGGCAATGCAGTCCTGGCTGTGTTGTAAAATTAGAGTCTTCTTCATATGACATCACAGATCTCTGCAATGACTTCCCTTGTAAACTGGAGACACCTCAGGTACTGGTTTTGGCTCATTTGAATGCATGAATACAGTATTCTAAAGTAACTGAGTGGAAATGACCTCCTGCTGAGAGCCCTTGCTGCTTATTTAGTTCCATTTGTCCCCTGTCTTGCAGTAGCTGGTGTTGTTATACCTGCCCTCACCTCCTCCAATTGTTCAGAGAGCAATGAGGAACTGCTGGCAAGAGGTGCATGACTAGCAGTCATTTGGTCCTGGTAATATCTTTCAGGTGGGATAGTACAATATTCAGTTTGCTAGGCGGCCTGGAAGAAAACCTGGGAAAATGATGGTTATATTAGCGAAGTCCTCACAAACTGTCACAACTAACTGTTGCAATGTCTTTGAAAGATATTTCTTAATAGCTCCACCAAAAATAAAATGAACAGTGAATGTTACGAATGGCTTTTGGAAGCATTTATAATCATTAACATCAGCATGTTTATTCCTGCCTAGCTAGTTGACATTTGGAGAGGTTGCTAAACGAAGTGTTATCTACCAAAGTGGCATGCAACTTCTTCAATGATACCAACAAGCTATTTAATTGCACATATGCCCCTTAAAGATCCTCAGACTGCTAACCTAACATGGGTTTCAACTCCTTTATGAATATCATGATAGTTTTAAACTGAAAGAAAAAAATGTACAATGTGGCATTTAAAATTTTTCAAGTTGTCTGGTTTACCACTAAAAACTGACAAAAATGCAGAAAACAAACTGAGGGTAAACTAGCAAGCAATATAAAAATGAACCCTAACAGATTCCTTAAATGTATAAAAAGGAAGCGAGAGGCCAAAGAGAACAATGGATTATTACAGAATGAGGCTAGGGAAATACTAATGGTGAACCAAGAAGTGGGAGAAGATTTGAACAAATATTTTGGACTAGTCTTCATGATAGAGGACATTAATAATACTCTACAATACTAAGTCAAAGATAAAATGATGGGGAGAAAATGAATATAATAATTAACACTCGACTAAAAGAACAAACAGCAGCACAGCACAGGAATAGGCACTTCAGCCCACCAAGACTGTGCTGTCATATGATGCCTTTCTAAGCTAAAAATCTTATTTCTCTAATCTGTCTGTCTCCCTCTATTCCCTGCCTATTCATAAAGTTGTTATGATGCCTGTTAAATTTTTCTACTGTATTCACATCCACCATTTCTTCTAGCAGTGTACTCCAGGCACTTACCATGCACTGTGCAAAACAAAACTCTGCCTCTCACATCTCCTTTAAATGTGCATCCTTTTACCTTAAACCTATGATCCCCAGTAATTGACATTCCTACCCTGGGAAAAAGACTCTAACTATCCAATTTATCTATGCCTCTCTTAATGTTGTAAACTTCTATCAGGTCACCCTTCATCCTTTCAAGTTAAGTGAAAACAAACCAAGATTTTCCAATCTCGCTTCATAGCTAATACCCTCCAAACCATGCAATATCCTGGTAAATAATTCTGTACCTTTTCCATAGCGTCCACATCCTTCTGCTACTGTGGTGACCAGAACTATTCACTATATTCCAAATGTGGCCTAACTAAATTTCTATACAGATGTATCTTGACTAACCAATCTTTACATTTTATGACCTGATTGATGAAGGCAAGTATGCCATATGCCTTCTTGGCTACTTTATCCATTTATGTTGCCACTTCCAAGGAACTGTGAACCTGTACGCCCAGAGCCCTCTGTACATTGATACTATTAAGGGTTCTGTCATTTATTTTATATTTCCCACCTGCATCAGATCTTCGAAAAAGCATTTTCCAGACTATACACACAAATTCATAAGTCTGAAGATTAATGCTTGCTTTGCCAGGGCCAGCAATTGTGACAACTTTTCAAATGAGTAAACCAGTCATAATGCATGGGATGTCAAGTTTTTAGGCTCTGATTGGCTTTCTGTGGGTGGGAGACATCATCGATACCACATACTTGGCAGTAAAAGAATCACAAATTACCCAGGAGCGTTTATAACCAGAAAGCGAAAGAACAATTCAATGCATGCTTTAAGATCACCAGATGCACCATTACAAAACATCTGAATGTTGAAGTTGTGCTTAGAAATGTGGAGGTGCCCTTCACCACACACTAGACAAGTTCTCAAGAGTTGGGCGCAGCACCCATATGTACATAAAATATAGGAGCAGAATTAGGCCATTTGGTCCAGCAAATGTGTTCAAGCTAATATGTTTCTCAACCCATTCTCCTGCATTCTCCTGTAACCTTTGATCCTTTCACTAATCAAAAACCTAATTATCTCTGTCATAAATACACTCAATGGTTTGGCCTTCTGTGGCAATGACTTCCACAGACTCATCATCCTCTGACTGAAGAAATTTCTCCTCATCTCAGTTCTAGACGGTCATGTCTTCACTCTGAGGGTATGTTGTTAGGTCCGAGTTTCTCTTATTCATGGAAACATTTTCTCTACTTCCACTCTATCCAGGTCTTTCAAAATTTTGTAAGTTTCGGCGAGGACCTTCCCCCCAATTCTCCAAACCCCATCATGTATAGACCCAGAGCCTTCAACTGCGACCTCTTCATCCCTGGGGTCATTCTTCTGAAACCCCTCCAAGGCCAGCACATCCTTCTTTAGATATGGGGTCGAAAACTGCTCATAATATTCCAAATACAGTCCGACCAAAGCCTTATACTACCTCAACAGCATATCTCTGCTCTTGTATTGTAGCACTTTTTAAATGAATATTAACATTGCATTTGTCTTCCTAACTGCAAATGAAGTCACATGTTAATATTATGAAAAATCTGAACTAGAATTATTAAGGCCTTTTGTGCTGCAGATTTCCGAAGCCTTACAAAATAGTCTTACCAAAATGCACAATCTCAAACTTTACCACATCTGTGACTTCTTTGTCCACTCTTCTTGCAGGTCCAAGACTTTCTTCAGCCTTCCTGCTTCCTCAATACCACCTGTCCCTCCACCCAACTTTGTGTTATCTGCAAACTTAGCAACAATGTCCTCAGTTTCCTCATCCAGATCCTGCTGAATTTCTCAAGGAATTTCTGTTTTTATAATAAAATGTCACGGTTAGGTTATCATTCATTTGACTTAAACTAGTATTTATGGTGCGCAATTCAGTTTTGTACATCTGTATGCACACCTGTGATTGTCACATGTCTTGACTTATTTCTATTACAAGTCATTAATGCACTGGCCAGCATGCCACTTATGCTTAAGGCAAACAGCTCCAATTCATCTGTGTTGGTTCACAGTCCTATCAGAATGCCTGTCCATACATTGTAAATCTTTTGCTGCTAGTCAAGAAGCATCCAGTTCATCAGTAACCCCCCAAGATTCAAAATCTTTTTGGATGATGATTCCTCACAATCAGGATATCTATTAATTTGTCTGGACAAGCTGTTATCGGGAAAATACAACAAGTCTAGATTCTGTTGTGAGGATCTACCGCTTGGTTAACTACAGGACATTTGGGAACATAAATTTATTAAGAGGGCAACCCTGGCAGCCAAATTTGATTCTGTGATGCTGCTGACAGTCAAGGTATTTTCCCAAATACTCTTAGTTGGCAACAACATCAGCACAGGCATGCTGTGAAAGTGCCAGACATTTTCACATTAAACATCTTGAGGATTCAAGCTGCATCTCAAACTGATTTGGCACACAGTCTGTAAATTTGAATTGTATAAACCCAATGCACACCCTCTTCTAATCGAGCAGGAATCTACCACTTGTACTAATGATAGCGTCAACCATTCACTGCGTCAATGACATGGCTGTGTCTTCTTGCTTATGTCAAGACTGTAGCAGTACCATGGTAGGTCTGTGTTTTTTGGAGGATTTCTTTGATTTGCTAATTTTTCAAATGAGCGTGTTATATCCCGACAGGGAGTTCAGAGGCAGGCACTGAGACCTGTCCGAAGAAAAGGTGATATATGAAAACCAAAAGAACTGCAGCTGCCGTAAATCAGGAACACAAACAAAGTTGCTGGCAAAGCTCAGCAGGTCTGGCAGCACTTGTGAAGAAAAAAGAAACAGAATTAATGTTTCGGGCCCAGTGACCCTTCCTCAGAAAGTTGATATATTATGGGGGACATAGTTGTATTTCATTTGGGCATTTAACAAGACAGAGATTGAGCTCAGTGCTGAGGCGGCAGAGAAGGGAAAGTCCATGCCAATGGAGGAGTAGACCCTGCACACCAAGGATCTTTGTACAGTACTTAGTCTAATTCCACCTGAAGCAGGAGTTATACAATCCAACAAAAAGGTGGTTACACAGCCAAAGCAGTCTCACTGCAGGTTACAATGTGAATGTTTCCCAGATTGCCATTCATCACTATAGCCATCAGGTGTATGGCACAAGAAGGAACATTGTTATCTTGTGTGTAACTGGAGAGAAGCACTACCAGCATCTGCATAGGTGAAAATGGAGCCTGAGTCTGTGATGCTTGCACAGCATGTCTTACCATTATAAAACAGTTATAAAAAAAAACTCCTTTTTTTAATTGTGGCCTATGAAGTATGAAAAATAAACAATTTTAAAAACCAAGGTCTGCTGGAGGATTTGCAATGCTCATTTTGAAAGCAAGTTAGCTGACTCTCTTTATCAACACAGTTTATATAACTGATAAACAGTTATTCCACATGGTCAAAAGTTCATAAAGATGTAATGCAGTTCTAAAAAGTAGGTCAGGCAGGTCAGATAGTAGGAGTGCCTCAACATGTAGTCAAACCAGAATTTTTGAAACTTGCGTTAGTTTTTGAAGAACCAATTAGTCGTGTGTTATTGGATTAAGTAGGACAATTAACAAAAAATCAAGGTAGGTCATCAGTATTTCCTTACAATTATAGAAATGACAATCCAATTCCCAGAAGATATTCCTTTAAGGACAATTACAACTCAGCTAGTGGTGGAAAAGCAAGCGTTGTTTTCCTGCTTATTATGGATTACCATTTGAAATACAATATGACCAGTCTTCTAACTTTATTTCTAAGATTTTCTGGGGAATCATTAGTAATTTGAAGTCAATTGAAGTCAACTAGATCATCCTCAAAAACAGAGAGCTTTACAGAGGTGCTGTGGTTGGTTCACTCACTGAGCTGGTTCTTTAGTTCTGGATTTGCAGGAGGGCCTCGAGTCTCTGCATCACAAAAACTGTAAGGACAACGGATGCCCAAACAACTGGATCTGACGATGCCTATCACACGAGCAACAACAGGAAGATACTGCGCACCCAACCACACTCATCACACTACTATACGTCAAGAACATATCCAAACTGATCACAAGACTCCAACAACCATTGGGCATCAGATTAGTACACAAACTCACGTCAACCCTTCGCCAACTGCTAACTCGAACCAAGGTTCTCTTGCCCGCTATGGGCAGAACCACCTTAATATACGAAATCCCATGCAAGGACTGTGACAGAAAATATATTGGACAGACAGGAAGAAAATTGGCCACAGGGTACATGAACATCCGCTAACAACAAAAAGATACAACCAACGCTCATTCATCTCCATTCACATTGATAAAGAGAACCACCAGTTCGATTGGGACAACACCAGGATCCCAGGATAGTCCAAGCAGAGACAAGCACAGGAATTTCTAGAGGCCTGGTTGCCCACCAAGAAGGCCATCAACAAACATACAGCATGAGACCCTATACATAGACCACAGCGAAGGAAACTCAGAAAAGATATAATCAAATCCAACGGACTCCAGAGTTTAACTACTAGGTGGGAAAACACAACAGCACTTCATTGATGGATGCACTGATGACGTTACCTAGCAGGGTAATGAAACGTCTGTGAACTAACAAACCAGCTCAGCAAATGAACCAACCACAGCATCCACAACCCAAGCTACGGATCTACTCGAGAAATTTAGAGACGTACCATCAGACTCTCAAACCCATGATTAAAGCAGACTATCATGGATAACCAGAGGATTGGAACGAGGATTATACACTGTTGGTTTCTACCAGAGATATAGCAAATGAATCTATTGGGTTTAGTCCATTTGAATTGATTTGTGGCCTTCATTAATTGGTGTAAATCGTATCTTTTAATTAATAAATCAGATATTTTTTATAAATTTGAACCAGGCATGACGTACCTCCTAGAAACCAATGGAAGCATGTGCAGAAGGAAGACTGAGAAATTGCATTTTGATCAGCACAAGTACCACCTCAGTAGATGCTATGAACAGAGACGATTGAACTGTTTTTCCAGTTTTTCCTCGGTCCATAACACCCATGCTTTGTTTCCTGTTTGTGTATAGAAGGGAGAGTTAATAGGGGATTAGCTGTTTTAATTAGCAGAGTTATATTAATGGATAGTTATTTATGTGTAGCTAGAGTCTAATTACTTGTAATAAATAGTCATTCTTGATAAGTACAGAAACCTTGTCTGTGCTTTCTGTCAACATGGGGAGGGAGGGGGGCTAAAAGACAGATAAATTAGAGAAATTCTGCATGTAAAAAAATCTCTAACTTTTGTGATGATATCAGGAACATAGAATTTGATTACCAGCACATTACCCCATAACATCGTGTCTTGCAAATAGGTACATTTAATATATTATGTTTATGCTCACTCTCAAGAGTGTGGACATCACATTTTTACAGTCCATGGTCATAGCACTTGCAATGAGTACTTAACAGTAATTAGTATGGTAAGGAAGAAGTGGGGAAAGGTACATAAAGAAGTAACATATGGACATCCTGCATGTCCTTAATAGTAATGAATGCAATAGCCTCTGTCACAACACCCCCATTACACTGAATTTTCTTCATCGGGACTTTAATATGGACAGGCTGTCTTTAGGAAGTGCAGGCTAGTTGGGACACATGTTAACTATCCTTGTTGTTGAACCCCCTTTTGAATGCTTAGCCACCAACATTGCAGGGCTGCAGTTGACTTAAAGCTACCATCATTTGAATGAGACACAGCAGTATAATTGCATGCTACGTATTTTAAAGGAATTATTCTCAGCCCAATTACAAATTGCAACATCTCGATTCCAAAATTAGAGCAAAGCAATATAGTCATGTTTGCTTAAATTAACAATCTGTCATTTTATTCTACTAAATCTTGAGGAGAACCATAACTACTACAAACTTAAATATTATGTTACTTAGTTACTTGATATCTCTAGCTTAAATAAGTCTTACATTTCAGTTTGAAATGTAAACACTGGCTGCAAATGTTAATAGCAGCCCAAATATTTGTGCCATCCACATTTCAGAGGGCAATGTAACATAATACTTCAACGGACAGTTGCAAGATTTTAGAGAGCAAATTATTCATGAAACAAAGTTTTCAATTGTGTTCATAAACTATAGGTCCTTTAAAATGTACTTAAACCTCTGTTGAAAGCATTTTTAACATAACCATTAAATATCTCTTTTAATTTCTTCAAATTAAAAGAAACTTACACCCTTTTTCACCATGTACTATGTATTTTATGTCCAAGAATGTAGTGACCGTTCTACAGAGGAATATTGGATAGAGGTTACATCTTCAGCTTTAAGCTTCCAGTGAACAACAAATATTTCATAAATTATTAGTGCCTCTTTTAATAGTCAATATTATTGTAGCATAGCATTGGTTTAGTTTTACTTGATACCAAGCTAACTTAAAAAATTAACCTACATTTTGTGTACTTAAACTATGCTTAAACATAGCTTGCATTCTCATTTCAGCAGACTCAGGAACAAATTACTTTGTATTTTCTATATGCTTAGTGTTTAGATGGTTCAGCTAATGTATAACTAAACATTAAAACAGAAACATAACCTTCAGTAATAGTATTAACTCACAGAATGGACATATAAATTTTATGCTTTGTGCAGGATTCAACAAGCAACAAAATTGTGAACTATCAATATATTCTAATCAATCTGATCAGAGATATTATTAGGCACCTCTAGAGCCAGTGAGATTTGAACCTGGCTCTCATAGCCCAGAGCCAGGGGCACTAGTACTGTGACTTAAAAACTTAGATTGTTGATTATATTTTTGTAAATATGTGTATGGCTATCAATTACTTTGCATGGTTATAATTGAAAATTCTTTTGTGTTAGCTGAATATATATAATAGGTGAAGGCAGGTTTAGCTGAATAATTGCACTGAAAATTATGAGCTTAAATTTTGTTGACTTGTATGAGATATAACTTACAGCAGGAGGTAATGGGTAACATATAGATATGGTCAACCACAGCTGACTATCTCATGCACAGACAAAGTTAGCTGACTCAGTAATGTACTCCCTTTACCTCACACACATACTTGCTATTTTATTTCATTGCTTCTACAATTCATGTTACAATGATTTTTATAATTGCTCCAATTATTATTATGGTGCTACGTTATCACCCAGCCCTAGTTCCTCTCTGTAAAATTGAATCTTAAATAATACATAACATAGCATAAATCAGAAAACATATTTTAAGTTTATTACCAGAGAAAAATGTTAGAAATTTGCAGCAAGTAATACAACAGTCCTTATGCATTCATTCTAAAGGAGTCTTCTATGTAATCTTAACTAAAGGAAAAGTCAAAGTGCAAATTTAGATTCTCAGGGTCAATGATAATTTTCTTCAAACAGGGTTAATGATCCTTCTTTGACAATATTTGATGCAAACTGAGCACATGTATATCTTGTGTAGTTAGCAGAATTGCCATACAGCATGTAATATGAAACTGCAACATTTCATCTGCCTTAGCCATGGAACACAATAGGTCTTGTCTATCAAAATTACTGCCTACTTCCACCTCTGTGGCATAACACACTACATTCAGTCCATTTTCCATTGAGATCTTCACATATCTCTTTTTCACCTTGGACCTAATCAACCACAACCGTGGAATAGTACAGACATGGATGAACAGTAAGTTAGCTCTTGAACTTGTTATAATATTCAAGGTCATTATCAGATAATCATAATAAAGTAAATAGGTGCCTCCACCAGTACAAGTGTATCTTAAGACAAAAGACAGGAGACTTATTTAAACTAAAAAAAGCATAAGATTCCACACTTTTGAACAAAAAAAACTTCACAGTACAAATTAACACAGAAATACAATCTACGCACATGTGCAACTTATTTTTAACATCAAAAATTAACATGTGGTAAATCTGGCTAACATTCTATAAGCTAACTTCCCACAGCGCACAATTACAAGTAAAATGCAATCAAGATGTATATGACAAATTTCCCAGTGACTCCTCCCAAATATTAAGAATACAATGGGTTTACAATTTTTCATTTTGGCCAATCTGGTATTCAAACTCCATCTCAAGGGCTGTTTTGATATGGACTGACTCCTCTCAGTCACCCTCCAGTCTTAGCCCACATTTGTCCCAACTCTGAAAATTGTAATCCAGTACTTATTCAAAGGCACAAATCCACTTTTCACTTTGTCATGGTAAACCCTTCTCAGCTTTGCAGGACATCTTCTGAGTCCTGACTTTTGCTCTCTACTAATTTCGAGAACTCCAACAAGTTTGTCAACAGGATTTTCCTTTATTAAAACTGTGTTGATTTGTTCTAGTCATTCTATGATTTTTAAAACACATTGTTTAAACTACTTTAGTTCTAGATTCCAGCATTTTACCAACAATTGGTGATTGGCTAATCAACCTATGATTCCTTGTTTTCACTCTCCCTACTTCCTTGAAAAACATTGGCCCCTTTCAAGTTAATGAAACCATTCTCGAATTTCAGGAATTTTGAAAATCACAGCTATTGCTTGCAATGTATCTGCAGCTATTTTTTACAGCATGACGTGTAGGCCATCAAGTCCAAGGGTTTTGTGAGATTTTAGTTCCTTACATTACCAATACATTTCTTCTGTTGGTATTAATTTCCTTTTAGTCTTTTGGTTGCCACCTATTTCTGAGACGGAACTTGTAACCTAAATCATGAAGACAGTCACAAAATATTTGTTCCGTGTCACTGTAATTTTTTCAGACCCCATTATAATTTCTCCTGTCTCTACTTCTAACAGACCAGTATTTGATTTAGTGCCCTCCAATATGTTTTCCATTGTGCATAGTTTGGTCACTTTAATGCACAGTACCTTTAAATGCTTCAGCACAGCTTTACAAATGCTGTACCAGTAACTTCAGTGCCCTGAACGCGACCTTTCTAATTGCTCCGCAGCTGTTAGTATGCAAATACAATAATGGAGAATATTGTTTGAAGATCTATTCTGATCTACTTGTCAAGATCAACAACATGCCTGCTCACTTATGGTACAGATGCAAACATAAGACATCAAAGGAAAATGAGGCATTGCATTAAAGTTGAATATTTCCATGTCTACGACCATGTGTGCTTATTATTTGCTGTTGCAATTGCTTTTTCAGCAGTTTCATTATCATCTCTGTGATATGAACTAAACCACTTTGCAAAATTACATTTCGGCATGAACACTATCTTGTTTACACTATGAGGCTTTTTTTGTAGCTGGCCTGGCTCAGGACACAGCACCACCACATAAATTGAATACTGTGCATGTTACTAAAATGACTAAAACAACAATATACTTTGGATGTATTTTTCAACATTCTTGTAACTGTTCCATTTGCATGTCAAATCAAATATAGGGCATTTGTCATCTTCAGCAGAGAAGCTATAAACATACCAGAAATATCTCTAGACACTTAATATGTTTACAGATTGAAGCAATAACTTTCTTGTTACATTGAGCAGAAATACTGAAATTGTATGCAGAGAATGAGGATGCGTTACCACCTTGTGTCTGCAACAGTCAAAAATAAGAGTTATTCACCCTAATCATACTTTTCATCATTTGGTATGCAGTTTACATCACATGCATTATCCAAATTTAAAAAATAATCTGGTTGGGTTCAGTCTCTGCCACATTTTCAGGCAGAGTGCCAGCCCCTATCAAACCCTGGGTGAAACATTTCTCCAATCTAGTATGCCAATTACTTTAATTATTCATTATAAAATTTAAATAAAGACTCAATGCCACAATGTTATGAATGGTTTATATTGAGTATCTATTACTTCTCAAAGAAAGCAGGTATTCATTAAGATAGCTGCAACCAGAATGAGCAAACATTAGGATTCACATTTCTGGATGCTTCCCATAGATGTGAAGTGCAACCGGCTGCATACTGGAGTCTATTTAAACATGCCTTGATCAGCAGAAAGCATCTGTGAACTGCAAGAAATGTTCATCCCATCAACATCTAGCTTGTGTGTGATTTATGCAGGTCTGCAGGAGATTCCCAGGGAATTGCCAGGATCTCTTTATACTGGACAGTGCAACATATAATCTTAGAATTATTACAGAAAACAAACAAACCATTTGGTCTGTGTTCTCCTGAACATTTCTGCAAGATCTCTGCAGAACTACTCAGTCAGTGGGTCAAGGATAATCACTATATATGGTGTGCTGCACTACATAGCACAGAGATATGGAGATTGAACAACCAAGTGAAGTTGCAGTCAAAAGTCAACCGTGACCTTAAGATCACCTGTGGTCAGGGCATGATAAAATTTCACAAATTATTCAGCATCTGCCACCAATCTTTGTCCTCCCTTCAGTATTCTGCGCTCTCTTTTCTCACAAGGATATCAAAACAGAAGGGTTCTAAGAAATATGTCAATTCAATTGATGAGGCCAGATGATGAGTGAGAAAATGGCAGAATGGGACTGGTATACGTATGAGAAATGTGACAATGCTATTTGAGGCCTTTAAAGCTAGGAACTTCCCAGATCCTGATTGGCCTTAACCTTAGCTCTTAGAAAAATTGGCTGCTGGAGTAGTAGATACATTGGTTTTAAGTTTTGAAAATTCTTGAGATTCTGGAAAAGGTCCAATCAGATTGGAAAATAGCAAATGTGAGTCCACTATTCAAGATAGGAAAGATACAAAAAGTATGAAACTACAGGCCTGTTAGTCTATTATCTATGATAGGAAGAATACTAGAATTTATTATGAAGGACTTGGTAGCGTGTAATCAGGCAGTGGCAACATGGTTTTGAGAAAGACAAATCATGTTTAACTAATTTATTCAAATATTTTAAGAAAATAACAAGCAATAAGGTTAAAGTTAAACTTATAAATGTGGTATACTTGGACTTCTAAAAGGCATTTGATAAAGTGCCACATCAAAGGTTAATTTACAAAGGAAGAGCTGGCGGAGTAGCTGGTGACATACCATGGAATAGGTAATTTTTCGGTTGGCAATGTTTAACTACTAAAGTGCCATAGGGATTAGTTTTGGATCTTAACTACTTACAACCTGTATAAGTGGATAAAGGGACTAAATTTATGGTCATGAAATTTGCAGATGGCACAAAGTTAGGTAGAAGAATAAGTTATCAAAGGATATAAGTAGTCTATAAGGGGATATTGTTAGTGAAAAGGAATAAGTAAAAAATTGGCAATTGGAATATAATGTGGGAAAATGTGAATCTGACGACTTAAGCAGGAAGAATAGAAAAGAAGCACATTATCTAAATGGAGAGAAACCGTGGACCTGTGTCGTACTGAGGATACTGGATCTGCTGTTAAATTAATCATAAGCATTTGAAGGTACAATAATTGATTAAGAAGGGAATTGGAATGTAGTCGTTTATCGCAAGGGGAATGGAACATTTAACTAATGTGCTCCTTTTTTATTCTTCCTGCTAAAGTAAACAGGTTCACCTTTCGGACATGATGTTGAGGTTATACAGAATATTGGTGAGAGCTCTTCTGGAGTACTGTGTCCACTTCTGGTCACTCTGTTATAGCCCCACTATTAAGCTGAAGCAAGTTCAGAAGAAATTTACCAGGATGTTGCTGGGAATGAAGGGTGTGAGTTAAAAAGAGAGGCTGGGTAGCTGGGACTTCTTTCATTGGAGTGTGGGAGGTTGAGGAATGACCTTATAGAGATTTATAAAATCATGACAGCAGGCGTCTTTTCCCTAGGGTGGGGCATTTGAAAATTGGGAGTATATTTTTAAGGTGACAGGAAAAAAAATTTAAAAAGACACATGGGGAAATGTTTTTAGACAGTAAGTGGTTCCTGTATGGAATGAACTTCCAGAGGACATTTCAAAGACATTTAGATAAGTAGATGAATTAAAAACGTTTTGAGGGACATGGGCAAAGTGGAGGCTGGTGAGACTAGTTTAGTTTGGGATTATGGTCAGCATGGATTTGTTAGACCAAAAGGTCTGCTTCCACGCTGTATGACTCTATGATAGAACTGATTAAATGACTCCACAATTAACAGATAATATCAATGTTCTGCAGTTCAGTCCGGTAGTCATGAATGATGGTGAACAATTAAGCATTTCACTGAAGAAAGCAGCTACACAAATGTACACATCGTCAACGACGGTGGAGGCTAGCACATCAGTGCAAAAGAAACAGCCAAAGCATTTGGAACCATCTTCAACCAGAAATGCAAAAGGGATGATCTATTCCAACTTCCTCCAGAGGTCTCAAGCATCACAGCTGCCACTCTTTATCCAATTCAACTCACTTCACATGATACCAAGAAATGTTTGGAGTCTGGAGGCTCTGGATGCTGCAAAGGCTAAGGGTCTCACCAGGGTTGTGGAAATAGTATACATTCCTCATGCACATCCAACCTGGCCTTTACTGAACCTAACAGAACATTCAATGAAATATTTGTGAAACTAGAAGCAGCCTTCCCACTACTTAGACTGTTTCACAATCAAAATCCATCAAAGTCCAAATCTCTTTCTAAATTTCAGTGTTGCACTGGACCTTTAAAGAGTTACAAGGAAATGGTGATATTTGGGTGTACATAATAAAGTAAAGGTATAATTGTTATAGAACCACTGGATCATAGGGTTGACCTCTCATTAGAATGGGATGACTAGTGGTATTTAATCTGAGGGTCACCACAACTCAGTCAAGGAGAGAGGTTGAGAGGAGAGTCCTTCTTGGTAATCTCAAACGGTTTGGGAACTGAACTCGTGCTGTTAGTATTACGCTGCATTGCAAGCCAGCCCTTTAGCCAACTCAATTAATTGAACACCACCAAGGAGATAATACCTATTCATTCTTGAAGGAGTCATGAATCCAGTTAAAATCTGCCAGTTTTCCCTATCTTGTGATTTGCATTCAAAACAAACTAGTGCCCCTTACTCCACACTGTGCGTCATTCCTGTCTCTGGATTAATGCTGCAGTTTGCAACAGAATTTACATGTGATATTGGAATGAAGTAGGTGGTTAGTACCAAACAGTATCTTGGCATCAAGCCCTGAAGTCATTGAAATGAATCAAGTGTCATATAAATCATTTTGATCACTGCTGTACAACAGCCAAATTGCCTGTTGCCTGTCACTCTATGTCTTAATTAAGTTGGTCATAGCTCTTAGAAATTCCAGACCTAAAATTAAACATCAAATCATAATCCCAGCCAAAATTTCTTCATGCTTGTACTTCCAGATATGATACAGGATGAGGGGAGAATGGCACACAGTCAAGATTTGTGGATTTGGAATGCATCAAAATTGTAAAACAAATGGTGGGTGAAACAAATCTAAAATATTTTAAAGTTTTATGCAATTATTCACACATTATTTAATAAATAATAATGCTATCTCAAATAATCCTTAACTGTTGTGTTGCATTGATCATGAGATAATTAAGATAGCAAACACATGGATTAAAATAAATATCAGCGTGAACTTTAAATTTTGGATGAAAACATAACATACTTTTTCCTCAAAGTATAGTGGCAACCTAATACTTCAAGTTATATAGCATACATCAGAAAGGTCACATATATTATATTATACGTATTATTCTTGGCATTGTACCACATAGTAGCAGGACATAAAATGATATGGGATGTAGTGAACAGCTGATCTTGTCACAAAGAGTATTGAACAGACAAAATAGGCTGAATTTTACCAAAAATCAGCTAAGTGTTAATTTTGCTGAGTTTCAAAGAAGCTTTCTTTCCGCAAGCCCTGGCAAGCTTTCTTGCTTCTTTCTTCCCAAACTCACTCCATTACCTATGCATCACATCTCCATGCACCTAGCTCATCACACTCTCCCACTCGCCACAGGAAGATATATTGGCCCCTACTGTAAATCTCACAGGATTCCTGACAACACTGCTATCTTTAAAGGTCAGCCACGCACTCAGTCAAGCACTGGCAGCTTGCAGCTGCCCTGAACAGTTTGCATTAATTTACTCAAACAAGTCAGACAGAGAGTAATTGGAATCTACTTTACTAACAGGGATATAGAGGTGCTTCTGAACAGTAAGGGGTGCACATGATTGCTGTCCTGAGATTTTGGTTACTGATGAAGGTCCACAGGAGCAAGCTGTGAGCTGGTGTTGCCAGGTAACCACTCTGACATCTATTGCTGAAATTGTCACTGTCGAGCTTCTATGTTGTGGGTTTGTGAATAGGAAACTGCCTTTCATTAAAGCGATATTGATGTAATTATGAGGATGTTAATGCATGCTAAAGCAGCAAATAAGCCCCTCAACACTCATTAGCAAGAATTTCATCTTACTGTTAAACACTTGCTTGGAAACTGGAACCTTTTTGCTCTTGAGAGCCAGAAGTTCTTCACCGCCAATTTCATATGATTCTTTCAACTTTTAAACAGTCATAAAATCACGGTGTCATATAGAATGGAAACAGACTCTTTGGTCCAACTCATCCATGCCGACAAATTTTCCCAAACTAAACCAGTCCCACTTGCTTGTGTTTGGCCCAGAATTCCTCTAAATCTTTCCTATTCATGTATTTGTCCAAATATCTTTTAGCTGTTGTACCTGTACCTGTATCTACCACTTTCTCTGGCAGTTCATTCCACATACAAACCACTGTCTGTGTAAAGAAGTTGATCCTCAGTTCACTTTTATACTTTTCTCCTCTCACCTCAAAAATATGTCCACTAGTTTTAAACTCTCCCACCCTAGGAAAAAGACCGTTGCTGTTCACCTTATCTGTGCCCCTCTTGATTTTGTAAACTTCTATAATATCAGCCCACAGCCTTCCATGCTCTAGTGAAAAGTCCCAGTCTATCCAAACTACCCTATCAAACGATCCAGTCCCTGCAACATCCTGGCACATCTTTTCTGAAGCTTCTCCAGCTTAATGATATCCTTCCTATAGCAGGGAGACCAGAACTGTACACAGTACTCCAAAAGTGGCCTCACCAATGTCCTGTACTAGCTCAACGTAACATTCCAACTCCTACGCTCAAAGGTCTGAGCTATGAAGGCAAGCATTCTAAATATCTTCTTAACCAACCTATCTAACTGTGCCACAACTTCCAAAGAAATATGTACCTGGGCCTCTCGTCTCTGACTGATAACACTATCCAGGGCCTTAGCATTAACTCTGTAAGTCCTGCCCTGGTTTGTTTTACTAAAATGTAATACTTCACATTTATTCAAATTAAACTCCACCTACCACTCCACAGCACATTGGCCCAACTGATCAAGATCTCTTTGAAATCTTAGATAACCTTCTTCACTGTTGACCAAACCATCAATTTTGGTGTCATCTGTTAACTTATTAACCATACCTTTTAAATTTTCAAGTAAGGATCTACATAACAGACCAGATGGAAAATTCAACTGGCAAAACAAATCAAACAAATGTAATTTATGTGGCAGAATGTTATTTCAAGAGCTGTGAAAAGGTTGTCAAATAATTCAACATGACACTAGATCTAGCGTGGCCTGCTACAATTTGGGAACTTTGCATAACCGTTCTTTTAATTTGCTTCAGCGGACTCTGAAAGTTGCACTTTCTGCAAAACAGCTTTGATCAAATTAGGTTCAACAATTAGCCATCTTGAAGTCACCTACTTATGAACAAACAAATGCTTTCAAACACAATTTAGAATGCTGGACAGTAAACATGGACTAGTGTTTAGAATAATTATTATGCTTATTCAAATTAAATGAATCATTAAAGCACAAAAACAGAAATTCATTTGATAATTCTATGTTCTATGTTCTAATTCTAAATACTACAAGAAATTGTTTTCAGACAAAGTACTATAGACACTGGAAATCTGAAACAAACAGAGAATTCTGGAGAAACACAGCAAGCCCAGCAAATTTGTTAATTGTTGTCAGAACACTAGTTAGGTTATTAATTTGCTAATTATCCTATGTAATGAGAAGAATACTAGATTTGAACAATATTACTAAGTTTATTGGAAAACTTACAGCTTATTTTTCATTTACATACGATCATATGAATTAGGCACAAAGAACAGGCAAATGCACTCCCATCCCCAGCACTCCACCATTCAATAATATCGTGACAGATCTGGCTACTCCACATACTCACCTCCCTGGTATGACCTTTCGCCCCCTCCCTTATCAAGCATCTAACCACATCTGGTTTGAAAATAATCAAAGACTCATAAACCTCTGTGAGAAGAAAAACTTCTTACTCTCTAATTTCAATGAGCAACCTTATTTTTCAACCATGGCCTCTGCTTCTAGATTCTCCCACATGAGAGAAAAATTTCCCCTCCACCTTGTCTTAATGGATCTTAGGATCTTAAATGTTTCAATCAAGTCACCTCTTATTCTTCCAAACTCTTTCAGATACAAACCTATGCTGTCCAACCACACAACTCACCCATTCCAGAAATTAACGTGTAAACCTTCCCGAACTGCTTTCAACACATTTCTTCCCTTCTGCAAGTAAGAACATCATTCCTGTGCACAGGACTCTAGATGTGGTCTAACCAATGTCCGGTATAACTGGGGTAGCAGGGTGGATCAATGGATAGCAGGGAGGCCTCGTAGTGCCAGGGACCTGGGCTCGATTCCAGTCTCAGGCAACTGTCCGTGCAAAGTTTGTACATTCTCCCTGTGTCTGCAAGGCTTTCTGCTCTGGTTTGCACCCACAGTCCAAAGATGTGCTGGTTAGGTAGATTAGTTATTGGGAATGCAGGGGTACAGGGTTAGGGTTGGGGTGTGTCTGGGGGAGGATGCAGTTCAGAGGGTCAGTGTGGATTCAAGGGGCCACATTGCCTGCTTCCAGTGTAGGCATTCTATGAATTGAAACATAACCTGCTTAATCTTCCATTCAATTCACCTCACAACAGAAATATTCAATTAGCTTTGTTGTTCAGTTGCTGTACCTGTAAACTAACATTTAGTGATTCATGCCCCTTTGTTTCTCAGGGCTCTGCAGTCTCTCGTCATTTAGGTAATATGTTTCTTCTTCCGGCCAAAATTGACAATTTCACGTCTTCTCACATCGTAATAAAAACCAAAAGAACAGCGGATGCTGTAAATCCCATTATACTCCATTTGTCAATCTTGGCCACTCAGTAAGCGTATTGATATATATTTGTGGCTTCCTTGCGTTCTGTTCACACACATTTTCTTAAGTATCTTTGGGCCAGCAGCAAGGTTATTTAAATTAACATGCCAATTATTTTGACCATCGAAGAAGACCAAGTTCTCCCAATTAGTTGTACAAAAATTGATGGAATTTAAGATATGGCCATGTTGACCCACTTGAATGAAGAGTCTGTTATATAACCTCATAAAGCGTTATGCTGCCTGGATGGTCTGTGTAAATACAGCAGATACAGATTGCAGCCTAGTCCTGGGACGTCCCTCGGGACTGCAGCCAGCACGTAACCTGAGCAAACACTCCTGGCCGCGAGCCTCCCGGGTCCGCGCGCTTCGTCCGTGCCCCCGTTTCACGCGCACCATCGCGCTCAGACCTTCTGGTTGTAGAAAAAGACGCTCATTAAGTGTTTCCTGCGTTTGCCCTCGTGAGAACCTTCCGCCTTCCTGCTGCCTTACTTTGCAGAAATTAATTTCTGAGGTAAACGTGGGGATTTAAAAGAAAAATCTGGCATTATCTAATACTTTAAATGAAGTATGTTTGATGGAAAATGTGCACAGGTTAGCGATGGAAATGTGCAAAGGTGTGACCAGCTCAACTCCAAAGCGTGTGGGCATTCAGATTAAACTGTGTTACAGCCAATAACGCTTGGCCGCAATCTTCCACTTCTAAACGTAGGTGTTAAATTGGACAAACCCCAAACAGTAAGGAGATTAACTGGCAATTCTAACGTTGCAGTCATGTTCATTATTACTGCCAGCAGAACCTACTATTATCTTGGAGACATATAGTTAGTGTCACATTTAATTGCTAGTATTTCTTTTTGGAAGAATGAACAGATGGGATTGATGAGGATATTGTTGATATAGTGTACATAGGCTTACAAGAATTGCCACACAACAGACATTTGGGAAAATTTATAGCTCTTGGAATAAAAAGGAGAGTAGCAACATGCATACAAAATCGGATGAGAGATGAGACAGAAAGTAATGGATAATAAATGCCTTTTCAGATTGGAGGATGGTTGGTAGTGGAATTCCCTATGGATACCCTTGATTTTCTTGCTTTATATTAGTGATTTAGATTTTGGAGTGTAGGGGAAAATTTCAAGTTTGCTGATGATACAAAGCTTGGAAACATTGCAAACTGTAATGAGACCAATGTAGAACTCTGCAGGACAGTTACAATTTGATGGAATGAGTAGATAGATGTCATAGTACAGATATAATGTAATTATGTGTTTTATGTATTATGTATTTATGTGCACAGATCACTGTGGCAGGGCACTTTGAGAGAGCAACTAATAAAACATGCAGTATCTCCACCTTTATTAATAAAAACACTGTAGAAGAGTAAGGAAGTGATGTTGAATTTATGTAAGACCCTTGTTAGATCTTAGCTGGAGTACTGTACACAGTGTGGGTGCCACATTACAGGAAGGATGTGAACGCTTTGGAGAAAGTGCAGAGGTGAGTTATAAGAATAGTATGATGGACGAGGATGAGGATAGATTGAAAAGGTTAGGATTATTTCCTTGGAGAGAAGGCTGAGAGGAGATTTGTCAGATTTCAAAAATCATGAACAAGTTGGATAGAGTGGTTAGGGAGAAACTGTTCACTGTTGTAATAGGATCAAGAACTGGAGCGCACAGATTGAAAGTGATTTTCAAAAGAATTAAATGCAGTATGAGGAAAAAAGCATTTATTGAGTGAATGGTTCAGCTCTGGTATGCATTGACTATAAGTGTGATGTAAGTAGGTTCAAGTGGTGAATTCAAGAATGTATTTGAAATTACTGCACAGAGGCCAGTATCCTTCACCAAGTTGCCCTTTATATACATGTGCACAGTACACAAGCTCTGACCAGCCAGCTCAGAACCAGTCCCTAGAATGAGGACACTCCCTGAATCTCCTATTTATAACTGTAATCCAGAGTTTACTGATTGGCCAGGCTAGCAGCTCCAATCAAGGATCTCATAGTCAATGAGATCCACCTGCCCATGTTCCAATACTTCAGTGTTGGATGATTAATGAAAAAAGTTATTGTGCAGGATTAGAAGGAAAGGATATAACGGAACTAGCACATAATGGTCATGCAGAATAATTTTGTGGCAGTTTCTTTTTCTCAGTTATTACACCCAAATGTACCTAATCGCATACTGAGAACAAATACATATTCTGATAATCAAAGACTAAACTTCTAACTGAACAACACAACATCCTATTCATTGGCTACACATATCATAGAATCCCCACAGTGTGGAAACAGCCCTTCGGCCCAGCAAATTCACACTGACCTTTGCAGCATTCCACCCAGACCTATCCCCCTAAGCTACACACCCCTGAACACTACGGGCAATTTAACATGGTCAATCCACCTAACCTGCACATCTTTGGACTGTGGGAGGAAACCAGAGTACACGGAGGAAACCCACGCAGACACGGGGAGAATGTGCAAACTCCACACAGACACTCGCCCAAGAATCGAACCCAGATCCCTGGCACTGTGAGGCAGCAGTGCTAACCGCTGTGCTGCCCCTTAGGAGTGAGTCCAATGCTGAAGCTATCATAAAGAAACAGGATCTTTAAGGAGATGCATTGTTGCTACACAATATTATGTGTTGCTAAATGATCTGTGATAAAGGGAACAATGTGGGGCTGTTGGTGTTTGGGAAGGTGTAAATGATGTTACTGGTATTAGTGATAAGTAACTTGATCATGCAAAACCCTTTGCAGAAAGGACTGCCTATATTGCAGCCTCCCTTCATCTTTATCTTCCTAATCACCTTGCTTCCTTTTCTCATGAATATGATAAACAACTTTTCATCAAATAGGTCGATGCCAAGAACTGTCCTGTCAATGCAAAATTACACTACAAAACTTTATACCTTCTCTACTCAGTACTGCTTGACTTCTTCAGAGTGGTCTCCAATATTCCTTAATGATGCTGCTGTTGTGCACTAGAATCTTTCATTGTGGCATCATGGCTCTGACAGCGGGTCTGCTGCACAAGTATGCTGGTCCTCTAGATTGAGTATAGAAGCCATACCCTCTGTAGACAATACTTGTGATCCTGTGGTCAGCCTCTGGTTTCTATTATGAATCAAACATAGCAGGAAAAGCACACTGACACTGAATCAGTTGTGATTTCTGGCAGGACATTGGGCATAAACCTGCATGACGTACCACTACTTGTGGTCCCGCACTAGCAGCATGATGAGAAAGTGGAATCTCTTATAGTTGATGCAAGTCCTTCAGTTCACATGTAAAGTGTGCAAGATAAGTTATATGCAGTCAGTGGCTCCCTGCAACTGGGGCAAGTCTGCAATCCACGCAGACTTGGTGCTCACTCCATGTTTATTTCTGAGTGTATGAAATGGATTGTTTTTTTTCCCTATATACAGATCCTTCATGACCTTCCATTGTACTTTGACCAATTCAATTAACTAGTCTAACCCAAGCAGCTTTAGTGGCTGTTAGAAGTCATCTATCATAAGACAGTTATTCTGGCTAATTAGTTTAAAAAAAGCATTAAATGGATGCAGTACAAATATAACTAGCTTATTTAAAAGTTCAGATTTATCATAGTTTAGTCCAAATTTCTGATTGTTATGACTTGAATGTGCCTCAATGAGCTAAAGATTTACTTGCATATTGAGCACTTAAGTGGTGGTTAGGCACAAATTTCAGGGTTTTGAGAATTTCAGCAATATTTATTCAGACTCTATTTAATCACTTAGCTTGTATTTTGCTTCCATAGGAACAGAAAATCTCTGAAGTTTATCAAAGGTTTCCAGAAATGGGTGCTATGTACTTACTGATTAAATTTATTGCAAAGTTTATTATTTGTTTTGGCACTAAAATGTAGAGCGTATGTTATTGATAAGGTACTGAAGGGGATAAAATATTTATGTTATAGCCTCAGACATGGTCCACTTATTCTGTAATTTTCTAAACATGTTCACTTGAAGTAGCAGGCTTGGAAAGCTTTAAGGCGTTTAGTTTAGGAAGAAAAAACTTCATCTGAAGGTAGGTGAACCTAAGTGCCAAGTCAGATCGACCAATGCTTTTTTTTTCCATTTTGCTCAACTAAAGTTGCCAACAGCTCTAATATGCAGCATCAGCAATTGGCTTGATTAACAGTCATATCTAACTGTTAGATCCAGAGACATAGCAAATATCACCAATATTAAGTTATGATCCACTGGAATGTAAACATGAATGATTTTCTTGTTAAAATTCCCTTTTAAAACTGAAAACACACTCTTCTATTTTGTTAAAGATAGCAGCCATCCCTAAATTAGATTTTGATTCCATTTATTTTAGTCATAAAAGGACAACATTGTCTGTCTCCAAATGGTTTTAGCTCCTTTTCTGAAGCAGTGACTGTAGGTGTATGTTTCAGTTTGTAGTTTCCTAACATGTTATGAGTGCCTCCAACTGGAAGTGTAGGTTCAGATTCCAAATGTGTGCTCGCAATACAAAGCTTTACATTCCTGCATTTATTCTCGAATCCAAGTGTCTAATTCTCAACTCAACTGCCTGACTTCAAATCTCTAATAGATTAAAACATTTCCTAATCAAAGTAGGCCAAAGTGAAAGTTATCTTTGGCTTCTGCAGCTTCCTTTAGTTAAGGTGAAGTGAGGAGAGACAAAATGACTTTCCTGCTTCTTACCCCTCATCATTTGTTTGTAACAAATGTTTTTGAAATTTGAAGGATGGACTTATCAATCAAATGGATGTACTAAATTGTTTACGTGCTGGTTGTAAAGGATTAACCAGACAAATTATTTTGCTTTTAAACAAATTAAAAGATTAAATTTATTGTTCTGAACCTGAACTTGATTGAAAAATTAAATGATTAATGTAAATTATTAATGCAATACATGCACTTGAAATTCATGCACACAATTACAGATTAAAAGGAGGGTAATAAAATTTGGCCAAATACTAAATCATGAAAAATAAGTCACTTCACCGTTTTTGGCTGGTATCCAGGTTTGATTAACTCACAGGCCACTGAAATGATGTTTCAAAATGTAGCTAGAACTTTCTTCAAGAGGCGTTGATGGAGTAATTCAGAATTCAGAGAGGTAGCTGCCGGTCAAGACTCAGAAAAGTCAATGCTTAGCTATTAGATTGGAGAAATGAAGGAGAGCAGCTTCTTTTTTACTGCCACTTCGCATTCTTGGGAAAGTGCAGCTAGCCCTGCCTTTTATATACTTGCCAGTAAATATAAATGATGACTGATCTTCAATTTACTTTGTCATAGTCCCAGTCAAGGTAATCCCATCAAGTAGATGAATTCTCCTGTCAACTGAACTGAAACCTTTTGTTCTTTCACAAGGTAAATTCACGTTCTGACACAACGAACGTATATCAGTGGACTTTTGTTTAGCCTGTCTGACGAGCAGAGGGTCGATATCAGAAAAATGCTGACATAGTTCTTGGTGCAATCCTTGGTTATCACAAGTATGAAAGATCTCAGGGTGATCCAGGCATGTCCTTCTGTAGTCCATTTTGAATTTCCAAAGACTTGACAAGCTTGAAGTTGCAAAATGACTTGTCAGCCATCTCAGAGTCCATAACATCCATTGTGAAAG
The DNA here is from genome assembly GCF_030684315.1 of Stegostoma tigrinum. NCBI lineage: Eukaryota > Metazoa > Chordata > Chondrichthyes > Orectolobiformes > Stegostomatidae > Stegostoma > Stegostoma tigrinum. The sequence continues at coordinate 45,583,886 of NC_081375.1, read as the reverse complement.
GGTGAAAATGTCATGAATTTACATGATGAATTTAAAGTTTAATATTTGATTTAGCACATCTTCATAGAAATTTGTATCTCTCTGAATAGTGCGATTCCATTTCAGGCTAAGACCAATATTTTGGTGATTTGGCGTATCACATGATTTTGGGATTCTTTATCATCACATTTCAGAAAGGCTGTAGTTTAAGAATTGTTTTGCAGCCAATTTGTAGTCAGTATTGCATTAATTTGCAGAGCGAAATGTTGCAAACTTTCAACTTGAAACCAATAAGTTCAAATGCCCTAAGTTTCCTCCAGGTGCTCCAGTTTCCTCCCAAGATGTGCAGGCTAGGTGAATTTGCCATGCTAAGTTGTCTATAGTGTTCAGGAATGTGTAGATTAGGTGGGTTAATGGGGAATGGGTCTGAGTGGGATACTGTAAGTTTGGTGTGGACTTGTTGGGCCAAAGGGCCTGTTTTCACACTGTAGGCGTTCTATGATGATGATACTTGCATGAACTTGATAAACAATTAACAGATATGCTCAAACAAATTTAAAGCAAATCAAATCAGAATATCTGTCTTTGAGGACATCTAACATTTTGTTTTACAAAACAATCAGACAGTTGATGATTTGCACCTGACTTCAGTTGTAGAGATCTTCTTCCCGATTTGTTTGGTTAATTAAAATTAAGGTCAATCTGTAATCTTCCTGCTCACACTTTGCATAGAGTGTGCACTATTCCACAAAAAACTACTACCTACATTACACTTAACAGACGTATAGTTGCACCAAAATATTTGGCAAAGAGTATCTAATGTCTCCACAACAGCCAGTGTTTCAGCAGCCAAAGAACTTTTATTAGCAGTTTTATATTTACTTAGCAGCCAAGTTTAAAGGATAGTATTTCCCTTCTCACCCAGAAGAAATAACATAAAATCAACTGTACATGAATATCCACTGGGGAAATTAGTAGGTGAAGCATCACTGAAAGTGACGGGTTTTATGTTAATTAGATTAACCAAGAATGGGATTTCAGTACTCATTTCTCCAGATTTACACTAAAAAAAAGTTTTACGTGCTCTTTTAACAAAAATCTTAACTTTAGGACATTTTATCGCAGCCCTGGAATCCAATACATCAAAGCTAGTATCTAATCTAGTCCAAGTAATCCATCTGTTGAATTGAAAAATTAAACTTCTCTATTGATTCATTTATTCTTTTGCCCTAACATCAGATTTATGTGATGACCTCATAACATTAGCTGAAATAGAATTATGACTGTCAGAATATTGATTTAAAGTTATATTAGGCATTATTAGTTATTATCTAAGTCAATACATTTAATAGTCCCAGAAATGCAACTCCCAATTTTATTCTAGTCTTATTAATAACACATTTCTCAAAACCCACAGCACCTCCTCTTAAGAAATCATCAACTCTTATCATAAAGATGCCTTGTATTTTCCTTTTACAGTACTAATAAAGTATTGGAATACCAGCTTTTAGATGAACAGAAACTATTTTCAGTAAAACCGATCTCACCAAAACGTACTGAATAATGGAAAAAATAATGTAAGCCATAAATGCATTTACTTAGTTTCCAGGATTTGCCTTCCGCAACTGCTGAGTGGTTTCACAAACACTTCTTTCTGGAAAATTATCAACTTGAAGAAGTACAGCTGTTATGCTGATTGATTTATAATTCCAGCAATGTGACCACATAAACTAGAAAGATTTTCAAGCTTACCTTTAAGCTGTGGGAGATTCTATTTTAACATCTGTATCATGGAATCATTTTTAAAAACATCTTGCAACTAGTCTGGCTTTAGTCTTTTTTCCGTCATCTGTAAACATGTTTGGTCATTAAACACATGAACATTTGAGGTATGCAGTGCAAGGAATCTTAACCATTTGCTTTCCATGTTTGCTCAGTAATATCTTAACATTGAGACATGCAAGACAGACTTCGGTTATTAACCCTGGAGAGAAAGAAGGGTATTAGCACTACATGGAGATAGCAAGAACTGCCGATGCGGGAGTCAGAGTCAATACCATGTGGAGCTGGAGGAACACTGCAGGCCAGGCAGTATCAGACGAGCAGGTGAGTAGATGTTTTGGACTGGACTGAATAATTGTTATAGGCATAATTGTTATAGAAATAACATCCAAGGGCTCTTATGGTACATTGGAATGTCCTTAACTCTGATCCAGGAGGCCTGGATTCAAATCCTGTCTACTCCAGAGGTGTGTAACAATATCTCCACACATGTTGATTAGACAATATGTCCATGCCCAAAATGTTGACTCTTCTGCTCCCCTGATGCTGCCTGACCTGCTCTGTTCTTCCAGCTCCACACTGTATTGACTATGCCTTCAGAGAGCAAAACAGACATGAGGGGCCAAAGCTGAGAATTTTGAACTGTGACCTGATGGGAGGTCATGGTTCTGAAATGTGAACTCTGTTTCTTTGCAAAGGCTGCCACATTCATTGTAAGCTCGTCATATTTTCAGTTTATGTTTAACATTTTCACCAAATGTTTCACCGTATTGTCGAAATGCAAACATTGTCTAGAACAGCACAGTTGAATAGATCTATGATTTATATATTTCTCACAGGTCTAAAGCTACAGCCCCGCTCAAGCTTTTCTTTTAAATCGAGCAGTGCTATTACACATCACCAAATCATCCATGGTGAAAGCATTTCTTTTTAAAACCCCATTTTATGCCTATCACCTGCATACAATAAATGTAATTGTTATAGAGATAACACCTGACGGTTTCTGTGGTGGACTGGTAATGTCCTTAACTGTGATCCAGGAGGCCCAGGTTCAAGTCCTCTACTCCAGGGATGTGTAACAACATCTCTGAACATATCTAGAAATGATTCCTGAGAATTACTATGGCATAGTGATAGTTTCCCTCCCTCTGAGTCAGAAGACCTGGGTTTGGGTCCCACCTGCTCCTGATGTGTAAAGTAGCATCTCTGAACAGGTTGATTAGAAAATATCTAGAAATAACAACTACCTCTCATAATGGGAAATTTTTCCTGCCACTGGTTTTAATCCCTCAACGCTGTCAAAACTCAAACTTATATATTTCTACTATCCAGTCAACAAGTTATGATCAGAAATGCATTGTCTGAGAAGGTGGAAGTAGTAAGCTCATTCATCATTTTTGACTGTGAATTTTTATATACACTTGACAAAGAAGATTCTGTTGGGTTATATGAATAAACAAAGGAGCAAAGGAGTGGCACTACTTGGAAAGAGTTGACATAGGCACAATGTGCTGAATTGTCATTTCTACATTTATTCCAAGGTCAACACTAAATTAAGAACACGTGTTTGATTGCACAAATAGCACTGCCTTTGCTTGCAGACAAACAGATCTTGATAAATGCTATACATACTTTGATTTTCACAGGTTTTACAAGAGGATTGGTCACTTGGAAAACATTTTGGAGGGAAAGACTAACAGGGGCATCAAGTGCTGGAAAAGGCCATGTCCCAACTGACTGAATCATGGGACCTCTTAATTTTATAATGAAACTGATCATTTGGCCCATAGAGTTGCACTTCCAAGCATTTTCCCTAAAGCTAACCAGTGGGCACAGACTTAAGGTCAGAGGGGAAAGATTTAAAAGGGACCTGAGGGGTAACTTATTCATGAAATGGTTCGTATGTGTATAGAACGAGATACCAGAGGATGTGGTGGAGGTGGGTACAATTGCAGTACTTAAAAGGCATCTGAATAGATATATGAATAGGAAGGGTTTAGAGGGATTTGGGTCATATGCTGGCAAATGGGGCAAAGTCAGATTGGCATGTCTGGTCAATAATGTGGATTGAAGGGTCTGTTTTTGTGCTGTATGATTCTGTGACTCTATGACTTTGAATGCTTACTTTTGAGTCGAGTTCTCACCATACAATTATAGCAATCTTTGCAGCAGGACTGAAATTATTTACGTGAAAATTTAACCTGATTATCTTGATAGTCTGGTTCAGCGATCCACTGGAAATGTTTCTGAGTAATTGAGGAACATATTTATTTTTCTTATTAACAGATATTTACTGTATCTGAGAATAAAGCACTAGCAGCTAAAATGGCTACACAAGTAGCTTACATATCAGTTTGACTTCTAACATACTTCTGATCATATCATTGATATAAATAAATTAGGACAAGACAAGTTTCAACAAGTTGGTGCTTTCTTTATTAGTAACACATTACTAGTGATTGTAACATAGTATAGAAAAATAAGTTACAAAGAAATGCACATTCTGTGAATTTCTTCAGTGAACTCTTCAAGCTTGTAATTATTCTTCAGCTTGGACTATTACTTTCTGTAAAATAAACATTTATTTTTCCAATTAACAAACAAGACCCAATTATTGTATTAACAATAGTTCTGTTTTTGCATGGACTGATTTTTTTGGAAAGCGTTCTAATTATATTTGGGAATGAATTTTCAGAACAAAGCAATTGCTGCTGAGAAGTGATGGTAAACTAACAGGATATGAGGAATAATCAACCTATTACCACAGCAAAACTCCCCAGAAGAGGTAGTTACTTCAGTGTGAAACAACATGGAGTTGAAACCATTACCCCTTTCTCTACCAATAACACTTCTGATAGGTCTCACTTTTTCCTCAATCAAGGAGAATCCCACTACATTCCCCACCATCGTTGATAGGGATTTTGACCAATTTTATTGCATTCCTCGCACTTCTTGGAACCACAACAGGACTGCGTTAGTCCTCAACATTTTCCTGCCCCAAGCTTCTTCCTTCAAAAGATTATCCACTACTATTTCCTTCACTTCCAGCATGATGCCACCTAATTAGCCTTCCAAAACGATATCCTGGTTCACTCCTCAACCATTCACATTTTCATCACCGTTGCATCTCTTTGTGCCACCATGCCAGCACATGAGATTTTGCCTCCACATTCTCATTGTGCTAACGCTCCAAACACTCCCAGGTGAAATAATAATTCAATTTTACTTTTTCTAGTATACTAGATTTGTTTGGCAGGATGCGTTCTGTTCTTCATTTGGGAGATCTAGTTCAGATTTTGCCACCATGCTGTGGAGTATTTCCGTTTAGCCAAAGGTGTGACCTTGAGTTTCTGGTTGCCTGCAGTTTAATTCTCTATTCCACTCCCATCTTTCTGTCCTCAGTCTATTATGCTATTTCAAAGGAAGCTTAAGGATCATCACCTCATCATACAATGAAGCATTTTATAGCCTTCCAGGCTCAGCATTGTATCTAATAGTTTCAGATCATAACTGCTGCATTTATTGTTTTGCTTTTGGATGGCCTCTTTTGTAATGGCTTTGCTTTAACCAGATATGCATCTTTTGTTTCACTATTTGTCCCTTTGTACTTGTGACATCAACCCATTTGTCACGTCATCTCTTATAATTTTCATCTTAACACACACCTTTCTTTTTATCATTTTATTCCCCCCACTTCCCTTTCCATGCCTAAAAATGGATACATCTCTAAGGGGACTGCTTTGCGGAACACCTACGCTCAGTTTGCATCAAACAACTACACCTCCCAGTCATGAACCATTTCAGCTCCCCCTCCCACTCCTTGGACGACATGTCCATCCTGGGCCTCCTGCAGTGCCATAATGATGCCACTCGAAAGCTGCAGGAACAGTACCTCATATTTCACTTGGGAACCCTGCAGCCCAAGGGTATCAATGTGGACTTCACAAGCTTCAAAATCTCCCCTCCCCCGACCGTATCCCAAAACCAGCCCAGCTAGTCCCTGCCTCCCTAACCATTCCTCCCACCTCAAGCCCCACCCCCATCTCCTACCCACCAACCTCATCCTGCCCCCTTGACCTGTCATCCTCCCTGGACTGACCTATCCCCTCCCTAACTCCCCACCTATATTCACTTTCACTGGCTCCAACCCCTTTGACCTGTCTATCTCCTATCTACCTATCTTCTCCTTTATCCATCTTCTATCTGCCTCCCCCTTTACTATTTATTTCAGAATCCCCTTCCCCTCCCCCATTTCTGAAGAAGGGTCTTGACTCAAAACATCAGCTTTCCTGCTCCTCTGATGCTGCTTGGCCTACTGTGTTAATACAGCTGTATACTGTGACATCTCTAAACAGTTGTGTGAAAGAGTTATCGACTTAGATCTTGTCTCTGGTTTCTGCCTTCATAATGCTGACAGGCCTGCATGGTATTTCTAACATCTTTAGTTTTTCTCTCAGATTTTCACCATACGCAGCGTTTTGCCGTACCACCTGTCAATGCACTGGAGCAGGAAGTAATTGTTGCTGATTAAAGTTTTTGCACATCCCTCACACCAGGAGCAGGAACTTGGTGCAATTAATGTCAGAAGTAAAACTAATAAAGTTACTGAATGAGACGCACTGATGAAACTCCTTTTACGTAGTTCAAAACAGATGTCTCGTAAAACCAATACGTTCATTTCCAAGTATAACACCTTTTAAAACAAAGAACTGCAGGTGCTAGAGATCTGAAATAAAAGTAACAATTTCTGGTGAAACTCAGCCAGTCTAGTGGCATCTGAACTGGTTCTGATGAAGAGTCATGGGATTTGAAGTTTTTGACACTGCTTTCACCCCACAGGCGCTGAGAGTCCTGTGTGTTGCCAGAAATTTCCGTTTCTATACAACATTTCTAAATATCATCCTTTCCCTCAGGGATTGGTATGCTTCTGCCTCCCACTCCCACCCCCATTGTCTGTTCCACTCACTGCCTCCCATTCACAGCTCTGTTCTCTGCTCCCCTCACCCGGTTTGCTACTCAGGTTAACATATCAAGAAGAGACTGGGGCAGTAAGTAAGGCATCCAGATGAGGCACTGAGAGGTTCAGAGTTGAGATTAGGGTGGCACAAGTGGCAACAGGAAGGGCAATGAGTGGGATGTGATTAGTTGGCATTTGAGGATGTGAGGGTTGGGAGTCGGCAGTGAGCAGGCATCCAAAACAGATAAACAAAACACAAGTTGAGAGGATAAATGGATTTTGGCAACACTAAAAGGTGAAGTATTGCAAAATTTATGAGAAAGATGATGATGCACACAATTGAAGCACATTTTTAGAAGAAAATGGCCTCTTGGGCACTACAACTGCTGGTTCAGTGAATGCACCCCACTGTGCATGCTGAGGCAACAAACACAGCCTTTGCTGTTTGTGTGAGTGGAAATCCAATGCATTGACAAACCTGGCTTGCAAAATAATCAGGATCCTATTTGCATGATTCAAACACTGCATTTTAGGAGTGGGGATTGTACTCTCCCCATCTCCCATCTATTTAGTTTTTCTTGTCAACTTTTATAGAGGACTCCCTCAACTGTGTCAAGGCATGCCAAAAGTTCTCTTCTGTGATAGATACTGTTAGAAAAGTCATGCAACCTAATTACAATTCTGTCAAGCTGGAAACCTCCTACAGTTGCTAGTAGATTAATATCTATAGTTAGGATCAACTGGTTGTAAGAATATAGAGTTAAGGACTCCAGATTACTGAATGTACCATTTAGGACAAACAGAAAATTACCTGGACATCACGGCTTTTAGCCCTGAGTTTGTTGACCTGGGATTCGGCAATATCAGCACGTTCTTCAGCCTCCTCGAGCTCATGTTGCACCTTTCTGAACTTGGACAAATGAATGTTAGCCTGTTCCTCCTGAAATGATGTCAGAAAGGGTTACGATTTGGCATAAGAATGTAGGGGTACATTGACATTGAAATACTGCACTGAAACATTTCAAGTGAATATAAATGGACACCAAGTAATTTCAAATAGTACAGCGTTCAAAATTACTTACAGATTCTTCAGACTGCCTCTTGTAGGCTTTAACTTTCATTTGTAGTTTATCAACCAAATCCTGCAATCTCAGGAGATTCTTTCTATCTTCCTCAGACTGTTTAAAAATTAAAACAAGAATATGTAAATCTGATCCTTATCCAGTATATTGTAAGCAAATATGTTGAAACGTGAATATCAATATCAGCAATTTCTGATATATTTTTATTGTGTTTAAAATGTCATTTTGAATCTACATTCCATACCTGATAGGTGAGTTCTTTGACCCTCCTTTCATACTTGCGAGCTCCTTTGACAGCTTCTGCGCAACGCTTCTGCTCAGCTTCAAATTCATTCTCCAGTTCACGCACCTAAAGTAGGAGTATATAAATAGTTGTGCTCTCAAACAACGGAAATGCTCCAGATCTCTGTGCCTCCATTAAGATATGTACTTTAGGGTTCAGCATTATTACATACCCTGGCTTCCAGTTTCTGGATCTGTTTCTTTCCCCCTTTCATAGCCAACTGTTCAGCCTCGTCCAAACGATGCTGCAGGTCCTTCACTGTTTGATCAAGGTTTTTCTTCATTCTCTCCAGGTGGGCACTGGTATCCTGCTCCTTCTTTAACTCTTCTGCCATCATAGCAGCCTTTTGGTAATTAAATATGATTTTTATTTAGTATACGTCAGCATGAAATATCTAAGTTTTGACTGGCTAATTTAAATTCAAAACTTACATCAGTAATTGCCTTTTTGGCCTTCTCATCAGCATTTCTTGCCTCCTGAATGGCTTCCTCAACCTCAGTCTGAAGGTGGGAGATATCAGTTTCAAGCTTCTTTTTGGTGTTGATGAGGTTGGTGTTCTATTAAAAGTTAAAGAGGTGAATTAGGGAAGCACTGAACGTTCCGCCTAAAGTCTTTGAACTATATTCTTCGGTTGTCCCGCAACAACTTACCTGAGAATGTAAAAGTTGCACACGCTCACTAGCATCAACAAGTTCTTGTTCAGCCAGCTTGCGAGCCCTTTCTGTCTGTTCCAATGCTGCTCTCAATTCTTCTATTTCAGCTTGCTGAAGGTTGTTTCTGCGTTCAGACATAGCCAGTTGCTCCTTCAGGTCCTCATTGCTCCGCAAGGTTTCATCAATTTGTAGCTGAGCATCCTGAGTAGCATCGAGAGAGTTTCCCATTGACTTGCAAATACTGATTTTGTAACAGCTAATACAGTAAGTAATGACTTATCTGCAGAAGTTATTTAATTCAGTTTTAATGCTTAGTACAAATGTTTGTACAAATACAGAGAAGCAACCAAATTAACCATACCTTAAGTTGCGACTGTACAGTCCTGAGATGCTTCGTAGCTTCTGTAGCCTGGCGATTTGCATGACTCAATTGAATCTCCATTTCATTCAGATCACCTTCCATTTTCTTTTTGATTCTCAGAGCATCATTTCGGCTTCTGATTTCTGCCTCCAGAGATGTTTGCAGAGTGTCTACGACTCTCTGATTGTTCCTCTTAATTTGATCAATTTCTTCATCTTTCTCAGCAATCTTCCTGTCGATTTCTGATTTTACTTGATTTAATTCCAGCTGGATACGCATAAATTTGCTTTCTTCATGCTCAAGGGAAGCCTATGTAAGAGAAAAAATAGATTTGGTTTAAGCCAAAGTCTTGGATGCTGTTAATTTAGCCCGCTTTAAAACTTGTTGGAAATGGTGTGATCTCTTCAATGAAAATCACATACCTCGGCTTCTTCCAGGGCAGTCTGGATTTCACTCTTTTCTGTCTCAACCTGTTTCTTAGCCTTTTCCATCTCATGCAGTGCCTTGCCACTCTCTCCGAGCTGTTCAGTCAAATCTGAGATCTCCTCTGTTCAAAGAAACATAATGCCAAGCAGTAAGTCTCTACTTTCTCTACAGCAAAAAAATCAATTTGTAATATCTTTAATGTTGCGAACTGGTTTAAATATTTTCAGAATGACATTAGAAAATAAAATTTGACACTGGGCCAAAAAAAATTAGAACAGGCAATCAAAAGTTTGGCCAAAGAGGAATGCTTCATATAACATTCTGAAGAAGGAGAAGAGGTGATGAGCCAGCAAGTTTTCAAAAGAGAATTACAGAGCTTAAAGAGCTGGCCATGGCCACCAACAGCAGCAGAATTAAAACTTGGATTACACAAGAGAGTAAAACAGGCCAAAAATATGCTATAAATGTGAAAAATAACACACGTTGAAGATTCTTGTTCTCTCGCTTGAGTGTTTCAAGTTGGTCCAAAGATTCCTCATAAGCATTCTTCATTTTGAAGAGTTCGGTGCTTAAAGATCGAGATTCCTTCTGAGATGCCTCCAATTCAGATTGGCATTCCTCATACTTTTGTTTCCAGTCTGCCAGAATCTGTCAGGACACAACAGTTAAAAAGTCATACTTTTTCCTCAGGCAAAAAGGCTCATAACTTTGCTATTTTTTTCGGACTGAGTTTTGACTTTAAGAAGGAAGAGGTGAGCTGCTTCCTCGAACCATTGTAATCCATGGAGAGTAGGTAAACTCAAAGTGCTTTTAGGCAGAGAGTCCTAAGATTTTGTCCCAATGATAGTGATCAAACAGTGCGCAGTTTCAAGACAGGATGATGTGTGGCTTGAAGAGGAGCTTACAGCATGGTATTCCCAAGCATCTGCCGCTCTTGTCCTTCAACACGATAAATATCACAGGTTTGGAAAGTGCTGTTGAAAGCAGTTTTCCAATTTTTCAGGTACACACCAGTTTTGTAGCAGTATAGGAGCTGCTTGGCTAAGAGTGCAGCTGGGTCTGCAGCACAAATCTTTAGTACTTTTGCCAGAACATTATCAGGGCCCATTAATTTGGAGTGCCTAGTACTTTCAACTCTCTTTTTGATATCATGTGAAGTGAATGGGATTGGCTGACACTGGCATTACCCAATAATATTGACACCTCACCTTGTCAAAATTCCTCTGCTTCTTATCAAGAGCAGCTGCAGCAGCATTAGCCCTTTCCACATCAATCATTAGATCTTCCACTTCATTTTGTAATCGCTGCTTAGTTTTTTCCAGTGAAGCACACTTGGAATTTACTGCCTCGATTTGATCCTCAGCCTCTTGGAGTCGCTGGGCAAGTTTTTTCCTGGCAAATAATTACAGTGGTTTGAAAAATTGAAATATTGCTCAGTACTCTGGTCTCCATTTGATGAGTTGATCTGATGGAACTGGAGAAAGTGGGGAAGGGTTTTACAAGTATAATTTAAGAACTGAGAAGGTACAACTATCAGGAATAATTGAAGGGTTTGATGCCCTCTTCAGCAAAAGGAAAGTTAATGGGTTACTTAACAGAGCTGTTTCAAATTAGCAAGCGTCTTTATAGGCTTGACATAGAGATGTTTCCACTCAAGGGAAGTCCAAAACTGAGGTCCATAATTATACAATAATTACCAAGAAATCTTATAAGAAATTTGGAAGAAACCACTTTAGCCAGAAGATACTTAGAGTGAACCTTATTAACACAGATGCTACAATATATGCATGTATGTAGAGATTAGCTAACTGCATGAAGGAGAAAGGAATAGAAGCTATTTTGATGCAGATAGGTAAAGTAAGGTGATAGCAATCTTGTGCAGAGCATAAAGCCACTGCTACAGAGCAGCCAGACAGCATGGCCTGTCTATCTTTTAAGTTGCAAGTAAAAGAATATGGTAATCTGTACGCACTTGGCCTCTTCCAGTTCCTCTGTGCGCTGGATTGCATCAGTTTCGTATTTTGTCCTCCACTGAGCAACTTCACTGTTGGCCTTGGACATGCCACGCTGGAGCTCAGCCTTTGCCTCCTGTTCCTCTTCATATTGTTCACGGAGCAAATCACAGTCATGGCGGGACGATTGCAGAGCATGTGCCAAGGCGTTCTTAGCCTTTATACAAAATATGAATGAAAGGGAATGACAAAGTGAAAAGCTTAAATAATCCTGTATTTCAAGTATTAGAATATATGAGTGGCATTTAAGAATTACAAAAACCCATCTGGGAAATGTATCCATGCGTTAAATATTAACTTTTGGACTGTGCAATTTATTACTAACTCTAATGCAAACATCACTTTAAAGAGAAAGTGGATACTGAATGATGATTTTTTTTTCTCTAGTTTCAATTAAGATTCTTGCTCATTAGTCAGCTGAATGGAATGATAGACACCAAAGCTTCTCTCACAAAACTTTGACACACATTTGGTATCTGGCCAATCTGTTCACCATTTTATCTCGGTTTATCATATTTAGATAGCCTGTAGAGTTAAATACCTTCAGTTCTTCTTCCAGTTGTCTTTTTAGCTCTTCAATCTGTTGAGTGAATGCTTGTTTTCCTCTTGTCAGTTGAGAAACTAGGGCCTCCTTTTCTTCCATTTGACGTGAAAACTCACCTGGGAACAAATGAAGGATTGATTGCAACTCAAGTTTTAAAATTGAATGATAAATGACATTATGCTTAAATGCTCTACATTCCGACTTCATTCCAACAATTACCATTTTCAGTTTGCAGACGAGCCTTGTGGGCTGACAGATCATTAACCAGACGTATGTTCTCATCATTCTTTGCCTTCGTCTCACTAAGTTGGTCCTCAAGTGTACGACAGAGCTTCTCAAAGTTAGCCTTTTAAGGAAATTGTGTCTGTGAGTGTCGTATGTTAAACTAAAGAGTTTCTTAATTCATCCATCATAGTTTATCAGAAACATACCTTAGATTTGGACATAGATTCCATATTACTAGCCACATCATCAATTTCCATCTTCAGCTCACTCTTTTCCTTCTCCAGCTTCTGTTTCACACGTTGCAGGTTGTCAATTTGTTCCCCAAGTTCAGCCACACTATCAGCCTGTTTCTTACGAAGAGCAGCAGCTGTGGCTTCATGCTGGAGGGTTGCTTCTTCCAGATCGCGGCGCATCTTCTGAAACTCTGCTTCACGTTTCTTGTTCATTTCAATCTGTGCTGCCGTTGCACCTCCAGCTTCTTCTAGTCGTTCACTGATTTCTTCAAGTTCCCGAGCAAGGTCAGCTCTCTGCTTCTCAGTCTTAGCACGAGAGGCACGTTCAGCTTCAATTTCCTCCTCAAGCTCTTCAATACGAGCCTAAAGTAAAAAGATATATAGGTTTACCTGTATTTTATGTGATCGTGCATGATACATAAGTTATTCAAAATTCTGTAAACCATGTGACTCACCTGAAGCTCTTTGATTTTCTTTTGTAGCTGAGCACCTAGGACCTGCTCATCCTCAATCTTGCTTAGTAGTTGACTAATTTCAAATTCCTTTCTGTCGTGCAAATAGATCAATTTAAACATATTTTCTATAGAAAAATATGACACAGCCTAGCTAGCTATAACAAGAGTGGTAATTCTTCTTACTTTTTCAGTTTCTCATCCATTTGCTGCTTGTCATTTTCCAGATCCATTATTGTTTCTTGAGCTAATTTGAGGTCACCTTCCAGTTTTCGCTTGGACCTTTCAAGATCCATGCGTAGCTTTTTCTCTTGTTCCAGAGATCCTTCGAGCTGACAACATAAAAGTAAGCACACATTTTAAGAGTGATAGCAGGAAGAAAGGACCGATGATAGAATATTTTAGTCTTTATTACAATAGATACTTACATCATCAACTTGCTGTTCTAATTTCGACTTGGCCTTGGTGAGTGTATTGACTTTGTCTTCCTCAGCTTGCAGATCATCCAGTGTCTGCTGGTGGGCCTCTTGTAGAGCTTTCTTTTCCTTTGTTAACTTGACAATGCTTTCATCAAGGGTGGCCATTTCCTCTGTAAGGTTCTTGACCTGTTTGTACAAAACAGTATATAAATTCCACTACTATCTACCATTTGTAACATCACTCGCATGAGTCAATTGTTTTGACATGGTTCAGAAAAAGATGTGTTTTGCCATTCTATAAGACTGGCAACAGGTAAAATCATTATGATCTTACCAAATCATAGGGCTGCTCTCTCATAGGGGAGAGTCAACTGGTGGTGGTTTTAATTATGGGTCACCACATCTCAGGTGACAGGAGATGTTGAGAGGAAGAATCCTTCATGGTAACCTCAGCCTATCTGGGAACTGAGCCCATACAGGTAGTATCATGTGCATCGCAAACCAGCTGTCCAACCAAATGACCTAACTGACCCCCTAAATTGGCAATATTAACACCATACATTCTCAAACAAAATTAGCAGGACACTCAGATTATGTAAAAATTATTTTACATTTACATGTGTTCATACCTTGTTTTCTGTAGCATGTTTCTCCTTTTCAACTTTGGCTAAAGTAAGCTCCAAGTCATCGATATCTTTTTTCAGTTCTGAGCACTCATCTTCCAATTTTCTTTTCTTGGCAGTAAGCTCAGCATTTATTTCCTCTTCATCCTCTAGCCTTTCATTTGCTTCTTTAAGTTTGGCCTCAAGTTGAATTTTATTTTTGATAAGCCCTTCGCATCTTTCTTCAGCATCTGCCAATGTCTCACTTTCCTGACAGACAAAAATTACATTCTTATTAACCAAGATCTTGATACGTAAATATTTCGCTGAATGCGACCCGGGACAATGGGCTGGATTTTAATTTCTGGTGGGGCCCTGACATTGGGAGGATTTCCTGACCACTGGATGTAATTTTAAAGCGGCCCAAATAGGGTTGGCATGGTGGAAAGTGAGTGGGAGAGGAATATGTTAAATTCAGATTGAATGGGAACTAGGGTCATTATTGTGGCTGATTTATTTTCTAGATACTAGTGACACCGAGAGGATAGCATAGTCAGGTGATGTTGAGGTAATGATCTACCATGATAAAATTATTGATGGAGCCTCTGCTCCTGTTCTTGTGTTCCAATAGAAGAGAGAGGAGATAGGTAGCCCAGCAGCAGAGCAGGCACATGTGAAAAGACTACTGTGTTACTGACTGATGCCCCTCTCTTGAGGATATTTTAGAGGCAGTGACCATGTCACATGTGAAGCATTCTATTTCCTGTGCATGACTGCAGTAGGACTGCTGTTATACTGACACTGGCATTCTTAGGAAGCTTATTCTTCATCAGTACACCTTATGGACACTGTATCATCTTTGTTGTCTCCCAGCCATCATTCCACAGCATTTTGTCCCTCAATGTCAAGGAACTGCCATTATTGCTACTGAACTTCCTCATTGATACGCAACTCATAGAGCTTGTTCTAAATTCCAGTAAAACCCCTGCCCTTCTCCAGCAGCATCATGTATTTTTTGCAACCCCTGCTATGCCCCACGATCTATGATAACTCATTTCCCAGCATACTGCTCACAATTGCCTTAGCTTGCATTGATTACACTCTGAAAGAGCATCAAAAACACAACGTCCATTGCGTGCTTATGCAGGATATCATCCTTGAGAACTGCTTTTCTTTTACAATGTTCTGAATAACATCTGTCCATAACAGCCTATCTCTGTCTCATGGATCAGTTTTGAGGCCCTTTCTGTGTCTCTTGCCTCCTCCAAAGTATTGTAATTGGCCCGTCAGCAAGTTAACAATTTGCTCATTGTCATATTTTATTACAGACAGGCCCTTTGTAGGAAGCCAGCCAAATTGTACCTTCTTTGCAAAAATCAACAATGAGCCAGAATCTTGTCAGGAATCCATCATGCAACATGGTGATGAGATTTCGAGAGTGTGTCTGCCTTGGTTCTAATCCTTAACGTGCTATGAAAACTTGATCCAACATGTCACTAATTTGAGAGACAGCTTGAAACAAGTGCAATGTTTCAAATAATCAGAATTATGCCAACATATTTGGGCATATACATTCTTTGGCAAACTTTGATCATTGAGTAAAAGCACTTTTTAATTAGCTCATCAAAGCAGAGGTATCAAGCCTTTTTTTGACTGATATCAAAGTCTCAATTCTGAGGACTATATTTTATATCAACAAGAATATTGGAATTTAAATTGCACTAATACTGTCAACCTTGCTGCATTTGCCCACAATTTAGCATTAACTGGCAATATTTCTATACAAATTTAGAATTATAGTCAATCTCTGAAATACCAGAAGGTCAGAAATAAAGAAGTCACAAGCTTGTTTCAGGACTGATACATGGAGTGGAGTGAGACCATAAGATACAGGAACACAATTAGGCTATTTAGCCATCAGATCTTCTCTGCCATTCGATCATGGCTGATGTGTTTTTCAACCCCGTTCTCCTGCCTTCTCCGTCTAACCCTTGAACTCCTTTCAATCAGTAAAAGGGCTTTATTTGTTGATGCTTGGTGTGTGCAACAATAACGGACAAAAGCATTTAACGACCCGCATGATGAGTGCAAAATTTCATTGAGAAGCTGTAGAAGTTTAAATGTTCATTTAACTCAGTAGAAGTTGAACTATCTAAGTATCAAGTCTGCACTGAATTATTTTTATCAAGAATTGTGGTCAGGATTTTGTGGAGGAGTATAGGAGTATTTAAGAGTGTACTTTCTGCTTCTCCACCAGTTGGAAAGCACCCATGAATAAGTGGCAATCAGGCAGTTAATTAGTTATTCTTCACGATTCAAGTCCAGGAGGGACAGTGAGGCCCGGCCCTGTTTGAAGCATGTGGCAATCCAAGGCTGGCAGCAAACATCATGAGGAACTATTACTGAGGCAGGGCTGGGCTAATGGGGGAGCAATGTAGGCAGCGGGAGTCAGAGGCAAGGGTGGGGGGGATTGATTTCAGAGGCCACGTCACTAATCCCCATTCATGCCCCCAGTCAGCCCCATGTTACTGGGATAAATTTAGTCATTAATTGACAGTTAAAGCATCTTTATTGGTGATGGTTGACCATGGACCTTCCTGCCCAGCACTTAATTGCTCAGCTGATGAGAAGATGGTGCCTGATGTCAATCTACTCAATTATTTGCTCTTTTCAACACCTACCTACCACTCAGATGGGGTAGGGGGGATCCTAGAATTCAAACTTGATGTATCAGAACATTTCTCTAACAAGAAAGCGTACCGATTGTACTTGAAGAACCAGGTCATTTTTTTCTTGTATCAGAGTCACCATTTTCTCCTCCAATTCCTTTCTTCTTGCTTCAGATTTAGCTAGTGCTTCTTTAGTCTTTTCAAATTCCACTTTCATGTTTGCCATTTCCTTTTCAGATTCAGCGCTCTTTAGAAGAGGCTTGATCTTGAAGAACAGTTTCATCCATGGCCAATGCTTGACATTCATGAATGCACGGATGTTGTACTGCAGGGTAAAGACGGATTCTCTGGAGGAGAAAATGACAAAGATAATTGTATAAACAATATCTGTACATGACTTAACTTTCCATCCCTTAATACAAGATATATCAGGAACATATAGGTTAACTTTACCTTCTCTCCATCATTTTCTTGAATTCAACTCTCATGAGAAATCCACGGCTGACAGCTTGTATGCGGGTAACAAGTTCTGCCAACTTGTCATCTCTCATCTCTTCAAGAAGACCCAAGAGACCAGCTTTGAAAAACACCTTTAGTGAAGCAAGCAGTTTCAGATGGTGATAGAGTCCATTCATAGAACATAGAACATAGAACAGTACAGCACAGAACAGGCCCTTCAGCCCACAGTTTCAGATGGTGATAGAGTCCATTCATAGAACATAGAACAGTACAGCACAGAACAGGCCCTTCAGCTCACATTATAAAATATTAGACACACTTATAAAATGGTCACTGACCTTAGTATGACCAAACTTGTACTGGGTGTGATCAACATCAATGGAACTCAAGAGCTTTTCAGATGCTTTCTTGCTATCAATGAACTGTCCCTCAGGAATTGCACTTGCATTCAGAATCCTGTATCTGTTATGTTTAATGTTTGAGAATTTTAAGAAGTGTAGCTCCATGTTAATTTTTATCAAAACATTGTGCATTTATATAGACTCTTACCTTTGCTTAAAGTCAGCATACAGAATTCTACTTGGAAATCCCTTTCTGCAGATTCTGATTCCTTCAAGTACACCATTACATCTGAGCTGGTGCATAACTAAGTGATTATCCATCTCACCTAAGAAATGAAGGGAATGGTTGGTGACATTTTTTCTTTTAGCCACATTTTTATTCTAATAGTCAATGTGATTGGATATTTACTGGTGAATAGAAAAGTAAATGCTGTATTCTGTTACAAGATTTGTTTGTTTGAATTCTAATACAATATATTTCAATTACCTGGTGTCTTTGTCTCATTCGGAATTATGCAGCGCACAAAATGTGGGTGAGTAGACCTCAAGTTAGTCATCAGTTTATTCAGATTTTCCTGTAGAAGACAATTTATCTTCATTATGTTTGAAGCATTTCTATTAACCTGTGTTTACCATTATGCTCTATTGGTATAAGTTTATGCAGCCATTTGAATCAGCTGGTAATCTACCCTGGCTTGCTTTTCTTTTGTTTCCAACAGACTCTGTAAGCAGCCTGGGAAAATTATAACCAAGAATGTTTTCAAGTTTTCCAAGAATGAAGCTCCATTCTAAGTCCCCAATAACAGTAGTATTATGTTGAAAATGCACATATCTTTCACCCATTAAAAGAACTATCATGGACCTGATCGTCACTTTCTATATTTTATTTTTATTACATAGGAATGTAGAAATTAAGAATAGATGTAAACCAATCAGCCATTCAAACCTACCCCAATATTCAATATGATGATGGCTAATCATCTGAGTCAGTACCCAATTCCCATTCTCTTCCCATACCCTCAGGTCCCTTTAACTCTAATGACTTTGTCCAACTGCCCCCTGAAAATATTCAGTGCTTTGGTCTTAATTCGCCTCTGAGAATTCCAGATGCTCACCAGACTCTGGGTGAAGAAATTTATCCCATCTTAGTCCTAATTGACCTACCCAATGTTCTTGAACTGTGACCCTATGACCATAATTGGTAATTTGACAAGGCATGTGTTGCTAGTAAGCCAACGTTTGTTATCCAGCTGTAATTGTCCTTGAATTGTGAAGCTTGCTAGGCCATTTTCAAGCGCAGTTAAGAGTTACGAGCACTGTAGATCTGAAGTCACAGTTATGGATGACAAACTTGCTTCCTTAAAAGATATTTGTTACAACAAGCATGGTCAGCATTTTTGAGAAAAAGCTTCAATTCTAGATTTTATTATTAGAATTTAAATTCCACAATTATTAGTGGAACTTGAATGCCAGTCCTCAAAGCCTTAGTTTCTAAATTATTAGTACAGGACTATTCACCAACATCATTTTCCTGGGAGAGTACTTCTCTGAAGTAATCACTCCAAGCTAATTTATGCAGTTCTAATATATTAAAAGAAAACATACCCTAAACAAAGCTGAGACAGTCTGAAAAGATGAACCCTTCTTTTTGCCTCCTTTCTTGCCACCAGTTTCAGCTGCAAGGACATATTTTCAGCAATTAGTAATGGAAAATGTATGGACAAAATATCCTCAAAATTTATGATTAAGTCATACCTTCTGCTGAATGACCAACATAAAGTGTTTGCAACAGTTTCAGAGAAGCCTTCTGGTATAACCCAATAACAGTTTCATTGAGTGGGTCCTTATTCTTTTCCAGCCAACCACTGACATTGTAGTCCACAATGCCAGCATAGTGGACCAAGGCAAAGTGAGCTTCGGCCTTGCCCTTAGCAGGCTTGGGTTTCTGAAAGTTTTTGGATTTTCCAAGGTGCTGATCATATAACTTATTCCTGAATGTGGTATCTGAAGCCTTGGGAAACATACACTCCTCTTCCAGGATTGAGAAAATCCCCATGGGCTGTTAATTGAGGTATATATAAATATTGGAATAATGTACATCAAATGTAAGTTCAATTATAAGCAGATATAGCCGCCACAGTCATATTATGTGTCCATTATTAGCATTAATCTTTACATATATTATCTTAATGTTCTCACCTTTTCAATGAGCTCAATGCAAGCAGCCAGATCCATACCAAAATCAATGAATTCCCATTCAATGCCTTCCTTCTTGTACTCCTCTTGTTCCAGAACAAACATGTGGTGGTTGAAGAACTGCTGCAGCTTCTCATTAGTGAAGTTTATACATAACTGTTCAAAGCTGTTGAACTGCATAATATAGAGCAATTAATAGTGATTAACTGTATTGTATATAGCAGTTAAAAGAGATAGTCATTGAATTATCCACTTTGTTTAAAAAAATGCATAACAAAAGTAAGCACCATTTGTATACAGTTAGAACATTTTTTTACATTTGTGAACCAGCCCTCGTTTTTAATCTTTTCATATGTATGTGTACATATTTATAATGAAAATCACCTATTTAGATTTTGCAGCCTGTAATTACATCCTACTCCAATGGAGGTGCTATAGCACAACTGTTGCAATTATTTGGTGAGAGATTTGAACATCAATACCATTTTACTTGTGAATTTAGAATTTATAATGTGATATATTTTAATATATATATTTATTTGTATATAAAAATAACAGACTACAGATTAGATCTGTAGACCAGGTCCAATTATCCCTTGCCGTCTCATCTTGTTTTATCTGCAGTCGGCTTTTGATGATTATAAAACTGATTTGTAAAACATTAAAAATAGTATAGCCAAAACACAACATATTAGTGTGTTATAGTATAAATTCATATGGAAGTATTATAATGAAACAGCCTATGTAATCATATCATTATGTAAAGAAAGAAACACTTTCCATTGATATTTATGGTACTTTGCATAACTTCCATATTTTTTAAAGTACATCAGAACTTATTTACTGCTTTAGAATGTAGCCACTGTTTTAATGTGACAGAAAAACAACACTTTTGTACAGTGCATAGTCACACAAGCAGGAATGACTAGATGATCTATGTGGATTGAGGGATAACTACTGCTCAGACAACGGAAACGAATCTTCTGTTCTTCTTCAAATCGTAATGGGATGTTTTACATCCACCTAAGAGATCAAAAGGGGACCACCATTTAATGCTTTGCACAAAAAAGAGCACAGTATTCTCTCCATACTGAAATGTCAGCCTCGATTATCAAGTCTCTGAAATAGTGCTAAAACATACATATTCCAGTTCATAGGGGTGACTGCTGCCAGTGAACCATAACTGACTCCCTTACTCCAAGTGGCACAATTGAAATGTAACTAGTGGCAGGAGACCATAATTACACTAACGCAAGTTTACATAAATAGTTTGCATTTTAAATGCATGCATAGGAACGTATAACACAAATACAAAATAAAAAAATTATACTTTAAGACATGGAGTACTTGATGTAAATGATCCCAACCATCTAACTTGTCATCTGGAGTATACGGTAGGTATTAACTTCCCATTCATAAAATATCAGCTAATGTCACAATAATACATACAGTTTAGATGTTCCTCAAAAATAATGTAATGTCGCTTACATCAAAGATTTCAAAACCAGCAATGTCCAGCACACCAATGAAAAACTGCCTGGGCTGTTTTGTGTCCAACTGCTGATTGATACGAATCACCATCCACAAGAACATTTTCTCATAGACTGATTTAGCAAGGGCACCAACAGCATTGTTCACCTACCAAGACAAAATACACAACCGTGACAGCATGTACATGAGGACACTAACAAACAATTTCACTACACGGACATCAGAAGTCAATGCAGTACCTGCTGTACAGTCTGACCTTTTGTCACATATTCATTGCCAACCTTTACTCGTGGGTAACACAAAGATTTGAGTAAATCAGCAGAGTTGAGACCCATCAGATAAGCAGCTTTGTCAGCAACTAAAAAGGAGAAAAGTGGTTCAGTCATACTGTAAGGTGAATGAAACCAGCTATCATGCTTGTACCAACCATTTGAAAGAATTATTCTACTGTCTTGCACTTTGCATTCAGCCTTGGAAATACTTCCTTTCTTGCATTTAGCCAATAACAATTTGAAAGGTATTGTTGCATCTTCTTCTATCACTGTACAGAATATGTATTCCAGATTTAAAAGCTCACTGTCAAAAAACAAGTTCTCTTCTACTCATCTCATCTCCATGCATTTTACTAATTAGCTTAGATCTTTGACCTTTGGTTAAAATACCTCCTGCCACTGGAAATATTTTGTCCTTGAATTTGAGCATTTGTGCCAAAACTTACCTTTTATTTTTCTGTGCTTTGGAAACGAAAAATATTGGAAATTCTTAAGACTTAAGCATTCGCAGAAAGTGAAATACAACAAATAGGCAAAATCTTCCAGTCCCAAAGGTAGTCAGCAATAATGTGGGAAAACAGCAGAATTAGACAGCGAGTTAACATTCATATCCTGTCATGATTCCACCACTACTCGAATTAGGTTCTAGGTGGAAAGACCCAACTTTCCAGCACTAAACCAATTTTTGTCACTTAGCAACAAGTAGAGAACATTTCTGCCTAGCTACAATTTTCTCAGCATAAAAAGAAAAAAAAATGGCCCACCTGACTGATAAACCAATCTGGGCGAGCTGTCATTGAGCTGGGGTCTTTCTATTTGCAATAATTTGTCATACCCTGATTTGTGTCAGATCTGTTCTGTTTTCCTTTCTTCTAACCATTTGGTTCTACTTCTAAGTTTCATCTTGGATCCATGTCACTTTATTGGTTGAGTCAGGTGTCAGGTTTAGAACCCTCATCCTTGTGTTCAAATTCTTTCATGCTTTCATCTCACCTCATCTCACCCTCTCCATTGAATTCTCTGTGGTCTTCCAATTTTAGCCTGGAGTTCCAATATCAAGCCTATTCTCTCCACCTGTCTACACTTTTAACATGCTTCTTAAAACCTACCTTTATGACTAAGCTCCTCAACAAGGCCTGGTGTCAAATTTTCTTGAATAATGCACCTGTGAAACACATCAAGATTTCTAACATGTGCAATGCTCCCAATTTTCAGTTATAATCTAACAGATTAGGGTTTCTCCTGAACTTGCACAATAGTAATTGGGATGGGTCAGGACAAGCCCCGAGGAAATTCAAATTCCAAGTTATGGCTAGGATTTTACTGGTACACAATGGTACTTTATTAAATTTCCATCCTTGCCTTTACTCAGAACCCCAGATGGAGAAATAGGAATCCACAAGCTTTACCTGAATAAAATTTGCGAGAAGCATACGTGGAACTATATCAATCATTGTCACTGTGGGCAATTAGATGTCATTAATTAATAATATTACTCAAACAGATTGCAACATTCTGTATTGATTAAGTTGTTTCCCTGTATATTCTTAGATAATATGTAAGACCCATGAGGCTTCAGAAGGAACCTTCTTGAAGGTAACAAATTGTAAGATCTGCAAAGCCCTGATTGTAAGAGTTGTTGAAGCAGATTCCATGGTAATTTTCAAAGTAATTGAACAAATAATTAAAGGGAATACATTCAAGGGTCATGGGGAAAGAGCAAGAGTAGCAGTATTAATGATCCAACAAAAACATGATAAGCCAAATGGCCTCAATTCTCCAAAGGACACAATTATGTTCTATTATTCATGTAGCAACAAAAGAACTTGGCAAGGTAGTCACGAGATTCTATACCTCGGTCTTTTTTACTTATGCAAATTTAACTTCCAGTTCTGTATCATACCAATATTTTGAGATACAAGACACATAATTATACTTTATAACATTCTTCACCATGTTCAATTGCTTTCATGTTACCTTCGGTGCCATCAGGCTCTGCTTGTTCCTCTCGTGGTTTCTGTTTGAACTTTAGGTTGCCATAGTGCATTACTGCACCGGTAAGTTTGTAGATGCCTGTTTTCTCTTCACTTGTAAAGCCCAAAATGTCAATGGCTTCCTAGCAAACAACAAGAGTAATCAGTAACATGAGAGTGCTCTGAAAAAGGGATGAAAATTTGAAATTTGCAAGCACAGAGAATAAACTTACATCAGTCGCCATCAGTTCCTCCTCGTCATTGATACTGGGAACGGTGATCTCCCCCTGGCTAACAAAATGGAAGTCGTAGGGGTTGGTGGTAATGAGTAACATTTCTGAAATCAAATAATAGCAGCACATAAATTGGTGAATTTTAAGTACTTTTGTTTTAGTAATATATGTGCTTGAAACCTACTAATAAAAAAGTGGTGAAAATTTCAACTAACTTTATGTCCACATCTCTTACCGATAAGTTCTGGCTTTTTGTTGCTTGTAATCTGGTAGAAAATGTGATAGCTTCTTTCAGCTTTTAACTGGAATGTAACTCTGGATTTCTCCAGCAGATCTGTATTTGGAACATTAGAACTAATTAGGAATATTGCCTCCTTAATAAATTGATTGGAGCATTTCAAACTTTCATGCGTATATATGAGACTGATTAGAACTTACAAGTTTCAATATCAGCAGAGGCCAGTTTTCCTGTGGCTCCAAAGTGAATTCTTATGAATTTGCCCTTGGAAATAGAATTTTAGAAACATAGTTAGCTGAACTGTTTGAGAGATGTTTCATAAAACGTGTATTAAATGTGCTTTTAAAGTTTAGTTTATTTCCTGCTGTTTAACATGATTAAAATTAACTTTTAACATTGGTGCTGTCCAGACACTTACAAAGCGAGATGAGTTGTCATTCCTCACTGTCTTGGCATTACCAAAAGCTTCCAGCAGAGGGTTAGCCTGGATGATTTGATCCTCCAGTGTTCCCTAGAAGTGTATTTGACAAGTGTTAATAATGAAACAATTATTTTGTTAGTTGAAAACAATGTGAACATGATAATGTTTAACTAGTATGACCATGAAAAGGAAAAATCAAAGCTGCGTTTTGTTAGAACAATGTAATTACAGCGTGATTCGTTAGAGGTGCTTCGAAGGTGTGATAGTCAATGTAAATAAACAATTCATTTCAAAGACGAGAGAAAATGTGGAGAACCTCAGCAAGTCTGGCAACATCTGTGGAGAGAGAAAATTAGAATTAACATTTTGAGACCAATGTGACTCTTCTGCAGAACAAATACACTCTGAACCAGAGTCATATCAGACGCAAAACATTAACTCTATTTCTCTCTCCGCAGATGCTGCCAGACCTGCTGACTTTATTCAGCATTTTCAATTTTTATTTCAGATTTTGAGTATCTGCAGTGCTTTTTTTATGCAGTTGAGGTGTCTAGCAAGAAGTAACTAGGAGATGTGAGAGATTTGGAATAGCAAAAAAGGTGCTTTCTTTTAACTCACAGGGCTGTGAGACTAGAATACATTACCAGAGTTAACAACAGGTGCATAGACATTCTCAAGTACAGCCAAAGAATCACTTGTAAATACTGCTTGCATCCCCCACCCACCCCTCCCACACAGTGCTCTCCAATTTCCCAAGAATCTCCTCTTGATTCCTTCTTTACTCTCAGTTGCCTGTTGCCCCTTGGTACCTTGATTTAAATGTGCCATGTTAGTTTTCACCTTTACCCTGAAGACAGCCCGTTTCAAACTCAGC
This sequence comes from Stegostoma tigrinum, assembly GCF_030684315.1. NCBI lineage: Eukaryota > Metazoa > Chordata > Chondrichthyes > Orectolobiformes > Stegostomatidae > Stegostoma > Stegostoma tigrinum. Next base: position 45,558,709 of record NC_081375.1, on the reverse strand, counting down.
ACCTCCTGTCTTGACCCCTCCGCTTTTCTTCAATTATCAAATTCCTTATCTGACATTTACATTCAATCTCCCTCTCATCTTCTGTTCAAATATTAATTCATTCCTTTGTTACCTCTGGGCTCAACTCTTTCAATGCATTCTCCCACATTCTCTAAAGCTTGAGGTCAGCATGTAATTAAAAAGGTCACTTATATGCTATCCTTTATTATGAGATGAACTGAACATGAAAAGTCTATGCTTCTGTTTTACAAGATATTGGTGAGACCATATCTTGAATATCGTGCGCAGTTTTGGTCTCCTGATTTAAGAAAAGCTGTAAATGCATTGGAGGTAGTTCAGAGGAGGTTTATTCTATTGATACTTGGAGTGATCAGGTTGAACAGACTAGGCTTACTTTAACTGGAGTTTAGAAGAGTAAGGGGTAATTTGATTCAAATATTAATGATCCTAAATTGTTTTGATGAGATGAGCTTAGAATTTATTTTCCCTTTGTGTGTGAGACCTGTCGTGTTTTAAATTGAAGGATTATACTTCCAGGACAAAAATAAGGGGGATTTTTTTGTTCAGAGAGTTGTGTGGTTTTGGATCTTTTGTGTCTATGAAGGCAGAAAGGCAAGGTGTTCGAATGTAGAGTATAGATAGACTTCTGTAAGGCAAACAAATCACAGTTTATAGGAGTTAAACAGGAACGTGGAACTCAAAACATAAAGAGATGATTCGTGATCTTATTGAATGGCAGAGCAGTCTTCAAGTGATGAATGACCCACTTCTAGTTCATATGCAGATATATACATTGACCAAGACATTTCTGCCTCATTCAGTTCCATTCATCTCTCTCACCTGTGTTCAGTAGTCTATATGGGCTCCTCCCTAATTCACATCCATATTTTCAAGTTCCTCCATGGGTTTGTTCAGCTCAATTCTTTAATGTCCTGTGGCCCAACAAAATTCTGAGATATCTGTGCCCAACAAAATTCTGAGGTATCTGTGCTTACCTAATTCTGAGCTCTTCAGCATCTCTGATTATAATTGTTCCAACACTGGTGGCTGTGCCTTCACTTGCCTGGGTCATAAACTGTGCAAATCTCAACTTGCACCCGTCTGTTTTCAGACCTCATTTTCTCATTTAAAAAATTCCTCAATAGCTAAACTCCTTGACCAAGGATTTGCTCACCGCTTTTTTTCGTTGTGACTCAGTGTCATGTATAATGCTCGTGAGAAACACCCTAAGATGTTTTGTCATGCTAAAAATATTATATAAATGTAAGTTGTGGTGAATTTCAAGAGTTGCAAAATAATTGGTTATGTAGGTAGTTGAGAAAAAGTGCAAGATAGGAAATAGAAGCCAGAGAAAACAGTATGAATGTACTTCGCCACTTAATATAATCTTGGCTGGCCATTGGCTTCAGCTCAAATTTCTCCTCCTCTCCCTCAATTCCTGGTCAATACATTCCCGAGGGAGCAACTACCTGTCTGTCTCAACATTAAATATAATCAACAATGGAGCATCTATAATCGTTTGGCATACTGAATTCCAAAGATTCACAACCCTCTGAATAAAGACATTTCTCCTTGTCTCAGTCTCCACATCTTGAGGCTGTCTCTCCAGGTTTTACATTCCCCAAACTAGGAATTTAATGAAATGGCAACAAATCAAATGCACAAGCCTTTGATAACTGCTTCTCTGGATGATAGTCTCCAACAGCAGCTAATTGGGCCACAATACATTAAAGAATTGACCTGAACAAGCCCCTGGAGGAACTTGAAAATATGGATGTGAATTAGGGAGGAGCCCATATAGACTACTGAACACAGGTGAGTGAGATGAATGGAACTGAATGAGACAGAAATGTCTTGGTCAATGTATATATCTGCATATGAACTAGAAGTGGATCATTCATCACTTGAAGACTGCTCTGCCATTCAATAAGATCACAAATCATCTCTTTATGTTTTGAGAATATTTCTGTGTTGTAATTTTAATGTAATTTTATCTAAAATGTGAAGGAAAGTCCTTGGTTTAATTGCATCCAAATATATTTTCTGATGTGCTAAACTGCTATTCATGTTCCAGTGCCAGCTAATTATGACAAAAAGTCATTTTTATATTATCACCAAATGATTTGTTGTCATTTTATAACAGAATGTTTAGGGCTTTCTTCAATTTAAATATTCATTTAGAAAATGTTGATTTACCTTTAGAGAGGCAGCTTGCTCCTTCTCCTTCTTCTTGGCATCTGAACTGGCTGCAACCGAGGCAAAGTACTGAATGACACGTTTCGTGTTCACAGTCTTCCCAGCACCAGATTCTCCACTAAGGACAGAACAGAGAACAAATAAACATTTTCAAGATTTCTTAAAATCAAAATTACTGTGATTTTCAGGTGCTAACTATGTACACAAGAGCTCAAAAAATCTTACGTGATCAGGATGGACTGATTTTCACGGTCTGGAAACAGAAAATAGATAACTGTTAGGATTTCTACTGTATTCTGCCACATTCACCAGTTGCTTCTTAGGATAAGGCATAATTAAAACATGTAGCAGTTGCAATACTACTACCATCCAATCCTAAGAGACCTTTATACCCTGCAGTTGCAGGTAACATTAACAAAGTGTTTGTAGGTGAACCATACGAAGAAAAGAGAGCAATGGGTCATATGACTAAATAGTTTAAATTACAAGAGGACCTGAAACAAAAGAGAATAAGCAAGGAGAGATTGCTTCAGTCCCATGGGAACCAAAGCTAAGTGCCTTAATTGGGTAAGAAGTAAAAGCAAAGTGTCTTTGGATAGAATTACAAGGCCATCATGGACACTAAATGTCAGCAATGGAAAATATTCCCAATGTATACCCTTTCATATTGCCACAGCTGCAGGAAAAATATAAATGGTACTATGGGTTGTTAGACTGAAGCTTGAGCAAGCAGGCCCTTGTATGCATGCTGTGGTACAATTGGTGAATGTCTGTAAAAAACTGGACTTGTGAAAGGTAGGGGCTTTGAATGACAGAATAAGGTATAAAAATGGAGATCAAATAATGTAGTTAGAATGGATTATTTTGGGAGACACTCAGAAGACACCCTAGGGCTCCAAGTGCTATGAAATCACTTAGAAGGGCATGCTAATATTTCCAGTTTGGAGATAACCCTTATCCCCAAACCTTTTTTTTATTTTATTCTTCTTATACTTCTGGGCCAAGATAACAAAGTGTGGAGCTGGATGGACACAGCAGGCCAAGTAACATCTTAGGAGCACAAAAGCTGACGTTTCGGGCCTGGACCCTTCATCAGAAAAGGCCCCAGAAGACAAGGAAGATCACCTCTCTGATGAAGGGTCTAGGCCCGAAACGTCAGCTTTTGTGCTCCTGAGATGCTGCTTGGCCTGCTGTGTTCATCCAGCCTCACATTTTATTATCTTGAGATCACCAGAAGGCCCCAGATTCAATCTGGACCTTCTGGCCTAAAAGTGTGGACACAATCATTGTACCACAAGACTACCTTTTTATGTAAGGCCTGAATGGTCATTTTTTTGGCACACATTAACTTTTGTTATAGTGCCCCTTAGGAGCTTTTTACATGAATGCTGGTTGTTTTTCTTTTGTTTAAAAACAGATGTTGATAGTGACATTGATAGTGAAGTTTCCAGCTTACCAGTTTGCATGAACTGATAGGCGTTATCAGAGATGGAGAAGATGTGGGGAGGAGCCTCTTGACGCTTCTTGCCCCTGTAAGCCGCCACGACCTCGGGGTTGTACACAGGCAACCACTTGTAGGGGTTCACCGTGACACAGAATAGCCCAGAGTAGGTCTGACAGCAGAGAATCGAAGGGCGTTAGAAATTCTGCAAAATCTTTTGAGCGATAAGTAACATTTCTGCTGTTATTTCTCAGAGAGGGATGGGCTTACTTACATAGATCATCCAGGCTGCATAACGCTCTTTGAGGTTAAACAGCACTGCTGGTTCACTCAGATGAGTCATCATGGCCATATCTTCGATTTTATCGAATTTTGGGGGGTTCATTGGGAAGACTTCATCTTCTTTCACAGTTACAGTCTGTAAAATGACCAGTAGATCTTTAGTCACATTCTTAAACAAAAACATTGTTAAAAGCTTTTTTTCCCCCTAGAGCTACACTTTTCTGAAGCTCACACCTGCTTATTTATGGTTTCAACGACGACTTTACCGCCTTCCTTGCTCTTGATGGTGCCTTTGGTGAATTCTTCTTTCGGATCCACGCAAAAGCAAGCAGTCTTCGCTTCAAACGGTCGATTTTGAGCTTCAATCCGTTCTTTCTCAGACTTTCGTAGGAAGGGCGCCGCCTCCCCAAAAGCAGCCATTTCTGCATCTGCGCTCATGGTTGCAGTTCACTGAGGAAAACCGCAGAAAACAGAATATAAAGTATTATTGGAATGTAATTTATTTAATGATTCTAGGATTACTGTACATTCGCGTGTACTTTTTGCGCTGCACCCCTAACTCAAAGCCAAACACACCTTCAACTCAACAGGGTTACCTCTGCACGCTCAGCCCAAGTGCTGACAAACAAAACCTGTTGGGTATTTCAAGATAATAAAATGTGATGAAGGGTCTAGGCCCGAAACGTCAGCTTTTGTGCTCCTGAGATGCTGCTTGGCCTGCTGTGTTCATCCAGCCTCACATTTTATTATCTTGGAATTCTCCAGCATCTGCAGTTCCCATTATCTCTGTTGGGTATTTCGTTGCCTGGTCCTGTGTGAGACCAGTTCCGATTCCAGTTATTTGGCGGATGCAAAGTGACACAAAGAGTCAATCTGTCCGTCAGATGTGTGAGACAACACATGTCAATGCGGCTCAAATAGGATTTACCGAGATTTATTTAAGAGCCCAGGCACCCACGTTAAAAAATGGTGTCGACTTCCCAATTTGAAGTAGCGGCTGTTTGAAAAAAAAAATCCTTTCATTGATTAAAGAATCATGTGTGTATTGGAATCGATTAAGGATAATCTAAAACGATGAATGAAGGTGAGTGTTGTGGCGTTCCTCATCCCTTCACATATTTAATGTTCGTAACCTTCCCTGACAGTGAAAGGGAGAGAAACATCACTGGTCAGGGAGCCGTCGTACTAAACATGCGAAGCCTACTTTGACCCCAACGTGAGGCTTAGAGGGGTGCCCACGCTCCTGTCCTGCAGTCCGACTTTAACACCGTCCACAGTAGACTCAAATACTGTTCTCAGTTGCGGTATAATTGGACTGGCGACGATAAGCTATGGACAGCACAGATGGAGACCGTCCACTACCAAACACCGGACCCGAAACGTTAACTGTTTTATTTCCTTCACGAATGCTGCCAGAACTGATGAGCTTTTCCAAACGCGACTGATCTAAAAGTTGTAGCCTCTGTTTGTGACATTGTGGTGCAGCGGTAGTGTTAGTCGTCCTGTACCCTGGTAGTTATTTTTGCATTTTTTTTCAGCAGAAACCAGACTAATTACAGACACCTTAATATCCATTAAACATACAGAACCACGTTATTATTCAGAGGCTTTTGATCTACATAATCCATGTGCCAAAAATTCGGAAAGGACTTCAATATCTTTGAAATGTAAGTGTACTATTTAACTCTACAGGTAATATACATCCAGATTATATTAAACACCGCGCGATGCCGCCAACATTTGAGGTACTGCATTTTGCAGCGTGTTTGTAGCTCTGGTCAGATTGCGTCTTCAGTTGCAGTGCACTCTGTAGCATGCCCTGCGACTGTTACATCTACCATATCCTGAGGCACCAGTGGCATCTAGAGTGCATTCTTCGTGCAATTACACAGTTGTTCACGGAATAGTGATAGGCGACAACTTGGTCAAGCAAAAGTGTATTTCCAGCTGGTCACCAACGCACAGTTTCAGCTCATAACTGCCAATCCCCCTATTTGCACCAAACCCTTTGCAGATATTTTCAACGGACCAGTTCAGAACCTCTGAAGCAAATGGACTTTCTTGCCCAGAGGCAGGGCCCTACCACAGTTGCTCAAAAGCCCCCACAGAAGTATTTTTCGTCTCTTTGCCCTGTTGAAAGACGTTATTGCACATGTTTGAAGTAGGTGGGACGAGAACCCTAGCATCGCCAAATGTACTTCTCTGTCTTGATGGGATTTAACCTCACGTCTCCAGGGACATTGGCCTGGGACTCTGCATTACTAGTCCAGTGACAGCATCATTACACCACAACCTCCGTCTTTACAAGTTTGACCGAATTGTTGAATGATCCCAATGTGTTTATGTTGTCAGGAACTTGAGAATATTTCAATGACTGAGCTCCAGTAATGTCAATGTGCAACCACAGCATCTAATGTCATAGATTGTACAGGCCATTTATCATAATGCTCGTCAAATCAGTTTTGTTCTGAAAATCTCATGCATGGACATTGTATTTAGTTTGTCTTACCTTGTTCGACACAAGTAGCTGGAAGTAACGAATCCTGTACAGTTGCCAGGAGCTGGAAGCAAAGGTAAAACGTTAATCGTCAGGAAAGTGTTTTGTTGAGGAGAAAAACTTTGGACTTCAATCAGCTGCTTGAACCTCGTGTTTGATGCACGACAATGTTGGGTTTTAACAGAGATGTTAGCTTTCTCTCCTCATTCAGTTTCTTCTATTGCAATTAATACGTTCTCTGATTCATTGGTCAACAATTACACGTTGAACTTACACAGATAACGTTTTAAAAACGTTCCAAAAACGTTCTTGAACGTTCTCTGAGCCAAACGTTCCCCAGGGTTGACCATCAGCATCTTTTAAAGTTCAAGACTGAGAGTGGAGGCTGCCTGGTAGTGTCGACAGTCATTGACACGGCTGCCTCAGGTGCTTCAATAAGCTTCAATAAATGCATCAAACTTTTTCTAACTGTATTAGGATTTTTTTATTTTAAAAAAGGCGCAAGAAATTTCATATCAGTTTCAACGGGGCAAAAAAGACAAAAGGCCGTAGTAAAAATTAATCAGGAAAGGCATGTAAGAAGAAAATGTGGCAAAAAATGTAAAAAAAACGCATAAATCTGTTGGATTCAGTAATACTTGTGTATCATAGCTAAATAAAAATAATATTTTGTTATTTCTCCTTAGGATAGTTTTCTTGAGAGCACTGCCGATTCAACGCTGAAGGTTAAATAGCCATGTTCCTTCTATTAAGAATGCATGACTTGGGAGAGGTGACCTGATCGAACCTACCTTTGTCGTTGGCTCAATGGAGGATGCCGAGATCATTCACCGCACTTGCTTTTATAAGAAGAATGTTGCCGACATGACGGCTGGCTTCTCCAAATATGGAAAATCTAGCAATTGGCTCGATTCATTGACCCGGCGAGGTTGCCAACTATTTGTTTTTTTTCCCCAGCGAAGAGTTATAATTAGTCGAAAAGCGCGTAACTCTGCAGATATTGGAATGGCGGGGTCATTAATCTTCCTGCCACTAAAAAAAAATTACCAGTCGATCTGACGCTGGTGGTCAGCCACAACGATTGTTATATAAACCAGTGAATGATACCTTCACCAAATTGCCTCTGCTGGTGATGGGCGGTAGCGACCTGACTATTCTCAGTATCAGTTATTATGATTTTCAAATGATCACGAACTGTATAGGTAGCTAGCATTATTTTTGTCCAGTGCATGCGAATGTTGTATTGGCTACAGGCTGGACCTGTTTTTAATTGAAGGTGGAATTTTGTTGATGCGAGGTAAATGATAAAAGTAACTATAGCGGAGAACTGGAGGCGAACTGTTTAACTGCGGGGGAGGGGTTATCTGTTATCAGGATGTAACCTTGATCTGAAAAATCAATTGTAGAATTATCCCGGATTGTGATGTTTTGACAGATTAAAACATCGCTTTACCGGATTATTTGCTACCTATTACATTCTGTTGCAGTTAGCACAAAATATATTTCCATATTCTGCAAGGTGTTACTCCAGAGAAAATAATATTTCGTTCAACTGTGCTTCTTTTCTGATGTTTTATTACAGTTAAAAATATGAAAACATAAATTGTAACACCAATTAGTGCGGGTAAAACATTCATAAATTCAAAATATTTACTCTGAATAACTTATTAAAGAGAGAAATAAGTGTGTGAAGTAATGACTTCGCTGGATTTTCGCTTTTGCGAACTAGGAAGCTCAGTAGGACTAAAACTGACTGCGGAACTAGAACTGGCTGTTGGAGGGTCATCCGTAATTACGGTAAGCGACGACCTCACATTGGCTGTAAACTAAGAAACCGAAGCTTTAGGACATCAACACACCATCTGCTAGCTCGCCTCCAAGTCACAACCCATCCTGACTTTGAACTGTATCGTTGTACCTTCAAGCGTCACTGCGTCAAAATCCCGGAACTCCCTCCTTAGCAGCGCTGATGGGATCCCTCATTCATATGGACTGCCTCAACTATAACCTTTCCACGGGTAACTAGGGACGGGCAAGAACTTCTTAAATGATCAGCAATAACCGAGAGACACAGACTTCGCTTCCGTGTGATAGTTACGTGCAGTTCATTTACTAAATAAAAACAGAAAGAACTGTGAATGCTGGAGATCAGAAAGCCAAAGACCCTCATATACCAGGAGCCAATGAAAATGAAATATAAGCACCCTCAAAAAATTGCAGTCAAGAAGCAGACATGTACATATAGTCACTGTAATGCCGTCTGTCTCTGCAGCGTCCAAGGTTGGGAACTTTTTGAGGAAAAGTGCAAGTGGTTTGCACTCATTTGCCTCCCTGTTCTAAATTCACAATCACACTCAGTGCTAGTCTGTATAAATCAGCGTGGTCAACTAGTTTTCCTGCCGTATGTCTATGAACTGCTTTTCCCGTTTGCAATCCTGCATCGGGATCAGCGTGTGTCGACTGCCAGACTCTTCCAATCGGTGATGTGCAGGTCGCATCAGAGAGTGTATAAAAACTGAGCGACGGCTGTGGGATCATCTTTCTTCGAGAGTTGGAGCTCTGACGTAGAGCGCTGCAGAGTTGTTACATACTAAATTGTGACAAGGTTCGCTCCCAAATCCAAGTCCAAAATTGTAAAGAAAAGCACACGCTTAAGCCGAATTTACTTCCGAGTAAGTAGCTGTTGGGGAGAAAATAAATAGAGCAGAACACACGGGGAATTCAGTGGCAGTGACATAAGGCAAGTGACTCCAGTTAGAGGCGTCCTAATATATTGTTAATTAAACACGTGCCCTTGGGTGCTGAGGCAAAATAAAGACTTCGTAAAATGTGTAATGAACTGTTTCTTTTGTGACCTTTTCTTAGATGATCCGCAATAACCGAGAGACACAGAATTCGCTCCCGTGTGATAGCTACGTGCAGTTCATTTACTAAATAAAAACAGAAAGAACTGTGAATGCTGGAAATCAGAAACAAAAAACGAAAATTGCTAAAAAAAAATGTCAGCAGGTCCGGCTGCAGTAGTGGAGAGAAATCAGAGTTAACGTTTCGGGTCCAGTGATCCTCAAAACTGTTAATTTACTGCAGCGATGTAGCGTTCTTGTGTTTTTTTAACGCATGGAGTCTGCCAGATTAAACCCCTAAATTGTCGCCCTTGTCCATCTCAAGTAAAACATTGTGAAAGGCAGGAAGGAAAGAGAGATAGTAGGAACTGCCGATGCTGGAGAATCTGTGATAACAAGGTGGGGAGCTGGATGAACACAGCAGGCCAAGCAGCATCAGGGGAGCCGGAAAACTGACGTTTTGGGTCTAGACCCTTCTTCAGAAAATGGAAAAAAAAGGAAAGGAAGGAGAGAGAGATGTTCCTTTGAACTGAAGTTAGTATTAGGGGCGGCACGGTGGCTCAGTGGTTAGCACTGCAGCCGCACAGCACCAGGGACCCGGGTTCAATTCCAGCCTCGGGCAACTGTCTGTGTGGAGGTTGCACATTCTCCCCATGTCTGAATGGGTTTCCTCCGGGTGCTCTGGTTTCCTCTCACAGTCCAAAGATGTGCAGGCTAGGTGGATTGGCTATGCTAAATTGCTCGTAGTGTTCAGGGGTGTGTGGGTTATAGCGGGATGGGTCTGGGTGAGATGCTTCATGGGGCGGCGTGGACTTGTTGGGCCAAAGGGCCTGTTTCCACACTGTAGTGAATCTAGGTAATCTAATCTATCTATTTGAAGACTCCCATTGTTACAGCATGTCTCTTTCATTACTGTGCACCACGTGTTACATTTCCAACACTGAATGTTCCCCTGTGTGGCTGGCAAGTGAAACCGTTAATGCCACGCCCCACCTCCTTGAAGAAAATGTACAATTTGTGTGGAGTCAGGCTCCTCTACTAACCATTTGAGGCTCATCTCTCTTGGACTTCATTAGTTAGCTGCTCTATAATGTGGTCACTGTGTTTTACCGTAATCGTCGATTGTTGAGTTCTGTCCTGCAAAACAAGGTGATCACTGTGTAAGTGATGAGATGAATCAGTGTGCTTTCCCTCTGGAAAACTTGCTATTATACAAGCCAAATAAAATAGTCTGGGAACTCAGTGTGTCATGACCTGAAGCAATTTAAATCTGCAGCTCTTTAAAATTGAATATAAAATATTCTGCAAATTGCACTTATATACTTCCATTTGTTGCCAGAATGCATTGATTGACAGGGCACCTAGTATAGCTTAGAAAAAATATAGACATTTGTTTTAGTAATTTTAGTAGGCTTCATTATCTATGACTTGCAAATGTTTATTAGGCTGAGTTCATAATGAATACTTGGCTAATTTCCAAGATGTCAGCAATTTGACAGACAGATAATCTTTTAGTAACATTTTAAAGCTATCCTGATTTGTGGCCAGCGACAACAAATTGATGGTATCAGGGGATCCGAATTGTTTTTGAAGTGAAGGCCCTTTTCGATTTGGATTGTGTTGCAATGATAGCTTTATTAGATTAGAATTTTTTTTAATGTCCATTTTAAAGAGGCCTTTGAGGGACACGCATAGTGCCATAGAGTCATAGAGGTTTACAGCATGAAAACAGGCCCTTCAGTCCATCTTGCTCATGCCATCCAGTTTACACAATTAGACTAGTCACATGCATTTGGTCCATATCCCTCCCAAACTATCCCATCCATGTACCTGTCTAAATGTTTCTGAAATGATAAAATTGTGCTCACCTACACCACTACCTCTGACAGCCCAATCCAGATGCACGCAACCCTCTGTGTGAAAGATTGCCCCTCTGGACCATTTTGTATCTCTCCCCACTCACCCTACACTCAGGCCTTCTAGTTTTAGGCTCCCCTACCTTGGGGAAAAGCAGTTGGCTATTTGCCTTATCTACACTCCCCATGAATTTATAGACCCCTCTTAGGTCACCCCTCAGCCTCCTACATTCCAGGGCAAGTGTCTAGCCAGCTTCTCCTTATGACAGAAACCTTTCAGTCCAGGTAGCATCCTAATAAATCTTTTCTGCTGTCTTTCTAGTTTAAGAATATGCTTTCTATAGTAGGGTGACCAGTACTTCACATAGTACTCCAAATACAGCCTTACCTACATCTTGTACAGCTGCAACAGGATGTCTCAACTCTTATGCTCAATGCTCTGACCGATGAAAATAAGCACGCTGAACACTTTCTTCACCACCTGTCTACCTGTGACTCCACTTTCAAGGAGCTATAAACTTGTACCCCTTCTTCATTGTTCAAAAGCAATCCCCAGGGCCTTACCATTGCCTGTGTAAGTCATGCCCTGGTTTGTCTTATCAAAGTGCAACATCTCACATTTATCAAAATTAAACTCCATTTGCCATTCCTCAGCTCACTGGCCCAGTTGATCAAGATTCTGTTGTATTCCTACATAACCTTCCTTACTCTCTACTATACCACCAGTCTTGGTATTATCCACCAACTTACTAGCCATACCTCTTAAATTCTCATTCAAATTATTTATATAAATGAGGAATAATAGTAGACCCAACACCGATCGTTGTGGCATACCACTGGTCACAGGCCTCCAGTGTGAAAAACAACCCTCTACCACACTTCCTGCCTTCTACCTTCAAGCCAATTTTGTATTCAGTTGACTAGCTCTCCATGGATCCCTTGAGATTTAATCTTACTCAGCAACCCACTATGCAGTACCTTGTCAAAGTCCTTGATAAAGTTCATGTAGACAATGTCTATTGCACTGCCCTCATCTACTTTTTTGGTCACCCCTTCAAAAAACTCAGACTCTTGATACATAATTTCTCATTAATAAAGCCATACTGACTATCCCAAATGAGTCCTTGCTTCTCTAAGTCCTGTGTCTCAGAATCCCCTCTAACAAGCTAGCCACCACAGATAGTAGGCTCTCCAGTCTGTAGTTCCATGGCTTTTCCATGCAGCTGTTCCTAAATAATGGCACAACATTAGTCACACCCCAGTCTTCAGGTACTTCACTCATGGCAGTTGATAGTACAAATATCTCTGGTAGGGGCCTCCCTTGTGTCCCACAAAGTCCTGGAATGCACTTCATTAGGTCCGAGGGATTTATCTATCTAATGCATTTTAAGGCTTCCAGCATTTCCTCTTCTGTAATGTGGACTCTCTTCAAGACATTGTCGTTTATTGCCCCAGGTCGCCTAGCATCCATGCCTTTCTTGTTGATAAATACGGACAAGAAATATTCATTTAGGCTCTCACCCATCTCCTGTCGTTCCACACACAGATGGCCTTTTGATCTTTAAGCGGCCCTATTCTCTCCCCAGTTACTCTACTGCCCCTCATCCCTTTGTATCTTCTTTTACATATCTGCCAAGGCATCTCTTGTCTCCCTTGGTCCTCCTGATTTATCTCTTAAGTCTACTCTAATACACCCTATACTCCTCAAGGAATTCACTTGATTCCAGCTGCCTATGCATGTCACATGCCTCTTTCTTTACCAGGGCCTCAATAACTCTAGTCACCCAGGGTTCCCTCTCCTCTAACAGCAACACAATGCCCTGAACTCCTTTTGAAAACCTCCCACTTGCTAGACATCCCTTTACTTACCAACAGCCCCCGCAATCAACTTTTGGAAGTTCCTTTCTGATACCATCAAGATTGGCCTTGCCGCAGTTTAGAACTTTAACTTGTGGACCAGTCCTATCCTTTTCCATGGCTATTCTAAAACGAATGGAATTATGGTCACTGGTCCCAAAGTGCTACCTCACTAACACTCCTGTCACTTGTCCTGCCTTATTTCCAAAGGAGTTCAAGTTTTGCCCCTTTTCCAGTAGGGCCATCTACATAATGCATGAGAAATTCTTCCCGAACACACTTAAACAAATTTTCTTTTTATATTCATTTTTGGGATATGGGCATTTCTGGAAGGCCAGCCTTTCTTGCCCATCTCTAGTTGTCCTTGAGAAACTGGTGGTGAGCTGCCTTCTTGAACTGCTGCAGTTCACCTCCTGTGTGTTCACCTACAATGTCATCAGGGTGGGAATTCCAAGATTTTGATCCATTCAAGCCCTTTATATTATGACAGTCCCATATGACATTAGGAAAGTTAAAATCCCTGACTAGTACAACCCTATGATTTTTGCAGCTATCTGTGATTTCCTTTGCTCATCTATTGCTTACTGACTATTGAAGAGCCTATGGTACAATGCCACTAAAGTGATCTGTCCTGTTTATTTGTAAGTTCTACCCATATAGACTCAGTGGACAAACCCTCAAGAATATCCTGTCTCACTACGTTGTGATAGGGTTAAAATTGCTCCTATGATGCTGCTTGGTCTGCTGTGTTCATCCAGCTCTACACTTTGTTATGTCTACTGTTGTGATGTTCTGTCTAACCAAAAATGCAACTCTACCTTCTCTCTTACCCGAACTTCTATCTTTCCTATAGCTTATGTACCCCAGAACATTCAGTTGCCAGTCCTGTCCCTCTCTCAGCCATATTTCTGCAATATCTGTAATATCCCCATCTCATATTCACATCCAATGCCCCCCAAGTTCATTTGCCTTACCTGTCAGGCCTCTTGCATTGAATAAATGCAGTTTAACCCAGGCTTCCCTTGTTTTTTGCCATGCTTTTGTCTGCCCTGTTTAGTACTAGGGTTACCAACACTGCTCTTACTAATTGAAGCGCTCTCAATAACTTATGAATTGTTTTCAACTTTCTCTGAGACCAGAGTAGTTTCATCCTTCCTGAGTGACTCAGCAAATCTCCTCCACCAGGATATTGGTCCTCCTCTATTGGTGGATATGGGATGAGTAGATTTGGAGGATTCACAGGGGATCATGGATATGGCAAGGGGAATATGAAGAGGCATGGATAACGTGAGGGTGCATGGGCTCATTTCTGGGGAAGGGCAATGAGGGCTGATGGCTTGAGGGCATAACATTCATCATCAAGACAGAACCAGCTTCCCAGAAATGGAGGTGAAACCCCCAGCCTGTTGGCTAGAATGTTTAACTTTTTAAACATTGTTTCTTTATTTTTCGGCTTTGTACCTAAGATTCTGTACCTAGGTACATTTGTACCCAAGATGGCACTGTAACCGGCAACCTGTGTACGTCTCGTGTGAGTACATGTGACAACAAACCGAATTCTAATTGATGACTGGCCACTGCCACCACAGCCCTGGGCCTGCTCCTGGGGACAGTGGACCTGATCTCAACGTGAAAATTTGGCATTCAGTCCACTTTTGAAAGGAGATAATGGGAACTGCAGATGCTGGAGATTCCAAGATAATAAAGGGTCTAGGCCCGAAACGTCAGCTTTTGTGCTCCTGAGATGATGCTTGGCCTGCTGTGTTCATCCAGCCTCACATTTTATTAACTTTTGAAAGGACATAGGTTTGCTGAATTAGGAGGTTTCTTAATCTGACCTTGACACTTCCTCTTTATATTCATTTCAATCATTCAGAATTTTCATGTTCAAACTATAACAAACAACATAATAATTAAGTGTACGTTGGAACCAATTCTAAATTGAAAATATTTTGCAAAAGATGGCTGAGACCAGATTGAAAAGGCTCTAAGTCTAACTTTTATCCTCTTACTTTCTCACAGGTGCCATGAATTGCTTCCATTTTTTGGAATGTTAACAAAACAGAATCAATAAATAATTACTAGAGCCTTTCAATTTAGTTTCATTTTTCAAAATACATGATCTGTTACTAATTTTACGACATATGTACACAAACATACATTCAAACACACAAGTGTTTAACTCAGTGAGAGCAGTTAGTATATCATTTTATAAATAAATCATTTTTCATTTGTTTTCTTTGGCTTCTTCAAATAATTGAGCTAGTTTGAGAAAACTACTGAAGAAGACAATGGTGTTTGCAACTTTCCACAAACAATCTTGGAAGATAAGCATCCCCAAAGATAATTATCCCAGAAGATACGCATCCCAGAAGAAGTTAAAAATCACTGCCTAGAAAGTCAAGATTCTTACACCATAATTATAATTAGCAATACGTCCTACATGTTCAAGTCACAGAATTTGCCAATGATTCACTTAACGCATTTTGTAAATGTTACCTAGCTAAGACATAGTCTAACCCTGCAACCTCTTCATACTGTAATATAAGTTGTTGTAATCAAGAAACTAAGCTCCTACTGTATAAACTACTTTTGAACTTGTAATTTGGTGACTTAATTGCATGTATTTCTCATCCATAACTTTTCTCGTGGGAGTAATTGCACCATGTAGATATTCAAAGTAATATTTCATCACTGATGCCTCACGGACCTGTTGAGTATTTTCTGTTACTGAATAAAATACTATTGGGTATTCCAATTTGTGTTTACTTGGTCTTTGATTGTGACATTTAAGCGTGGGTTTCCTCCGGGTGCTCCGGTTTCCTCCCACAGCCCAAAGATGTGCAGGCTAGGTGGATTGGCCATGCTAAATTGCCCGTAGTGTTCAGGGGTGTGTGGGTTATAGGGGGATGGGTCTGGGTGGGATGCTGCAAGGGGCGGTGTGGACCTGTTGGGCCAAAGGGCCTGTTGCCACACTGTAGGGAATCTAATCTAATCTAGTCTAAGTTTGAAGTACGTGCTATTTTATGGTGATTGGCTCTAAGTGTACTAATCAAAATAATTTGAGTTTGAGGGTGAGCTAATCAGCCAGTGTATAAACTTTAAAATATGACTCACAGATACCTGTTCTCCTTCTGTGCATTTTAAAAAAAATAAAAAATATTAGGTTAGTGCTGATATCCCAAATTTCTTGGTGTAAGTTGTTTTGTTACATTGTGAAATTTGTGATGTATAATGTGATAAACTTGGTGCACTCAGAATAGTTTAGCATTTGCTTGCAAGAAAATCTTACATCTAGCAGTTTAAAAATATTCATACAGCTTTGTGCATTGATGAGTGTATCAAATCACGAAAAATTCCCCTTACACTTTTAGGACTTGAGTGTCACTGTCAGGGCCAGCATTCATTGCCTATCCCAAGCTGCTCTTGAGGAGGTAGCGGTGAACTACTTTGAACTTCTGTAGTCCATGTACTATAGGTAAACCCATAATGTTGTGAGGGAGGGATTTTCAGGATTTTGATCCAATGATTCTGAAGGAGCAGCAATATATTTCCGAGTCAGTATGGTGAATGGCTCTGAAGGGATCCTGAAGGTGATGGTGTTCTGATATATTTGCTGCCTTTGTCCCTCTATTTTTACTTTCTCTATTCATTCACAGGATGAGGGCATTGCTGGCTAGGCCAGCATTTATTGCCCCTAATTGCCTAGAGGGCAGTTAAGAATCAACTACATTGCTGTGGATCTGGAGTCATGTGTAGACTTGACCAGGTAAGGAAGGCAGTTTCCTTCCCTCAAGGACATTAGTGAACCAGATGGGTTTTTCCTGACAATTGGAAATGGATTCATGGTCATCATGTGATTCTTAATTCAAGATATTTATTGAATTCAAATTCCACTATCTGTCAATGATGGGATTCGAACCCGGGTCACCAAAACATTATCTGGGTCTCTGTATTAACAGTCCAGTGATAATACAACCAGGTCATTGCTTCCCCCCTACCCTCTAGATGGTGGGTATGGCTTGTCTAGTCTTTAAGGAAGCATACAGAAAGTTTGCAATTAGTATCTGGCAACTGGTTTTATGTTAGTGGTTTCACAAAACTCCAATTTGAATAAACAATAACACGTATTACTGATTTTCCTAACATACGTAAAATATATCAAGGGAACGCATTTTTCATTAATTTTGATGTAATAATAAAACTTGTGCTTACCATTTTCTACAACAAATAGGAACTGTGGAAGTTAAGTTTGCAAGTTCTCCTGAATATAAGGTGTGTTCAAAAGATCAGCAAAATAATTTGCAAGTTACTATCAAATGAAGTTGCTTCAGCAATGGATATACAAGGAAAGAAAGATTTTATTTTTTCTTAATGGAATACAAAGAAATTTACATTATGCAGATTTCTTGTAATCACTGCTGAATTTCTGAATCAGGTTCATTCTTCACTTTCTAGTCCTTTCTGTAAAGTAAAATTAAAGTTAAATGCAGATATAGATAAATATGGCTGATATTCATACTTTAATATGTATTAGTCAAAAGTCTACTGTCAAAATAGCATTCAATGTTATTTATGCACAAAAAGGGTAATCGAATTCAAGGGGCAGATGTATAACTGAATGCAAATATCCAAAAGTCCCAATCTGTATTGTACCTCTCTATTATCATCTTCTCAAATATGCTAAGACAAGACACATTCTCCTTGATAACAAAGTATGGGGCTGGAGCTTTTGTGCTCCTAAGATGCTGCTGGGCCTGCTGTGTTCATCCAGCCCCATACCTTGTTATCTTGGATTCTCCAGCATCTGCAGTTCCTATTATCTCTAATCACATTCTCCTTGATCACATGTTTTCCTTAATCAATGCATTCAGACACATCACTAGGCAGGTAGGCCTTGAACTCTTGCCTAGAGGTAGGGATACTACCACTGCAGAGGAGACTGCCCCTTAGCACTTCCTATAACTATAATCAATAAATGAGATCATTGAAATGACTCAGTTCTCTTCTGTTGCAGGTGCTTTGTTTCCCTTGCTGCACTTTTATTGTTTCATATTTGCAACAAGTTTGGGGAAAAGGTTTTTTGGGCTGAAAGGTGCAAGGGCAAGACTAACTAATTGGCAGACATCATTACATACTCTGCTACTTCCAAATTCTGACCACTAGCTTGAACACTAAGTTTGAATTAATAATGCACACATTACCTTGCTTGCAAAATCACGACTTTTAGCCCTGAGTTTGTTGACCTGGGATTCTGCAATATCAGCACGTTCCTCTGCTTCTTCCAATTCATGTTGCACCTTCCTAAATTTGGTTAAGTGGACATTGGATTGTTCCTCCTGAAGAAAATAGTAGATAGAGTAGATGTGACCAGCCAAGTATAGGCAGTTATGCATATAGTTTTGAAAATATCATACTTATCAAGCAAGCAACAGCAAACTAATTGGCAAAACATAAAATAGTACATTTGTTTATCTCTGCTAAGTAATTTAAGAACTTCAAGGACACAAACTTTCAGCATCCATTCTTACCAATCTAACTGATTAGACAATCGTCAGGAATGACTTCACTTTCCAAGGATACATTCCTATGGTGGCCTCCTAGCATCAATCCTTAAATACTTCCAATTCTTCATTCACAGAATGGCCCTCGGGAACACAATGGTGCCACCCTGTTTATTGTCACCACTGCATCGCAATCTCTCCAGCAATCTCTCCATTGTCACTGAATTGTTAATCATGTATCTAACGTCCAGTACTGGTTGAACACAAATTTTCATCAAGTATCAGAATAAGGTTATCATCAGCCCCCGCCACAAAGTAATTTTTGATGTTAAGTGAGCTTTTAACCACATATATGTCTGAACAATCAAGACTCCCAATTTTCACCTCCATTATGTTGTCTAATCCTGTCTTTGCCTTAGATTTTCTGCTGCTGACAACCTCATCCATGCCTTTGTCATCTATGGGCTTCACCACTGCAATTAACTCCTGACTTACCTCCCACTTTCTATCCTTCCATGAATTTGAGTTTATTCAAAATTCCACTCCCGTGTCCTAACTTGCATTACATCCTGTTCCCCAATCCTCTTGTGTTCACGATACTGGATTCCAGTCCAGACATTTTTCAGTTTTAAAGACATCATGGTTGTTTGCAAAGCCTTGTGGGGCCTCACCCCATTTTATCTCTGTAATTTCCTGCGGCACTGAAAATCTCTGAGATAACTATGTTCCTTTAATTGGAGCTACTTATACATTATGATTTTAATCAATACACCATTGGGAATTGTCTTTCAGCTACTAAAGTCTGAGGCTTCAGAAGTTTCTCCTTAAACCTCTCCACCTTGGTAGTTTTCTTTAAGACAATGCTTAAAACCTATCCCTTTGGTGACATTTTTGAATATCCACCCTATTACCTCCTTGTGCAGTTCAGTGTCAAAAATCCTAAGCATTGCAATTGACTCTTAACTGCTGTTTGAGCAACTAGGAATAGGCAACAATTACTGTCATAGCCAGTGACACAGATCACATGGTTGAAAAAAATAGCTGAAATCATCTCTGCAAAGTACTATTGGATGTTTCCAATGTTAATGGTGCTACACAAATACAGGTTGTGTTGATTTAAACTGTTCTTTACAGTTTAGGACATAGTTACAATGAAGTAAACAATAGCTTTGGATAAATGCATAAACATAAAAGTGTGGATAAAGATATTTCGCATTTTCTTAGCTAAGTGCTTGCAACTGAAAGCATATTTATTACTTACAGCCTCCTCAGACTGCCTCTTATAGGTTTTAACTTTCATTTGCAGTTTGTCAACCAGGTCCTGGAGTCTCAGATTATTCTTTCTGTCTTCCTCAGTCTGTGTTCAGAATTTGAGAACAGAAAGTTATAGACAACGCATACAGTTGACATTAACATTTGTAAAGTACTTCAGCTAAATGCCTGGTTTAAATAGTTTACAGTTTTCAGACTAACTTACTCAGTTACAACTTAATTATTTACTAACAGTTCAGTGGTTTTGTTCTGAGGCAAATCAAACCAAGCAGGAAAATTCCAAGTTTGAATTGTTGTGCCTTTTTTTTATTTCAAAAGTGTACTTTAGTCATAAATGTATCGTTTTATACATACATGGTCACTAAGGTAGTTCCATTCTGTACAGTAGCATATTAAGAAAACAAACAAACATCAGAGTTTGAATCTATTCAGCAGAGAAATCAAATTTGTCTCTTACTTCTACAAGATTATGTTTCCATACATTTGAGGCTGTGCTTTTTACTTAGTTGATCAGAGCAACAGCAGTGGAGCAGAGTTCTGTTTTTAGTTTAGAGACTGAGAGTCGTACATCAGCCAAGCTTCTACTCTCATGGTGACAGCTAAAAGTCTAATGCCTGTGACTGATAGGTCAGGTTAATACTCAGTGGAGATGGTTTCAAGCTTTGCCATGGGACTCTGTGATTAAACAACCATCACAGATTGACTATCAGGAGATACACATGAATAACAATAATAATTTGGTGAGGAACCAAAGCGAACACAGATATTCACATCAAGGTAAACCCTGAGAAGAGTGAAAATTGATGAGAAACAAAAGATCCCGCCCCCTTGACCTGTCCATCCTCCCCAGACTGACCTATCCCCTCTCTACCTCCCCACCCATACTCTCCTCTCCACTTATCTTCTCCTCTATCCATCTTCAGTCCGCCTCCCCCTCTCTCCCTATTTATTTCAGAATCCTCTCCCCATCCCCCCTTTCTGATGAAGGGTCTAGGCCCGAAGCGTCAGCTTTTGTGCTCCGAAGATGCTGCTTGGCCTGCTGTGTTCATCCAGCTCCACACTTTGTTATCTTGGATTCTCCAGCATCTGCAGTTCCCATTATCTCTGATAAGAATTACGAATACCAGGTCTTTGAGTGGATAATTGTATAAAATTACTGTTCCTGGTGGGCCTGACCTAGGGACCAGAAGGCTCCACTTTTTATTGCACTACATCTCAATCAAGTTTCGTTGCTAACCCTTGGTTAGAGAAAGGAAAATCAGGACAGTCTCCCACTCCTGTTACTATCCACTTTTGAGGAGGTATGAAGCATGGATGTCAAGTGAGAACAGAACTGGGCCAATTAGTTACTATTCATAATAAATAGCTGGTCAACACACACTGGCTGACATTTCTTACAAAGTGACTACAATACTTGGTTGAACTACAGAAGGGTGGCCAGTTTTTCTGGAATTGTGTTGCAACAAGAGTTAAATGTTTAAAGAGGAAGAAGTGAAAATACCTTTAACTTAAAAAAGAAATTAAAGGTTAATTCAAATTACATCTCCTTACCTGGTACAGGAGCTCTTTGACCCTCCTTTCGAATTTACGTAGACCTTTAGTTGCCTCTGAACTTCGCTTTTGCTCAGCTTCAAGTTCATTCTCAAGCTCACGTACCTACAATGCAAATGAAATCATTTTCAACAAAAAGCTAAGAAACCCTGAATACATTTATATTTGTTCCAGTAGAAGCATTGCAAGATTTTCTCTGTTGAAGATCACATTATTCTTAAAGACAAAGTATTAATGGATTGTGCCCTAATCTAGTTTGCACAATTCTTAAGACTTCATACCCTGGCCTCCAGTTTCTGGAGCTGTTTCTTTCCACCTTTCATAGCCAGCTGCTCGGCCTCATCCAGACGGAGTTGCAGATCTTTCACAGTCTGCTCCAGATTCTTTTTCATTCTTTCCAAATGAGCACTGGTGTCTTGTTCCTTTTTCAGCTCTTCCGCCATCATAGCAGCCTTATAATGACATTATGAAATATTAGTAATATCAACAGACAGATCAAATGTGCCATAAAGAAAGCTGGTAAAATAATGTGAGATTACTATTAAAATTGAAACAAGGCCTTACATCTGTTATGGCTTTCTTTGCTTTCTCTTCTGCGTTTCTTGATTCTTGAATAGCATCTTCAACTTCATTTTGAAGCTGGCTAATATCAGTTTCAAGTTTCTTCTTTGTGTTTATGAGAGAGGTATTCTGTTAGAAGCATTAATCAGAGATGCTATTGTCCACGTACCAAAATGTTGCACAGCTAATTCAGTCTGAAAGATTGCTGTTGTTTCACTTTACCTGGGTGTGCAGGAGTTGCACACGTTCACTTGCATCAACCAATTCCTGCTCAGCAATTTTGCGAGATCTATCTGTTTGTTCAAGGGCTGCTCGTAATTCCTCGATTTCAGCAAGCTGTAAGTTGCATCTCCGTTCAATCATAGCCAGTTGTTCTTTCAGATCATCTTGGCTTCGGAGGGCCTCATCAAGATGCAACTGGCATTCCTTAAAACAAGTTTGTTAATTGACGTTAACAGATTGTATCTTAAAAATGCTCACATATAATCTAATTTTAGGCATCAGTACGATTAGGCATTATTGGTGTTTATTATTCCATTTTTATGTTGCAATCTTCTAGTATAAGTTAACCCTGCAAGTTAAATTGCAATGTGCCAATTGACAATACATTAAGTACATAGTTGAACTTTGCACATGAGATAAGTAGTCTCAATTTAAGGATGGACATATTTTACAACTTCTAAACAGCAGTCAAAGAAAATTGTGACAAAAATTCATCATAAAAGTCTTTGGTTTATTATCATTAATTTATTATTACTGTATAATCTGAAGCGTCACAAACCTTGAACTGGACTTGCAAGTTTCGGAAATGTTTCACAGCATCTGCCGCTTGACGGTTTGCATGGTTCAACTGAATTTCCATTTCATTCAAATCTCCTTCCATTTTTTTCTTGATCCTCAGGGCATCATTTCTGCTCCTAATTTCAGCATCCAGAGCAATCTGCATTGTGTCCACAGTCCGCTGATAATTCCTTTTGATTTGCTCGATCTCTTCATCTTTTTCCGCAATCCGCCTGTCCACTTCTGATTTCACCTGGGTCAATTCCAGCTGAATACGCAGGATTTTACTTTCTTCATGCTCCAGAGATGCCTTTAAATGTATGACATAGGGCAACATCAAATATTTGTTCAGGTAATAGATTACTGCAGCTGCTGGAAATGGTGGTGTAATGGTAATGTAACTGGGCTAGTCAACCAGAGGCCTACACTAAAGATCTGGGGACATGGGTTTAAGTCCAGAGCAACTGGTGAAATATGAAACTCAATTCATATGTCTGGAATATAAAGCTAATGTCAGTAATGGTAATTTTGGCAACTTTCATAAACTGTGGTCATGAGTTATCAGGCTCACTAATACCCTCTAGGGAGAGCAGCGTGCTACCCTTTGTTGATGAGGCCTTCAAGTGACCAAAGAGCCACTGCAAGCCACTGAATTGAGGAGGCAACTAGAGATAGACGATACCTGCTGGTGTTACTTGGAGAAACTCAGAAACCCTGAAAGAATTTTTTAAAAATGGCTTGAGGAAAACATTTGTGGAGTTGCAAATGATCAAACTATAACAGCCATCATAACATATAAAGAACTGGCTTATCAAAATTCTGCTGTTCTGTTGAGTTTGTGTTACAATATTTTATCATAGTAAAGTCATCAAAATGGTCAGGCTAGACTGTCATAGCTTCATTGTGAAACCAGCAGCAAATTCTGAAGTCCACATGTGCAGAGTTATACAGGAAAATCCAAAAACTGCTGCAAGTGATACTCTGCTTCTCTACCGAGTAGCCTGTTAAGATCCCTCCAAGGCTGAATCTATGAGAGATATTTGAAGTGATTAGAACTTTGACTCACAAGCTGTTGATATGCTGTTGAAATGTTGCCACTATGGGTAAACAAGTTCATTGTCCCTGGTAGACAGCCTCATTGTCCCTTTTAGAGTAGTTTTATTGTGGTTAAATGGCAAATTGCCCCATTATGTTAAGAAATTCCACATATTTTGAAAATAATATTCTTTTTAAAAGTTGTTTACAACCATTTTTTGTCTTCTGGCTTAATCTCATGTTTACATCCTTTTATTTGTCTTTTATCTGTAAAATTGAAAAATTAAAAGCGAAAGGATTCAGTTGTTTTCATTTCTCGGTTTGCTGTCTATGAGATTATATGATTGGCAATTTACCTTGTCTAATGACAGAATTATTCCTCGTTTCCCATACTGACTTCATGAGAAACTTGTGTTGCAGAAATTGCTAAATCTAACTTTTAGTAATGAACGTAATGAGTAAAAAATGTGCAAACATTCCATGTTCTTGTGATAACTTTCTTTGAGGTCAGAGAAGGCCAGGAAATCCAATTGGTTGAAACTAATAATGATGTCCAAACAGACACAAGATTCACAGTGACAAGCCCCCAGCACTGATTGTTGGATTTACATTACTCCACCAGTTTCTTTGCACTAATGGCACCTCACATTTAGCCCTCTCATTATTTTTAACAACATGCTGTTTGGAAACGTATTGCTCATTAAAGTCATGAATAAAAGTTAGAGCTTCTAATTGATAGTATAATTTTTAGTGAGGTGATAATTGTTAACTCAGCTCCATTCTATCTCTTTGGCCAAGGATTCAAATAATTTAAAGTGTTCAATCCCACATTCATGTATGTAATCTATTTATAAAGATTAGTAAATTGTAATCTTCCATGCTGTCAAATTTCTTTTGTTCCATTCATTTCAGTCTCTTTTATTAATCTGGTATTTCATTTTCCCTCACCTATATGCCTTTCTATACTTGATGTAATGGAAATTCACCTTATTTCCTCTCAGGCCTTTCTCAACATTTTTCTCAATACTTAAATCTTCTTGGTTCAGTTTTCCTGATTCTTCCAATAACTAAAGTCTCAGATACTCATGTTGCCTCAACTTTACATCACTAGCTCACACATCCAGCAAACTGTGGCATAGGTAATATTTGAGTTACTGAGTACAAGGAAGGGTCAAACTAAAGGTAACAGTCACAAGCCTTTCTGCCTCCACAAAAATTCAATAAGTCCCAGTCAAAACCAGGAAACAAACCTCAGCCTCTTCTAATGCTGCATGAAGATCAGCCTTTTCTTGCTCAGCCAACTTTTTAGCTTTTTCCAGCTCATGGATAGTCTTTCCATTTTCACCAATCTGTTCAGTCAGGTCTGAGATCTCCTCTGTTTAAAGAAATAAATATTTTTGCAAGTCAGTTATGAAGAAATTTTCATTTAAGTTGAATGTCTATGTTTGCTAGAGAGGACATTCTGTCTCTTAGTAGAACTCACGCTGCAGATTCTTATTCTCTCGTTTAAGAGTTTCCAGGTTTTCTAAAGCTTCCTCATAAACATTTTTCATCTTGAACAATTCTGTACTTAGAGAACGGGATTCCTTCTGTGTTGCCTCCAGATCACTTTGGGTCTCCTCATATTTCTGCTTCCATTCTGCCAGAATCTAAGATGTCACAGGAATGGACAGTGAGCATGTTATTCAAAACTACACATAACTGAATCTAAATAACTCCACTTTTGCGACAATACCTTGTCAAAGTTTCTCTGCTTCTTATCAAGAGCGGCTGCAGCAGCATTAGCTCTCTCCACATCAATCATTAGATCTTCCACTTCTCCTTGCAAGCGCAGTTTTGTCTTTTCCAGTGAGGCACACTTGGAATTCACTGCTTCAACATTGTCCTCAGCGTCTTGGAGTCGCTGTGCAAGTTTTTTCCTGAAGATGATAACAACCACACAACTGTTGCTAAAACAGCTAAAACATCACCCAAAGAAACCGTAAGCTAAAATTCTCTTAATGGACATACTTGGCCTCTTCCAGTTCCTCTGTGCGCTGGATTGCATCAGTTTCGTACTTTGTCCTCCACTGAGCAACTTCACTGTTGGCCTTGGACATGCCGCGCTGGAGCTCGGCCTTTGCCTCCTGTTCCTCTTCATATTGTTCACGGAGCAAATCACAGTCATGGCGGGCGGATTGCAGAGCATGTGCCAAAGCACTCTTAGCCTGAAATATTTCAAATTGAAAGGAAATGGTTAAAATAATATTGTTTACAAGAGTAAACATGAAAGAATCTTTTCCAAAGAAGTAAAAGCAGTCCATGCAAGGATCAGTCCTTTATCGTCATGTATCTAAACAGATGCAAGGAATTATCATTCAGATAATGGGGCAACACAGTGGTTCAGTAGTTAGTACTGCAGCGTCACAGCACCAGGTTCAATTCCACCCTCTGACAACTGTCTTTGTGGAGTTTGCACATTCTCCTCGTGTCTGCGTAGGTTTCCTCCTACATTCCAAAGATGTGCAGGTTATGTGGATTAGCCATGGGAAATACAAGGTTGCAGGGATGATGTGGGTGTGAGTGGGATGCTCTTCAGAATGTCATTGTGGCCTGAATGGCTTGCCTCCTCACTGCAGGGATACTGTGGTTTATGAAATTAAATGTCTGTAATATTTGAATTCATTCCTAAAATCAATCAAGTGTTTCAGAAGTTACATTCATAATTGACTAAATGGTAAAGTATGATCGTGCCACAGTTTTCACCTTAGTTTCTTCTTCCAATTGCCTCTTTAGCTCCTCAATTTGTTGAGTGAATGCTTGTTTCCCACGAGTAAATTGTGAAATGAGGGCATCCTTTTCTTCAACCTGTCGACTTAGTTCCCCTTAAATTTAAAAGAAATACAGTTGAACCAAAACAATTAGCAGTGATGACCCTGGTCTTCTGCTAAGAGGTTTACCTTACGTATCTCATCTCACAGAGCTGAAAATGAATCTCAAGAAGGCATGAAAGTGGTCAGTATCAAGCTAGTTTTGCAGCAAACATGGTTGTAAGCCATCAATGTACATGGTGAACCATTGTTGTAAGACATGTAGAAAAAGATAATGTGGATATAAAAGATCCAAAGTAGGTAATAGATGAGAATATAATCTCAAATTGGAACTTCAAGGAATCATGAAGATTATGAGCGACATACCATTTTCTGTCTGTAATCGAGCTCGTTGTGTTGATATGTCATTCATAAGACGGGTTTGTTCTTCATGTTTTGCTTTTATTTCATTAAGTTGGTCCTCAAGAGTTCGACAGTTCTTCTCTAGATTACCCTGCAATTCAATTATTTATGGCACATAAACAGTGTGTATATACAGTAATAACTTGTCTGCAATACTTACAACAGAAAGACAATTTGTGACATACCTTTAATTTAGAAACCATTTCCATGTTGCTAGCCATGTCATCAATTTCCATCTTCAGCTCACTCTTTTCCTTCTCCAGCTTCTGTTTCACACGTTGCAGGTTGTCGATTTGTTCCCCAAGTTCAGCCACACTATCAGCCTGCTTCTTACGAAGAGCAGCAGCCATGGCTTCATGCTGGAGGGTAGCTTCTTCCAGATCGCGCCGCATCTTCTGAAACTCCACTTCACGTTTCTTGTTCAACTCAATCTGGACGGCAGTTGCACCTCCAGCTTCCTCAAGTCGTTCACTGATTTCCTCCAGCTCACGGGCATAGTCAGACCTTTGCTTCTCTGTCTTAGCACGAACTGTACGTTCAGCTTCAATCTCCTCTTCGAGTTCCTCAATGCGGGCCTAGCATTTCAAAGATATTAGCTTTGATTATGCTTTACCTGACAACAGTCAAATAAACACAGATCCCTTTTATTTAAACATACTTGCAGTTCCTTGATTTTCTTCTGCAATTGCGCTCCAAGAACTTGCTCATCTTCAATCTTACTCTGATACTGGCTTATTTCAAAATCCTTCCTGTAGTGCACATACAATGAAAGTTACAATCTAGCATTACATGCAAACCATGAGGATATTGCAAAAACAAGATCATTTCTTACTTCTTCACTTTCTCTTCCAATTGCTGTTTGTCATTTTCTAAGTCCATTACTGATTCCTGAACCAGCTTTAAATCCCCTTCGAGCTTCCTCTTTACCCTCTCAAGGTCCATGCGAAGCTTTTTCTCTTGTTCTAGAGAACCTTCAAGCTGCAATAAACCACAAAAATCTTCAGAATCTTCAAGACTATCAATGGAAACATTAGAAGTTCATAATGTTCATTTTCTAATACTAACGTCATCCACTTGTTGTTCCAGTTTAGCTTTGGTTTTGGTTAAGGTGTTAACTTTGTCCTCCTCAGCCTGGAGATCATCAAGAGTTTGCTGATGAGCTTCTTGGAGGGCTTTCTTCTCCTTTGTTAATTTGATAATGCTTTCATCGAGGGAAGCCATTTCTTCTGTAAGATTCTTAACCTTTTGAGTAAATGTCAGTTTTTAGTTAGTGAAATGTGCAAACTACATAAATTGATAATTTTATTCCAGATGCAAATAAATACCTTGTTTTCTGTGGCATGCTTTTCTCTTTCAACTTTGGCTAGTGTGAGTTCCAGGTCATCAATGTCTTTCTTTAACTCGGAACATTCATCTTCTAGTTTTCTCTTCTTGGATGTCAACTCTGCATTACATTCTTCTTCATCCTCCAGTCTTTCACTGAGTTCCTTGACCTTGGCTTCCAAATTAATTTTGCTTTTGATGAGCTGGTCACACCTTTCTTCTGCATCTGCCAGGCCCTCTGCTTCCTTTTTGGGAAGAAATTTTTTTAAAAATCTGAGCAACTTATTCACTCCTTGCCACAGAGAGCTGTGGGTTAGAGTGCATGTGTATATTTAAGGCTAAGATGGATAGATTCTTGAGCAGTTGAGGAATTAAGTGTTATGGGGAAAACAGAAGAAAGTTGACAAGGGCAATGTTGGATTAACCATGATCCGACTGAATGGTCGAACAGGCTTGAGGTGGTAAATGGCTTACTCCTGTTCCTATGTTTTATGGTTTTAAATGTTCACTACCCAAGATAACAGAAATTGAGAAAGAAGTGCATTTCATACAATTCCATCCAAATTGCCATATTCTAGGAGGCTTCATTTAAGGCCACATTACTGCTAAGTAGAGGATTTCATACACATGCACAGAATTAGAGCTTTTCATTAAATGTGAGATAGAGCTGCCAACCAGGCAGCCTTTTCTTGGTGAGCTGACTGTGGTTCAATTCCAGTCTGGAATGTATGATGCTTACTAATCAAGAAATTGACAGACAATAGTAAAAAAAAAGTTGTCCCATGATTAGGTCCAGGCATGAGCCCAGTCAGTGAACATGTTGTTAAGCAGTCCAGGGGCTTCAAAGTTCAGAGCCCATGTTGAGTTAGGAACCAGAAAGAGGAACGCAATACAAAACCAGGGAAGATATGTAGAACCATTCTTAACTACTGAACTGATCCCAGCTGCAATATTCTCATTCATGCACAAGGACAAACTGGCAACTCATGATGATTGAATATCTCCTGGCAGCCACCTTAAATAGTGCCATGGGATGGCAACACACACTGTCTCTGGAGCTGTGCAAATGCCATAATTCTAAAGTCAGATAATAAAAGAACTGAAAACATTTAAGTTACTTATTTGAGTTACTTACTGCCTGAACTTGAAGCAGTAAGTCATTTTTTTCTTGAAGCAGGCTAACCATTTTTTCTTCCAATTCCTTCCTTCTTGCTTCTGATTTAGCTAGTGCTTCTTTAGTCTTCTCAAATTCCACTTTCATGTTTGCCATTTCCTTTTCAGCTTCTGCACTCCTCAGAAGAGGCTTGATCTTGAAGAACAGTTTCATCCATGGCCAATGCTTGACATTCATGAATGCACGAATGTTGTATTGGATAGCGAAGATGGCATCCCTGTACACCGGCATTAATCAGAACTGTTACTATAATTTGCATTGCTTCATCTACATAACTGAAATAATTAGCTTTACCAAATACCTTCTGTCCACCATCTTCTGAAATTCAACTCTCATTAGAAAACCACGGCAAATGGCTTGTGTGCGTGTGATGATTTGGGCCAATTTGTCATCTCTCATTTCTTCTAGAATACCCAGGAGACCAGCCTTGAAAAATACCTTTAATAAGATAAATAATATAACTTTAAGAGTTACCCAGTTGTTCACTGTTTTTGATTTTATCGTACGGGCCTTTAGATGTGAACATTTACCTTAGTATGGCCGAACCGATACTGGTTATGATCAACATCAATGGAGCTTAGCAGCTTCTCAGAAGCCTTCTTGCTGTCAATAAATTGTCCTTCCGGTATGGCACTTGCATTTAAGAGTTTGTATCTGTATTTTCCAAAGAATATGTTATTTATTTTTACATAACACCTATTTTATTGATCTAGCATATCATCAACATCAGACCTTATATAGATCAAAATCACAATTACCATCCATATCATTAAGGGCATCTGTGGCAACATTATAATATCCAAGTCAGAAGAATATAGTTTCAGGATCAACTTCACAGAGTGGAGCACCCCAGCCAGAACAATTCCTTAATATATCAGCAATGAAATGTTGCACGTTTTGGATCAGATTTTGCCTTCTAAGGTGGAGTGAAAAGATTCTACAGCACTGCTTGAATAAGGACAGGTGTACTTTGCATGCCAATATTTATGCCTTAACTAGCATCACCAAAGCTTAATTACCCAATACTCTTGTGGGATATTGCTGCTTGTGAATTGGCTGTCATGTATTTGAAAAAATGAGTGCCTGTGTCAATGGCTACAAAATGCTTTGCAATAACCATGGCCATGAAATTCACAATATCAGCACTTCCCAGACAATTTCCCATCATGACTCCATTTAGGTGGCTGTAAGTCATTGGGTTCCCAGACCTCTGGAAGTGTGGTGGGGTGTGCAAAGGAGAAGATGCTTTTGAGAGGAGGGAGAGAAAATGTTTGTGCACATGAAGTGGGGGAGTGGTGAAATGTGTTTTGGGGGGAAGGAATGCCTATGATATGGGACTGATGCCTGTGATGAAGGATTATGTGGGAGCAGAATGTCTGTGGTGAGGAGAAGAGATGCTTGTTTGGGAGGTGGGCAGCGAGATGCCTGGGTATGGGGTAAGCATAAGCTGTTTCAGGGGCAGGAGATAACTATGGAAAGAGAGGAGATGCCTGTGGAGGGGATGGAGGTTTGGGAGGAGTGAGGAAAAGATCCATGAGAGCTGTGGAGAGTTTTAAAACACACTGGACTTTTATTTGGAGAATACATAACTTCCAGTTAGGTTTGTTTTAACAATAGCATTCAGGTGTATTGGATTAGGCCACATTCACTGATTACAAAAAAAATGCAAAATGTAAACGGGCCTTGGAGGTGTTCACAAGAGGTGGGAGTGCCACAACAAGCATGACTACATAAGGGCCAATAAACCCAAATATTTGGCTTCTGACCACATGTGGTTCATAGTTTGAGAAGCCCTGCCTGACATCAATACATTCATTTCTATTTCACTCTGTAAAGTTCAATTGTTACCTTTGTTTAAAGTCAGCATAAAGGATTCTGCTTGGAAATCCCTTTCTGCAAATCCTAATGCCTTCCAACACACCATTGCATCTCAACTGATGAATGACCAAGTGATTCTCTATCACACCTAAATAGTGAACATAGTATTAGTAGAATGGCTACAGATCTGTGAGAAAACAAAATGCATATTAAGTGATCCTGGACCCTGACATTGGTGTCGGGTCAATTATAGACAAGGAGAACTGCTGATTACCACATTAATCTCGACCATTGTTCCCAACCCTGACAGCCTAAGGTGATGCATCAGTATTCCAAACTAAATTCCACTTGAAGGAAGCTCTGAGGGTGGCAATGGCATATAATGATGTCTGGGTGTGGTACTTTAATGTTCATCACCAAAAGTGGCTCGACAGCACTGCTACTGACTGAGCTAGTTGAGTCCTAAAAGACATTGCTGCTAGACTGGTCTGTGGCAGGTGATGAGGGAATGAACAAGTTGTTCATGAGAATATCTGTAAAGTGGTCATCTTACAGTACTTGTGGAGACAAAGTCTTATCTTCACATTGAGGGTACCTTGCATCATGTTGCATGGTACCATCACTACACTAAATGGAATGAACATCAAACAAACCGAACATCTCAAAACTGGGTGTCTATCAGGTGTTTATAGTCATCAGCACTGGCAGAATTATACTTAAACACAATCTTAATCCTCATGGCTTAACATATCCCTCATTTTACCATAA
This sequence comes from Stegostoma tigrinum, assembly GCF_030684315.1. Taxonomy (NCBI): domain Eukaryota; kingdom Metazoa; phylum Chordata; class Chondrichthyes; order Orectolobiformes; family Stegostomatidae; genus Stegostoma; species Stegostoma tigrinum. Next base: position 45,526,739 of record NC_081375.1, on the reverse strand, counting down.
CCAATAAACTGGGGAATCAACCCTGGACAATGAAGACTCCAGTAGGGCATGCCAGGAATAGCACCAGGCATACTTACAAATGAGGTGCCAAGCTATTGAAGCTATGACACAGAATTACTTGTGTGCCAAACAACGGTAGCCGCAAGTGTTGTATCGAACTACGACATTTTACAATGAAGGGTCTGTTCTAAGTTCTGCATCCAGTTTTATTGGATAATTAAACAACTCATTGAACAAAGAGGGTCCACAAATATCCCCATCCTCAATGATGAAAGAGCCCAGCACATCAGTGCAAAAGATATGGCTGAAACATTTGCAACAATCCTCACCCAGAAGTGCTGAGTAGATCATCCATCTCCGTCTCCTCCTAAGATTTCCATCATCCCAGTTTCCAGCTTTCAGCCAACTGAATTCAGTCCACGCAATATCAAAAAACAACTTGAGGCAATGAAAGCTGCAAGTGCTATCGGCCTCAATAACGATCCCTTGAAAGTACTGAAGAACGGTGATCCAGAACCCTGACCAAGCTGTACTTCCTACCTGCATCGCCTGATAATGTGAAAACTGCCCAGGTATGTCAGAAAAAAAAGGACAAATCCAACCAGCCAATTGGCACCCTACCAGTTTTCACTCGATCATCAGTAAGGTGCTGGAAGGAGTCAACAACAGTGTTATTGATTAGCACCTATATTAGCAACAAACTGTTCAGTAACACCCAGTTTGGGTTCTGCAAGAGCCACTCAGCTCTTGACCTCATTACAGCTTTGGTTGAAACATGGACAAAAGAGCTGAATTCCAAAGGTGAGGTGAGAGAGACTGCCCTTGACATTCGCTGATGATTTTCACAATTCTCAGCACCATTCACGACTCCGCAGGCACTGAAACAGCCTATGTCCAAATGCAGCAAGGCCTGGACAATATCCTTTAAGTGCTCACAGCAGCAAATAACATCCACACAAATGCCAGCAACTGACATTTCCAATATGAGAGAATTGAAGTATTGTTCCTTGATATTCAATGGCAGTGCTACCACTGAATCTTCCACTTTCAACATACTGGCATTTACCATTGACCAGAAACTGAACTGGACCAGTCATACAAATTCTGTTGCTACAACTGCATGTCAGAAGTTGGAATACTGGCAGTGAGTAATTTATCTCCTGACGATCTAGAGCGTGACTACCAAGGCACAAGTCAGCAATGTGATGGAATACTGCCCACTTACCAGGTTGAGTGCAACTCCAAAAACATTCAAGATCTACCTAGGATAACACAGCTGTATAACTGCCACCACATCCAAAAACATCTACACTCTCCACCTCCAACACTCAGTAGCATTAGTGTGTAACCCGTCTATAAGATGCATTGCAGAAATTCAATTGGCACACAAAACACTACCTTCCAAAACAACAACCACCAGTGTCTAGAATGACAAGGACAGCTGATACATGGGAACATGACAACTAGCAAGTTACCTTCCAAGCAACTCACCATTCTGACTTGCAAATATATTATGGCTCCCACCTGATTAAAATCTTAGTCCTCCCTCCCTAGCAGCTTTGTGGGGTATGTACAGGAAATAGACTAGCAGCAGTTCAAGAAGGAAGCTCACTACCATCTTTTCAAAGGTAATACATTCTGGCTCAACCAGTAATGCCCACATCCAGTGAATAAATTTAAAAGCAAGTGCTCATACATTATTTGAAAATTAATACCTGGAGTCTTAGTTTCATTGGGGATTATACAACGTACAAAGTGTGGATGAGTGCTTCTTAGATTGGTCATTAGCTTATTCAGATTTTCCTACAATACATAAGAGAAATAGTGTTATCACAAATTAACAGAAAAAATTGAATGTATTTCTGTGTTAAGCACCTTATCATCTATTGAGTATAAACAGGTTGATCCAGCTCAACTCAATTTTCCTACTCACACCCTACATCCTCTAATTCCTGTGACAGTAAATTTTGAGTTACTTCAGCCTTGACTACATTCGATCTTGCAGTATCTACAACCTTCTGCAATAGAGAATTCCTAACATTCACAACCCTCTGAGTCAAGAAATCACTCCTTGCCTCAGTGAAAAATGATTAATCTCTTATCCTTAGGCTGTGCCCCTACATTTTAAGATTGCCAGTCAAGGGGAAACAGCCTTTCGGTGTCTATCCTGTCAAGCCTCTTTAAAATCATATATGTTTAAATCAGGTCAATTCTTAGTTCACTCAACTGCAGCAACTATAAGATAATAAAATGTGAGGCTGGATGAACACAGCAGGCCAAGCAGCATCTCAGGAGCACAAAAGCTGACGTTTCGGGCCTAGACCCTTCATCAGAGAGGGGGATGGGGTGAGGGCTCTGGAATAAATAGGGAGAGAGGGGGAGGCGGACCAAAGATGGAGAGTAAAGAAGATAGGTGGAGAGAGTATAGGTGGGGAGGTAGGGAGGGGATAGGTCAGTCCAGGGAAGACGGACAGGTCAAGGAGGTGGGATGAGGTTAGTAGGTAGCTGGGGGTGCGGCTTGGGGTGGGAGGAAGGGATGGGTGAGAGGAAGAACAGGGTAGGGAGGCAGAGACAGGTTGGACTGGTTTTGGGATGCAGTGGGTTGGGGGGAAGAGCTGGGCTGGTTGTGTGGTGCAGTGGGGGGAGGGCACGAACTGTGCTGGTTTAGGGATGCAGTTGGGGAAGGGGAGATTTTGAAACTGGTGAAACTTTGACTTCACCAGTTTCAAAATCTCCCCTTCCCCAACTGCATCCCTAAACCAGCCCAGTTCGTCCCCTCCCCCCACTGCACCACACAACCAGCCCAGCTCTTCCCCTACACCCACTGCATCCCAAAACCAGTCCAACCTGTCTCTGCCTCCCTAACCTGTTCTTCCTCTCACCCATCCCTTCCTCCCACCCCAAGCCGCACCCCCATCTACCTACTAACCTCATCCCACCTCCTTGACCTGTCCGTCTTCCCTGGACTGACCTATCCCCTCCCTACCTCCCCACCTATACTCTCTCCACCTATCTTCTTTACTCTCCATCTTCGGTCCGCCTCCCCCTCTCTCCCTATTTATTCCAGAGCCCTCACCCCATCCCCCTCTCTGATGAAGGGTCTAGGCCCGAAACGTCAGCTTTTGTGCTCCTGAAATGCTGCTTGGCCTGCTGTGTTCATCCAGCCTCACATTTTATTATCTTGGAATTCTCCAGCATCTGCAGTTCCCATTATCTCTGCAGCAACTATAAGCCTAGTTTCTCAACATGGGACAAACCTTTCATCAAGGACACAATCTGGTGAACTTTCAGTATGCTGCTTGCAAAACAACTATGTCTTTCTTTTGACCAAAGTTGAGTACGGTACTCCAGGTGTAGACTCTTTAGAGGCCTGTACAATTGTGGCAAGACTTTCCATATTTGTGTACACAAACTTCTCAGCAATAAAAGTCATTGTGGCATTTGTCCTTCTAATTACCCAATGTACCCGCGTGTATTTTTTATCTGACGAGTTGCTGCGTATTCAATTAAAATGCCTGTATATTTTTGTATTCTCATTGAGCCTTTATTGCTTTGTTATGTAGTCAAGTTTAGGGCTACTTAGTCTCTCAAAAGCATGCTGCTTGGAATGCAAGGACTCCTTAGTTAAAGCTAAATGTATCCATATATGGGATCTTCACACGAGGTTTAAATTTCTGTACAATTCCAAATTCCTATGAACACATGTGAATCTGTTATCATTATTTCATCATCATGTATGCTTCTGATGTTAACTCCATTATTCTACACTCATCATGCCTTATATTCCTAGGTAGCTTCGTATCATCAATAAACTTAGTCTCCTCATCGAATCCATCCATACTAATTATAAATAGTTGAGGCCCCAACACTGATCCTTGTGTCAGTCTACCAGCCAAAGCCTAACAACTTGAAAATGCCTCACCTATCTATCAGCTCTGCTTCCTGCCCTTTAACCAATCCAATATCCATATTACTCCTAATTCATGAGTCTTCATCTTTCATATTCACTCCTTGTCATATCTTATCAACTGCCTTTTGGAAATCCATGAATACCATATGTTCACCTTATACATTTCACCTTTCATGTTTCACCAATCCACGTTCACCTTTATCATTATATCATCAAAAAATTCTAATGAATTTGACAGGTATGATTTTTCTTCAGCACAATCATATTGGGCCAGTCTCATCACATTACGGGTTCGTTCATGAATTGTTCAGACTTGCTTTTTGATAAACTCTAGTGTTTTTTTTCCAACGACTACTGTCAGACTAATTGGCTTGTAGATTTTATTTATCTGTCTCCATCCTTTTGGAAATAGCAGTGTTACATCTAGCAACATTTCTAGCAACTGAGGAATATTGGGAAAGCATAACAGTGCACCCACCATCTCTACAGCCTTTTGCAATTCTATAATGTAGCCCATCAGATCCCAAAGTTTCTTTGGCTTTTAGTCACATTATCTTTCTTGATTTTTTTCTCTGCTGATATTACTTTGAGCTCATCCCTCTTATTAGCCCATTGATTACTCTCCAAATCGTTGTCTAATGCGTGACTTCTAATTTGTTCATGATGTTGATGAATATTATTAATTGTGGAAAAATTAAGTTGAAGGTATACCCTAAATAGTGCAGACACAGTTTGGAACGAAGAGCCCTTCTTCTTGATACTTTTCTTAGGCACAGTAGCATCTGTCATAAACAAAATTTAAAACAGATAATGGTCAGTGCTGTTTCTCCAGTTAGTAAGACAATGAATGAATAGGTATTATTAAGTTAAATTATTTTACCTTCACCAGAGTAGGCAGCGAAGAGTGTTGCTAGAAGCTTCAATGAAGATTTCTGATACAGGCCGACAACAGTTTCATTCAGAGGGTCCTTGTTCTTTTCCAACCAGCCATTAATATTGTAGTCTACGGTGCCAGCATAGTGGATCAGTGAGAAGTGAGCTTCAGATTTCCCTTTGGTAAGCTTTGGCTTCTGGAAGTTGTTTGATTTTCCAAGATGCTGATCATATAGTTTATTCTTGAAAGAAGTGTCTGAGGCCTTGGGGAACATGCACTCCTCTTCCAGGATTGAGAAGATTCCCATAGGCTTAAATGTAATAATAATCTTTTTTTAAACTGTGAGAATCCTTTGTGTAATTTAGTTTTATTACATTAATGTCTTTTTCTTTCGGCTCTATCTAATTGCCTCTTGTTTCCTTACCTTTTCAATGAGCTCAATGCAAGCAGCCAGATCCATACCAAAGTCAATGAATTCCCACTGGATTCCTTCCTTCTTGTACTCTTCTTGTTCCAGAACAAACATGTGGTGGTTGAAGAACTGCTGCAGCTTCTCATTAGTGAAGTTTATACATAATTGTTCCAGGCTGTTGAACTGAAATCATGAAAACTGATAATGAAAACATGCAAGCTCAACAGAAAAAAGAATGTGCTTAGTCACAAAATAATTTTGTTCTTACTCACTTCAAAGATTTCAAAGCCTGCAATATCCAGCACACCAATGAAATATTGTCTGGGTTGTTTTGTTTCTAATTGCTGATTGATCCGTGTAACCATCCACAAAAACATCTTCTCATACACAGATTTTGCCAGTGCACTAACTGCATAGTGAACCTTGAAACCACCCAACATAAAATATGTAAGAATTAGAAATCGTAGCTGGATGAAGAACACTTCAGGTTTGTTTGTCATAGCACTGCAAAAGTACAATATCATATCAAAATAATACAGTTACATTTATACCTGTTGTACTGTTTGCCCTTTGGTAACATATTCATTTCCAACCTTTACTCTTGGAAAGCACAAACATTTTAACAGTTCTGCAGAATTCAAGCCCATTAGGTAAGCAGCCTTGTCAGCAACTGTTAAAAGACACAAAATACATTAGGAATCAGTGATTAATTGATTTATAGCTCCAACGCACTGCAAAGATTTAACACCGGTCAGTTCAGATCGAAAAATACAATGAGTAAGCTCAAAGTTATGCTGTACTTTGCCCCACTTGAATCTAAAGGCCATGAGAGCCCTCTGTGCATTTGTGATTACAAACATATCAATCTGGCAATGATATCACAAAAACAGCTCATATGACCATTATTACATTGATCTTTTTGGAACCTTGCAATAGGAAAATTGACTGTCACAATTCCTACAACACTTCATTTCAGTACTTTGGGTCATGTTAGCATCATGAAAAGTATTATATAACAGCACGTCATTTTCTCAAGTAAATGTCCATCAAGTTCAGTATTTAATTTCTCAACTGACATCGTGCCAAGAAAAAAACTATCTGGGGCAAGTACTTTCCAGTTCTCCACTACTATTTGTATGAAGTGTTTCCTGACATCACCTCTGAGAAAAGACTTAATAACAATTTATTAAGGGTTTACAGAGTTATGGACAACTTTCTAATACTGATAAAAATAAAATGAAAAATCATCATTCACAATTTATCATTCATTTAATTATTTCCATAATGAAATCATCAGTAGTATTGCATTTAAGCAGGCACTGGTTACAAAGGTATGGGTGGTACAGTGGGAATTTCAGTGACTCTTAATTGTCATGTTCGGACTAATATGTTGGGGACCTTAATTTCAAATCTCACCGCAACAATTGGCGGAATTTAAATTTTTGGCCCTTGTGGCAATAGTGCACCTGCCTCTGAACCAGGAGGTCCAGGTTCAATTCCCACTTGCTCCAAAGGTGTCTAATAACATTTCTAAATTATTTGATCAGGAAAATCTCTGGAGTTGGGGTGGATGCATTGGCACCTTACTCTACAGTGTCAGACAATGGCCAGAGCCTGCAGATACAATGTGACAGTTGACATAGCAAAACTAAATAGGAAATGTTGATTCAACAACGTACAAATGGAAGTCTTGATAGATAATTATATCAGAAGAAGGTGAAGTGGGTTTTGTGGGAAGAGAGTATAAATATTACTTTGTACAAAAGATTTTTAAAATAACATGTCAATATTTTACCTTCAGTGCCATCAGGTTCAGCTTGTTCCTCTCTTGGCTTCTGCTTGAACTTAAGGTTACCATAGTGCATTACTGCACCAGTGAGTTTGTAGATACATGCTTTTTCCTCAGGGGTGAAACCCAGGATGTCAATGGCTTCCTACAGAATCATAGAAAGAATATCATCACTGCTGCAGAAACATGTGCATCAGTTGTTCAATTATTGACTGAATGTGTTAACTTACATCAGTAGCCATTAATTCATCTTGATCATTAATACTTGGTACAGTTATCTCTCCCTGACTGACAAATGGATAGTCATATGGGTTGGTGGTGATGAGCAACATTTCTGAAATGGAAAGACTCAATGAATTTACAAATTAGTTACAAATACTTTAGGTAAACTATTTCAGATACGTTTATCACAATATTCAGCAATTTCTTGAAATGTCTTCATATCTTACTTTAGCTCATAAATCAGCATCAAATTATTAATTTAAGTATAATAGAAATGCGAAATTCCATTGTAACTTACCGATTAGTTCTGGCTTCTTATTCGATGTGATCTGGTAGAAAATATGATAACTTCTTTCAGCTTTCAACTGGAAGACTACACGAGATTTTTCTAGCAGATCTGTTGAGCATAATATGATTGAGCTTATGTAGCTGCAACTTTTGGGGAAAAAAGTTAAATTCCACTGATCACAAATAAACTAAATATAATGATACTTACAAGTCTCAATATCAGCAGAAGCCAACTTCCCTGTAGCTCCAAAATGGATTCTGATGAATTTACCCTTGGTTTTTGGAGAAAACAGTCCTGTTAGTCTTCAAGCTATCTTTTGAATTTAATTTCCTAACTTTTTCCAATTAATGCTAGGGTTTGTTTGAAGACTATGTTGGTTGAAATGTTACAGTATTCACAGACAATGGATGGAATTTGACCAGCCACTTTGCATTAGGTTGACAAGCAGGAAGGCTGGCAATATCTTTCCACCACCCTGACATTTTTCCAGCAACAGAAACATTGGCAGATCCACCACCTCTAAGGACACTGATCAAACCACTTAAGTGGTTAATTAAGGATCACTTTCTGTCTCTGTGCCGCTGTTGAGATGGCCCTGTGCCACTTGGGAATGGCACTGGGTGACACATGGCAGCCTCCAAAGAAGCCGTCATTAAAGGCCATGCCATGGTACAGACAGGTGCTAATTAATGGCATTGGCTGTCAACATGACACTGCAACCTGCCGCAGCTCATGCCACCAGTTACTGCAACCTGCCCCAATGCAACCATCTTCTTTCCTAACCCCAGCAAGACTCAATACCACTTACCTCTTTTTTGAGGGTGTCCAGCCATTGAGGCACCATTTCCCTAAAGCCGTAGCTTCAGCTATGACCACCACTAGCAGTGAGGTTGCTGAGGCTGCTGAATTGCCAACCCTCTGATTGGCCAGTTTGCTCTTGGGAAGGGACAGTTTACCATCATTAATTTATTTGTGGCCCTGGTAGTGGCTTTTGATGGGAATATGCCTCCCTGAATCCCACTGCCAGCCGATGCATGACTGCCACCTGCTAGTGTCCCCAGCAATAGGACTTCTGCTATCACTGTAAAGTTCCACCCAATGAAATTTTACAATTATTATGGCAATAAAATTTCACAATACTTACAAAGCGAGATGAATTGTCATTTCTCGTTGTCTTGGCATTACCAAAAGCTTCAAGCAGTGGATTTGCCTGGATGATTTGATCCTCCAGGGTTCCCTAAAATTTTCACAAGTTAAATGAGCAAGCATTTTATCAACTATTAAGACAGCAGCTAACAAAAAGTGAACACAGTGAATATGAAAGGTTCAGAGTTAAAAGTTTAAGGAGTGGTTCAATTCTAAAGGGACCTTATGGAAGAATGTGTCCAGATAGGCTGTTTTGTCTGGTGGGAGAATCCAGCACAATAGGACACAACCTTCAAGTTAGAACTCAACTGCACAAAATGTGGATTCAACGATGTGGCTAATCTCAGCAAGGGCCGTAGAAGTCTAGAATTTTCTTTTCATCATGCTGTGGATGTGAGGAAATTAATTCTTTCAAGAAAGATGTCTGTACTTCTGTTTGATTTAACTATCAAGAAATATTGATGAAAGGTAGCTAAATGGAAGAGTGATGGTATAGTGGCAATGTCACTGAGCTAGTAATGCAGAAGGGTAGGCCCATTCTCATGGGTTTTGAGTCCAAATTCCACCACAATACTGGGTGAAGTCCACTTTCAGTTAATAAGATTGGGAATTGAAAGCTTATCTCGGTAATGGGGACCTTGATCACTCTGATGGATTGTACTAAAACCTTATCTAGTTCAGTAATGTGTGTTAGGAAAACTTATCTGTTCTGAGGAGGGGTCACCAGATTTGAAATGTTAATTCTGTTTTTGCCTTCACAGATGCTGCCAGACTTGCTGAGCTTTTCCCAGCAACTTTGTTTTTATTTTGTTTTTACCCCTAACGATCATTCGACTCCACATTCCAAAGCAATGCGGTTAACTCTTAAACTGATATCTGAAATGGTTGAACGAGTCACTTGTTTGAAGGTAAGTTAAGTTAATAAATGGTCTTGCCAGTGATTGTCACATCCCAGAAATGTGTACTGTGCTGCATTAAGCCTTTGAGGCCAAAACATTGAATGTCTTCAGGAAGGAGTTTTAAAGGGATCACAGGGTATGATGAGAAATTGGGAACAGGGTACTAAATTGGATAATAAGCCAAGATCATAATTAAAGTTGTTGCAGATACAAAGGGCAAAATTTCCAAATCTTACATCTAATTTCTACATTTCAATGCCACAAACTCAATGGAATTGAGGTACAGATCAACTAACATACTTAGCAGTTGGATTATTTTGGTTCCAACAAAGACGCATGTTTACAAACTGAGATTTTAATTTATTATTTACCTGCATCTTAGCATCTTTTTTCTTATGGAGATCGCCACTGGCTGCAATAGACGCAAAGTACTGAATGACACGTTTCGTGTTCACAGTCTTCCCTGCACCGGATTCTCCGCTGCAGTGAAATGGATGAGCAATAAAATTACATACAAGCCAAAAATATTCCATAAATACTAAAATTATGCTTCAAGTGGTAGTTAATTAATATTAAAAGTATTGGATCTTACGTAATCAGAATGGACTGGTTCTCACGATCTGTGAAATACAAACCACATTGCATTAAAGACAAATTATTGAAAGCGCGAATGAAAGACTAAACTGCTAAATGGCAAAGTGTACACACTTAATATCTGTAGAGAATAAGTACCACGAGGTTCACAAAGAGAATGGATTATTACCAGTCAACATGAACTGATAGGCATTGTCAGAGATGGAGAAGATGTGAGGAGGGGCTTCCTGTCGCTTTTTGCCTCTGTAAGCCGCTACAACTGCAGGATCATACACTGGCAACCATTTGTAGGGGTTCACCGTGACACAGAATAACCCAGAGTAGGTCTGGAAAACAAAATGCATGTGTTGATTTTTGTGATCGCATTAAAATAGGACTTCGACATAGGATTTCCACTTTACTTACATAGATCATCCATGCTGAGTAACGGTCTTTGAGGTTAAACAGCACGGACGCTTCATTCAAATGGGTCAACATGGCCATATCCTCGATTTTATCGAATTTTGGAGGGTTCATTGGGAAGACTTGATCTTCTTTGACAGTCACTGTCTACAAAAGTGAGCGTATGATTAGGATAGTTGATTGTACTGAGGTGCGCTGTCATAAATATTTATTGACAATGAAAAGTTTATTATTTTAGAATAAATTTACTATATAAAAACTATAATCGAAGGAAAGCACCACACACCCAGACCATCTTGTAAATTTCTTAGCAAAAATTCCCTTTTCATTAGATGTTCACGCACCTTTTTATTAATAGTTTCCACAGTGACTTTGCCACCTTCCCTGCTCTGGATTGTACTAGGTACATACATTTCGACTGGGTCAAAGACATAAAAAGATGTTTTCGCGTCGAATGGTTTATTCTGCGCTTCAATCCGCTCCTTCTCCGTTTTGCGGAGATAGTGAGCAGCCGCACCAAAAACCTCCATTTCCGCGTCGGAACTCATTTTGCGGTTTTACTGTAAAATAAAATAAATCAATGCATTTAATGGCGAACATTTGCATCGGTCTAAAGACTGTGACGGTCTTCAGGTCTTTTAAAGTTAAAACCAACAGGCCCAAGCTTTTACTTTAACTAAGGTGTAAGTCAAGGTAGATAATGTTAACCACGGTAAACTAACATGTACTTGTAAAATGAGCGGGAAGAGGTTTGGCGTCCCGTCCTTTACTGTTATTGTAATCTCTACCTGACATTACATTGTAGATGTAGCCTGATAAATCTACCCGACATATAGAATATGATGTGTTTATTTCCACTTCCACTGGCTTCCTATTAACCTTCTTTTGCCTAACGTTCTCTCTGTCCCTCTCTGGGCTCCTTCTCAAGCAAACGCTTACTCCCTGTTATCGGCATAAATACAGCTTTATCCTATCTACAACCTGTTCTGAAGAAGGGTCAGCAGACGCGAAACTTTAGCTGTCACTCTCTCTCTGTAGATGCTACCATATCTGTTGATTTTCTCCAGCAATTTCTGTTTCTATTTCCATTCACTTCGTTGTCACTTCCCATGTTATCATCCAATTTTACTCCAAAATTAAGGAATCTATAGGAAACAATTTCTACTTACCATCATCTCAAAAACTAGTTCAGTGTAGCTGCAATCTTCTAAACGTCCAAACACGCACATCTCAGACTTTGAATACAATAATTCAACTCTTCATACACTAATTCAAGCCAACAAATAATATAATTCACCAATCTCCAACACTTGATCCTTCTTCAAAGTCCTTGAACATGTTTTGCCCCCTCAAATCTATACCAATCTTTCTGGAAATTCCAGCCATGTTTCTCCCATTGCAACAATATTGAAGTGGCTTCTACCTATGTCACAAATATTCTAAGTAATTGTATACAACCAAAATACGTAAGATCATGGCCCAGGATATCCATCATTCTAACATCATCATCAAGCTGAGGTGGGGGGGGGGGGAGAGGTGGGGTGCGGGGCAAACCAGGTACAATGAAGAGGGCTTGCTGGGAGCAGGATCGGGCATGCATAAGTAAGAGGTCCAAACCAGGTGAAGTTACAACACAAGACTACTTGCTTGCTAACCAGCAAAAGCAGCATATACTATATCTAATGACTCAGTGGATCAGATCTCTGCAGTCTTGCCGCAACTAGTCATGAATGGCTATGGACAATTAAACAACACGCTGGAGGAGAAGGCTTCATTAATATGCTCATCTTCAAGGATAGGGGAGCCCAGCATGTTACTGCAAAAGACAAGATTGAAACATTTGTAAGCAGCTTCTGTCAGGAGTGCTGAGTAGATGGTCCATCATGACCTCCTGCTGAGTCCCTAGACTCACAGATGTGAGACTTCAGCCAATTCAATACATTTCATACGATAACAAGAAATAGTAAAGGCTTCTGCAAAGGCAATGGGCCCGAAAACATTTTGGGGAAAACTTGTGCTCCAGAATTTGCTGCACCCCTAACTAAGCTTTCTAGTACAGCTAAATCACTGGCATGTACCAGACAATGTGGAAAATTACCCAAATATGTTTTGTACATGAAAAGCAAGACAATTCCAATTTGACCAGAGATAATGGGAACTGCAGATGCTGGAGAATCTAAGATAACAAAGTGTGAAGCTGGATGAACACAGCAGGCCAACAGCATCTCAAGAGCACAAAAGCTGATGTTTCAGGCCTAGACCCTTCATCTGATGAAGGTAAGAACAGATAGCTGCTTGTCCTGTCTTTTTGTGTATGAAGGGTCTTGGCCTGAAATGTCAGTTTTTGTGCTCCTGAAATCCAATTTGACCGATTTGTTTACAGTAAGTCCACTCTTACAAACTTATTTAAGGAGTTGTCATTGTCTTATCAAGTGTCACTTGATCAATAATGACCTGTTTATCAATTCTCAACTTGGATTTTGCCAGGCCAACTCAACTCCTGACCTCATTCTAGTCTGATTCCAAACATACACAAAAAGACAGGACAAGCAGCTATCTGTTCTTCCCTTCATGGCAGCATTTGAGAAAATTAAGGAGAGCCCTAGTGAAACTAAAGTTAATGGGAATCAGGTTGAAAAATGTCCATGAATTGAAGTCATGTGCGGCACAAAGGGGTTCAGTTGTGGTTGCCTCAAGTAAATTATATCAGGCATGGGACAACCCTGAATGACTTCCTCAGGGCAGTGCCCTGGGCCCAACTGCTTCAACTGTTTTATCAATGATCTTCTCTCCATCTTAAGGTCAGAGTTGAGAATTTTGCTAATTTTTGTGCATTTTCTCAGCACCACCTGTGACTCCTTGGATATTGGAGCAGATTGGGTCCAAATATAGCATGGCATAGACAACATCCAGGCTTGGGTGGTAAATCAGAAGTAGCATTAATGCCATAGAAGTGCGAGTGAATGATAGTCTCCAATAAGAGATAATTTAACCATTGTCCTTTGATATTCAATGTCATTAATGTCACCAAACCCTCCATAGTCAATGACCAAGGGGTTGCCTTTGACCAGAAACTGAACTGAAGCAGCTAAATAAATACTGCAGCTATAACAACAGCTCAGAGGATAAGGGTTCTATACAAAGTAACTCATCTCCTGTTTCTATTGTTTAGTATGTACAAGGTAAAATTTTGACGTTGATGGAATACCCCTTACTTGCCAAGATGAGTGCAGCTTCAACAACACTTATGAAACTCAATATCATCCAAACAAAGCAATCCACTTGATTTGCTCCCCAACTAAGACATTCAACATTCACCCACTAAACCACTGATATACAGTTGCACCTACAAGATAATTACAATTTTCCAAGGTCCTTACACAGCACCTTCCAATCTATGAAGTCTCTGACCTGGAAAGATAAGAGCATCAGATAGATGGGAACATGACTATCTTCAAGTTCCCCTTTCAAGCCATGCACAAACCTGATGTGGAACTATTTCACCATTCCTGTCATAGTCACTGGGTCAAAATGTTGAACTCCCTCCTAAGCAGCACTGTAGATTCACCCACAGCACAAGGACTACAGCAATTCAAGAAGGCAGCTCACCATTTCAAGGGCCATTGTGGCTGGTCAATAAACACCGATGTAGTTAGTGATACCCCTATCCCATGAATAAAGAAAAAGGCAATAGTTGTTGCCAGGCAACAACTATCTCTGGCAAGAGAGTGTTTAACCACCTTCAATTTGTGCTCAACAAGAATACCGTCCCAGGTTCCTATCACCAACAATTTGCAGGTCAACATTGAACAGCAATTGAACTGGACCTGGCCAACTAAATATTGCGGTAATAACAGCAGGTCAAAAGTAGAAATTCTGCAGTAAGTAACCCCTGACTTCCTAGAATGTATTCACTTTCAACAAATGACAAATCAGAACTATGATGAAATATTCTTCATTTCTCTGGATGAAGGCAACTCCAAAGCAGTCTAAAGCTCAACAGCAAGCACAACAAAGCAGCACACTGAATTGTTATTCTATCCACCACAATGATCATTCAGTATCTTCACCATTTACCCATCAAGGTTGCAGTTTGACCACAAAGGATTTATAGGATTGGTAGCTACTCATCAAATCTGCTTCACCAGCCAAATCTGAGACATTGACCACTTAGAAAAACAAAGGCAACAGATGCATAGAAACACAATTGTCTCCACACTTGCCATATTTCATCCTCTAAGAACTGAAAGCCATCCAAATGCTATTCCATACAGTAAATTCCACCAAGTTCCATTGACTGATCTTCCTAGTACTCACTGGTAATCTAGCAGCAGCTCAATTCTAAAGTTGTCATGAGTGCTTTGAAGTTGTTCTAAGACCTTACGTCTTCCCATCTCTGTGACACAATCAGTCCTACATTGCTGGAGGATTGCTGCAATCACACAAATCTGGCCATGCACACAATTCTTATTACTATTGTTGAATCATTGGCAGCCATGCATTCAGGTGCCCAGACTATGGATTCTGGAATCCTCTCCCTAAACTTCTCCCCCAACCTCCCTCTTGCTCCTTCAAATAAACATTGAAACCTATCTCTTTGATAAAACTGTCCTAAAATCTCCTTTAGCGACTTGATGTCAGATTCTATTGGTAACCTGACTGTAAAGTGCATTTTGCTTCATATGTCAAGGCTTTCCGTGAAAATTAAATGACCCTGAGATGCAATTGTGCGAAAATCATCCATGAATTCATTTCAAACACATTACAGTATCAAATTCCGAATAATAACCAACAAAATTTAAACTATTTAGAAATTTAGGGAACTAGTCATTGAGTTGAAAGGCAAAGCAGAACCTGAAACGGTATTCATAACATGCATCATTCCTGTAATAAAATTATCTTGCGATCTCGTCAGTGAAGATTTGAGAAAGCCCGGCAATCAAATAAGTAAGGTCAAATATTCGTCTGAAGTCAACTTATTTTGATTAAAATGGTTGTGTAGATAAGAAATGTCGAATCAAACGCTTTGTTTCGCACATAACCAATGAGGTTCAAATTGAAGTGTGCTGCCACAGAGTGAAGCGTCTCCAAGATGCTAAAGAGCACAGGTTGCAGAGGACGCATTGCGACTGTCGCTCTATTCCGGCTCAGTGAATGGTATCTCCGAGCTGCAAATCAATGATCCTTGTTGGAATGTAACTGTGTTCACATCCCGTTGGCGTCAGCACACCTGATGAACGTGAAGACTATAACTAGACGAGCAAGGTGGAAGTGAACAGGAAAATAAAAGTTCTTTTTAAAACAAAAGAAAATTAGTAAGATTATATTTGTTATGCTTATTTGATATATCTCGGTGGCTCTATCGAACGTTTTAGTGAGCAGGTAAAGTCTGCGATCCTTTGTTGGTTGAAAATAAGCATTCAGTGCTCCTTATCTCTTCTCTCCGTTTCCCTATAATAAATGATCACCCATTAAATGAGCCCTGCTGTCATTTGATTTTCAACCAAGTCTGTGGACTGATCTGTAATTTTCTCTATTAATTACTGTCAAGAGTTACAGAACAGTCTATACCAAGCCATTTGATTTAGACAGATAAATGGCTCTTACCTGTTGGACTATTAGCAGAGGGTCTGAAAGATGCTCGCAACTGTAAGAAACAAGATACAAATATTTATAGGCACACCGGTATGAAAATAAACGCGAAGAGAAATATATGACAATGTTATAAGGCTTAAACTCAAGTCTTAGGTCGAATGAGTTGTCAGAAAAGTAGCAACTATAAACCAAGTTGATGGCCTCTCAAATGATAATGCACTGCAAATCCACAAGTCGTGAAGCATGAAGGTAATTCAGAACAATACCAAAGTCACCAGCCCTCCCCTCGCCCCAACACTATTTCTGTGATTGTGGCAAATTCTTACGTAGAAGATTGAGCAAGGAATCCAGACAGTACCAGACAGAACTGCACTTTTATAGGGACGTTCGGCCGAAGGGGTAATCTTTTGTAATTGGTTGGCTCCATTTTGCTCAGGAGGTTTGCTGTAATTTTTTATATCATCTGATATAATTAGAAATGCTTTATTGGCCTATTGGCCTATAAAATATTTCAACAATGTAATTCTACATCGATCAGCGGCCAGCCAACACTATCGCTTTCATCTTTTTGGCAGTGTACGGTGATTTTGATTTTTAAAAATTAATGGAGTTTTTTTCTGCTTTTGGAATGTTGCTGTATGGGTATTTCCAGGCATTTTTCAAACAGGATATTATTAGAATCTTAAGAAGATAACTATGACACAAAAACCAAAGCATTCAGTTATCATAGTTCAAAGTGTGATATTTTTAGCAGCTCTTATGTTTTCTGTTTAACACATTTATGGCTGGACCCAATCGTCTTTGTATTTCGTTTGGTATGCTAGACTGATGAGGGACTTGTGGAAATCTCACTGTGCATTCTAATATCACAGGTTGGGTGTCTTTTTCATAAACTATTATGTGCAAAGAAGTTTCACACACTGAGTAACCTTGATTGTCATTGCTGAGCATGTGGTACTGTTTTTTCATGTTGGCTACCACTGTTGATGATAATGTTGTAATGTTTCTGTTTTAAATGTGCTGACAGAGAACTGAGAACACATAATATATAGGGTGTAGTTTAAAGGAATGTTGAGCATCCTTGGAGTTGCAAAGAGTCTCTCCCAAAGCCATCCACATTTATTCCGAACATTTCAAGCCAATTTTAAAAAATAATAAATTGGTGTAAAGTATCAAGACTGGCATGCATTGCCATTTTGATAAAATCCTTTTAAATGTTTGCTCTCTGCAACAATATTTTTTTGACTGACTTTTACTTCAGACTCCCAGCCTCTACTGCATGCTACCTTATCTACTTACTTCTTTTACCTCCATGCATTTTTGGCCAGCTTTGTAATTATGTTTGGGAGTGTGCCTTGAGAGTCTCTTCAACTGAAGATCAAAATATTGATCAAATCCTGTGTCTGTTGCTTGAAGCCCCTTCATGAAGACTTTGCAGTAGCTGTGATTATGCAAAGATTTTAGTAACACTTTTGATATGAGCATGACATTTGATTCAGCACTCATTTTAACTTTGGTGAGAAAAATGTTATAAATTTTCAGCTGGCTGTAATCATATTTGGTACCATTCATATCACTTTGTAGGATGACCTACATTAATTACTGTGCAACCTTCATTTCTGTCCACTTTTTATATGCAATATCGACAGAATTCCATACTGATAAAAATACCTCAATGGATGCAGGATCAAAGATTGCTTTTGCATTTGCACTCAGGAATAGTCTAGCACTTTATACAGCAAAATCTGCTCTGTTAATAGTGCTCATTAAAAAAAAACACAAGGCCCACAAAGCCAAGTTATATCACTAGCACTAAAATTGCTTTAGTGTGTCTTCAACACCAATGCTCCACTAGATCCTTCTTTCCCTTCTCTTTCCTCTGCCCTCAGCTCTCCTTCCAAACCTCACCCTTTGTCATGTTTAAATTCTCTTTCTGATTTTTCACTTTCTGACCCTGAATCATCAGATCTCAACAAAGAACTTGGCTTTACTCTATTATACGTCCACCCCAGTGAATCATGTTCAGGATAATGCTGACCTCTTCTTCTACCACCTTGTAACCAAGTCTCTAGGAAGGATACAATACCAAATGCAGTCGACACTTTTTGCCCATCTTTAGAAGTCTTGCTCTGCCTGAGCCCCTCCCTCTGCCTCTTACTATCTCTAAACCTTTTCGTTGGGAACTGGTGTCATGACACCAGCCATTTTAATTTGATTTATCTCACTCACTCAAACTCATCTTCATCTGAATTTGCCACATTTATTTCTCTCTCAGATCAAGGCCTGCTTTCTTATTTAACTTACTGACTATAGTCGAGCTGTTGCTGTTGGTTGCTGAATCCCTTACTATCTTGTGGTAGATGAGTGCTAACTCTCGCATTTCCTCCTAGTATTCAGTGGATCATGGCTCCACCATCAAAGATTCAGCTATTGTTTTTCAGACTATTAGTGATTGAATTTCCTGTAGAGATCTTTTGCAAGGCATCAACCTCATAGCCTCTAAACTGCTACCTCTTCCTCATGATACTCAAATTAATCCTCTATGCTCAATGTTTCAACTCATGTTTCTGTTAGGAAATTTTTCTGGTTTTGATATCCAATTTTAGTTTTATTTCCCTTTTTCTATTGTCTTACTTTTATTTGCAGTTTTTCCAATACACTGTGCTATTGTTAACCTTTAGTTTCCCAGTCTGAATAGTTTCCTTTTCAATATAAATGTTTGGTTCCTACATGCCTCTAATCCCACCAAGTTGGCTTGAGAACTCTCCATTTCATATAAAACTAAATTCATCAGATTATAAGTTGCAAGAATTCAATCATGAATGTAGGCAATGCCTTTCACTCATAATCATACAATGAAATAAAGCACTATTGGTATCCTCAGTCAAGATTCCAAATCAGTTTACATCCCTTTTCAATTCTGAAACTCCCGACAACATACTCAGGAAAGCTCGAGATGCTTAAGGTGAGATGATTATCTTTTTAAATATGCCTTTCAACTTCAGGTAAGAGTGATAGTTCCAAAAAGTGGGGAAAAGGGAGTTGGTAATGAATTCCTGGCAATCACTTCATTTTGGAGAAGTGTTCACGTGACTTTAAGCATCCACTAGGTTGTGAGTTAAGAATGGTGAGAAACTCAAATAGAAACACATTTTCATGCCAAGTTGAAGATTATAACATCATTCATGAATGTTCACACAGCTAAGAAATGTATTTGTTTAAGGCATGCAAAAGTGAATTGGAACTCTCCCATGGACAGGTCATCTCTATCCTATTGGAAGTGCTGGAGAAGAAACTAAAACTCTTCATAAGGATATCAATTTTTACCAGAACCAAACAAGTCATTTAATGTGGTTGCATATGGGAATCTGTGGATCATCATACTGTCATGACTTGAAGAATTAGGGATTCACTGAGGTGTGTCTTGCTAGTGATTACCAGATCTTGAAAACACAGACAGTGTAGAATGATCTTTGAAGGATGCCGAAAGTTTTGATCAGGCATGGTGGCGAGCGGTGAATCCCTATTAGAGAACTATGAATGATTTGCACCCACATTTTTAACGCTAATAGCTGTCAGAATTATAATGTAGAATAAAAGTGTTTTGTTTGTCACATTTTAGCTGTGTTAGTTAGTTAATATGAAATTTAAATTTTTCTTTAGCTTGATGCATCAATCGCCTGTTACTTAATATGTGATCAATGCAATGACAATCAGGGGATGGTTATGTTCCCTTCTCCACCATGCTATCAGGCAATACATTTCACATCCTAACTGCTAGCCATGTGAAAATGAAAAGAAGTACTGCTTCATTTGTCAATTACCTTAAATCTATGCCGTCTGGTCTTGAATCTTCTGTCAATGGGAGCTGTTTCTCTCTGCCTTCTCTGACCAGACCACTTACGATTTTGAACGCTTCTATCAAATCACCTTTCAACCATTTCTTTTTGAAGAAGAGCTGCAACTATTTTTATCTGTCTATATGACTTAAATTCCTCACGGCCAAAACAATTCTAGTGAATTGTTTCTGCATTCTATCTAGCACCTCTACATCTTTTTGAAAAAGAGGTGTCCAGAGCTTGACACAAACATTCATTTGAAGGTGAACCAGTGTCATATGCAGGTTTAATGTATGTCCTTTTCTTTATATTACATGCCTGTACTAATGGAGCTCAGGAACCTGTAAATTTTATTAACTGGTCTTTCTAATTGTTCTGCCAACTTCAAGGACTTATGTAGACATACACCCATGTCTTGCTGCTCCAACACTACCTGTAAGTAAATATGCTTTATTTAATATAGTTTCTTTATGCTCTTTCCACAAAATGAATCATTTCATATTTCTCTCTGTTAAATTTCATCTGTTACTTATTTATGCATTCCACACACTTTTAAAGTGTGTTCTTTTAAAGTTCTACAAATAACTTACTCACTGTTCAAAAAGTTTCTGAGTTTTGTATTATCCATATATTTTGAAATTATGGTGGTCTGTTTCATTAATATGTATGTGGAAGAATAGGTCCTAACCTTATTCCCTGGAGGGTCTCCACTATATAGTGTATTCCAGTTCAAAAACAATCATTAAACACTATTTATGTTTACTCTAAGTCAACTAATTTGGTATCCCAGTTGCTACTGTCCCTTTTATTCCATTAGCTCTAACTCTGCTGACAGGTCTGTGGTGTGGCACCTTAATAAGTACCTTTTGGAAGTCCACAAATAGTACATTCAACAGTATGATTCTTATCAACCATTCCTGTTACCTGATCATAAAATTCAAGCAAATTAGTTAAAGATGACTTGCCCTTAACAAGTCTGTGCTGGTTTGCCTTAATTAATCCACATTTACCCAAGCAGTAAATGATTTAGCACTGAATTGTCATTTCTAAAATCTTCACCACGACCAATGTTGAACTAACTGGCTTACAGTTGCTGGGATAATCTTTGCACCATTTTTGAACAAGGGTGCAGTGCTTGCAATTATTCAGTCCTGTGGTACTCCTGAGTCTAGGAATAATTGGAAAACTATGATCACTGCCTACTCAAATGCCATTCTCACTTCATATGTGTCTTAGCTAGTCTGTATGTCTTATAGACTTTTAAGTACAGTCAGCCTGTCTAATACCACCCCCTCATATATTTTAAACTCTTTGAGTGCCTTAACTGGCTCCTGTTTCACCATGTCCTGTGTACCTTCTTCTTCCTTGCTAGAGAGAAATGCAAAATATTAATTTGATATCTCAGCTGTGCACCCTGCCTCCACACATAAATCAAATTGTTGATCTTTAATCAGCCCCATCCATCCCTTTTATTATTAATATATCTATCTATGGGGCCATTTAGCTTTCTTTTAATGTTAGTTGCCAGTCTCTTCTCATAGTCTACCTCTTCCTGGTAGAAGACACTAGTGGAATTCCAAAAATGTTAAATTATCAAGAAGCAAAGGAAGGAGAGGAAATAAATACAACAACTAAAGGAAAACAGCAAGAAAAACAAACAGAGCTAAAAGCCAATAATACTTGGGAGCTGATGTGCTGCATTCTACAATATTAAAGGAACTAATTCCAGAGAAAGCGGATACACTGATAGTTATCTTCTCCTTATTTAAGGAACATTGTAAATGTATTAAGGATGGTTCAAAAGAGGTTTAGTAACTGGATACCCAAAATGAGTTGGTTATACTACAAGAAAGCTTAGATAGATTGGATTTGTTAACACTGAAGTTTAGAAGAGTTCAAGGTGACTTGATTAAAATGCTGGATGATCTTGAAAAGTGGATGTAGAATGGAATTTTCTTCTTGTGTGTGAGTCAAAAAGTAGGAACCACTGTTTAAAAATTAGAGGTGCTCTTTTAGAACAGAAATGTGGAGATTTCTTTTCTTTTAGAGGGTTGGCAAATGCTTCAGCAGATGGTGGAGATGGGGTGATTGAACACTTTTATTGTAGTGGTGGATCAATTCTTGCTAGACAAGGGAATCAAAGCTAACTGGGAAAAGATGGAAATGTGAAATTTGGAACAACATAGGTCACACATGATCCTATTGAGTGTGAAGCAGGCTTGAGGGGCTGAATGGCCTAAATTGGGTCCTGGTTCATATTTGCTTATGTTCATTCAACAACACCCTCATCAACCTGGCTGAACATGTTCCTATATTGAACAACTTCTCCAGGATAAAAGTGTTGCTACGGCAACCTGCACTATTCATAGCTAAACCTCTCCTTTGCGGGTTATGTGTAGTGTTCTTCTTTTGACAGCAATAGCCAGCTCATGAACTTCATTCCTTTTTCTAGCACCTTATTGTTTGTATCAGTACTGCTTCCTCCTTTCACCCCAAACCGAACAATGTCATCTACTTTGCCTCCAATCTCCTACTGGTGCATCTGTGACTCTTTGTTTTCAAGGCACTCACTCAATCTCTACAAGATGCCTACTGATTACTACAGCCACCTTGGTTATGCTTCCCGCCAGCCATCTCTTCCTGTAAGAATTCTTTTATGTTGTTGTATTATTGTATTATGTTATTAGGTTGATGACTTTGGGTCTGTAGTCAATGGAGTTTAGAAAGATGAGGGGGGATCTAATTGAAACTCACAGAATATAGAGAAGTCTGGATTAAGTAGACTTGGAGACGATATTTCTACTAGTATGAGAGATTAGGGCCCAAGGGCACAACCTCAGAGTGAAGGGACAATCTGTTAGAACAGTGATCAGGATGAATTTCTTCAGCCAGAAGGTGATGAATCTGTGGAACTCCTTGCTGCAGAAGGTCATGTGTGTCATTGGTTGAATGTATTTATGAGAGAGATAGATAGGTTCTTCAAGGGGTTATGGGGAGAAAGCTGGAGAATAGGATTGAAAAATATATTGGGCATGATCGAACTTTGAACTGAATGGTACTCAATTCTGATCCTATATTTTATGGTCTAATGTTTTTCTCCCAGTTTTTCTGTTTCTTTTCTAGTGATGCAACTCTTGATTCTGGTGTTCTAGTTATGTCTCTTCTCTGAACTGACGAACACCTCCTGTAATGGCTAGTCCGACCCTCAGACCTGCACATCACCTGCTTCTGTTCTCATCCCTTCCCTACTTTCTCAGAACCATTAACCCTTTCATTTCACCAAGCTCCATTTTGTAGAGACCAGCATCTGCAATATCCGCTACCTATAGCAAGATGTCAGTGACAAACATGTTTTCCCTTTTTTCTATTGTCAACCTTCAGAAGGGAGAGTTCCCTCACTGACTCTCGAGCTCACTATAAAATCAGCCTTAACAATCACAGGTGGCTCAGTGATTAGCACTGCTGCCTCATAACACCAGGGATTCAAGTTCAATTCCTGCCTTGGGCTACTGTCTGGGTGGAGTTTGCATATTCTCCCTGTGCCTGCATGGATTTCTGCTAGGTGCTCCAGTTTCCTCCCATGTTCCAAAGATGTACAGGTTAGGTGGATTGGGCATGCTAAATTGCCCATGGCTTTCACGGATATGTAGATTAGGTGGGTTACAGAGGAGAGGGTTAGGGATGGGTCTGGTTGGGATGCTCTTCAGAGGGTCAGTGTCGATTTTTGGGCTGAAGGGCCTGTTTCCACACCGTAGGGATTCTAACCCCTATCCTGTGAGCACAAAAGATGTAGCAGCTTCCCTTTTACTTTCTTCCTTCTTATTGTCCAAGACCTAAAAGAGTCTAACCAAGTGAACCAGCGATTTACTTGTACATCTTTCAATTCAATATTCTGTACTCACTGCTCAAAACTCAATCTCTCTACAATGAGAGGGCCAAATGCAAGTTGGATAATTGCTTTCTGCAACACCTTTGTTCAATTTGTAATTATGCTGTCACACTTCTGGTCAGTTGTCAGTTAGTTATCTACTGTAGCCCTAAACTGACCATTCTGCCGTTAGCCTCTTGTACTGTTCCAACGAAGATGTAGGGAGCCATAAGAAACTACACCTCGTCTTTCCTTTTTGGCATTTTACAGCATTCCAGACTCACTATTGAGTTCAACAATTTTGAATCATTATTATTGCTTCCTTTTCTGTTTTCGCTCATTCATAATGCAACCAAACAAGTTAAGTATCAACCCTTAACTCATTCAAAACATACTACTATAAGGCCGTAAGAATGGGAGAGGCTCCTAGTTCGTGATGGAGGGAAATTTCATACACTATCACTATCCATAGGCAGATAAAACACTGTCACTACCTATATAAAGTTGATAGCTATTCATTGCTCCAGACTGTGACATGTGTGTAAAAGTGCAAATGCAAAATATTGATAGTGCTGTTGAAGTAAGAACAAAGAATGCTTGAAAATTTCAGCAGGCCAGACAACATTTAAAGCAAGAAACAGAGATAAAATAAATGGAGTACCTGCCTGATCATTTGAATTTTTCCAGCACTCTTTGTTTTTATTTAAAAGTGCATATTGCCACATTGACTTGAAACCCCTCAATGACCTGTAACACATCACTACAATCTTCCATTGTATAAGACTCTTTTCCTCTTGCTCTTTCTTCCTTTCCCTATCTTTCCTTATCACTGCAATGCCTTAACACCTATTACATCTCTATAAAATTTTCCAGTTGGTATCAAACATTAACACTGTTTCTGCATCAACAGATGCTGCATGATCAGCTGAGCATTTTCAGCATTTTCTGTAACAGGTCAGATGTGTAGAATTTCAAGCCAACTTTTGCTGTGCAAAATTAGAATAGTTGCATTATATCATGCACAGTGATTTGTGAAGATCATTGAATCTATTGAACCTGATCTACCCTTCTGTTAGATTTTAACTGATATGTATTTCTCCTAGTGTCCAGGGATGTGCAGGCTAGGTGGGTTATGTTGCAAAGTTGATTACAATCATCGTTAATTGGAATGCAGGATATTAGAATTTGATGTTTGTAATATGAAAGAGGAGAAGAGTGCATGATCCTTTTAAAAGCTGATGTGCTTTTTCTAGGCTTGGTGAAAAAAAAAGGTCTGCAGATGTGTGGTTGCCAACCCAAGCAATCCTCTGTTTGTTGTTATGGCAACTAGTTTGAATATCAGCCAATTAATTTAAACCAGACACTTAGAGACTGAAAAACAATTGAATTTAAATCTGATGGTTTTGACAACTTAGGACCAATCCTATTGTAAGAAACGGACAGGTCAAGGCTAAAAAAACAAGGGCATTTGGAAAATCAGCAGAGACCCAACTGCCATCTGAAATGAGAGTGAATTGTCATCTGAAGAGTAAATATGTTGCTCTCACAGAAATCTTTAATCTCTCTGATTAAACACCATCCAAAATATACTATGGTACTCTTAGCTAATATTCCTGGCTTTGATTCCAGCCTTGGGTGACTGTTTATGTAAATTTCAGACATTGTTCCTGAGTCTGTGTGAGTTTGTTTTGGTCTCCTTCTACAGTCCAAAGATGTGCAGATTAAGTGGATTGGCCATGCTAAATTGCTCATAGTGTCTAGAGATGTGCAAATTAAGTGGATTAGTCACAGGAGATGTTAGGATTACCCAGATAAGGTGGGGGTATAGGTGTGGGTGGGATGCTTCGAAAGGTTGGTGTGGACTTGATGGGTTGAATGGCCTGCATCAGCACCAAAGGGATTCTATGTTTCACACCGCAGGGATTTTATGTTTAAGTGTTTTACCCCCTGTCTCTTGACATTTTACCTAACTAAAAGTAGCTCAGTTTAGAGCAGAATTCAGAAGAGCATTCAGGAAAAATGATAAACTTTTAAGGTGTCCCTGCAGAGATTCCCTTAGATATCTCAAGGCATGTCACTGATTTTGATATGAACATAAAACTATGGGGCTCATAGATAAGGTGAATGCAAGGGTCTTTTCCCTAGGATGGGGGTGTCTAAAACTAGGGGGAATATTTTTCAGGTGTGAGGAGAAAGATTCAAGTAGAACAAGGGGCAGCTTTTTGCACAGACAGTGGTTTGTGTATGGAATGAACTGCAAGAAGAAGTGATGGATTCAGGTACAGTTACAACATTGAAAAGACATTTTGATAAATTCATGAATCGGAAGGTTTAGAGGGATATGGACAAAGCACAGGCAGGTGGGACTAGATTAGTTGGAGTACATGATTGGCATGGACTGGCTAGACTGAAGGGTCTGTCTCCATGCTGCATGATTCTACAGCTATATGTTTGCAAAAGCCAAATGTTTCAGATCAGTTGTTTGGGGGGTGGGTGGTTGCATGCAGGAGGGTTATTGGCAACCCATTTCATTATTAAAATAATCATCTGTTGTGAGAGTCTGTCATCAGATTTGCTTTCCATATGACATCCAAGGTGTGAGCAGCTGTCAATTTAAATGCCTCTATTACTTTTCAGGGTCCAAGAATGGGTATCTTTATGTGACTATTCAAGAAGGCAGCTCGCTTTTACCTCTCCAGAATGAGGGATGTGCTTAGCTTTCTAGTCAATATCTCAATAAATAAATATGAAATTTAGCTCAAGATAAAATTGGGACAAATTAGCTGGAAATTCATGCCATGGTGATGATGTAATTAAAGCTGTACACCATTACGATATCCAAACATTTCAGCTAATACTGCAATTGGGGAGTTAGGCCATAAAGAGTTGCATTGTGCATAACTTATAGAACCATAGAGACAGAAGTCAGCCATTCAGCCCCTTGAGCCTGTTCTACATTCAATGGAGTCATGGCTGACCTGTGACCTAAATCTATACGACTGTCTTTGACCCATATGCCTTAATAACTTTGCTTAATAAAATTCTATCTCAGATTTGATGTGCTGTTGGACTGGGGTGGACAAGGTTGAAAGGGGCTGAGATCTGAAAGCTTGCATTTTCAAATAAGCCTGCAGGACTATAATCTGGTGTCATGTGATTTTTGATCTTATCTCAGATTTAAAATTAACAACTGATTAAGAATCCACTCTCAGTTCTAAACCTCTATCACGCATGGTGTGTAGAAGTGCTTCCTAACAATGTCCCTGAACACTTTGGGCCTTAATACTTACGCTTTGTCTCCTAGTTTTAAAATCCTCAGCCAGTGGAAATAGTTTATCTAGACTGTCTTTCCCTGCTAATAACTTGAAGATTTCAATCAGATAATCTTCTAAATTCGAGAGAAAACAGGCCCAATTTGTGTAATAACATTGTGTAGACCTGGATGAACACAGCAGGCCAAGCAGCATCAGAGGAGCAGGAAGGCTGACGTTTTGGGCCTAGATCCTTCTTCAGAAAAAATTTCTGAGGGGATTGTGGAGGCATTTGTGGAGATCTTTCAGGAATGCCTGGAGTCAGGGAGTGTCCCAGAAGACTGGAAAATGCCTAATCCAACATCCCTGTTTAATAAAGGAGGAAGGCAGATGACAAGAAGCTATAGGCCAGTTAGCTAAACCTCAGTTGATGGTAAGCTTTGAGAGTCCATTATTAAGGATGAGATTACTGAGTACTTGGAAGTTGCATGATAAAATAGGGCTGAGTCAGCATGGCTCTATCTTTGAGTTGATAACGCACAAGTTAAATAAAGGGGAGCCAGTGGATATGTTCAATTTAGATTTCCAGAAGGCCTTTGAACTGCACAGGAGGCTACTAAATATGATAAGAGCTCATAATGTTAGAGGTAAAATACTGGCATGGGCAGAAGATTGGTTGACTGGCAGAAGGCAGGGAGTGGGAATAAAGGGGTCTTTTTCAGGCTGGCAGCTGGTGATTAGTAGTGTTCCATAGGGGTCAATATTGGGACCATAACTAAGCATGTTATACTTTAACAATTGGGACAAAGGAACTGAGGGCATTATTGCCAAGTTTGCAGATGACAAAAAGATAGGTGGAGGTACGGTAGCATTGAGGAAGCAGGGAAGCTGTAGAAGGACTTATGCAGGCCAGGAGAGTGAGCAAAGAAATGGCAGATGCAATACGATATGGGAAAGGGCAGAGTTATGCACTTTACAATGTTAGCATTCATTTCAAGAGGGCTAGAATACAAGCGCAGAGATGTACAGCTGAGGCTGTATAAAATAATGGTCAGGCCACATTTGGAATACCGTGAGCAGTTCTCGGCCCTGTATCTAAGGAAAGATGTGTTGGCTTTGGAGGAGCCAGAGGAAGTTTACAAGAATGATCTTGGGGATGAAGGGCTTGATATATGAAAACAGTCGAGGACAGTGGGTCTGTATTTGATGGAGTTTGGAAGGATGGGAAGAGATCTCAATGAAACTCACAGAATACTGAGGCCTGGAAAGAGTGGATGTGGAGAAGATGTTTCCATTAGTAACAGAGCTTGGGACCCAAGGGCACAGACTCAGAATGAAAGGATGACTCTTCAAAATTGAGTTCAGGAGAAATTTCTTCAGCCAGAGACTCGTGAATCTGTGAAACTCATTGCTATATAAGTGTGTGAAGACCACATCATTGAGTGTATTTAGACAGAGATAGCTAGGTTCTAGGGGATCAAAGGTTGTCGGAGAATGGGGTTGAGAAACACATCAGCCATGGTCAACTAGTGGAGCAGACTCAATGAGTTGAATGGCCTAATTCTACATTTTATGGTCTTATGGTACATTTTTGCCACTATATCTATAGCCTGAATTAAACCAACAAAAATCGATTCAAAACATAACCCTGTTTCTCTATCCATAAATGCTGCCAGACTTGCAGGTTTTTGATAGCATCTTTATGCTTTTCTTTCATATTTTCATCATCTGCAGTTTTACAAAATTTCATTATTAGTCTTATTTTAGTCCAACTATTGTCAATGGTGGATTTGTCAGGCACTCAGACTGAAAAATAATGGCTTATTTATGGTCCACACTCAACTTTCGGCTGGAAGGCCAATGAAAGGACTATTAAGGCTATGAAATGTCACTCCATCAGTCCTAAACAATTTCTCAATATTTTCTTTTCCAAATCCCACATAGAGTCTGAGTGAGCAACATTCCCACTTCTAACCTTATGATGGAGGGTAGGTCATCGATGAAGCAACTGAAGACGGTTGGGCCTAGGACACTAACTTGAAGAACTCCTGCAGCGATGTCATGGAGTTCAGATGACTGACTTCCAAAAACCACAACTGTCTTGCTACATGCCAGCAGAGAGTTTGCCTCCGATTCCCATTGATTAATAAAGTGCACACCATAGGTACTTGGACAGGCCAAGTGTAATCCTACACTATACCTAATAAAGATTGGAGGTGTCTGCGCTGCACACACTTGGTCTGCAATTTACACTCACCTTTACACATGTGAGGATTCCAACGAATAGGATCCTGCTCACCTGGGTGGAATCTTCCTGGAACATAAGACATTTGCAGGGGACAGGAGGCAAGGAAACCAGAGATCAGATGACGGATCAGCTGTTTGGATAATAGTAATACCACTCAGGACCTATATATACACACAACACACACACACACACACACACACACACACACATGTAAATGCACACACATGTACAGGCAAACATACACTCATACATACGCACACTTCATCTGCCACTTGTACTGAAATGGATTAGGAATCTGGAACAATTTTCTGGAAAATTGATCACTACAGTGATACAAACAGAAAGAAGCAAAAACAGAACTTAAACAAGCAGTTAAGTGATTCAGCTCAGCAGAGACAATAAGGAACAATGAAAGTACAACATCTACAAGGTGCAATAAAAAGGCAGCAATAACCAGGAGCATCTCAGCAATACACAGCTATAATCATGAGTCAATGCTAGAGGAAATGATTGCTGTCATCCATTAGCCTGTCAGCTGGTATTAAGCTGGCAGGATGATAAATGTCTTATTGCTGACAGGTCAGTGAGCACAGGACTGTGTAATGCATCGTCCATGGTTATAATCTTGATGGTTATTGAAGATGTGATTGGTAAAGATGCCAGGCTGGTGATACGGAGAACATATGGCAATGTGTCTGCAGGATCTAGCACTTTGCAGCTTGGAGTTGAATCTTAGGCTTAGCATCTCTCCTGCTTTGCTCTGACTGTAGCTCTTGATCTTATTGAGGTGCCTTGATAAAACCCTTGATATGTTTGTGTTAGAATTTGCTTTATTGTTATATGTACTCACATGACTAAAATGAAAATTTACAAGTCACCATTTACAGTGCCAACTTAAGTACACAGGTAATTAAGTACAGATTAGTAATTACAAACTCTTAGGGAAAAGAAATTTCAAAAAATAAAGAAATAGAAGAAAATAATAGTCCTTCCAACCCAATCCACACCAGCACCTAGCCTCCAGACCACACTCACACATACACACACTTCATCTGCCACTTGTACTGAAATGGATTAGAAAAGAAAAGACTGTGACCAGCGGTGTGCCATAAGGATCGGTGCTGGGTCCACTGCTTTTCATTACTCATATAAATGATTTGGATGTGAGCATAGGAGGTATGTTCAGGGGACATCAAAATTGAAGATGTAGTAGTCAGCAAAGAAGGTTACACTGGTGTACAGTGGGATCTTGATCAGATGGGCCAGTAGGCGAGGAGTGGCAGATGGAGTTTAATTTAGATATATGTGAGGTGCTGCATTTTGGAAAGGCAAATCAGGGCAGGACTTATACACTTAATAGTAAGGTGTTGTGGTATTGCTGAACAGAGACCTTGGGATGCAGGTTTATACCTCCTTGAGAGTAGAGTCGCAGATAGATAAGCTAGGGAAGAAAGCATTCAGTATGCTTGCCTTTATTGGTCAGTGCATTGATTATAGGAGTTGGGAGGTCTTGTTGCAGCTGCACAAGATGTTGGTTAGGCCACTTTTGGAATACTGCATGCAATTCTAGTCTCCGTGCTATAGGAATGATGTTGCTGAACTTGAAAGGGTTCAGAAAAGATTTAAAAGGACGTTGCGAGGGTTGGAGGGTTTGAGCAACAGAGAGAGGCTGCATAGACTGGGGCTACTTTCACTGGAGATCAGAGGCTGAGTGGTGACATTATAGAAGTTTATAAAATCATGAGAAGCATGGATTGGGTAAATAGACAAAGTCTTTTCCCTGGGGTGGGGGAGTCC
This sequence comes from Stegostoma tigrinum, assembly GCF_030684315.1. Lineage (NCBI taxonomy): Eukaryota > Metazoa > Chordata > Chondrichthyes > Orectolobiformes > Stegostomatidae > Stegostoma > Stegostoma tigrinum. The sequence goes on along the minus strand of NC_081375.1, from coordinate 45,495,604 downwards.
AAAACTAGAGGGCATAGGTTTAAGGTAAGGGGGTAGATTTAAACGGGATCTAAGTAACAACTTTTTCAAATGGAGGGTGATATATGTATGGAATTATCTGCCAGAGGAAGTGGTAGAGGCTGGTACAATTACAACATGTAAAAGGCATCTGGGTGGGTATATGAATAGGAAGGGTCTGGAGGGATATGGGTCAAATGCTGGCAAATGGGACTACATTCATTTTCGACATATTGTCAGCATGGATGAGTTGGACCAAAGGGCCTGTTTCCATGCCGTACATCTCTATGACTCTATGATTTCAACTGGACAGACCAGATGAACTCCAGTACAAGGGTACTATTTCGCTGTCAACTTGAAAGACAATGAACTGCACACTGAGAGATGTTCCTTATGTCGCCTACTGCGAACTGAAAGAATCCCATGGCATGAATGTTCAAAATAACAATGACATGCAACAGCAGTGCATTCTGTGACCTGGATTCGAGGCTTGAGTTCTAACTTTAGCAAGTCACATAGTTCACTGATAAATTCCTTGATGAAGCGAACGTGTTTGAGAAGTTGCTCCTTGGTCAGTAAGGAGAAAAGTCGATTTGATTGGAGACATTGTCTGCGTGAGACTGAGACAAAGGCTGAGTGATAGTATCTGGAAATGTGGTTCAAAATGGGAATTCAAGCCAGAGTGGGGAAACATGGAAGTGAGGATTATCAGAGTTAATGGGAACTGCAGATGCTGGAGAATCCAAGGTAACAAAGTGTGAAGCTGGATGAATACAGCAGGCCAAGCAGCATCTCAGGAGCACAAAAGCTGGCGTTTCGGGCCTAGACCCTTCTCTGATGAAGGATCTAGGCCTGAAACGTCAGCTTTTGTGCTCCTGAGATGCTGCTTGGCCTGCTGTGTTCATCCAGCTTCACACTTTGTTATCTTAGTGAGGATTATCTACTTAGCTACGATCTTATCGATAGTGGAGTAAACTTGATGAATTGAAAGACCTACTTCTTCTCATGGACGTTGCTGATTATTAATCTGAGCTTCTCACAGTACTGGCTAGACAACCCATATCCAAGTTTTAGAGCTCCCAGGCTTCCTGGAGGGTTTTCAATTCCATTACATGCATATTATTCAACTTTGTGAGAAAATGAGATGCAGTTATGATCCTATGTCTAAAATTTTTGAGTGATTAATTAATTACAATGTTGCTTCTCCATGTGTTACCAGTTGTTTGGGAATACATACTTACATCTAAAAATTATATGGGAAATACTGGAACATTTTGCACTATTTGAACATTCTCTAGTTTGAAAAAGTGTTTATACAAGCTGAAGCCAATGTATGCTGTAAGCCATCAAATTCTGTGAAAATCAGGTGACTCAAAGAAACAGCTACGCAAAGTTTTAACGAGCTAAGAGATGTGTTTATTGACTTAGTTACTGGAAAAAAAGATCTTTGAGAGGACTAGGGGCCTATTTGCTTGAAGTTGCCCAGCAACCCTCAATGGACTTTGGGGTTCTTTTCTCCAAACCAAAGGAGTTAGAATAAAGAAGGCAGGCTTGATGCAACAGGCTTCTCCTGAAATTCTGTGCTCAATAGAAGTTTCTGGAAACCAATTCAGTTTCCAAATGCAACCATTTTATCGAGCTGGAAGTTATGGACCAAAACCAATTCTCAGAGACTCAAGTTCAAGTTGATCTGACTCAGAAAATGACATCTACAATCAATCTACAGTTGTCGCCAATTCAGCTCAATTAAAGGAAATCTAGCAGATGGAAGAAATTATCACATTTTATCCTTTGTTTCCAAACTCTTGCCCCTTAGTTTTTATTTGTTTTTGCCTTCTTGAAATTTTAGGGTTTTGGTTTGTGATCGGTAATTTGGTGATTTTCAGGTGGTTTGAATCACCGCCAGATCCCTGGTTCTGACACGAGACTTATTTCGGAATGTGAAATGAAGAAGGCAGCAGATAGGTATTTCAGGGCTAAAGAATCTCTGCGTTTACTAAACACAAAAGGCAAGTATAATGTAAGAAATAAAGGCAATTGTAATAAGCAGTGAAATTGACATAATCAACTCTACAGAAGACAGTAATTAAATACACTATTAAACCAAATACAGGTTAAACACTATTAAAACTAAACAGCAGTGTTAATCATAGAAAACTTTAATCAGGCTTCCTACCCTTGGCGTTCCCTGCACTGTCACCACCTACCTTCACCTCCCTAAGTTGGAAACTTGGGGCCTCAGGGGTTTAAACTCACCACTGGGAAAAAAATGCAATTTTGAAGTACAGCTGGCTGTTGCCACTTGCCATACCCAATGCTTCAATGATGACTTTGGACTGTGTAGGCCTTCAGTGTGGGTTGAGTCCGCTGACGTGGGAGGACAGGTATTGGATTTATCAGTTGAGTACTAGGATTCCTTACTTTCTGGTGGTTGTGTGTGCTGGATCTCACAAATTTGATGGAGTTGTTTGAGGAAGTTATCAAAAAGGTTGATGATGGCAGAGCAGTCGACGTTGTTTATTTGGATTTAAGTTAGGCCTTTGACAACGCAAGGTAGACTACTTAGTAAAGTTAGATCACATGGAATTCAGGATGTGCTTGCCAATTGTATACATAATCGGCTTAATGGCAGGAATCAGGGAATCATGGTGGAGGGTTGGTTTTTGAACTGGAAGCCTATGACCAGCAGTGTTGCACATGGATTAGTGCTGAATTCTCTTTTGTTTGTCATTTATATAAATGATTTAGCTGAGAATATAGAAGGCATGGTTAGTGAGTTTGCGAATAACACCATAGCTGGTGACATTGTAGACAGTGAAGAAGGTTTGCTAAGATCACCAAGGGATCTTGATCAAACGGGTCAATGGGCTGAAAAGTGGCAGTTGGATTTTAACCTGACAAATGCGAGTAATTGCATTTTGGTACAACAAACAAGGGTAGGGGTTATAAAATTAATGGTAGGTCCTTGGGTTATAGAAAAGAGGGACCAAGGGTGCAGGTACATAATTCCTTATAGTTTGCATCACATATAGACAGGATGGTTAAAAACACATTTGGCGCACTTGTCTTCATTGCTCAGTCCTTTTGAGTATAGATGTTGGGATGTTATGTTGGGGTTGTACACTACATTGGTGAAGCCTCTTCTGGTATACTGTGTCCTGTTCTGGTAGCCCAGTTATAGGAAGGATATTATCAAGCTGGAGAGGGTTCAGAAGAGATTTACCAGGATGCTGCTGGGTATGGAAGGTTTGAGATTTAAAGAAAGGCTATATAGGCTAAGACTTTTTCCACTGGAGTATGGGAGGCTGACACGTGACATGATAGAAGTTTATACAATAATGAGAGATATAGATAGAGTTGATGGTAGCTGTCTTTTCTCTAAGCTGGGGAATTTCAAGACTAGGGGACACATTTTTAAGGCAAGGGGAGAGAGATTTTACAAAGGCATAGAGGCAATTTTTTTATACAGAGGGTTGTTCACGTGTGGAATGAACTTCCTGATGAAGTGGTGGATGCAGGTACAATTACAACGTTTAAAAAGCCATTTGGATGGACATTTGAATAGGAAAGATTTGGAGGGATATCAGTCAGGAGCAGGCAGCTGGGACTATTTTACCAAGGGATTATGTTTGGCATGGACTGGTTGGACCAAAAGGTCTGTTTCTATGCTCTATAACTATATAACTCTATAATTCTCTGACTCAGAATGTTTCTGAGACTTTGTGGTGTCAGTCAGGACAGTGGTTTTGGAGGTTGTTGGCACTTAGGTCTGCTGGTTGTAGTTGGTAGCTGTCAGTGGGCTCAGAACAGGCCTGTGTTAGAAGGTTTCAGAAATGCTGTCAGAATCCCTCTTCCAGAGAGACCTCTTGGAAATTGCTGCCAGAATTACCTGTTGGAATTCTTCTGCTGGAGATCATTGTTTAGAACACCCCCTGGGGAATAGCCGCTAGGGGAATTGTTCTCAGGATGATAGCTGCCTGGGATCTCTCTTCAGGAGATAGCTGTAGGGATAGCTCTCGGGCACATAGCTTGTTAGGATGCCTCTTCTGGACTTTAGCATGAGGATAACTCTCAAGGAGATAGCTCTGTCTCAGGTGAGATAGGGACTTGCAATTATACTAAATCTGCACTTGCCATTATGTCACTGGTGAACACAGTTGGCTTCCCAGCAGCTAACAAGTATGTGCAATTATATTTTGATCGAAGTTGTCCGATATCTATATATGTTGCATAATACTTTGGCTGTAAAAGTTAGTTCCAGTCTGGAGTGTGAGGTCTGATCGATTGTTCTTTTAGGATGCAGGTGTAAGTTAGAATTCTGAGTAATACAATGGTTCAGGCAATTATTTCTGTGAATGTGAATTTTTTCCAGAGCTCAGCCCAGCCACCCCTTTCTTTGAAAAGTTTTTGACAATCCAAGTATTGCAGAAAATGTGAATTTTTGCTCACTCCTACATAATAAATCATAATTTCTGGATAAGCTTGTCCTGTTTATGTTGTATGAGTATGTCTGTGTGTGTGTGGGATTAAGGCATAGAGTTTTAATTCTGGATCAGAGCCAAGGTATTATCTAGAGTTTGCCACTTGCTTTAAGAGTAAGTTTTGTTCATTAAAAAAACTGATTATTTTAAGATTATTAAAGAAGCCTAATTCTTGTAGCCTGGACGGTAATATTTAAAGAGAAGCAATTGGTCATTTTGATAACTGAATCAACACATTTACACTGACAGTGGGTCTGGTGGAATAATGGGAATTGACTTTCAGCACATTCATCAGGTCACATTCATAATAAGCTGTTTAATAATTCTTGAAGTACAATTTTACTACCTCTTTGGTGGCTCTTGATCGCCTATTTGCCTTGCTTCTGTTTCTCTCATTTGCTTAATGGTACATACACAAGCATTTAAATTTCAATTCGCTGCTCCATCATGAATGTGAAAGTAAAATACCTAAGCAAAGGTGTATGTTTTAAGTAATTTTATGAATGTATGTGAATAGATATTTTGTGCATACTTTGTGTCAGTGCTTTAACAGACCAGGAGTTCTACACCCAAGTCGTATTCTCATCTCTCATTCACAAAGCCCTAGTCTCACTCCAGGATGCAAGATCAAAAATCAAAAATCAAAAATATCAAAAATGACACTCCTTGATGTGACCAAAAGTGCTACAATGCTGCTGGAAGAGCTGCCTTTAGAATCAGACGTTAAACTAAGATCCTATCAGCTTGCTCAGATGGATGCAAGATATGCCACGTTCTATTTTAAAGAATAGGTTGGTTATTGACAATTTTCTATCCAATATTTATCCATCAATCAATGTCACAAGAAAGAAAGTTATTTGCTATGACAGCTGTCACTTTGCTGTTGGTGGGACCTTGCTGTTTGCAAATTGGCTGCTGCATTTCCTTCAATACAACAGCAACTAAATTTCAAAGGAAGTTCATTGTGTGCAACGTGCTTTGAGCTGCCTATGGTTGCAAGCCGCATTATGTATATCTTTTCTTTCTTAATTTTGGATCGCTTTCACATCTGAGAGAGCAATGAAAGTGGCCCAGAATCTGACAATATTCATTTGGGGTTTAACAGTAATTTGTGGGAATTCTAAGGGTCTGGGAAAACAAGAAGGTGGTGGTCAGGGTCAGGAAACACTGAAGAGGGAGGTTGTGCGAACACAAGCAGGCCCTGAGAGTCCTATAGGAAATTGCAATTGCAGAGTAAAATGATCCCAAGATTGGCCTCTATTTGAAGTGGAGTTGAATGGGTGGCAGCAGAGGAAGGGAGACTTGGTCTAATCTGAGGGCGGGAGCTCATTGGAATATAATTGTCAGGTTCTAGATGCAAATCAAGTATCTCCGAGAAAACCAAGATAACAAAGTGTGAAGCTGGCTGAACACAGCAGGCCAAGCAGCATCTCAGGAGCACAAAAGTTGACGTTTCTGGCCAAGACCCTTCATCAGACCCTCGCTGATGAAGGGTCTAGGCCCGAAACGTCAGCTTTTGTGCTCCTGAGATGCTGCTTGGCCTGCTGTGTTCAGCCAGCTTCACACTTTGTTATCTTGGATTCTCCTGCATCTGCAGTTCCCATTATCTCTCTCCAAGAAAACCAATGCTTTTGGGTCAACTCCATATTAGGCAGCCTGGAAGGCCCTCAAGCCATTGGATGGTTAATGCATGGTTTGTGGAGGAGATCAACTTCAGACAATGGGGAAATCAGAATAACAGCAGAGCAGGATGATTTTACAGAGGTTGGAGAATAACACATACCACCCTTAGAATCACAAGAATGCTCATAAATTTTTGATAGTTTCCTGGTCACAGCATGTCCAGTGCTAACTCTTCCAAACTAATGTTCTGTAATGGCAAACCATATCCTATGCACATCATAATACCCCAATTGTAGATTTAATAGGCATACCTGATTCTCCAGTTGCTCAGTGACGTGCCCAGCGAAAAGATTGTAGCAGCCACCGTGATAGTGGCAATAATTGTCCTTGCCATTTTTAATTCCGGGGAATGGGAAAACTCAAGATTGACCTCCCTCACTGCTGTTTACATGAGTCATTACCTAAATGATGGATCAGAAAAGGATCATTGTTTATAATTAATAGTGAAATTTCCTTGAAGTAGCACCTAAAGAGCGTCACTAAACTGACAACCCTCACAGGATAAAAGGAACTTCAATTCCTACTGAATCGCGTTAGGAAACCGTAAGCTGTACATGCTCAGAAAGTATCAATTTCATGTCTGAAACTCTACCAACACATACAATGCACAATTGTGATGAGTACCTCTTAAATAGTACTGGAAATGCAATGTTTCAGTGTATTATCCAATTTTGAGAGACAAATGGAAACTTGAGAAAAAGCCTTAGTCAAAATGTAAATGCAATCATGTCATTATGAAATTTGTGCTTTCCTATGATTGGAATCCTTAGCTACAATGGAAGAGTGTACCACCAACAAGCTCACATTCATGTCCCATTCATACTGGTTTCTGGACTGCTTCCATTTGTTCAGTGCATTTCTTGGGGCATTGCTTGTTTTTACAGCAAACGAAAAGAGACAACGTATTTAAAGTTTATGTAGGTGACGTGTAAGATTCTGGTTTGCACTCAGTAATTTGTTGATTTTAGTTGGTTCAAATCACCCCCAGATTCCTGGTTCTAGACACTGGACATATTTAGGAATGTGAAATGAACAAGGTAATTGACTGGTGTTTCAGGACAGGTGGATTTATTTGAATGCAAGAAAAAGTAAGTATAATACCAGAAAGGAGACAGCAAGACCTGCAGATTCTGGAGTCAGAATCAATACAGTGTGGAGCTGGAGGAACACAGCAGGTCAGGCAGCATCAGAGGGGCAGGAAAGTTCATGTTTCAGGTTTACACCCTTCAATCAGCATAAACAGTCTGGGGCCAGTACAGATACCAAACATTCAACTTCAATCAAAAACCATTTCACATACTCTTGACAATCGGAAGCCAATCAACTTCAAAAGAAAACACCAGGAACACAATAGACAACTCCGATTTGAGGGGAGATAACCACACAGACAGTCTGTATAACTGCTAGCCCTGATCTGATCGGAGGTGAGAGCCTTTTACAACAACAAGGTTCTGAAGAAGGGTCTAGGCCCGAAACGTCAGCTTTCCTGCTCCTCTGATGCTGCTTGGCCTGTTGTGTTCATCCAGCTCTAAGCATTGTTATCTCAGATTCTCCATCATCTGCAGTTCCTACTATCTCTGAAGTTTCTGCACCAACAGCTTTCCCACAGAATATCCTGATGAAGGATGTAAACCCGTAATATCGACTTTCCTGCTCCTCTGAAGCTGCCTGACCTGCTGTGTTCTTCCAGCCCCACACTGTATTAACTATAATATGAGAAACATGGGTAATAACACTAAGCAGTGAAATTAACATTATCAATTATACTGAGGACAGTAATAAAATAAATTAAACACAGATTAAGCACTATTAAAAAAAAACATCAGTTTCACTCACAGAAACTACTCAGGCTTCCTAACCTTGGGGTTCCAGGTACAGGCACTTCCCATCTCTCACTCCCTGCTAGCCACGTCGGAACAGGAGTTTCACTCACCAATGATGAAAATATAGTATAATTGTGCACCTGGTTGCTGAGGTTCTCGCAGTTGGATCCCTTGATCAGAACAGGTCCATGTCTAAAAGCTCTTGTTCGAATAATTTGAATAATGGTTCCATGCAGCCATCTCTGTGTTTGTATATTTTTCCCAGAGCTAAGCCCTGGTGAACCCTTTACTTTTAAAAAGTTTTGAGAAGTCTAGAGCTTGGTTCAGTATTTTAGATGATGGGGGACTTTTGCTCAATCTTACACATGGGAGTTCATAAAAATTGTTTTGTGGCATTTGGGCATCACCATCAAGGCCAACATCGGTTGGCTATCACCAATTGCTTTTGAACTTAATAGCTTGGTAGCCATTTCAGAGGGCAGTTAAGAGTCAACTACATTGCAATAGGCCTGGAGACACATGTTGGCCAGACTGGGTAAGATTTCCTTCCCTAATGGGCATTAGTTACCCATATGTTGCTTTACAACAATCAATGATAGTTGTTACATTGTTACAGAGGTTAACATTATATTTCAGATATTTTGTTAATCAACTGAACTTATTAATTAGTTAAATTCAAAGCTCAGCAGCCACAAGGGTGATATCACAAATAGCTCACAAATATTATATATTCAAAATTGCTACTTGGCCAGTGAAGGAAATCCAAGGAATCAGAGCCCGGAAGCTATGGGCTGGTCCTGTCAGTTTTGAGGATTTGTAAGGACCAGCGTTCAATCCAAATACACTTTCTGGATGGCAGAAATTTTCAGTGTAGCCGAGTTACACTTCTGGTCTAGGAATAATCAAATTGTTACCTATGTACAGCAACTAGCTATTTCAAATATGGACAAAATGTTGAATACCAGAGGTGAAACAAGAGTGCAGCCCTTGATATTGGAGCCACATTTGACCAAGTGAGGCATCAAGTAGCCCTAGCAAAACTAAAAGCAATGGGCATGAACGGGAAACCTCTCTACTGGTGGTGTCATACCTGGCACAGAGGAAGATAGTTGTGTTGTTGGAGATCAGTCATCTCAACTCCAGGACATCACAATAGGAGTTCCTCAGGGAAGCATCCTAGACTGACCCATCTTCAGTTGTTTCATCAATGACCTTCCCTCCATCATAAGATCAGAAGTGGAGATGTTCACTAATGACTGCACAATGTTCAGCAGCATTCGTGACTCCTCAGACACTGAAGCAGTCCGTGTTCAAATAAAACAAGATCTGGACAACATCCAGGCTTGGACTGGCAGGTGGCGAGTAACATTCATGCCACACAAATGCCAGGCTATGACCATCTCCGATCAGAGACAGCCTAACCACTGCCCCAATAATGCTATCATCATCGAATCTCCAACTATCAACATCCTCTGGATTACCATTGATCTGAAACTTAGCTGGACTCACTACATAAATACATCAGCTACAACAGTAGGTAAGAGGCTAGGAATCCTGTGGCAAGTAACTCACATCATGACTCCCCAAAGCCTATCCATCATTTAAAAGCTGCAAGTCAGGAATGTTATGGAATACTCTCCAGTTGCCTGGATGAGTCCAGGCCTGACAATCTCAAGAACCTTGACACCACCCAGGACAAAGCAGCCCTCTTGATTGGCACGATATCCACAAACATTCACTCCCTCCACAAGCGACAGCAGGACAACAGTGTGTGCTATCTACTAAAGGCACTATGGAAATTCACCAAAGATCCTTATACAGCACCTTACAAACCCATACCTCTACGTTGGGGAAACCAATCGGAGGCTTGGGGACCGCTTTGCAGAACACCTCCGCTCGGTTTGCAATAAACAACTGCACCGCCCAGTCGCGAACCATTTTAACTCCCCCTCCCATTCCTTAGACGACACGTCCATCATGGGCCTCCTGCAGTGCCACAATGATGCCACCCGAAGGTTGCAGGAACAGCAACTCATATTCCGCTTGGGAACCCTGCAGCCCAATGGTATCAATGTGGACTTCACAAGCTTCAAAATCTCCCCTTCCCCCACTGCATCCCAAAACCAACCCTGCTCATCCCCTTCCCCCACTGCATCCCAAAACCAGCCCAGCCTGTCTCTGCCTCCCTAACCTGTTCTTCCTCTCACCTATCCCACCCTCCCACCTCAAGCCACACCTCCATTTCCTATCGACAAACCTCATCACACCTCCTTGACCTGTCCGTCTTCCCTGGACTGACCTATCCCCCTCCTACCTCCCCACCTATACTCTCCTCTCCACCTATCTTCTTTTCTCTCCATCTTCGGTCCGCCTCCCCCTCTCTCCCTATTTATTCCAGAACCCTCACCCCATCCCCCTCTCTGATGAAGGGTCTAGGCCCGAAACGTCAGCTTTTGTGCTCCTGAGATGCTGCTGGGCCTGCTGTGTTCATCCAGCCTCACATTTTATTATCTTGGATTCTCCAGCATCTGCAGTTCCCATTATCACTGATTGACTGATGGTTTAGCGGTCTGAGCAGCGCCAGAACTCACAGCAGTGGACACAGCCAGGACTGCAAGCATCTCCAGAAAGAAAGATGAGAGTTGGTGACTGAAGGGAAGGGATCATCTATGGAGTGCAGCATGGTAGAGATGGGGATTAGGTTTTGGAGGGCAAGTGTGGAAGAACAAAGAGTTGGGGTGCATGAAATGGGAGATGTCACCAATACGTGCAGTGTTTCCTTCTCATCCCTATCTTTCTGTATTTTCAAACATTAGAGCAGTTTTAAAAACAGTCCTTGCACTCAGACCCTCCTGCCAATACTCAAGGATGGTCGAGGTGATGTATTACCCATCCTTGTATTAAAGGGAACAGATTGCAGATGGGCGGAAGGAAGTAAGCTGGAAATCAGAAATATTTAATGTGCTTCCTTCACTTTAAACATGCCTGGCCATTGGCAGCCATTAGCTCCATCCCTGTGTAAAATAAACAGATTAAAAAACACTGGAAATCCAAACCAAAGACTAGAATATTAAAGAAAAGGTTATTCAGAGGAAAAAAAACGAATAAAAAAGTTATACATGGAAATAATCAGGGTATCCATTTTGAAGTACTGGCCAGTGCCTTTATTTAGCCAGTTCTATTGTTTTTAACCTCTGCACAGAACCAAAAAAATGAGGGAAAACAAAATTGAATCACTGTATTTGCTATAAATTGTGTTTCACCAAAGCTGTTTTAAATGTGTCATTATATTAGTATGATTGGTATACATTTGTGTGATTGATTTATCAAAGGAACTACTTTTGTCTAAACAGTGCTGATGTTACGGTACAATGATTTGCTTCATCATTGGTAATAAAGCACTTTGACTGTCAGGGAGGCGGAGAACTTATTACTGCTGCCAGTTAGCTAAAGATTAACCAGCACACTCAGTGCCTTTATAATAATAAAATGTGAGGCTGGACGAACACAGCAGGCCAAGCAGCATCTCAGGAGCACAAAAGCTGACGTTTCGGGCCTAGACCCTTCATCAGAGAGGGGGATGGGGAGAGGGTTCTGGAATAAATAGGGAGAGAGGGGGAGGCGGACCGAAGATGGAGAGTAAAGAAGATAGGTGGAGAGAGTGTAGGTGGGGAGGTAGGGAGGGGATAGGTCAGTCCAGGGAAGACGGACAGGTCAAGGAGGTGGGATGAGGTTAGTAGGTAGCGGGGGGTGCGGCTTGGGGTGGGAGGAAGGGATGGGTGAGAGGAAGAACCGGTTAGGGAGGCAGAGACAGGTTGGACTGGTTTTGGAATGCAATGGGTGGGGGGGAAGAGCTGGGCTGGTTGTGTGGTGCAGTGGGGGGAGGGGGCGAACTGGGCTGGTTGAGGGATGCAGTCGGGGAAGGGGAGATTTTGAAACTGGTGAAGTCCACATTGATACCATATGGCTGCAGGGTTCCCAGGCGGAATATGAGTTGCTGTTCCTGCAACCTTCGGGTGGCATCATTGTGGCAGTGCAGGAGGCCCATGATGGACATGTCATCAAGAGAATGGGAGGGGGAGTGGAAATGGTTTGCGACTGGGAGGTGCAGTTGTTTTTTGCGAACTGAGCGGAGGTGTTCTGCAAAGTGGTCCCCAAGCCTCCGCTTGGTTTCCCCAATGTAGAGGAAGCCGCACCGGGTACAGTGGATGCAGTATACCACATTGGCAGATGTGCAGGTGAACCTCTGCTTGATGTGGAATGTCATCTTGGGGCCTGGGATGGGGGTGAGGGAGGAGGTGTGGGGACAAGTGTAGCATTTCCTGCGGTTGCAGGGGAAGGTGCCGGGTGTGGTGGGGTTGGAGGGCAGTGTGGAGCGAACAAGGGAGTCACGGAGAGAGTGGTCTCTCCGGAAAGCAGACAGGGGAGGGGATGGAAAAATGTCTTGGGTGGTGGGGTCGGATTGTAAATGGCGGAAGTGTCGGAGGATAATGCGTTGTATCCGGAGGTTGGTAGGGTGGTGTGTGAGAACGAGGGGGATCCTCTTGGGGCGGTTGTGGCGGGGGCGGGGTGTGAGGGATGTGTCACGGGAAATGCGGGAGACGCGGTCAAGGGCGTTCTCGATCACCGTGGGGGGAAAGTTGCGGTCCTTAAAGAACTTGGACATCTGGGATTTGATAATGCAAATATATCTCCTCACTACAAGTTTATTCAGCACTTTTACAATGAAAAAATATTGTGATTGGAACAATGTCAGCCAGGTTGATTTCATAGGATATGAGTTCTCAGACTGGAGCTGTTAACCTGGTCCAGGGGAGGCAATGGCTTACTGTAATATTGCCGTACTATTAATCCAGAGACTCAGATAACATTCTGGGGACCCAAATTTAAATCCTGCCACGGCAGATGGTGGAATTTGAATTCAATAAGCATCTGGAATTAACTGGCAATTGTTGGAAAAACCCACCTGGTTTACTCGTGTCCCTTAGGGAAGGGAACTGCCATCCTTACCAGGCCTACATGTGACTCCAGACCACAGTAATGTGGTTGACTCTTAAGTGCCCTGTGGGCAATTAGGGATGGCCAATAAATGCTGCCTAGCCAGCGATTCCCTCAGCCCTTGCATGAATAAAAAAAAGTCAGGGAGTTCTGGCTGACAGATATAAACAAGAGTTTCCGCGGTTCACTCTAAGAGCCATCTCTGATCTAGCTGGGTGAGTGTCATGTACTATCCATGCATGAATAAAGGGTGATTTGGTGATGGGATGCCGGCCTTTGTGGAGTTATTACATACCTTATCCATTTTGATCTTTTGAATGCAAATGCTCTCTGATCTTTCAATTCCGATGTCACAATTAGTTACATTCTTACCTCAAGATGAAAGACTGAGCCCAAGCTAATTTCATTGATGTTTGTATGAAATGGGTACCTGCATTTGGCAACAAAATATTTGCAATTCAAAGTAATTCATTTTATTTGAAATGCTGCAGGATGTTTGTTACAAGTGTTAGTTGGGATATAAATACATGCCTTCCCCTCTTGGCTGACAAAACTGTGTTGATTTATTGTAGTCAGGCTATCTCTTATTCTTATATTATCTGAATTTACGTCCATAGCTACACATTGGAAATTACATATTGGTAAATTTATTTTCAGCCATCTGTGTGAGTGACTTGGCTTTTGCAGAATGGAAATAATTCACAAAAATGTCACAAAAGTTATAAAAACACTTTCTTTCCAATTTTTGTCAAGGTTGAAATCGAGGCCAAGGTCCAAATTTGTATCGAAGCATAGGACTTAGCAGCAGGAGGCCATTCCATTCTTTGAGCCTTCTCTGCCATTCAGTATGATTACGGCTAACCTGGTTGTGGTCTCAATTCCAAATTCCTGTCTGACTCCACCTCTCGCCCCATAACTCTTGACTCTCCCACCTATCAAAAATACATCAAACTCAGCTTTTAATAGATTTGATGACCAATCATGTGCTGCTCTCTGATGAAGAGAATTTCATAGACTAATTACCCTCAGAGAAAATAAAAATCCTTCTCAACCACGTCTTAAAAGGTCTCTCACACTGCCTTTGTCTTGTCAGTCTTGTGTGACCCTCAATTTTCTCCAGCTAAATAACACCCTTGTCCCTTCCTCTGCATCACTGTTGACTTCATTCCCTTCTGAGGTGATTACCTCAGGCTAACCTGAGCTACCATTCTGCAGGATCCCAAGGTGAGTTATCAAAAAATCAGTATCCTCTCCATTACTTGCTTCCATGCCATATGATGTTTCACACCATCCAGCTCCTGAAACTTTACCCCTACCTTAATAATGTCTAGATTCAATTATTCTGATGCTTTCTTGGTCAGCTTCCCACTCTTCTCCTTCCCTAGACTTCAGCATAGCCAAACGTTCTGTATCTTCTCTCACAAATAGTGTACTCCCACCAACCTTGATTTTACATACTTAAATTTAACATGATCTTCCAATGCCTCAAATTTTACATTCTTGTCCTTGTGTTTAAATCCTTCTAATGAACTGGCCCTTTCCTATTTCTGTAATCTCTATCCATGCTACAATTACTCTCCAAACCTTGAACTCTACATTCCTTTAACTTGATTCTCTTGTGTACCAACCCACCCATCATCCCATCAGAAGTTAACAATGCTTCCGCCGATCACTAATCATTTCACCCTTTCATCTCCTTCACCTTATTTCTCTCTCTTCAAGTTATGCTGTTGGTTGTCCAATCATTGCTTATAATGGGTCTCCGCATATCTATATCGCTTGCAATCTTTCCATGACATCCTGATACATAGGGCTAGTAAAAGACAATAGGCTCATGGAATCACCTCAGCCAGTACGGAAATTGAATTTACACTATCAGCATTATTACGCATATATGCTAATCATCTTTGCTATACAAACCTAATTTCTCTTCCTTTCAGATCTTCATTAAAATACATCAATTTGGCTAAGCATTCAATTTTTCCTATTAATAATTCTTCCAATGGCTTAGTTTAAATGCTTTCATTATGCTGTTGAAAAGTAATTTGGGACGTTTTCAAAGTTAAAATGCTGTCAAAGGTAAACATGTTGTGTCATGTCTTGTGACATGATCTTGCTTTCATCCACATAGGAGGTATTATTTGCATGGTACAAGAGACAAAACTATGTAAATAATTCCAAATTGATGATGGACTTTGCGTAAAAGCCAGAGAAGCATAGAATCAAGAAGAGGAAGAGGCACATAAAGAGAACATTTGAAGGGACAGCAACATGAGAAAGCATTGCAAAACATTTGATGTTATCTATTTATCTGTTTTTGTTTCATAACTTTGGTGCACATTTACATGCTATAGTATTCTATCTTGTAATCTCTGTCAGAATGTAGATCACTTACAGCAATAAAACTGATTTATTTATTTTCAATTCCAACTTGTTAATAAAAGATGTCAGAATATTTTGTCATAATTTTAGCATGACGCAAACCAAGGAAGAAATACTATGGTCCAATTTTTAACAGACATTCTTTGAAACATGACATTGATTTTCAAGATCCAAAATAATTAATATAATTACCCAATTAAATCTAGACTGAATTATGTGAAGTATTAACTGTGGTTCAGGGTTTTTGTTTGATAGTGGTACATCAAATCTGGTTTGCTTTCCTTTATCTGTAGTCTCTTCCCTCGTCTTAACCCAATTGCCAGCTTACACTTTCAAAGCATGCTAGTAATTCAAATGTCACTGCGGCTCAAGTGATAGTTTCCATTTATAAGGCAGCTGTTAATTCACTTTTGCAGTAAATCATCAGCTGTTCTAAATATTTCCAGCAATTTTGACTCCTACAATCTTGGTCGCAATGGAGCCAGAAAGGCCAATGCTGTGGATAATGAGTTCTATTTCTGTGCAGGATAGCAAGAATAAGATGTTAAATTCTGAATCCAGTGTTACAACTGAAGTTAGCATATAACATAGGTTTGTACTTTCATTTGCTCCTCTCCTGTTGATGATTTGATGTGGTACAATGGGGGCGTAGGAGTTTGAGAGGTGACCTTATAGAGGTTTATAAAATCATGAGGGTAGAGATAGGGCTAATGGTAGGTGCCTTTTCCCTAGTATGGGAGGTTTCAAGACCAGGGGGCATATTTTTAAGGTGACATTGAGAGACAATTAAAAAAGACATGAGAGGCAATTTTTTTCACAAAGGTTCACGTGTGGAATGAACTTCCTGAGGAAGTGGACGATGTCCGCCCAATTACAATGTTTAAAATACATCTAGCTAAATAAATGAATAGGAAAGGTTTGGTGAGATATGGGCCAGGGCAAGCAAGTTTAATTTGGGGTTACGGTTGGCAGGGGTTAAGTGGACTGAAGTGTCTGTTTCTGTGCTGTACAAATCTATGACACTATAACTCCTGAGGTAATGGCAATCTTTGTAACTCATGCACTTGCAGCAGTGTACCTGACTGACTATTTGTGTGTGCCATCAGTGTAAATGAAGTCATGCTAAAGTAGCAGCATGACAGACTTCAATCTTGTCTTTACTGAATACCTACTAAACATGTACATTCTGTGTTACATCTTGCAATGTTAATATATTGTACTGATCAATTCATCTATTCATTCTTCCACATGTGCTGAGTCTCTGCAAATTGCAGAGTTTCCATCACTGCATGAACTAACCTAGCACGGGAATAATTTGTCCCATTAAATCTGTCTTGTTTTAGGCTATTCTGAGCAACTACTTCATAAAAATAATGTGTGTGGATCTCTGTGCATATGTGTCAGTATTTCATATGTATTACATGTTATAAATTATATTCAGCATAAGTGCAGAAAATAAACTTTAAATGCTTGTGTATGAAACTTAAAGACACAATTTAAAAACTTAAAGACACAATTGCTTATTTTTTGTTAGCCCTGTATGGATGCCTATCTTCATTTACAGTGGAATGGACCACACCATGCAACTGGTAGTGTTGATATTCCAAATGCTTCAGGTTTGATGCCACATATCCAGCTTGCTCATCAAACCCTTAATGAAGGTTTTCATTTGAGGATACCATCATGAGACTATTTCCTCTTCAGGGACTTGGAATGGTGATGATTGAAGCCTTTTAAACCTGCAAGCAGTTATCCGTATCTCATTTATCCACCATGCAAATATTATTGAATATATATTATGTACATCAAGGGTTTCATCAAATATTGCAAACACTGAGTTAAAACAGCACCACACAGTGATTGATTCAGCAGTACAAGACCAAATCAAGTAAAACCTTATATGAAAACATTTACAAACTCACACCTTACATGGATAACTATCCTGCCAACAATTAAATAAGAAGCTGCAATTTTTTTACGTTACCTAAGTTATAGCACACAATATCAACATAGTTCCAAAATTATTTTTGTTGGAGGTCCGTCAATGCAGTTAACTAAGCAAAGTATTTTTAAAAAATTAATTCATGGATATGGTCATCACTGGACAGACCAAGATTTATTGCCTATCCCTAGTTCTCCAGAAGGCAGTTAAGAGTTAACCACATTGCTGTGCTTCTAGAGTCACATGTATGCCAGATCACATAAGGACAGCAGATTTCCTTCCCCAAAGGACATTATTGAACCAGACAGGTTTATCCAAAGAGCAGCAACAGTTTCATGGTCATCATTAGACTCTTAATTCCAGATTATTGTGAAATTCAAATGTCACCATCTGCAGGATTCAAATTTGCAAGACTAATAAAATTTCTATTGGTTTAAAATTCCAAAGAAATCAACAAATTCTTAGTTTCAATCTTAACAAAGTCGTCACATTGTTTACAATGTTCATGAAGGGGAAAGGAATCAAGGTACTATTGCAATATTAGCTTATGAAAGCATAAAACATTGATATGGTAGATTAAACTAGTTGAGTGGCAGACAAATTTTTGTTTACACATATTGCCAAACTGGTTATATGATAGAGTGCACTTTCTTTTTGTGGTTCACAATCACCCGCCTGATTTCTATTGATCCAGAATGAAGGACAACACATCCAATTGATCCCTAAATATTTTGTCGTGATAAAACAATTGCCATTTAAAAGTTAATGTCGCTGATATTGTTAAATATTACTGTAATACTTGGCTACGGTTGGATTCAAAATCAGTCTGAAGCAATAAATGTTGTTGGAATAAAGTAAAATGAACAGAATATTCCAGTATTTTCAATGTGAGAGATTGGCATAGGTTTAGCATGGCAACAAGGTGAAAATGGATTTATGGTACCAGTTGTCTTTTCTAGTTTTATAGAAAATGGAAAACTAACCACATTAACCGAAAAGGATGTGTCAAACCTGTCAGCTGCTTGTTTTGTTGACATATATAAAGTTCCAGAGTTGATGTCAGTCATATCCTGCCATTCCATGCTTCTTGTTCACTGCTTTTGTGCGCATTCCATGAGGATAGCAATTGACTGGATAACCAGGTTGATATCTTTTCTTGATTACGAGCCTGAAAATATTTAGGCAAATTGGAACAACTAAAACAATTAACTATATGAAATGAGTTTATTCAGTGTGGTGTTGTTGAGTTTCAGATATATAGAGGTAGAGATTATGTTGTCATTTGAAAGTTTGAAGTTTTGTTGGTTAATTCACAGTTTCAAGTTTCTGTTAAAATTAATCTGCATAACAACAAAGACAAATTATTCCATAATCAGCACCCTCCCCATTAGATCGTCACAACACCACAATTGTGGGTCTGCACAATCAACCAAATTAATCGACTATGATCATTTCTTTGTTGTTTCGAGTTAAACATATCTCAATGTATTTAACAGTAGTTATATGGTGCAGTTTTATTCACAAAGCTCAAAAATGGGTTTAACACCAGAAGTAAGTATTTGAAGCAAGTTTTCATAGTCTTCCATGGTGAGCAACTTGCCTTGACTGACAAAGTGTCAAAGCATTTTATCTTGCATTCTCAGCACTATTCACAAGAACTGCTAATGTAGGATAACATTCATACTGTGTGGGCAGAAAGTACTAATTGTTGATGAGTTGACTTCAATTAATAGAGGCACCAACTCTCCTAGTGTGTGTCTGTTGCAAGGATTTGTGGGTTAATATGCAACCTGTTTGACTAAATTATGAACATGCCAGCCTTGGCCATCAAGTCAAGGGAAATTTGACCCTGTAACTACTGGTTTAGAGGCTGTGATTCTACCTATAATACCACAAATCCCAACCAGCAACCTCACCCCTTCCACCCTCCAGATTGGTAACTGTTTAAAACCTGACCATTTCCAGTTTTGACAAAACGTTATCGATTTTGAAATGTTAATTGCTTCTGTCTCCATGGGTGCCTCCAGATCTGCTGAGAATTACTTTTTTGTACAGATTTTCAGCATCCAAAGAATTTTGATTGTACTTTAGATGAATCATGATTCCTTTTATCTGGAAATTTCAATGTCCCAACGATGACAAGAACTTCGATATTTATCTGCTCCATAGTTATGGTGTTGCAATGATGCTGGTGAGGATGGTGATAATTTGGGGCTATTTCACTTCAGAATCTCTCTCTTGTTTTTTTTATTGAGAGTGTGTTTCGCAGAATTGGACATGCTTAAACACATGATGAATCACAGGATAATTATGTTTGGGGAAGATGATACAGTCTATCTTAGTGCATCTTAGACTCCACCATGTGGAGTTTCTAAATTTTTCTGAAATGATTCATCTCCCCTAACTTATCTGCAGTTCATTTTGCAATTGATGACTCTTTTTGTAAAGAATGTTCTGACATCAGCCTCAAATTTCCCTTTATTTCTTTAAACTTCTGTTCCTTTATCTTATTTTTGCTGCTAGCTTGAAATAACCTTCTGAATCCATGTTTTCCATAACATTTAGTATTTGATCTCTTGCTATAAGATTTCAGGCTAGGTATCTCACCTTCAGAATGATATACAAAGCACAGGCCTAGCTAATGACAAGCCCAAGATCAGGGTCATGGAGGAAGGGGAAAGCAGAACGTATAGTTGGTGACAATTGACATTAGCACATCTAAAGTTCAATGTTCAGTTTGTTTCATTGATTGGCATTTTGCAAATGCTTGACCATATTGAATTTTGGACTATTGGGAATCTTAGTTTTATTTTCATATAGGTATTTTGATATTATTTTTGGGGTTACGCGTTGATCTTTTATGATGTGAAGTACTTGTGATTAGATAGCTATTTTGCGTATTTGGTTGCACTTTATTTTCTGTGAGAATCATACTCAGTGGTTAGCTCTACTGTCTTACAGTGCCAGAGATCTGAGTTCGATTCCACCCTCAGGCAAATGTCTGTGTGGAGTTTGCACATTCTCCCAGTGTCTGCATAGGTTTCTTTCGGGTGCTCCAGTTTCCTTCCACAGTCCAAGGATGTGCAGGTTAGGTGGATTTGCCATGCTAAATTACCCATTGTATCCTGGGATGCCTAGGTTAGGTGGGTTGGCCATGGGAAATGCAGTGTTACAGGGATAGATATGGGGTGGGTTTGGGTGGGGTGCTCTTCGGAGGTTTGGTGCGGATTCAATGGGACAAATGGCCTACATTCACACTGTAGGGATTCTATGAAAAACTGCTTTCATTTCTAATCTTAATTTAGAAGCAATATATAGTTTTCATTCAAAAATAAATTACTCTTTTTAAGAGTGTTTAGGTTACTGAAACAAGACATGGCTTGTTAAAGCTTTTCATTTTATACTCATCAGGACAATTTGCAAGAATTACCAAAAAAAGAGAAAACAACATTTATACTGTACAAGAGGAGAGTCTGATTAGTTAACTTACAGACTCTGATTGGTCGAGACAAAGGAGTAGAGTGATCTGCTGATCAGAATCCACTTACCAACCAACAAGCACTCTCATTTTATGGAGTTTAAACATTTAATTTGCGAATTCTTGTGAACTGTCCTGAAATGTGCAAGACTAAAAGTTTTGACAAAATGAGAATTTGTTTTTCAGCAATATTCAAGTTATGTGCCACCAAGTAACTAAATATTTAGATTCACAGACATCATTGCCCCACTGCTGAAGAAAAAATAATCAGATAAGTTGTCCTTAGTAACATAAATGTAAGTTCAAAGTCATTCAATCGGATTTGAACGAATACTTGTGCCATGTTACACTCTGAATCTGACAGAGTAGCATAGTAATGCACTTGAAGCAAGAAAAACAAAATGACAATGCATTACATCAAAATACTTTTATACAACACACTGAAACAAATACTCTTTTTCTCTGGTTTGTGGAACATAATCTAAAGTGAAATTGACAAACTGGGCATGTTGAGCAATGAATCTGCTAAAACCCTTAGATATCTTTCCATTTTGTTCTTTCAGTACAACTCACAGAATACATATTTGCCTCTTGTGCATTTTCTTTCTAACTTTGTTCCAAAAACACAGGATTACCAAATCTGCCCAAACTAATACAAATTAGATTGGAGTTTTCCCATTTTGTTTAGACAGTGCATGGGATTTTTTTAATGCCCACTTAGAAAGGGAGAGTGAGTGTCAGGTTAGAGTCTCACTTGTAAGACTCTAATCATTAAAGTTCCTGATTCCAGCATCACGAAGTTCGTTCACAGCCTGTCTCCTTCAGTTTGAATTCGATTAGCCAATGCAGGCTGTGCATGCCACACAGCCACAACTTTAAGTAAAACAGAATTCCCATTAAATCCAATCCAAAGAAAATACAATAGGAATACTACAGGGGCACTCACTTTATGTTTCATTCCTTCACATGTCCACTTTATGCTGTATTCTTTTAGTTGTGTGCATCATCATTAAGAATGTGTTTTGCATATGTAGGTACACTGGTACAACTTACATACATTTGCAAAATAGTTATCCAAAAAAAGTCACAGGCATAGAATTATATAAATGATGTTTATCAGAGACAGATTGATTCAATTTACACCAATGGAATCGCGTGCATATCATAATGGCACTGGGTGATAGTAATAGCTCATCTGTAGAATGTGATAGAGGGATTTTGGTTCAAAAGTTAAAGTATCAATGTGCGCATAAAATCAGAAAGGGTCTTTCTTACTGGCAGTTACATATTGGAGTGTTGGGACTAGAGTTATACGGGTGGAGAAAAATATTGATTGTAGCAAAGTGTGGAGCTGGATGAACACAGCAGGCCAAGCAGCTTGGCCTGCTGTGTTCATCCAGCTCCACACTTTGTTATCTCGGTCTCTCCAGCATCTGCAATTCCCATTATCTCTAATATCTGTTGATTGTAGCAGGTTGTTTCCTCCACAACAGTCTTAATTAGAGCAGGACCCCAACACTCCTGATTGACTACACCACACATCTAAACTTACCTCAAGGGGAGGCGTAAAATCCCACCCCAAATATATGGGAATCCAAAATGGTGAAATCTTATCTCCCCCAATCTTCACTTTCTGAACAACTCACTCCTCCAAACCAGTCCAATGTTTTAACATTCCTTTGTTAACTCCTTCCCCAGACAGTTAAAGCACTGATGACCTTGTGATTGTTTAGGCGCATAGTCAGGAGGGCAAGCAGACCATATTTGGAGTTGGCCTGCCATAAAAATTGCCCTGAAGAGGTAAAATTCATTTAAAAATCAGCATAAAGCCTACAATATGCCACTAGAGGGGAATTTCCCTTACAAATGGGTATCTGTACTTGTGATATCACCCCGGCATATGATGTTAGTTTTGGGTAGCAGACACCAGCTGGTAATTTCCTAAAACAATAATTATAATATATAATTCCAATAGTCATACATTTGCAATGTAAAAGTTCTCCAGATGAAAGACATTTCTGATGCACCCCAACCATAATAGGTAGAATTTTACATCCATTCACAATCCAATGGGACTCAGTGAAATGTTAATTTTATACCTTGTCTGGTTTTACTATGTGTTGAAGTCAATGTTGAGTAAAATTATGCAAAATGTAAAACCATTGATACTACCAATCTCATTAGATGCCCACTGAGTTGACAAGATTAAAATGACCCCCCTTGTGGATCATCTTAGTTGAGTGATAGTATTCCTTCTCCTTCCAGAGACTGTAAATGTAATCTTGACTGCCATTTGTGGTCAGTATTGGTGGGGATGAGCGGATGTTGCAAAACCAAAAGAAGTAGTATCTTTACAATGAAACATATCTGAAGCCCCAGCTGCTCTCTCAAGTGAATGTAAAAAACCCCAGGGTATTATTCAAAGAAATGAAAGCATGTTCTCACCCTCAAGAAATACAACCATAATTGATTATCTGTTTAATTGCTATCACAAGGCAGTTCGTTGAACTTCCCTGGTTGCAAGTTAATAATACATTAATACAAAGTTTTAAGAAAAGTATCCAATTGTCTATGAAGTGCTTTTGGAAGATTTTTTTATACCCTTGTTCCTGGGAAAAGAAAACATACGAAGCTACCACATTTAGTTGAAGTAGTTTTTACTAATAAATTGATGTGGTAAAACTAATTTTTTTTTTGATAAGAGGCCGGTGACTTAATCCAGGAAAAACTGGCAAAGTAATTAAGTTTAAGCATGCACATTGTCCGACTTGTATCACATAGGTTAAAAATGAATGATTTACCTTCTTTTGATAGCATGATTCATTCACAATATTAATTTTGGCTGCCGCGATGTAAATGACTTCAGTTGAACTTGTAATTGATGAACACTCAGTGCAGTAAAACTAATATCTCTGGTCTACTAGATGTACTTGTCCAATGGCACCATTGCCAAAACAGAAACTCTGGCTTGTAGATGCATCCTTCAAATTCCCTTGTCTGCATTCTGCTAGATGTTACATATCCTCCATCTTCCAGACCATCTATTCCAATAAATTCTTCTCTTTATCAGAGGATTTCCTGACCACAGCCCTAGTCCCGAGAGCAATCAAATGTTCACAAACCTTTGGTACTTACAAAGTATCCTCTTAAGTGAAATTGACAGAAAGACATCTTTTGATTCTAATTCCAAAGCTTTTGCTTGGATTTATCAAAAGCATTCAATTTAAGGCTAATTGGCCGACAGGTAATAAGTGCTGTTTAATGTGGCACTGCTCCCTCCCATTGTTATGTAAATAACCACGGCATAAAGTGTCTTTTACTGTCTGTTAGAATTTTTTCTGACTTTATGTGAAAAATTCTCTCAGAGAACATTATAAAGTTCACTTGACATAAACTCATGTTTGGATGTCTAGGAGCATAATTCACAATGGAAAGTGTAAAATTTATTGAAATTATTCTTAGAATGTCATGCTCCCACTAAATCTAACCTCCAAAAAGAGTTGCTGCGATGGGTATGGGCTGTTGCCATGTGAACCCACAGCTTTGCTTATTTTTCTTTGAAAATCATAGGTTCAATGAAAGGAATTTTGCACTTTCAAGGCTTTAACACTTCTACCAACATCTGTTGAAATATTTTACACTCAGTGTTAATGAATTACTTTAAATCTTGCTTCAGCCAGTGATTCTCTCATGCACTGAATACCCCTTTTGCTTAGACTCCACTTTGGAATCAGTGACTTGAATTAGCAAAAAAAATAGTTACTGATCATCGTTCTGTTCCTTCTACATATGCAGCTTCATCTCCCAGAGCTGGTCTTATTTTCCTCTGCTTTATTGTCTCCACAGAATGGAGAGTGATGTGGAATGCAGAGGAGATGGTATTGCCATTACTTTATTAGTAAACTATAGCTCTGATGGATCCATTGAGTATAGGAGCTTCCCTATAAACAGATGCGTTTAGGAAACTAAAATTCCTTCTAAAATGAATTAACCTCAATATTACAATCAGTCCTAATTCTGAATCCAACCCTTGCTGAAAGCTTATATTTTACAGGCAAAATATCTAATAAAATGTTAAAAATAATGACTTACTTACCTGATCTTGGAGCATTTGGTCCAAGTCTAAAGAACAAGGAATGAGGCAAGACCAAATTATTTTCATTACTTGATGATATATAATATTTAATGAAAAGACTAATTTTAGAAACCTGATGAGATACCTAACCTGCTAAGTAGCTTAACTCAGAGGAAAATACCCTAGACAGGGGAAGGGAACACGTTAACCCCTCATGTATTATGATTAGATTTGTAGTGGGTCTCTAAAATTTGCCCTGGGCTCATACTTCTTAAACTACCTTGAAGAGTTATACCACTGAATAATATGGTTCACAGATTTTGCTATCCTACCACATGCACATGGTGTATGCAGTGTTACTGCAGATGATGCCTCTTTCCCAGACATATTTATATTTATATTCATATTTCATATTTATAGTGGAGAAGCCTGAGCGCACTGCAATAGTTTTATCTTTTACAGAAGAAAGCTGCGTTGGTTTTTTATTAACTTCATGCTCTTGCAAACCTTGTTTAATTCCAAGTAACTAACAGACTCTCTCTATAATACGAATTAAATAATCCCTCTAAAATACAAGGTTTATATATTTACTCTGAAGGAACAGAAGACATTATGAACTATCATGATGAACTATTATGGTAATACATTAAAAGAAAAACTACTGGTGCTTGTTCCACATGGACATTAGACGTCCAGCTCTTACCACTATAACAATTGACTCTATGAACCTCAGCACAATGGTAAGTATTAAGAAGGTGAAGTAACAGTAACAAGGCTGGTAGGATGATATTGAGGGCAGTCCATTGAACCTATTGCACAGTCATTACCATTATGATCACTAACATCTACCAGTCCCAGACCTAGCAGCCATGTCATTCTCTAACCAATTTAAGTGAAAATAATCAGGGAAATTATTCTGAAAGTAATCAAATGGAGATTCGGGAAACATATGACTATAATTTCCTTAACCATTACCACACTTATCTTTGTGTAATGCCATGTTAGTCCTAGCCAGCAAATGGCTTGTAATTTTTCTGTACCCATATTATGAACCAGCAACTTGCTCCATAGGTCATCAACTGTCTGTGGAAAAATAAATCTCTGACTTTTGAAACTAGCTCAGGGTTATGAAACTTAGTTTATCATAAAATGATGCAGCAGCAGCAAAGAAGCAGACCATTAGCCCAATATGCCAATGCTAGCTGACAGAGCTATCCAATTAATCCTCTGCTCCTTCCTCAAAGCTCTGCAGGTTCTTTTCTCTTCAAGGATTTATTACTTCTCTTTTCAATATCATTATTGGATCTACTTGCACTATCATTTCAGGCAGTGCATTTCAGAACAGAACAACTCCACACATAAAAAATCGTTTCTTTGTATCATCTATGATTCTATTGCTAACTACTGTAATTGATTTTCCTATGTTTATTGATATTTTTGCTTAACTTACACAGTCAAAGCCGTTCATGATTTTGAACACCTCTATAAAATCTCTTCTTAGCCTTATCCACTATAAAGAGAAAAATTCCAATCTCTTTAATTCTGCATATATCTGAGATCCCTCCATCTGTTACCATTCTTGAAAAACATTTCTGATGCCTGTGCAATATTCCTAAAGTACAGTGCCTAAAATTGAGGTTCACAAAACCAATGTTTCATGAATGTTCCACATAATGTCCTCACTTGCATTGTTGTTTATTCTATTATTCGGGCTAAGGATGCAATTAACTTGCCTTCCAACAAAGATTTGTGAACATGCACCTCCAGACCTTCCCTTTAAGGTTGGACTATTTCCTTCATATTGACCTTCCTTTTTTTTCTGCCAAATTTTATTCTTCTTTGCTTCTCTCTATAAAATTTCACCTCACATGTGTTTACCTATTTCACTAAGCTGTTTTCCTGAGGACAATTACTCTCCTCCTCATCAGTACTTCTTTGCCAAGTATCACTTCTTCTGCAACCTTTGAACCTGTTCGAGACTATTGAAATATGTCAAATGAACCAGTGATCCTAAATACTGACCTCTGGGGAGCACCACTGTGTACTTCCCTCAAATCAGAAAAATTGATAATTCACCACTACCCTAAATTTGATGGCCCTCAACCAATTCTGCATGTAAGGCATGACCATCCATTTAACCCTTTGAGCTTTAATTTTGTGAACAAATCTATTCTGGATTGCTATACCAAATGCCTTTTGAAAGGCCGTGTACTCAAAATCCACCACATTACCCATATCAACTCTCTTTGATTTTTCTTCAAAGAACTTGATTGAATTAATCTCACAAATTTGCTTTTAACAAATCCATACTAACTTCCAGTTATTAATGTATATTATTCAAAATGTCATTTTGTTTTGTGCTGGGTTATTAATCTCACCATTTGGCTATCTTGTCTATAGGTATCAAGTTTATTCTCTTTTTGACAGTGTTATAGCGCTTATTATGTAGCAGTCATCTAGCATCTTCAATATTTCCAACAAAGACTGCAAGATTGATACATAGCTTCCAGTATTATCAGCATTCCACCTGAATTGGACAACTTTTCTAATGTATCTTTTGCCAGTTTTTAGTTACCTTTTCTCCACTGAATTTTTAATCTGACATGTCACCTTATACCCCCGCAGCCCCAATTTATGTAATTCAAATCATCTAATCAAATGGGCACATTATTTATCATAAATACTTCAATTAAACATGTGGCCACAAGCTCAAGTTTAGTTGCTGTGACAGCTCTGCTTTGAGCTGTCACAATGTAAAAATACTCTCTAGGCTAAATTTATCTTTTGTAAGGTTATTATTCAACTATTTATTCATAAATGTGCTATGATAGCAAGCTTTTGAATTATTATCTTGTTCATACTAGAAATAAAGGTGAAAATAAACTTTCTATAACACATTTTTAATATAGCTCAATCGCATGCATTCACCAATAGAAAACACCAAAAAGGATATTTATCATTAATTGCACTCTGCATGTGCCAGGAGCAATTTATTCTTGCCATTATCTGTGCAAAGTGAGCAGAAAAATAATGAGTTTCAAAGCCAATGGTGTACTTAAAGCCAAAGAAGTTGAATAAAACACAGATAGAAACCAACTAGGGATGTTAGACAAGTGGAAAGGCTGCAAAGATGCCTGCCAAGACATTGGGATTGAAAATAAAATTGTGCAACAATCATTGGAGGAAAGAAGCCCCACTCCCTTGCTAGAAAATTAAAGCAGTTGTACAACACTGAGCTAATGGTCCTAGGATTCATTTCTCATCTGTGCAGTTATCAGATTTGGGCTGAAGCAATCACTGAAGGGACACAACAACCAGTGACACTATTCAAAGTTTCCTACATGTGGTGAGGATCTGATAGCCCCTTGCTGAAAATCTGAACAGGTGAACTGTAGCTAAAGACTGGATCATACCAGGCAGTTGCCTACTGGACATAAATAAATTAGTAACATATATTCACTGAAGAAAAGAATTACTCTAGGCATTGTAACATTATAGAGAGAGAAAAACACCACATGCAATGTTATACATGCTTATATTTCTCGTGCAGGTTTATGTATAGTGAAACACGTCAGCACGACTGTATATGGTTTTCTAATAATTTATCATTTTAAAGTGAAAGCAATTAATACGCCAGTAATTTCAAATACATAGCGCAAGTAGCAAACTAAAAAGAGAACTTAATCCTTAAGAATTTGGATTAGTGAATATTCTGGAATGAAGTAACTTTGAATTGTGTGAAGCAGACTTGAAGTATGGTTCTTGCAAAACACTGGCTATTTCAACCAGTGCAAATCTTTAGTACAACTACATGAGTAAGGAAAGCTGTGGGATCAAACTGATTTGTTTAGGGAATGTTAAGACTTTAGAACAGTTGAATCTTAACAACCTGAAGTAACAGCTGTGAGGTAAATATGACTTTTAAGTAGCTTAAGATCGTGATTCTATTTAAAGAGATGGCTCAAGTTCTGGAAGCAAGTTGCTTTGAAGAAGAAACTTAAGACCTTAACAGCGTTATCATGCAGACTCAAGAAATCCATTTTAGTTATCAATGGAAATATGATGTTCTTGATGAAAAGTGAAGTATCCTTCCATTTCAATCTGCTACTTTGTCAAAGAGCATGTTTATCCAACATTAAGCTGTTTTCTTCATGTGAAATTAATCAACCAGGGCCTCAACTCAAAAATAAATAACATGTCTCTATACTTGCCAATGATAATAGGGTAACTAATGTGTCTCGTAACTTGTTAACTAGTTGGTCACTACTACATTAACTAATTTGTCTTTTTTACTTTAATTCATTCTCAGGTTGTTGGCATCATTGGCTAGGCCAGCATTTATTGTCCAGAGGGCAGTTAAGAGTTAACCACCATGTGGATTCACTTATAAGCCAGACCAGATAAGGATGGCAGTTTCCTCCCGAAAAGACCTTAGTGAGCCAGTTAGGGCTTTCCAACAATTGACGATGGTCATTATTAGGCACTTAATTTCAGATTTGTTTTTGAATTCAAAGACCACCGTGCTTCTATCAAGGAAACTTTCGAACCCAGATTCCCAGAACATCAGCTGAGTCTCTGGGCTAATAGTCCGCTGAAAATACTACCAGACCATCTCCACCGCATCTGCACAAAGCTAGATGAAAACATTGAAATTCAATTTTGCATTTCTCTTTCCGATCGTTTAAAATAATTATGTTTCTCCAAAGAACAGATCAGTTTCTGAGGAGAGACTGTTCCTTACGACGGAAAATAAAACCCTTTGAACAGTATTGGTCCAGTGGGTGTGCACTTTGAGGTAGAACAAAGTACTAGAATCCGTTCTGAAAAAGGGTCACTGGACCTGAAACGTTAACTCTGCTTTCTCTCCACAGATGCTGCCGCACCTGTTGAGCTTAGACTGCAACTTCTGGGTTTTTTTTGTACTGGAATACAGCATTGGACACCAATTAATTTAGCAATAGATTGAAGAAAATGTTATCCAAATCTCGTAGCTCGTCTCACGATGTTAAAAACACTATTAATTTCATTGTGATGACGTTAGCTTAATAATTGTGATCTGTTCAGTAAGTCTGGAGTGGTTTGGATTTTATATGAAATGCCTTATTTATATTGAAATGAATACAACAGAACGCAAGCCTGTTTTAAATCCAATTTTGTTTAATGACCGATGCAGAAGTAAAATCTTACCCAGTTACTGGATTGGAAGGAATGATGGAGAGTTAATCTGAAAGTTTTGAGAGAGGCAACTACCTTCTGTGGATGGCCAAGAAAGTTAAGGACTGTTTAGAATCCACCCGACCAACTGGGAACAACTGTCTCCTGTGATTTATTGTTTGGTTTTGCATAAACCGACCGAAGATTGACTACAAAATTAACCAGGCACCCATTTTGCAATTGGATTTCAATGTACCGGCTTTAGAGTTTCTTTTTTATTTAGTAAATGTTTTTTTTAAATATAGCTTTGATCAAGAGTCAAACTTTTGGATGTCTTGTCGGGTCGAACCAACGTTTGCAATATGGGTTCAGAAACAGTCGTATAAATACCAATATTCATACTATTGAATGTTGAAAAGGTCACTACTAGACATTGAAAAATGATGTAGTTTATTCCAAGATAACAAAGTGTGAAGCTGAATGAACACAGCAGGCCAGCAGCATCTCAGGAGCACAATTTATTCCACTAACGTGGACACTAGTTTATATGGAAGTTGTACTTTATGTTGCATATGGGTACCAACATTCATGTCTCATGAGCATAAATCTAGTGGCACCGAAATAACATAATCTAATTTAAGGACATCTGAAAGTATTTTCATGTCAGCAATATTCCTCTGGGTGACTTGTCAAGGAAAAGGAGATCGTTTTACATTTGCGTCTTAAGAGCGGAGAGGGATTTGAGGTCAGTGTTTGGAATGTCTGAACAGCGCAGCGAATTCTCTCGGGGGCACTGTAACTGGAGCTGGCATTCAAAGACCACCTGTTCTTCACCAAGAGAAGACACCAGCGTTGCCCGGCCATTTAAAGTCACCAGCCGAGCTCAATTTATCGTTGGAATCATTTGGCTCAAATTTAGTGTTATCACGCATTCACCTCCTGCTCTTTGCCTGACGTGCCTAGAGGCTCCTTACTTGAAACAACTTCTTTATACATTGCTGCTGTTTTGTTAAACATTTACATATATTGGCGTTCCTTCAGGATCAGAAGCTGTTTCAAGTCACTGAATAAGCAAGATACATTGGTCCAGCATCCCGTTTAAGCGCTTCCCTCAGCATCAAATGAAATTCGTATTCATTTGTGTTTTTTTTATTAAGTAATAACTGTGACATTAGAGTTCATTTTACCCATTGTGAAGTATTATGCTGCATTTTGCTTCTGTTGATCATGGAAGCGATTTTTATGTGTAGAATATGGTATACTTGCTGTTTCGCCTCTCCTGAATCTGTCCCGCTTCTTCCAAAGACTGTGGTGATTACATTCTCTTCCTTGCTAGCTACACTTTCACAATGTGACAATCTGATCTGTTTCGTACTGTACATTTTTCACCAGAATATTTCCCGTAATCAGGAACTTCCCTTAAAGATCTTTATACACGATTCAGGCGTTACCTCTTGTGCAGTTTATTTAGGAGGAAAAAAGCTAAAGGCCCCTCGCGTGGAAAGCAACGGTCAAACGAAATTAGGGATTCGTTTAAATGACAGGTTTTAAAGTGCGATGTGCTCGCTGTAATAAGGAGAAGCGTGAAGGGGAAGTGTTTCTCCAGGGAGGGAATGGCTGCAGTGATATAGTGAGCTGTGATGTTGGGCATAGATAAATCTGTTCTTTTTTGTGTGTGTGTCCATGTTACTAAAAACGTTTCTGTCTTCAAACGGACGTAATAAACTGACCAGGTCTCTAAAGCCGATTTCATTTACTGAGGCTGAGTTGTACGATTTTCTGTGAGCTGACTGACTCTGGCCTATGATATGTTACAAGATGTGAGTCGCCCGGAAGGAAAAGCGGATCAGCAGAAGGAGTCATCATGGTCTAGCAGTTAGAAGTGGGATTGAACAACTGCTGTTGGTGAAGTCCTTCCGTTTGAGGACCAGCGCAGGAGGGCAGCATTGAGACCATAAATGGAGTTGGCGAGGGAATCAGACCTGCAAAAGGGAAACTTGGACGGGAATATTGACACAGACGGCGCGACTTTAAGGTTCCGCCCTCCCGTGGGAAACATCTGTATTGTGCCTGAGTCAGCTACTTGCTCATTTCATCAATGCTGAAGAAGTCGTACCGGACTGCTAACGTTAACTGTGTTTTTCCTCTCCTAGAGTGTTGCTATATCTGCTGAGTTCTTTTTTGTGTTTTATTTTGTTTCAGATCTCCAGGATCAGGCAATATTTTGCCTTTATATGCCCGTTTCATCACATGGGAGGCTGTTCATGCATGCGGAAGCTATGAATGAGCCGCGTCACCTATTTGTAACAGACCTACTTGCGAGAAGCGTTGCTATATTAAGCTTATCAATTGCAGTGGTAATTAAACTGAAGGTTATGCGGAGTTGCTAATGTATTTGTGGTAGATCAATGTTATTGATACCGAGTGTTTGCCAAGACTGGAAACCCACCGCCTCTGGTCGTGTACGGCAACATTTTATGTTCTAAAAGATACCAACCCCCAAATCATAGACTGCGGCAGTGTCTGAGGAAGGGTCACCGGACCCGAAACGTTAAGTTGTTTCAAAACCAGCCCAGCTCGTCCCCGCCTCCCTAACCTGTCCTTCCTCTCACCTAACCCCTTCTCCCACCTCAAGCCGCACCTCCATCTCCCACCGACTAACCTCATCCCGCCTCCTCGACCTGTCCGTCCTCCCCGAACTGACCTATCCCCTCTCCACCTATCTTCTCCTCTATCCATCTTCGGTCCGCCTCACCCCATCTCTCCCTATTTATTCCAGAAGCCTCTCCGATGAAGGGTCTAGGCCCGAAACGTCAGCTTTTGTACTCCTGAGATGCTGCTTGGCCTGCTTTGTTCATCCAGCTCCACACTATGTTATCCCGAAACGTTAACTCTGTTTTTCTCCTTCACAGATGCTGCCAGACCTGCTGAGCTTTTCCAGCAACTCTGTTTTTGTTCCTGATTTACAGCATCCGCAGTTCTTTTGGTTTTAATTTAGCAGTGTCTTTCATTCCACATTCCTGTACAAAATGTTTTGCCTTTCCCAGAAAAGGTATTCCACTCCAATCCCGCAATGTTTATGACAGCGGAGTTTCAAGGGTCTGGAGAAAATGTCTTTACGCAAACCAGAGTCATCCTTAGCCAACTTTTGAAAATGATAAATGTTTAACATGATTGCTACTAAGATACTGCACTGCATAGGTAATGCTTATATTGCGATATAGCCGTAACGGAGTCAGGTCATTTTACAGCAGTTCCTAAAGTGTACACGAACAGCTATTCTGATCTTTAACCCCCTCCGGTTATCTTTTAGACGACGGAAAAAGGTTAATCAAAATAATTGGCATAAATAGCAACCAGCCTAGGTGTTGAGCAGAATCGGGTATAGAGGATTCGGGAGAAAGTGAGGTGAGTAGGAACGGTACCGTCTGCGAAAGAGATTAAACAGTGCAGGTGAACGTCAAGTTTTTATTTGCTGAGCCAATCGCGGCCGATACTAAACAATTGCTGCACAGCGAGCAATTCAGTGCAGGGCGACTGCGATTTCATTTTTTTGTTACCGGCCCTACTGAAACAAGATGTGGATTAAATGTGCGGGAAATTGTTTAACCCCACTGTTTTATCGTTGGTGCAAAGCATGTGACCCAAATGTCTTCTGTAATGTTTCTGCGAAAATTCTGACTGTGTGCTGTTTTTGGTGTCAGACAGCTGTTTTCCAGGAAGAGGAGGTCTGATTTGCAACTTTCTCGGCAGTGGCCTCAAACACATCTCGGGGAGTGGTGCAAATCCCTACGGCTCCTAGTGGTGGGAGTAGGTAAAACAATTTTACAAACTGGTTCTTCTGGTTCCTTTCGACTCCTAATTCTGACGACTCGCGAAAACCGTATTTTCCAGTTATTCTGTGGCTCTACATCTCCCCGACCCCACCCTCCCACAAAGAAACGACTCCTGCTGAGGCTTTAATGGTTTCCGCACCCTTTTCCCGCCAATTTTGAGGGGGTTGGCTGTAAATTCATCTTCGGTCTGCAGCGTACAAACGGATGATTTATCTTATTTTCCATCCGCTGCCGAGCAGTGTGTTTAATGTTGTGACAGCTTGTGGCATAACTAGCAACAATAATGTTAATTGTTTGTACTGTGAGGCGACGAAAGTATCTCGTATTTTCGGATGATGGAGACCTGCTGTTGTTTGTCTTATTCGTGTTTGTTTTTATTTGAACTGCTGTTGTGGCTTACCTTCGTAATGTTCTTCATCTCCGGGCAAGTGCTCATGTAGCAGAAACCAGTATGACGATCCGGCACAATTCCTGTCCCCAGATTCCGTTTCTTTTAGACAAATAAAACATAATGCAGGAATCCTGAAATTAAAAGAAAAGAATACGACTGGAAAATGTCACACCTCAAATGGTAACCGTAGAGAAAAGGGGGAAAATAAATTTGTAGTAATGTGTCACTTGGCTAGAAAGCTTGACTTGTTGCCCCTTTCTCTACAGACCTGCTAATGAGTCTTTCCAGCATTTTTTTGTTTGAGAACTGTCATTCAAAACATAAGCTGCAAGTTATCATTCATTATTTTGTTTGAGAACATTGAGCACATTCGTATGACAATACAGGTGGCATTTCAAATGTATTATGAATGTGAAAATTATGTCAGAAGTGTCGTGATTTACCATGTTGAGAGCCTTATTCTTGAATGTATCGAGAGTTATCGGATGTTAAGCATCCAATTCGGCAAAATGGGAACGTTCAGAGTCAGAGCATTGTTGCAGCGTCCTTCGGTCCGTACTGTCGGCACGAATTCTCAAAATCTTGCTGAACACGCTTTCCATCCGGAGAACGAAAATCACAGCGATTGTAGCTCACTGTGTGTTCAATTGTGAAGCAATTTCACACCTACCGGTTTGGTAGTGATACCATTTCGTTAATATAATTCTGCACAGCTGCGGATTTACACCCGTATCCCCGGTTGTGAAATGGTTTTAAATTTCGCCCCACCTCCCCCAGCACGGACTGGTTAAATATTTAATGATATTTTTCACTACTCTATGTACTGTGTTAACGGAAGGCCAAATATCCTGGCTCACCTGGGCTCTTTAAGGCCAAGCTAACCAAAATAGGATGAGTGCTTGGGAATCGTACCCAGTATCGCCAGCAAGGGGCCTGCGCAGGAACAGCAAATGCAGATACATGATAAACTCGAAGACACTCTCTTTTCCCGGGTGCTGCCAGACCTGCGGAACATTTCCAGCACTTTGTGTGTTTATTTCAAATTTTCCGTCACTTTATTCCAGCCCTATATAAGAAGCCCCCATATTGTACTTTAAGTTTTCACCTTATTTTGAATTTGTCACTATGATTCCCAAAGTTGTGTTAATCACTGCTGAATCAGAGGGAGTCATGGATTTTGGGAATCCCGGTTGCCTTGAAATTAGTTGAGTAAAGCTTTACGAAAGTTGCAGTTATAGTATAATTTTTGCCCCTTTAATGTGATATTGTGACTGGTGTGTTGTAAACGCCCTGTGCCAATCTGTCATTAGCTGAACTGCGTTAATTACACCGTGCATCATGGATCTTTGGGAAATAAAATCCATTTTGACTGCCCAATCAGGGATTAACGAGTGCAATGCAATTAGATCCTACATGTGTAGTGTTTAATACTAATGACATGGGAACAGATTAGCAGCTGGTTCCTCAGAACCCTCTTGAGGGCTTTAACAAATGTTGCAAACTGACTACTAACTAATTTAAATGCCTTTAAGATGGAATGACGGTGGTTAACATGTCGACAGAGCAGCCTTCAAGTATCAATCCAACTCTGTCTTCACAGAGAAGGCACCAAATATAGATTCAAAAAGCTTTCCCACTTTGTTATTTCAATTATGAAGTAAAAAACAATATAACCGGAGTTCCAAAGTACAGATTTTTGTCCAACTGTGCTGGTTAAAGTCTGTTTTCCAAGACTTGCCTTAAAAGTCTGAAGTTAACCACTGCATTACATCACAGCAGAAAAAGAAAATGTTAAGACATCACTATTTGTTGTTTATAAAACTTATTGCATTAGTTTACGCTTGGCAGATCTGATGGCACTGACTTACTCTGTCACAATGATATTTGGGGGAATAAAGGGAAGAAGTTTCAAAAATCATGGTACATCTTAAACAATACAAGTGTGCCTTTTTAACAAGATGAACAGCAATTACTTGTACTCAAATAGCATTTCCAACATTGTAAAATGTCCCAGGGTGGTGTCCAGGGGAAAAATTGATCAAAATATTACACAAAGTGATTGAAGGAGATGACAAAAGCCCTGGCCAAAAAATAGGTTTCAAGGAGAATTCTTTATAGGAGGAAAATGATTTGAAGAGAATTTGAAGGAATTCCAAATGTTACAGCACTGGCAACTGGACTTCCAAGTCATTTGGAACCATTATCCTGCTAGGATTCTTATAATAAAAGCAAATACTGGAAATCTGAAATAAGAACTGAAAAAGCTGGTAGCAACTGTGGAGAGAGAGAAAGAGTTAACATTTCCAGTTGGAGATCCAACCTGAACAGTTTTTTTTTAAAGTTAAGGCTTAGTGTTGCCTAGCAAGATACATTCATTTAGTGCATGGATAGTGATGGTGGAGGCTCAAATTTATTTCTGCCACATAGCTGACCAGAAATGTCTCCTCTCATGAGAGGTGTGTTTCACAGGTAGCAGTCCATCTGATTGGCCACACATTTGATACACTGCTTTTGGATGTCAAAATCTGGAATTGGACTCCAACCTGGCACTTCAGCCTAAGAGATAGTAGGAACTGCCGATGCTGGTGAATCTGAGATAACGAGGTGCAGAGCTGGATGAACACAGCAGGCCAAGCAGCATCAGAGGAACAAGAAAGCTGACATTTCAGGTCTGGACGTTTCTTCAGAAGTTCTGAAGAAGGATCTAGACCCGAAACATCAGCTTTCCTGCTCCTCTGATGTTGCTTGGCCTGCTGTGTTCATCCAGCTCTACACCTTGTTGTCTCTTGCTTCAGCCTAAGAAGCTGGGACCATGTCCATTTAGCAACCTACTGAGCTGCATAAACAGTGAACCTCACAGTACAGTATATGGGCCATTTGCCAGATGGCACTTCCAGTGACAATGTTTCCTCCCTCTTAGGAAGGATAAAATTTCACTGGAGTCAGTTCAAAGAGGATTCACTGGGATGGACCCGATTATGGCAGGATTGTCTTCATAATCAAAGGCCGTACAGGTTGGGAGTCTACTCACTGGAGTTTAGAAGAATGAGAGGTGATCTAGTTGAAACACATAGGATTCTTGAGGACCTTGACAGGGTAAATGCTGAGAGGAGGTTTCCCCTCAAGGAACAGTCCGAGACCAGAGGGTGTGCTTTCAGAATAAAGGAACACTTATGACTGAGATGAGGAGGAATTTCTTCTCTCAGTAGGTTGTGAATCTTCAGAATTCCTTTCACAGAGAACTGTAGGTGTGTATTTAAGTCTGATGTAGATTCTTAATCAGTAGGTGAATCAAGGATTAAGGGGAAAGGGCAGGAAAGTGGATGTGTGAGGAATGTGGGATCATCCCTTGAATGATGAAGCAGGATCGAGAGCCTGTTCTTCTTATAATGATCCACCGAGGCAATAAGTAGTTATATTGCAGATCACCGATCCCAGCTGCACAATTACTGAGAAACAGAGCCCGTGGGAGCAATCGAGCTCCCCAAACATTATGCAGCAGTAAAGTTCCCTGACAACAACAAACAGTAGATTAATGGTCAGTATTGAGGAGGAGTCAGCCAGTGAAATATTTACACTGCAAAACAATTATTTCCAAATTCGATCTAGTCGAGCAGTGTCCGTCTCTTCGAAATCTGGGCAATTTCACGGCATTCGTTAGTTTTGTACAAAACCTGTTGCGGATACAACCTCGGGTTCAAGACAGAGAAAAGAAAATCAACACGCGAGCGTCAGATCCAAAATCTGGAGACAACCAGATTCCAAATCTCACCTTCAGTGAAAAGCTTTCCCCGCTTCCGCACTGGCTCATCTTCCCGGTTTTTACAGCACTTCCACAGTTTCTGTTTGATTCTCATTTCCTGCAGATTTTATGGCTTTAAGTACATAAGTTAGAAAATGACATTCCAAACAGTATACAGTCTTAACTCTTCTCCACGCCCGCTCCCAGTGTCAATTTTGGCATGCCCCGATGTTTCAACTTCGAGTGACGATCCCATCATTTCCTTGCATCAATGATTACAAGCTCAGTGTTAACATGACCCAGGGAAACGTCTGACATAATTGATGAAACATTAAATTTCATCGTTTCTTGGGGGCGGATAAAGGCTTTGCTACTCTATCGGTAGCATCCCTGGGTTTCTGTGCTTTCAAATTCCCAGCTATCTTGACAGAGGATGGTGGAAAAATACAGTTGTTAATTTCTGAATTCAAAAGGATCTGAGTATAGTCAGGGTCGGTCCTGCTACTAAGGAAGCAGGTTACTGGGGACTTCACAGAGTTCGGCCAACTTCATAAAAAACCCCAGTTATATTTATTTCTCCCGCTTGCAAATGTAGTTGTAACCCTAGTGCTGTAACTCAAATAGTACTGTATTAATCTTCGGCAGGATTCCTTTTAAAGCCCTCTGCTAAAACCCGATACACATTATCGCCACCCAGATGTGTAAGCTTTAGGTTGTTCATGCCAACAGTGAAGTTTAAGGAATGCTAAATTACTGTAATTAAAAAAAAAACACATATCGTTAGTGATCTATTTTGGTGACAGAACTGGTAAATCAAGAACATGGGTCCTTGTCAGTGCTGTACCCTGATTTGTTCACGGCACACGGGCATTGCTGGATAGGCCAGTACTTAGTGCCCATCCCTAATTTTTCAGAAGAAGGTGGTGGTGCTGTGTCACCTTGTTGAACCACTATTGAGATTGTGCATTCACAATGCTAATAGGGAGGGAGTTTGAGGATTTTGAATTTGCTTATCTAACACAGCATTTGGAGAAATGATCTAGGTGTCAAATGGTCATCTTATCCAAGTGGTGAGTAAAAAAAATTGAGCGATGTTGGACTCAGATATCAGTCTATATAGTGCTATATGGAGACAACATTGGAGTTAGACTGTTGTCCATGCATTACAATCAGTTTCCTAATGTTTGTTTGCTGGATAGCTTTCAGTAACTAGTTGACTTTACACCTTAGTAAAAAAGCCAGCAACTGTACCAGCAAAATAAAAGTTTAACATAATGCATAAGATAAAAGTCAAAAGTAATTCTACAATTAGCAGGTGCAGTGTTGGTAAAGTCCCCTAAAAGAAACAGGCAACCCTGACAATGAATGGCATCACCATTTGAAGCACATCTTGGGGAGTAACAGAACACCAAGGTTGTGTATAATCTGGTTCAGCTTCAGACAGAGGCCCAGGAGAGAGATGACTCTAATGTGTCTTCAGCTAGTACAAGGCGTTTGTGGCAAAGACTGAAGATAAATCACCACTAATGTCCATTAGAATCAACAGCTTTAAATTATAGTAACACTTTTCTTAAACAGAAAGTCACGCTTAAAAGACCAATTCATCAGTTTCATTCTAAGCAAATGTAATATTAATAAATGTATTTTAAAAAGAAACGTCTAATCTTCAATGCTAACTGCCATAATCAACTCTCTGCTTGTGCTCCTTTTAGGATTGCCTAGAAACCATTCTTCGTCCAAACATTTGGTCATCTATTCAAATATCTAAATGGTTTGGTGTCATTTTTTCTGAAACATGTGATGTCCCTTGGGATGTTTAACCCTCCTAAAATGTCAAGTAAATGGAAGTTATTATTGAAAATTGTAATATGGCTGTATCATTTCTTAAGAAGATTTTGCTTTGCACTGGTAGCCACCCTACCTTTTGACCAGAAGGGTCATCTCCCATCTGGCCCATTACAGGTTGATTCAAAGGGATTAAAAGATAGTAGGAACTGCCAATGCTGGAGAATCTGTGATAACAAGGTGTAGAGCTGGATGAACACAGCAGGCCAAGCAGCATCAGAGGAGCAGGAAAGCTGACATTTCAGGTCTGGACCCTTCTTCAGAACTGATTTCTGAAGAAGGGTCCAAATCCGAAACATCAGTCTTCCTGCTCCTCTGATGCTGCTTGGCCTGCTGTGTTCATCCAGCTCTACACCTTGTTACCACAGATTGATTCAAAATCTGTTTCTACCAGTAATATTTCCTGTTGTCACAATTCTGAGAACTCTATGGATGCATACTCTGGTTACCTAACTATAGGTGGCATTTAAAGTGACAAAAAAAAGTGTCTTAAACCGTCCACAGTTTATAACTTAAGAAAATCTTGGGCAGTCGTCCAGAATCATCTTTAATATTAAGCAGATGTATAAAATTTTAATGATGGCCTATTTTAGTTACGCTGCAACCAGAAACAAAATTTACTTTGTGGCTACTCAGTCTAAGTGGTGTCACATCACCAGAGAAACTCTGAAACAATAAAAAGTAGAAGACGCAGACTGTGGTTTTACCTAATAAGAAAATGATTTGGCAATTATGCAATATTTTCGATATAGCTGTTCTTTAACCATTCAGTATTGGGCTTTGATAGTTCCTTCATGGTTTTGGGGAATCATTTGTTTCATTTTTATACTATGACAACAGCTTTGGAAGTCATTTGCAGATAAGACCAGATCAGAAGGGTTT
This sequence comes from Stegostoma tigrinum, assembly GCF_030684315.1. Lineage (NCBI taxonomy): Eukaryota > Metazoa > Chordata > Chondrichthyes > Orectolobiformes > Stegostomatidae > Stegostoma > Stegostoma tigrinum. Next base: position 45,454,895 of record NC_081375.1, on the reverse strand, counting down.
TGCAGGCTTTTAAGAAATTTATAGAATGAGATGGACAAGATGCATTAAGTGGGCAGAAAAATGCACAGAATTATTCATTATAGATAATGTTCCAGATTCCCCCATCATTATGTCTGAGTATATCTGACTTCATTTCCAGAACAGACATACCGTACATTGGTGTACAATGGGGACTCTCGGGGGGTGAGGATAAGTGGGGAGGGGTGTGGGGGCGGGGGTGCTACCTTCAGAGTTCTCAGTGTTTTATCCAATGCTATGAATTGTCATGGCACCAGGTCAACTATGGCCCAGGAAACTACCTGCAGAGTACCATCTACCACCCTCCTAAAACTGACGTATAATATTAGGCATCACTTGGGACAAGTATAAAAAAAAATGCAGTGTGAGAGTCAAGTTCCACACATAGTAAAAATTGGATCAAATCCATGCTCTGCGAATGTAGTTAAAATAGTTAAATTGTAAAGAGACCAAGGAGATATAAAGATGCATGTGAGTTCATTTTGTGGTCAGCAGCAAAGCAGTTGCTGTGGTGTGGTTGTTCCCTTGCTTGATGACCATTTAAATCTGGCTTAAAGTCAAGGGGACCAAGCATTTCAGCAAAGTTGTTCACATACAGGTAAGCAGCCAATCATATTAGGGTATTCTTAGCAAGAGAAGAGCAGGAAGGTAAAAGCATTTCATCCCTCACTTCAGTTATACAAATAATTATGATAGGATGGAAGCTAAAATACCATCTAAACAAACTAGATTAAAAATGTAAAATTGTGGGTGTTTTAATAACAGGAGAGAAACATACTATTTCCTAAATGGCAGAGTAATTAGCATAATATTAAAACCTAGTTACATGGTATTCAACAAGGTGTAACTTTTTCAGGATTTTTTATACTGATACAAATGGTATAAAAGTAAATGTTACCATAAATTGTTAGATTTTCCATTGCTTGCAGATTGGGCAGTGTACTAACAGCTCATTCTCTGAAGAAGTGTAGATTTATTGCCAGTAATACTTGAATTTCTACATTATTCTGTGCATTTGTGGCTGAATTGGATAGTTATGATGATACTGACAGATTCTCAGCCATTAGGACTAAAACATCTTGGCCAGAATAACCAATTAATGCAGAAAACTAATTGAAATTTGAATGATATAGGCAAAATCATTGATTTATAAGTTTGAGGAAATTGTGACCAGCTGCACAATAGTCTGGTCAGACCATACCTTATCACCATGTTTAACTGTGGTTGCTGAAGCACTTGTGCAAGTGCTAGATGTAGTGCAGAATATATTTGAATGGCTTTTCTATAGTTCAAGGACTTGGATCATCAGGAAAAAGTGAAAAGGAATTGCGTTTTTTTGTCTGGAAGGAAGGTAATTGAGAATGGAATCAAGGGTTGTGGGGAAAGGGCAGGGAAAGTGAATTTGAGGAGTGTCAGATCAGCCATGATTCTATTGAATGACAGAGCCAGCACAAGGGGGTAAACAATCTACTTCTGTTCCTATTTCTTATGGTTTTATGGTCTTCTGGAATTAGATCTAGATTTTATTGTCACATGTATTCGAATACTGGATTACGGGACTAACAGTGAAAGGGTACAAAGTCACCATTCTCTGGTGCTATTTAGATATACAGAAGACAGAATAAAAAAAAGAAGCAGAAATAAAAGAAACAGCTAAAAGAAGAAAGAAATGTCCAGATCATCATTCCTCCAGTAGCAAAGCCTTGAAAAATAATTTTAAGCTGCTCGAGTCATGACAAGGAAACAAGTTATGGCAACTTTAGGATAGATATTAGACAATTCTTCCTTAAAAATGTTAAATCCGTACTACATGTTGATATTGATAGAACAGTGGAGGGCAACAATTTTTGAACTGATTAAGCTACAATGAGGTGCCACAGTAAATGGAGGGGTATCTATTCTCAATCATTCTCAATAGACAAAAAGATGTATTATCACATTGGGATTTTGTCATCTTCATTTTTCAAGCAAGACTTCACTCAGATCAAATTGGGGTTGTGGAAGCCAGGCATGAAGCATGATAGCAGAGTGTCTACAAACTATCTTACCTCTAATGATACTGCATTGGCAATGATGAGTTTATGTCTGCCTTCCAGCTTCAGTGACATTCTCAATCAAGACATATTATGTACAATTTCAGAAGTTTGGTATCAATCATATCTGTGATCAGGATACAATATTGGCATCATTATTACATAAACAGATTAAATAATTTATTGCAATACATTTATGGCAAAAAAATTTACTAGACTAATACAAATCATTAACATGACTGTTTGATAAACAGACACTCACATAAACATAATAGTTGGACTTTAGTAAATTGAAACAAATGTTAGTTTATAAAACATTTCAAGCTTAAATATTCTCAACCTATTAATTACTACTAATCTCTGACAGCTGAAATAAAGGTCTCTTTTAATTATATGGTTGTATTTAACAGTATTATTTGTGTAATAATTTGTATAGAAACACTTAAATAGAACTTAAAGGAAGGATACAATTTTAATATTAATATTGAGGCTGTACTAAAATCAAAGTTGTAGTTTAGGCTCTGACACTCTTATCTCCCCACTCTTCTTTGAAAACTCCATGTGTTAGAAGTCATTGTTGAAAAAGAGACCACTGCCAAATATTTTTCTGTCAATAGCTTTTAATATATTCCATCCCATAATTCTACCACACCAATTGGATGCCTTTTCCTGGTATATTTTGTGTGACGATGCAGGGTGTGCCAGTTGGTTAAATATGCTATATTGAATCAACTGTAATAAGGTTGGTGATTCTGACCTTCACCCCCCCACTTTAGTTGAAAGGTGAAGATCACGTCCATGGTTGTTCATTTTGTTGTATCTTAGGGCATGGCCACACCATTGAAGAACATGGAAATAGAGGGCAGGTTAATTCGCACAATGGGTGAGGGAGATCATTATGTTGGGCATTCCTTTAAACTTGCTATGAGACAGCAGAAGATTGCCAATGGGAATGGCTCAGAGAATGTTCTCACCTCTGCAAAGGAAAGCTGTGAAACCAGAGCAAACCTGAACAAAAGGGGAAAAAAAAATAAAATTTAGTCACCTAGTTCGAGAAATCATTGAATTTAAAGCATAATTTAGTGAATGCATTTTGCAGATAGCATCACAAGGGGAAATGTAAATAAATTGGCATGTTGAACTAATGTGGAAATTCTGACCACTAGAGCACATACATATTTAATGGAAATCCACTATTTGAACAACAGGAAAATGCACTGTACTTCACATGCAATACAACAATAATAATTGAATGTTCATTTTAAATAGTATCAACCAGTATTTATTTTAGCCACCTTATTATCAAGTTCTAGAATATTTTTTATGCTTCAGATTCTCTTTCTAAAGCTCAATAAAGTAAATTTAAAAGTTATTCTTGGCAATGTTCAAACTGGAGGTGTGGAGTTAAGCTAAGGATAATTATTTTGTACAACATGGGGTTAAATATTAAATTAAATTTGAAAATAGCCACATATTTTCAGAACCAGGGTTCAAACATAGCCCAGAAAAATGGAATGGAAGTCATTGTCCCTATTAGGCTCTCAGGATCATGTATAAAAGTGTCTGGGCAGTGTCATTTCAGTGATAAGCAGCACAGATAATTGTACAAAAGTGGCATATATGGATGTCAATCTAACTCCTGTTTGTTGGGGGAAAGATCACACTGATAAAGCTATCATAGTCTTTGTCAGATCATAGGGCAACAGTCCCATTGCAGAGAAACAGCTGATGGCGGTGGCTTAACCTGAGGATCACCACAGCCCAGGTGAGGGGAAAGGTTGAGAAAGAGAGTCCTTCACACTAGCCTCAGCAGGTGCAGGAATTGAACCCTGTCAGCCTGACTCTGCATTGCACCCAGCCAAGCGAGCTAACTGACCACTGGTATAGCACAACATACCAGTGAAAAGTGCGTGGAGCTTTACATTGTTTGAAGCAGAGTACTTACAGTGCAACATTGTTTGATGCTGATAACTGATGCGCACCACAATATCAAGTGCCCTATTCGCCAATGCAAACTACATTCTCCACTATTTATAACTGATTTTTTTTAATGTTATTCAACATGGAAAACATGCAGTGGCATTTGACCATTGCAGATTACACTGAGGATAATATGTTTCATTATAAGGTGATTTTAATGGCAATTGACATTAGCATGTTGAGTTATTTCAGCAAATAATTGCACTTTTTTAACATGCTTTCCAATGCTCTTAGAAGAGGCACTGGCATAAACAATGAGACTGAACAGAGAAATGGAGTCACACACTTTTCTTTTATTCAGTCTTGGGATGTAGGAATAACTGGTGAGGCTAGCATTTAATGTCTATCACTAATTGCCGGGCTGTTAAGATCCAACCACTATGCTGTGGGCCTGGATTCACATATAGGCCAGACCAAGCAAGGACAGCAGGTTTCTTTCCCTAAATTACTTTAGTGAACTAGTTGGGTTTATTAAACTATCAACAATGGTTTCATGGTCATCAATAGACTCTTATTTCCAGATTTTTATTGAATTTAAATTCCACCATTTGCCATGGTGGAGCTCAAATGTGGGTCACCAGAACATTACCTGGGCCTCTGGTTTAATAATCTAGCAATAATATCCCAACCACAATAATAAGAATGAGGGAATAAATGGAAGCTTACAGTTTTCACAAATGGATGAAGTACTGAACTAATGTTTTAGCCGCACATGAAATCTGCAGTATTTTGGAACAATTAGTGCCTTAGTGAATGAAATTAGCTGTGTGTGTCTGTGACTGCCTGAAAGCAGCATGCTTAATATTTTGTCTTCATTACTTTTCTTCAGGATTAGCAGGTAATAAATTTGCTGGATTTCAGAACCTTGTGATTGACTCCATAGTGTTAGAATGAAAAAAAAAACTATCCACATTTTAATTGTAAGAAATGTATAATTGCACGGTAAAAGAACTTGAATCCTTTGTTGTGACCACGAATGACTAGGGAGATGATTCTCTGCTCATCACCTTTTTATAACAGCACCAGATTTGAAAGCCATGAAAAAGTGCACAGAGTTGTTCTGGTGCAGCAGTTAGCAGTTCTAACTCTGAGCTAGAAGCTATATGTTTGAGTATCATTTCAGAACTCAGAACAAAAATGGAAATTTAAGAAGGCCAGCGACTAAAATAGAAGGAGCATGAAATGTTGTGATGGAGAGAAAAAGATTCTGAACACCGAGAGGATCATCACACCAAAAACATCATCACACAATGAGATTCTGCAACTTGTACTATCAACGGTGGTGGATGTCCATTCACTCAGGAAGTCGCAGTTGCTATGGCAACATATATGTTGTAGTCCAGAACTTGCAGAGGTTCCAAGATTCATTCCAGAAGTGAGTTTTAGGAAGACTGGAACATTTTGCCATTTTGCCCCTCAAGCCTGTTCCCCATTCAGTGAGATCATGGCTGATCTGTGGCTAATTCTGTATACCTATCTTTGATGCACATCACTTAATGTTTTTGCTCTCTTCAATTTATCATACATTGCTATTTTTGGTAGGTAGTTACAAACATTTATCATACCTTTGTGTGTAGAAATGCTTTCTAACACCTGTCCTGAACAGTCTGATCCTAATTTTCAGACTACATCACCTTGTTCTACAATTCCCAACCAGTGTTAACTCCTCTGTTTTATCACCAGGATGCTTTGTAATGAATTTTAGTTTAATATTGAATCTGGTTGTCTATACTACAAATGCAGTTTCCTTATCCATGATGTCTCAGAGGCAGATGGTACCCAGTGCAGCACAAGACCGCCGATGTTCATAGTAGAGTGTAGTTTTTGGTGCCAAGGCTTACAGTGTGTAGGTCATGAGTGAAATTTACATCTGCTATAAGGTTGGTATCAGTCCTAGATTGGGAAACATTTCCAACAATGCATGATGTATTGTTTCTGTTCTTAACCTGTTTTCTTTACAACAGCTGCAATTCAAATGTCAGTTTTAACTTGAAGAAATATGACAGGGCTTCAGGCTAGCTTGTAATTTCTATTAAATACAGAAGAGGAACTGACAGTTCCATAACATAAGTTATGGAAAATTTAATACCTTAAACAATAAAACAGAATGGCTTAAGTAAGTACACAATTGTATTAATTGACAGCTGAGTAGGCTCACAATGTCAGAACTTCTGAATGATTCAGTTATCACCCTTTTTGGGACAGGAATGCAAATTTTTAAAAAAATCTGTGGTTAGTTCAAGTACAGTTATTCATTTCAAAAGCAGGAAAGACAAACACTGTAGGTGGCTAGCAGGCCAAAATTTATTGGAGCCAGTCGTCAAATAATACCTACCATTCATTAGAATTCTTCTCGCCCCATTTGATATCCATAACTTTTGTACTGCCAGTTGCTATAAGAGATAGATAGCGCCCTCTGCTGAGTAACTGAAGTCTCTGAGCAGGGCAAGCAACGAGGTAATTCCCCAACCAATTTGATTAATGATTGAATTGCATGTACCCTGTTTCTGGATGTGTAGTTTTGAATAGTCAATATCCATGTAAAGTCAGGTACAGAGAAAAAGAGAGAGAACAAAAATATTTAAAATCATATATTTTTAATCTTTGTCTTAAACATGCAACTCCTTATTCTGAGATTAGGTCCTCTAGTCCTCAACTCTGCCACAAGGGAAACAACCTTTCCTCATCCACACAGTCAAGTCCACAAGAATCTCGTATGTTTCAACAAGATTGCCTTTCATGCTTCTATATTCCAGTGAGAACAGATTGATCCTACCCAGCCTCCCCCCAGAATGCAGTCCTTCATTCCTGGTGTCAACTCAGTTAACCTTCTCTGGACTGCTTCCAATGCCAGGCATCTTTGCTTGGTTAAGGGGGCGAAATGCTTCGGGGGAGTTGAGGGGGAGTGTCACCTCGAATGAGAGGCTTAATCTGCAACTCACTGTCAATTTGTAACAAAAACAGAAGTTGCTGGAAAAGCTCAGCAAGTCTGGCAGCATCTGTGAAGAAAAAATCAGCGTTAATATTTCAACCCCGGTGATCATTCCTCACAACTGATGGTATCTGCGAAAGTGTTAGGTTATATGCACAGGACAGAGTGGGGGGGGGGGGTGCGGGGGGAGGAGTAAATGATAGGAGGGGATAGAGCCCAAAGAGAGAGAAGAATAATTGGACAGACAAAGGAGTTGATAACAAACTAACTAGGAGGGTGAATAGCTGTTAAGGGACACTGTTGGTAGCTAACAATACATGGCATGTAATGGCAGGATATGTGATAATAAGGCCTGGTGTGTGGGCTAGGGGGCTGGAACATGGGAGGGTTCAGGCCCTAAAATCAATGAACTTGATATTGAGTCTGGAGGGCTACAGGATGCCCAAGCAGAAAATGAGGTGTTGCTCTTCTAGCTTGTGCTGAGCTTTGCTGGAACACTACAGCAAGCCTGAGACACAGATGTTGGCCAGGAAACTGGGTGGTGTGTTAAAGTGGCAGGCAGCTGGAAGCTCAGGGTCCATTTTTGTGATCAGAACGTAGATATTCTGCGAAGCGGTCACCCAGTCTCAGCTTCGTTTCCCCAATATAGAGGATCACATTGTGAGCAGCGAGTGCAGTAGACTAGATTGTGGGAAGTGCAGGTAAAGTGCTGCTTCAAAAGCAGAAGTTGCTGGAAAAGCTCAGCAACTCTGGTAGCATCTGTGAAGAAAAAAATCAGAGTTAACATTTCGGGTCTGGTGACTCTTCCTCAGAACTCAAAGTGCTGCTTCACCTGGAAGGTATGTTTGGGTCCTTGGATTCTGGGGCGGGTGGAAGTAAATGGGCAGGTGTTGCACCTTTGGTGATTGTAAGGGAAAGTGCCAGGGGGCTCTAAGGAGTGTTGGGAGTAAAGGAAGAGTGGACCAGGGTGTCCTAGAGGGAATGGTCCTTGACAAAGGTGGACAAGGAAAAGGAGAGGTATATGTGTCTGGGGGTGGCATCTTGCTGGAGGTGGCGGAAATAGTGGCTAATGATCTTCTGGATGTGGATGCTGGTGGGCTGTTAGGTAAGGACAATGGAAACCCTATCACTGTTGCAGGAGAGAAGAGAGGAGGTGAGGACAGAAGTACAGGAGATGGGTCGGACCTGGTTGAGGGCTCTATCAGCAACAGTGCTGGGGAATCCTTGGTTGAGGAAGAAGGTGGACATTTTGGAGGCTCCCTTGTGGAAGTTGGTCTCATCAGAAAATATGCGATGGAGACAGAGAACTGAGAGAATGGAATGCAGTCATGACAGGAAGTGGGGTGCAAGGATGTATAGTCCAGGTAGCTGTGACAGTCGGGTTTCTAGTGGATATTAGTGGCCAGTCTATCCTCAGAAATAGAAGCAGAGCTATCGAAGAAGGGGCAGGAAGAATTAGAGATACACCAGGTGAAAGTGAGGGCCGGATGGAAATTGGAAGTGAAATTGATTAACTTTTCCAATTCCAGATGAGAGAGGGAAGCAGCAACGATGATATCATCGATATATCAGAGAAAGAGTTGTGGGTGAGGGCCATACTAGAACTAGAACAAGGAATGTTCCACATACCCCACAAAGAGACAGATATAGCTGGGGCCCATGCCGCAAGGGAGGAGAGAGGAGTTAAAAGAGAAAAGTGTTTTTGAGGGTGAGGGTGAGCTTGGCCAAGCAGAGGAGGGTGGTGGTGGGTGAGGATGGCTCAGACCCTTGGTCCAGAAAGAAGCAGATAGCCCTTGGACCATCCTGCTGGGGGATGGACGTGTAAAGGGATTGCATGTACATGGTAAAGAAGAGGCAGCTGGAACCTGCAAACTGGAAATTCGGGAACTGATGTATAGAGTCAGAGAACACAAGGATGTACGTGGGCAGGGATTGGACTGACGGGGGGGTGTGGAGAAGACTGAGTCAACATAGGAAGAGATGAGTTCTGCAGGGCAGGAGTAGGCTGAAACAATGGGTCTGCCCGCACAGTCCTGTTTGTGGATTTTTGGAAGGAGGTAGAAGCAAGCCGTGTGGGGCTTGGGCGCTGTCAATGTGAAGGCAGTGGTGGGGGTGGGGTGGGGGGAGATGGAGGGGATGCGGGGAGAGAACACCAGATGAAATTGCATCAGTTACCATAGTTGATAACAGTGGTCTGATGTTCCAATGTAGGGTCGTGGTCCAGGTAAAGATAGGAAGACGTGTCTAAGAGCTAGCACTCAGCCTCTGCAATCTAGAGGTCAGTGCATCAGACTACAACGGCACCACCGTTATCAGTAGGTTTAATAACAAATTCAGGATTAGATCTAAGAGCACGGAGTGCAGTCTGTTCAGAGGGAAATAGAGTGGATTTGGTGAAGAGGTAGCAGAGAATTTGAGGCAAACAATGTCATGTCAACAGTTCTCAATAAGCAGATCGAGCGCAGGTAAAAAGCCAGCGGAAGGGGTCCAGGTGGAGAGACAGCATTGGAACTGGGTGAAGGGGTCTGTGGGATGGTGAGAGGATTCTTGTCCAAAGGAATGGGCACAGAGGCGAAAGTAGTGGAAGAAGACTTCAATGTCATGTCATGCCTGAAATTTATTAAGATGAGGATGCAGAGCCATAAAGCTGAGGTCTTTGCTGAGTACAGAACATTCAGCATCGGAGAGTGGAAGGATAGGAGAAATGGTAAATACCCAACAGGAGGTGGGTTTGGGGAAGGGGAATGGAGCCAAAGGCAAAGGAGGAACAGAAGATTCCAGAGAGCCATGGGTATCTCGGAGTTGTTGCATCTTGTGGGCCTTGACGCCTGAAAGGAAAAGATTTCTGATTAGCCTGGTGAATGAACCAGAGGATGAAATGGAACTGCGGAGTGATGTAGCCCTGAACCAGTGTGATGCAATGCTGTTGAAGAGGAAAGTTGAGAGTGTGCAGCTGACAACACTGCATGGCACTGAGCGTGGATCTCAGATGCAGTGAGAGCAGTTGTCTGTGGAATATTGAACATCACAGAGATACCTGTGATCCTGGTGGATTCAAAGCACGAGGGATGAAACTTCAGTTGGAATCCACGTGAGGTGAGTCTGAGCCGGAAACAGTCACTGAGGTATGTGATATGGCTGTGGAAATGAAGTTTAGCAAATACCTCATCAAGCCAAAGGAGTGACAGTGAAATTAATGCTGGTGGACAAGAAAAAAGATTGGAACAGAAATCCTGTTGGAGAGAGGAGCAGAACCTCATCAAGGTGGGCATGCCTAGATGTGGCAGTGAGTTAAATACTAAATAAAATACGAAAGAGCTACAGATGCTGTAAATTAGAAACAAAAACAGAAGGTTCTGGAAAAGCTCAGCAAGTCTGGAAGCATCTATGAAGAAAAATCAGAGTCAACGTTTTGAGTCCGGTGATCCCTTCCTGTAGCTAGGAAAATATCAGTTTATATGCAGGTGGTAGGGTAGGGGGAGAGGTTATGGAGTAAACGATAGGATGGCACCTAAAGAGAGAAGAGCAGTTGGACATTAAAATAGTTGATATTGATCTGGCTAGGAGGGTGAATAGCTATTAATGGAGACTGTTAGTGGTTAACAATAGGTAGTGTGCAATGGCAGGCTATGTGATAACATAGTGTGTGGGGTAGGGGGCTGGGACATGGGAGAGTCCAGGTCCTAAAATTATCGAATTCGATTTTGAGTCCAGCGGGCTGCAGAGTCCCCAGGCGGAAAATGAGGTGGTGTTCTTCCAGTTTGCTTTTTTGAAGCTACCAATGTCACATCAATGGTTCTCAATGAACAGGTCGAGTGCAGGTAGAAGGCCAGAAGGAGACGTCCAGGAAGAGTGTTGGAACTGGACAAAGGGGTCATCAATGTGCAATCTGTGTTGTACAATTGCTCAAATTCCACAAAATGCCATTCAGGTGAGACAGATCATGGTTTTATAGTCTATCCACAAGTGAAGGTCAGAACACCACATCATGCTATCAAGTGTCTGCAATGCAATAGGTCCTCCCAATGGGGCCAATGAGGGCCACAGAATGGCTCCACTCTATGCTGGTCATGTCTGCAGTTTGTAGCAGTACCACCCAGACAGAGGGCATTCCTTGAGCCTCATAATCTCTGCTCTGAACTACTGGAGGATTCACCAAGGCTATGGGATAGATAATGGGGATCTGTGAGAGCCACAGAATCAAGTAGTACAGGAAACTGAGGATATTCTTCAGGCAAAGTCGGAACTTTGGAACTTCGAAATTGTTTCACAGAGCAGCTTCAGCCAAAGAAATGCAGACAGGATGTCTTTGTGAATATTGTCCATTGGAACTGAGTTGCATGAAGTCACCTTCCATTGATTACAAATTTTTTGATACTACTAAGGCCAGACAGATATAATCCCAACTTCAACTGCAACTTAATGCTTTCATCTTTCCATGAATTTCATATTGTTTCATAAATGTTAAGGCTAGATTGGATGGAAGCCTTCACAACATCTGATGCTCCCTCATTCAGACCTGGAGCTTTATTCTAGTATTGAAATATGTTCCTACATGCTATAGAAATGATAATTATTACTCAGTCAGTTATAGAACATCATATGGTGCTAAGGATGGCTAGGCAAGGTGATGGCCTAGTGGTATTATTGCTGGGCTGTTAAACCAGAGATTCAGGTAATGTTCTGGGGTCCTGTGTCTGAATCCCACCATAGCAGATAGTGAATCCTGAATTCAGTAAAAATCTGGAATCAAAACTCGAATGATGACCATAAGATTTAAAGTCAGGAAAAATCCATCTGGCTGACTAATGTCCTTTAGGGAAGGAAACTGCCATCCTTACTTGGCCTGACCTACATGTCACCCATGACAATCTCATTGACCTTTAACTGCCTTGTGCACAATTAGGGGTTGACAATAAACACTGGCCTAGACAATGATGCTGTCATCCACTTAAATGAGCAAAATTAAAAGAAAACTTCTGTACCTTCATTTTTGTAGTTGCACCTAAAATGACATTTGCTCACACGGCTGATGATAAAAAGTAATATATATTTATAACTGTAATAACATATTTACCATCATGTGTCACTCATGCCACTTATACACCACCATAAGGTCAACTTCTTCATTTATTCTTTCCCTCCCACTATATCTAGGTGTAGTCCTGCTGTCTTTAGCTGAGTTAGATGGACTAATTCAGCCTAAAAAAGTAACTAGGGAGAGAATAGGGCCCCTTAAAGATCAACCGGGCCACATCTGTGTAGCACTGCAGGAGATTGGTGAGATACTAAATGAGTATTTCATGTCAGTATTACTGTGGGGAAGGATATGGAAGCTAGAGAGCTTGGATAAATAAATAATGATATCTAGAAAAGTGTCCAATTTACAGAGAAGGAGGTGCTGGACATCTTAAGATGTATAAAGGTGGATAAATCCCTAGGACCTGATCAGGTGTGTCCCAGAGCTTTGTGGGAAGCTAGGGAAGAGATTGCTGGGCTGTTTGCTGAGATATTTGTATCATCAATAGCCATGGATGAGGTGATGGAAGACTGGAAGTTGGCTAATGTGTTGCCATTATTTAAGAAAAGTGGTAAGGAAAAGCTAGGCACTTGCAAGCCTGACATCAGTGGTGGGTTAATTGTTGGAGGAGATTCTGAGAGACAGGATTTACATGTATTTGGAAAGGCAAGAACTGATTAGGGATAATCAATGTGGCTTTGTGCATGTGGCCTTGTCTCACTAACTTGATTGAATTTTTTGAAGTGACACAGAAGACTAATGAAGGCAGACTGCTGGATGTTTTCTATATGGGTTTCAGTAAGGCATTTGACAAGATTTCACATGGTAGATTGGTAAGCAAGGTTAGATCACATGCGATCACTGGCCATCTGGATACAAAATTGGCTGGAAGGTAGGAAACAGAGGGTGGTAATGGAGGGTTGTATTTTGGACTGGAGGCCTGTTACCAATGGTGTGCACAATGATCAGACTTGAGTCCACTGCTTTAAATGATTTGAATGTGAATACAGGAGGAATGCTTAGTAAGTTTGCAGATGTCACCAAAATTGGTGACATACTAGACAATGAATAAGGTTACCCCAGAATACAACAGGCCCATGATCAGATCGGCCAATGGGCTGAGGAAACACAGATGGAGTTTCATTCAGATAAATGTGGTGTGTTGCCTTTTGGAAAGGCATATCACTACAAATCTTATATACTTAATGGTAGCTTCCTAGAGAGTGTTGCCAAACAGAGGTGTTGGGCTGCAGGTTCACATTTCCTTGACAGTGGAGTCACAGATAGACAGAGTACTGAAGAATATGTTTGGTATGCTTGCCTTAATTGATCAATGCATTGAGTATAGAAGTTTGGATGTCGTGTTGCAACTGTACTGGACATTGTTTAGGCCTCTTTTATAATACCATGCTCAATTATAATCTCCCTGCTATAGGGAAGATGTTGTTAAGCTTGAGAAGGCTCAGAACAGATTTACAAGGATGTTGCCAGGGTTGGGGAGTTTACATATGGGAAGAAGATGAATAGCCTAAGGCTATTTTCCCTGCAGCTGAGGGGTGCTCTTATCGAGGTTTATAACATCATGAGGGGCACCAATAGGGTGAATAGCCAAGGTCTTTTTGCTAGGGTACAGGAGCCCAAAACCAGAGGGCATAGGTTTAAGGTGAGTAAGGAAAGATTTAAAAAGGACCTAAGGGGCAACATTTTCATGCAGAGTAAGAAATGATGCACGTAAGAAAATGAGCTCCCAGAGCATGTGGCAGAGGCTGGTACAGTTACAACATTTAAAGGGCATCTGGATGGGAGCATGAATTGGAAGGGGTTAGAGGGATATGGGTCAAATGCTGGAAAACAGGATTCGATTAATTTAAGATACCTAGTTGGCATGGACAAGTTGGACAGAGGGCCTGTATCTGTACGACTCTATGATCCTGTGATTCTATTAAAGCAGAGTATGTTATCTTTGAAACAGCAGCAAATTATTCAAGACAGCACTCAACAAAGTTATCTTATAACTATTTTCATCTGAGGAAGAATTATATAACAAAACATTCAGAAAGAGAACCTTACTACAAAATGTTTTCCACTTTAAGACCCAGTATGGTAAAGTTGCCATCATCCCAGAGATCTGCTCTCTTGTTACAGAGGGATGGCTGATTGTGCGTTTTTATCTGAGGATCACCACACCTCAGGTCCGAGGGGGTTTGAGAAGGTGGGACCTACTTGGTAACCTCAGCTGGTACAGGAATTGAACCTCTACTGATGGTATCACTCTCCATTGCAAGCCCGCTGTACAGACAACTGAGCTAGCCAACCACCCACCAATTAAACATGAAAAGAAGAGTAAAATTCCCCATATAAGTCATTCCATTTAACTTGCACTGATTTCTACTATCCATGCATTACTTTATCATTCCTAAGCTAACAAGTCATAATGTTTCATCTTCTTTCTGTAACTTAATTAACAGATGTGGTGGTGCCAATGTTGGACTGGGGTGGACAAGGTCAGAAGTCACACAAACCAGGTTATAGCCCAACAGGTTTATTTGAAATCACTAGCTTTCAGAGCACTGCTTCTTCGTCAAGTGAACGAAAGTGAGCTTCATCTGATGAAGGAGCAACACTTCTGATTTTAAATAAACCTGTTGGACTATAACCTGCTGTGGTGTGACTTCAGACCTTTATTAATAGAAACTCACTCCTGGATTGATAATTCAGGCAAATGTTATTTAGATATTGCATTCAAACAAAATGCTGAAGTCACAGAAAGCATATTTGGGAACATGGTTTGACACCATCTCCCTTATGTAACATTACACCATTTCAGCTTCTCAATGTCCAGAGTATATCTACAGCTGCTTTAATGCGAGATATTAGAAACCTTTCTGGATGCTCCACAATCGCATCTGCAAAAATGCAAAATTTCATTCCTGAACATTGTAGGATAAAAGGAATGTTCGTAGCCAGTAAATGTCCCTTTAATGTAAGCATGCGTTCAAGGATTTTGATGTTACATCACAGGACACAGCATATAAGAATCCAGAAAATCCCCTTTCTCGAAAGATAACAGTGGTAAAGCATAAGCTTACAAAATCTGTTTTGCCAGGCCATCTGTAATAAGTTGCTGTGGGCCTTTACTTATCTGTTTCCTAGTTAGTTCTTCCAAACTTCATCCAGTAATTATTTGTAATGTGAAATAGCTTCAGCACAGAAGGAGGCCTTGAGACCCATCATGTCTGTGCAGAATAAAGCATCAGGTGTCACTCCCCTATAACCTTGTATATTCTTTCTTTTCAGATAATAATACAATTCCCTGTAGTATGTCTCCATACTCACAGGCAGTGCATTGCAGATACTAGACATTTAATTAGTGAAAACGTTTCTGATCCTCTGCTTGTTTTTCAATTAATTCAAATCTGTGTCCTCTCATTTTTGATCCTACCAGTGGTGGACACAATTTCCCTATCTAACCTGCTCAGGCCCTCGGTGCTTTTGAAAACTTCCATCAATATTCCTCTCAAAGTTCTCTTCTCCAAAGAAAATACTCCTGACTTCTCCCATTCGTCTAAGCTGCTGAAATTTCTCATCCCTGGAACCATTCTCATGAATTGTTCCCAAAGTGTGGAGCACACAATGGGAAGCATTACTGCTTTGTAAGAAGCTCTAATTAATACTGTGTCTGCAGTTTCCATATCAGATGCTGAATTCCATAAGTCATTGCATCATTATATCTTTGTTCGATTGATAGGTTAAGTATGTGAGCAAAATGTTGGCCAATGCATTACAGTGTAGGAAAATGTGAAGTTGTTTATTTTGGAGGGAGAACAAAAGAACAAATCATATTCAAATAGTGAAAAACTGCAGAAAGCTGCAACATGAAGGAATTTGAGGGTTCATGAGCATAAAACACAAAAATCAACTAGCACACAGGTGTAGCAGGTATTCAGGAAGGCTAATAGAATGTTGGTCCTTATCTCAGGAGGGTTGGTACATAAGAGTAGGGAACTTTTACTGCACCTGTTTAAGGTGTTGATGAGATCACATTTGGAGTGCAGTGTGCTGTTTTGGTCCTCCTAATTCAAGGGAAAGTATCATTTAATTGGAGGCAGTTCAGAGAAGATTCATAAGGATGATCTATGATATGTCTTATGAGCAAAAGCAAAATAGGCTGGAGCACTACCCATTGGAATTTAGAAGGATGAGAGGTGATCTTATTGGAACATACAGGGTTCCTAAGGGGCTTGACAGGGTAAATGACGACGGATGTTTCCATTCATGGTAGAGTTTAGGACCAGAAGGGCATAGTCTCAGAATAAAGTGGTGCCAGTTAAAGGTTGAGATAAGGATGAACTCCTGCTCATAAAGGATTGAGAGTCTTTGGAACTCTGCCACAGAGAGCTGTAGAGACAGAGTCTTTGAGTATATTTAAACCTGAGATCTTAATCAGAAGAGGAATCAAAGATTACAAAGGATAGGAAAGTGCATCTGATGAATGTCTGATCAGCCATGATTCTATTGAATGGCCTAGCAGGATCAAAGGACTGAATGGCCTACTCCAGTTCCCACTTCTTAAGGTCTTACATCTCTAAGATGCAATGGGGATCATGTTGGTTGTGATTTAAAGGAGTAACGATAAGTCGTTGATGCCCGTGGATGAGTTCTTTTTACATTCAATTAGTACGTTTTTGCCATTTTACTCCAAGCGCAAACCTTTCAGTTAGACTATCAGTCAGAGTTATGATATAACATCACAATAAAGGTGTTTTGCCAATAGCATCAATAATGAATTTCAGCCTGAAATTTCAAAACATTTCCATGCATGAGAAAGCATTCAATGCACATCCTAAAAGTGACTGATATATTGTAGCTACAAAACCTACTCCTTCGTTAGTGTTTCTGATCATAATTATTAAAGAATTTCAAAGGAAATGATTAACCCTGCGATGGTTCATAATCTCCTGACCAACGTGATTGACAGAAGCTTTGCAGTTGGGGACAGTATGGATATTCCGACCATTTAGTCCAAACTAGCCCAAACAGATGTGGAAAACATTTAACTTGAAGGCGTTAGATATTAACATATACGCAGATAGATTCAACTTGTATTAAATGATTTGCGCTGCTACTCAGTATATAAGGTCGGAAGAAACCTATCTTAAAATATAAACGTGCATTAATTGGAGTATATTACATACCTTATTCCCTTGACTTTGGTTTTCAAGGTACACTGACCCATTGGACACTTTTGCGTCATTTTGCTGCCTCTGAATGACATTTCTACTTCCAATCATGAGATACAGCATTCCCTTTCTCGACGGAATCTTCTCGAGCATCTGGCTGTTTCGTTCGATTGTTCAATCTCCTTCTGTTTCTTAGCAGCTATTGGCCAAATGTTAATCGCTGCAATCCCTATGCAAGCCAAATAGGAGAGAAGCTTTATTTTACCCATAACAGAAAGTCCCCGAAATGTTCAATTGAAAATATTTAATGCCAATGCATTGTGCTTTGGCGAGGTGCTGACTGGTACATTTAATTGCCAGCACCGTTTGAAGGATTACCACACCCTTCCCTCAAAAGATCCCTCTTGACATGCCGATTAAAGCTCACCGATAGTTTCTTCAGTCAGACAGCAGTCCATACGAGTCTTCATAATGCAAAATGATTTTAGTTCGGACTTGGAATTGGTCAGAAACTAGCTGATTCAGATTCTGAACTACAGCCACTGGATTTAAAAAATCGTTGAAAAACACGAGAGATTAACCGGAGCGGTTTGCGCTGTTAAATTAGTTAGCATCAACATGTGAGAAAAAGCATTTCAGTACCTCAGCTGGCTCCCCGTTCCTGTGTTGCTGTCTTCCAGTTGGTGTTTCAGTATTCATCAATCTGTTGAGTCAAGATCTCAAGTATCTCGAGTGCCAACTAATCTCCTCTTTTTTGCATATCCAGCAAATTAATCCTTCTCTGTATCGTAGTAAATAGCAAAAGATACCAGATGTCATATTTGTACTGAATACTATTAATAGCATGTTAAATATCCGCTAATTCAATTAGTTACTATATCTGTCCAAGAGGCAGGTATCAGGTTTCCAATATTAATGTTTCGGGTCCGGTGACTGTTCCTCAGAACTTTTGGTTTTTGTTCCTGATTTAACAGCATCTGCAGTTCTTTCGGTTTTTATCAGATTCCCAATGTAGAAATCAAAATAAACTTTGAATGTTCAAGTCGTCTTGGTCGAACATATAAATAAAAAAGTAGAAATACACTAGACACCTCCATCGTGTCTTACATACTGTACACATTTAATGAATTATAGATTCTTTCAGCAAGTTGTTAGTTTAATGATGAAATTATGTCTTGAATTCTGAATTGTATTACCTTCCTGGGAAAGGAAACAAAATGTTTCAGGGTGTGTCTCAAACCATTTCAGTTTAATGATGAAATTATGTTTTGAATTCTGAAGCGCGTTATCTTTCTGGGGAAGGGAACAAAATGTTTGTCGGTTCGTCTCAAGTTATTTCAGTTTAAATGAAGTTTGAACCCCTTACAGAGGATTAAGGATGCATCGCCTTTATGGTGTTTCTGTCCTCCCAGCCTAGCCTGATTCTTCCACTTGCCAAAACCACAGGAGCTTGCCTCTGCCCATATGTCCCAGATTGGACCATTGCCCATGGTAGTAGCACTACCCCGGAACCTCGACCTGGTCAAGCGTGGATGGTGTGGAGTTGTCCTTTACCATCAATGTAGTGGCACAGCAGCTACAATTGCTTGACGTGGCACACAGGCAGCATGGCTGACACTTGCTTTCAATTACAATTAGACATTGAAATGCCACACCACACAACTTACTGGTGTGGAAGCACATCCCATCTTAAAACCCTCTGTCAGTCACTGCTACTCTCTACCCAATGCCCATTGTAGCCCAGCATCTTATTATTGCTCAACGGGGAACCATCATGTACAGGGAAATCTTCAAATGACGCTAAAAATTAGCTTTTAATTACAGAAACTAAAGGCGAGGAGAAAACGAATAAACAGAAGCTGTCTTTCTCTCCTGGAATACAAGCAGATTGTAAAACATATGTTTCTTGTTTAAACAATCACAATGATCACTGTATTCAGCACGCATTTACTGGAACCAAATACCAATTATGTCTCAAAACAAATAAAAACAGAAATTGCTGGAGGAAATCACCATGTCTGATGGCATATGAAGAGAGAAAACAACTCTGTTTCAGCCTCTAAAAATGCTGCCAGACCTGCCGAGTTTCTCCAGCAATTTCTGTTTTTGTCTGTCTCAGATTTCAAACATCTGTAGTTCCTTGTTTTATTTAAGTGAATTGATTCCTGTCTAGTGTGTAGTATTCAAAGCTATGTTGTGGCATGCACAAGGTGATGATCCGCCTGTGCTAGTGTCTTTACCCTTCTTCTTGGAACACTCCTTCAAATCTCCCAGTTCCTCAGCATCCATCCCATCCCTTATTGCCTGCTCCAATTGTGTAGAGGACAGCATGCTAGGAAAATGCAGCACAGTTGTTGCAAGTGTACTGAAGGGACCCCTAGACCAATCTAGTCAACGAAACCTCATCTTCGCCAGACAAATCCTATGCTCTTTTAAGATCTTGTTTCAAAACTGGGCTCAGCCTCTGTTGTGGCATTGCATAATGGAGTCATCAGCCTTTGTCACAGTGGATAGCCCTTGTTCGCCAACTGCCAGCTTTGTAAGGCATCTGGACTGTTCTCTATTCCTACTCTTTGAATTGTGTCACAACGGCTTGGTGACATCCACTATGCAGCTGCATAGTCCTCCTGTCAAACCCATGGCAGCAGCAATTGCTAAATGCTCACCCCTCCTGAAGCATCAAATGTCTTTCTGTGCAGAACACATTCCTGCCCTTATTTATAAAATTTTCCTTTTTCCTTGCATTCGTCTCCTCCGTATGCCAGACTGCTGCCCACATTCCGCAGAATTGATACCTTTCACGTTTCTACTCCTACTGGGCCTCTGATGCCCCTACCACTCCCCTGACAACCAGGACTGAGTGTAGCCTGTTCTCCAGACAGTTCCAAGATAGATTTGCTGACCGTGACCATCCCAAGAGGATGATGGACCCCGCTGAAGCCATTGAACTGTTGAACAGAAACTGCACTTTGATGACTGACAGCAGAACCCCTTTTCCTTGCCTGAGCTGAGCACTAATCCTCTTCAGTTTTGAAGCATGGGCATTCAGTTAAATGTAAGTGTGTGTTTGACATGGGGACAGGTGGTAGATGCTGTAGGTGTGAGACAGACATAGCTGTAGAGTAACCTGTCCACTGCTTGTTGGATGCCTGCTGGTAAATATCACCAGCTGTCTGGCATTGCACTAAGCAGCAAGTTAACCTGGGCTGTAGACTCCAATGCATAGAAAAAGCAATGCATTTGGGCATTCAGTTTGGTGCTAGGTGAATGAACAAGGTAAGGTAAGGGACTGAGCAAATAGCCCTGAAATGCCGCCTGATCAATCCATGAGTTCAATGCCTATGCCTGCATGCAGAGTGTCCTTACAGCAGCCTGTCAATGATAGTGGCCAATGAGGTCCATAGTGCAGCTTTACAATACAAAAGCATTCTGTAAGTGGATCAGAGATGTGCCATGATAGTGTCCAACTACTGGCATGTGTGAGAGATGCCAGAGTCTGTGAACATGAAGTTCTTGTGGCTGCTGCCCATAGAGTGTGCCCTGAGACATTGGTGCTGAGCATCCAAGGGGAGCAAATGGCAAGCTAGAGACATTAGGTTCCAGCCTTGCCTTTCATGTCGAGAATTCCTGGCATCAGTCTCCATCCTCCAGGTAGTAGGATAACAAATTACATATAGATGAGACAATATTTAGTGCTAATGAAGGTGATCATAAGCAATAATCCCCTTAATGAGACAAGTGGCTGCTCCCTAATGGGAATCTCGTCTCAATGCCTGGAACTCTGTTGGAAATTGTAACTTGTTTTTCCCAAAGTTGATGAAGGGCTCACTCAACTTGACATGTGATTTTCTCACATTTCTTACCATAGCCGCAGTGTTCAGGCCTTAAAAGAGTGTGCCCACTAAGGAAACTCACGCAGACACGGGGAGAATGTGCAAACTCCACACAGGCAGTCTCCCGAGGCCAGAATTGAACCCGGGTCCCTGGCGCTGAGAGGCTGCAGTGCTAAGCACTGAGCCACCGTGCTGCCAAAAACCATGATTTTTTTCAAAACTCCCCAAAATCAGGAACTATTGCATTTGATTGAAAAAAAAGCACATGCCACTCCTCTCTTTATATCGGGCAAGAGAGGTAAACCAGGGCACAATAAGTTAACTAGCCTAACAATTTTTGTTGGGAAATTAAGCTCGTGGAATCAAAGGTGGATTATTGACCCAGTTAGCCAATTAGCTGAGTGTCAGGAGATGGACAATAGACAGTTAGCAGCTTCTCTGATTGAATATTAGCATCCTGTGAAAATCTGTGCCTGGGTCTTGACTGTTCACTGAGTTCATTAACAGCCTAAATTTACTGATGACACACTGGTGGGATTATAAATAAAATACAATGAAAGGCAGATATACAAAGGTATATCAATAGATTAAGTCATTGACCAAAACTGTGACAAATAGTTTTCAATTTGTGCAAATGTAAAGTTCTTTTTACTTCTCAAAAAAGATAAATGGTGAAAAGTTAGAAGTAGTAGAGATCCAAAGGGACAGCAAAGTCCAAATGCATAAATCGTTAAATTTATGTGGAGAGGGAGAGAAAATTCTCAATAAGGTTAATGAAATGTTCTCTTTTTATGTAGGATACTAGTTATTGGAGAATAAAGTTGTGTGTTAGCTATACAAAGACATGGTTATATGTAACACAGTGTGGAGCTGGAGGAGCACAGCAGGTCAGGCGGCATCAGAGGAGTAGGAAAGCTGATATTTCAGGTAGGACCCTTCTTCAGAAATGGGGGAGGGGAAGGTGGACATGAAATAAATGGGGGGCGGTTGGGCTGGGATGGTAGGTGGGATGGGGATTGGTCAGTGAAGTGGGAGGACCGGATAGGTGCGAGAGAAACCTGTCAGGTCAAGGAGGTGAGGATGAGAGGGAGGGTTGGTCTTGGGTGAGACTGGGGCTGGGAAGATTTTGAAGCTAGTAAAGTCCACATTGAGACCATTGGGTCATAGGATTCCAAGGCAGAATATAAGGTGCTGCTCCTCCAGTTTCTGGCACCAGAGGAGGTCAAGGATGGACATGTCATTCAGGGAGTGGGAGGGGTAGTTGAAATGGTTCGCAATTGGGAAGTGTTGTCGTTTGTCGCGAGCTGAGCGTAAGTGCTCTACAAAGCGATCTCCGAGTCTCCACTTGGTCTCAACGATGTAGGCCACATTGGGAATAGCGGATACAATAGACCACATTAGCGGATGTGCAGGTGAACATCAGGCTGATGTGGAAGGTTTTTTTGGGGCCTGGGATGGAGCTGAGGCGGAGGTGTAAGGGCAGGTTGCAGGGAAAGGTGCTGGGGTGGTGGGGCTAGTGGGGAGTTTGGAGCGGACGAGGGAGTTGCAGAGTGCGCGGTACTTCCAGAAGACAGCTAAGGATAGGGAGGGAAATATATCCTTCGTAGTGGGGTCACATTGTAGGTGGCAGAAGTGACGGAGAATGATCAGTTGAATCTGAAGGCTATTGGGGTGATACGTGAGGACTAGGGAATTCTGTCTTGTTTTTATTGCGGGGAGAGGGACTGAGGGCTGAGGTGTGGGAAATTAAAGAGATGTGGTCGAGGGTGTTTTCGACCACTGAAGGGGGGAAGTTGCGGATCTTGAAGTACGACATCTGGGATGTTCAGGAGTGGAGTGCCTCAACTTGGGAGCAGATGCGGCGGATGCGGAGGAATTGGGAGTAGGGGATCGCATTCTTGCAGACAGGTGGGTGAGAGGTGGTGTCGTCTAAGTAGATGTGGGAATCGTTGAGCTTGAAATAGATATCAGTTTTGATATGGTCTCCAGAGATGGAGACAGAGAGGCCCAGGAAGGCGAGAGAGGTATCAGAGATGGTCCAGGTGAATTTGAGGTTGGGCTGGAAGGTGTTAGTAAAGTTGATGAACTGGTCGAGCTCCTTGTGAGAGCACGAGGCGGCACCGATACAATCATCGATGTAACGGAGGAAGAAGTGATGGATAGCACCAGTGTAGCTGCGGAAGAGGGACTGTTCCATGTATCCTTCAAAGCGGCAGGCATAGCTTGGGTCCATGCGGGTTCCCATGGCCACCCTTTAGTCTGTAGGAATCTGGAGAAGCTGAAGGAGAAGTTAGGGGTGAGGACGAGTTTGGCTAGGTGGATACGGGTGTCAGTGGAGGGCATCTGCATGGGGAATGAAAGTATACAGGAACTGAACGTCCGTAGTAAAGGTGGGGTGTTGGGGTACAGGGAATTGAAATTTTTGGAGGAGGTGGAGGGTGTGGATGGTGTACCCAATGCAGGTGGGGAGTTCCTGGACCTGGGGAGAGAAAATACAGTCGAGTTAAGCAGAGATTAGTTCGGTGGGGCATGAGCAGATGGAGACAATGGGTCGACTGGGCAGATTCTTTGCTACCTAAACTTATTGAAGGATTATGGGGCAAAAGGGAGTATCAGAAACTAGATCACAGAACACTCATAATCTCATTGAATGGTGAAACCAGGTTAAGGAACTAGTGGCTTACTCCTGTTCATATGTTTCTATTTCTATGACATCTCTAGTCCACAATCCTCCTCGATCTCTGCATTCTTCTATTTTTGGGCTTTGAACACCTCAAATCAACCACTGACTGGGACTTCACCTACCAAGGCACTAGCCTCTCAAATTCCCTTCCTAAACTTGTGTGGTTCTCTATCTCTATTTTTTCCCTTCAGATGCTTCCTGTTGCTAACCTCTTTGAGCAAGATTTTGATCATCTGTCCTAACATTTCTTTACATTCTGCTCAAATTTTGTTTGATTGTGCTCCTCTGAAGCATCTTACTAGGGGAAAGCCACTACACCAATTCAATTTGGTTTTTGAATATATAGTTCATGTGTCTTATTGCATGGAGTAGCTTGTACCTGTTTAAGAAAATAGTTGACATTTTTAATTATAACAGGGATTACCCTTTATACAGATCACTGTGTATTGACAGTCAGATTAATATTGCAGGCTGTTTAACTTATTTTGTCTGCCTGCCAACACATTAAGAGTCCTTTCAAAACTGGCATTTACGAGCAGTTCATATAGCAATTGAATCATCAGTTTCTGTCTTCCCACTTTGTGGTTGATTTCCAAAAGAAGTGACGAGAGTTATATTTTTACTTTACAGTGAAAAATATAAGTTTAATTAAAAATTAAGCTGTCTTAAATTTTACAGTAAAATATATTCAGGCCTTTCTGATAGGCAGAAAGGCAATCACGCCAAAAAAAATTGCCACATTTAAGCTGATAACAGCAGGAATACTGTACTTTCACCTTGGGTTAAGTGGAAAAGAATAAATTCACTATGTAAAAGCAGCTGGATGTGCAATACTACGTTTGAACCATTGGTGAAATAGCTAAATAAAATAACATAACCAGCTAATTGCCTTGTTTTTGTATGCTTTTCAATTGTAAACTTCAGCATATAAGCACTTAAAAGTTTCTGATTGGCAAGACGTTTGATTTAGTGAAGATATACAACTATTTGTTGGCAGCACTGCAGGGGCAGCATTGCAGAAGTGTCTTAAAATGTCAAGTTTATCATTGCTAGGATTTTTGAAAGTTTTCCAATATGTAAAGATAATAGGGCAGCTCTGTCCCGGAGTTGAATGCCAAGGAAGGTGTTGTCAAAATGTGGCCACACGCGTTGAATAAAAACTTGTAAATCCTTCCAATTGATGCCCAATGACAGGCAGTAATAAAAGAGATATTCCTGGTCAACCATTGCAGGTGGAAAGAATGTTGGAGCCTCTGTCATCACTATCCATAACCTGAGGCTGCAAGATACATGTAAAAGTGTATGTTGCCACAAAGTCTCAGACTGCTTGTGGCCGGTTGCCTGGACAGCCAGTGTGGGTTAGATTGGTGCAAACAATACAGGGTTTAATTCCCAGTTCCAGCTGTTATTAATATCCATGGCAGAGGCTGCAAAGCTTCGGGTAGGTCTTGCCTCCAGGGCATAAAACAGAGGGAAATTGAAAGAAGCATGGAATCATTAATCCATATCATTGACATTTAATGAGATTTGACATTTGTATTGCTTTAATCAAAATTCAACAAGTGTCTTTATTTTCTACCATGAATAAGATGTTAATACTTAATAACAAACAAATTCTTAATAGTCATTTGAAATACTTGTTCTCAATTTTAATACAGATGCTAACATTTTTCCAGTAAGTCGTTAATCTTTTGCATCAATTAGCATGTAAGAGAAATTATTAACCTTATATTTGAACAGTCTAATTTCTGGAGAACAAGTGAGTGAGCAGCAAGTATATATGCATTTACTGTCCAAAATAATCTTGGTTCTGATTATCTGACACCAATATTTCAAAAATTTAAAGTGTTCACATTGCGGGTGAGGTTGTTGACTTGCTCGCCGAGCTGGCTTGTTTTTGTTCAGTTATTTCATCACCATACTAGGTGACATCATCAGTGGAACCTCTGATGAAGTGATGTTATTCTACTCTACTTGGAACGTATACTGTCCGGTCTGTTATGGTGAGTAGTGTCATTTCTGGTTTTTAATCTGTATGCGTTTGTATATGGGGCCCAAATCTATATGTTTGTTGATTGAAGTATGGGTGGAGAACCATGCCCCTAGGAATTCCCGTGCATGTCTATGTTTGGCTTGGGTGACTATGGCTACCTTGTACCAGTTAAATTGATGGCCTTCGTTATCTGAATGCACCGATATTGAGGAGAGTTCATTGTGCTGTTTTGCTGCTAGCTGATGTTCAAGTATTATGATGGCTAGTTTCCTTCCTGTCTGTCCAATGTAATGTCTGTGGCAGTCATTGCACGGTATTTTGTAAACCACGTTCGTTCTGCACATTGTGGGAATGGGGCCTTTAATCCTTATAAGTGTTTGACATAGAGTGGCTGTGGGCTTGTGGGCCATCATGATTCCTAGTGGTCTTAGGAGTCTTGTTGTCAGTTCTGATGTGTTCTTGATGTAGGGCAGTGTGACCAATGCACTAGGTCATATTGTGTCCTCCTGTTGTTGTCTATTTTGTAGGCATCTGTGGATGAATTTTCAGGGTATCTGTTTAAAACGAGGATCTTGTATAAATGTTCTCCCTCTTCCCTGTGTGGTTCTGGAGTGTTGCAGTGTGTCCTGGCATATCTGAACAAAAACAAGTCAGCTCGGTGAGCAAGCCAACACCCTCATTTCAAGAAATTATGGACTGCTGTAAATTTAGAAAAAATATTGAAGTTGATGCTTCAATGTAGTGCAACAGGGTCATCTTTTAAATGATTTAATAACTCAAATGCACAATGTTGATGAGAAGTGCAAATGATTTCTCCTGATGCCCTTGCTAATATTTATTCCTTAATCAACATCAAACAAAATAAATTATTTTGCCATTATTACAATGCTAATTGTGAAACCTTACTGTGTGCAACCTAGCTGCTGTGCTTTCTTCATTTCAATAATTCTAATAATTGGCTTTTAAAGTGATTTTTGGGTGTTGTGAGCTTGCCACATAAGCTAAATACATGACTTCATTTTAACTGAAGACATATGCTTTACTTATCTCTCAAAATATTTGTAACGATAATTTAAACTATGCATGCTATTAATTTCAGACAATTTTTGCATTGGTCTGAGGGATCAGTTTACATTCACGGCTCCAAATGTTACTGGATGCTATTCAGCCTGTTACATTCTGTTGTGCTGGAAACATCCAAGTATCTTTAATCCAATGACAATATGACTAAACAGATGCAGGATTGTTTTTGATAACACTTTGGCATTGTTTTCTGGATTTTCACAGCATCTTGATTTATTATTAAGTTAGAGCTGAAATCTCAAAAGAAGGTGAATTATGTCCCAGGGGAATGAGTTTTGATTGTAATTATTTACTTTAAATTTCTTTTAATAAGCACATGATATGTTATTTAGTTGCCCATGTGGGGAATTTATCATCTATAAGAAGATATGAAAATGCAATGGAGGCAGATTCTATTGAGCATTCAAGAAGGAAATTTCAAAAGTTATAATAGAGCACTTGGCCCAACAAGCCCATACCAACTTTCTGAAGAGATTCCTCCCCAGACTCACCTAATCCCTACTATATCTCTGTCACCCTGCATTTCTGATGGCTAATCCAACTAACCTAGGCATCAATGGACAATATGGGTAATTTTAGCATGACTAATCCATCTAGCCTGCTCATCTTTGGACTATGGGAGGAAACTGGAGCACTGAGAAGAAACCCATGCAGATAAAGGGAGAATGTACAACTCCCCACAGACAGTTGCCCAAGGCTGGAATTGAACCCAGGTCCCTAGCACTGGTAGGTAGCAGTGCTAACCCCTGAACCATTGTGTTGTATTATCATGCTTCCATCCTTAGGTGACTGTCTGTGTGGAGTTTGCAGATTCTTCCTGCGTCTGCATGGTTTTCCTCTGGGTGCTCAGATTCCTCCCACAGTCCAAACATGTGCAGGCTAAGTGGATTGGCCATGTTATATTGCCCATGGTGTTCAGGATGTGTAGGTTAGATTGGGTAGTGCGGGGTTACAGGGATAGAGTAGGGAGGTAGGTTTGGATAGAAATCTCATTGGAGGGTCAGCGTTGTCTCGATGGGCCAAATGGCCTGCTTTCACACTGTACGTTTCTATGATTCAATGAAAAGCAAGAATATACTGGGTTGTCGAAAGAGTGCAGGAAATTGCCACTGGGTGTATAGATCATGGCTACAACTATACTAGGATTCTGCTACAATTCTATTGGCTTTGTAGAAATTATCTATAAATGTTATGTTATAATTTGGGATTTTCCCAATACTTTTCATCAATGCCTGGCCAGTACAGATTTTGTAAGTGAATTCACATGTTCTATAATTTAGTGCTAAAACCTCACCCACAAATTGAATGGATGCGATGTTTTGAGGCTGCATACCGGTGGTGTCTCAGTTTTTGTCAATGGTCTGTCATGGGGCATGACTGAACTCCAGAGGTGGGTCAGTGTAAGGTAGGGAAATACAATTCTCTCCCATCATTCAACTAAAGACAAGTAATCAAGATTAGAAACTCTTGCATTTAGGTTGGTTGTATAATATTTTTCAAGCTTGAGGTGATTCCAGGGCATCTTGCAGCACGTAGCAAAGTATTATCATACCACCAACATTTTGACAGCTTCTTCTAAATTAATTCAGATTTGAACTTGTGTGATATAAGCTATCCTCTTTGACACTTCATCACAGAAACTCCCCTTCTTTCTTCAATGCCTCTCTTCCATCCCATTCATCCCTGCTTCTGCACTTGCTTAAAACCTGTAACTTTAACATGAAATTTAATTGTTTCTTCCCAAAGATGCCACAAGACCTGTTAAGTATTTCCCACATTTTCTGTTTTTATTTCAAGGTGGAATTGATAAGCAAATATCAGAAATTGTTTGCACACATCAAAGCTGCGCTCAGAGAAGTTCTAGCTTCACATCCACTTTGCTGAATAAAAATCTGCAGATGCTGGAAATCAGAAACAAAACCAGAAATTTTTATAAAAGCTCAGTGGGCCTGGCGCCATCTGTGGAGAGAAATCCATATTAATGTTATGGATCGTGTGACCCTTTCTCAGAACCAATTTATTTGTTCTACATTTAGAAATTGTTACATAACCTCCTGCAATAAACTGACTTTCTTACTTCCACAAATATATGTAGATCTGATGATAACATTTATTTCATATATCCCTGATCTTCATTCTCCTGTAGTATTTTCATCCCTTAGTGTCCTTAATGATTCTGTACCCTATTATAAACCTATACACACCATTACAATTTAATTTATAATTACAAGAGTGAGATGCGAAAATGAGATTTACCCTATTTTGGGAGTTATTTTTAGGCTATAGGTGATTTCACAAACTGCACTTAAAATAACAATACAGAGGCTGGTATTCCATCATCAAGTAATCATTTATTTACACCTGAACAGCCCTTGACTATAGGACTACATCACAGGAGTCAGGCATCAGATAGGCAGTATCCCTGACACTCCTGTTTATATCTATCAGCCAGCGTTCCCTGAATGGACCAGATTAACAGCCCTAATCAGGGAACTCATATTCTATTATGTCGATCTGGCTGACCTCGTTACAATCACTACATTACAAGTTCTGCATTTTTCCAAATTTCTTTTCAAAGTTTCAGTGTAGTTTTAATCTCTCTAATTAACCGTAGAATTCTATTATTCAATGTCACCCTACTTTAAAATTTAGGCATGTATTCTGTAGTTGATCCAACTCAAATTTGAATTTTTCCAACTACTAATCTTTAAACATGTTTGCTAAATTTTCCACCCATTTAATTTTGACCAGCGATCTTATTTTACCAGATGAGATGACATTCCCATCTATCATCTCAATATTCAATTGTTCAAATGTGTAACTCCCGAGGTGGACCATCATATTCATTGATGAGTGATCATTGCTGTGACAATATTTTCATTTTGTTTTATTCATTCATGGAATGAGGGTGTCAATTGCTAAGCAAACATTTATTGCCATGCCCAGAGAGCAGCTTAGGTCAACCACATTGTTGTGGGTCTGGAGTCACATGTAGCCTAGACCAGGTAAGGGTGGCAGTCTCCTTCCCTAAAGGACATTAGTGAACCAGATAGTTTTTTTTTCAACAATCAACAATGGACAATGGATTCGTGGACATGATTAGACACTTAATTCCAGATATTTTAAATTGAATTCAAATTCCACCATCTGCCATGGTGGGGTTTGGACATGGGTCCCCAGAATATTACCTGGATCTCTGTCTTAACAGTCCAGTGATGATACCATCATCTCCTCTATATTCTGCAGTCTACATATTTTCTGTATTGAGCTTAACTAAGTTGTCTTTACAATTTGCCAACCTTTCTCCCAGCACCTCAGCAGGCATTTGTTCCACTTCATTTTCTACAATAAAGCCTCATACAGTAATCTTTTCTGAATGGTTCTAAATGGATGCTCCAACTTGGTCACATGGACTGGCTTTTCTAAGACATGACAATCTCACACAGACTGCAACTCTGCCCATTTTTTTACAATTTTGTTTTTATCTGGGCTGCTTCAGTAGTGTGAAAGCACATTTCCATCCTGACAGCACTCCCATGGTGCAGAACTGTCGGAGGGAGACAAAACAGGTTTGTTTCCACACACCCTACCCCCGCCAACTCACACGCACTTTTCACAGCAGTTGGTTGCCATAATCTGAAATTTAATGATCCAGAATTTGACAGCTGCTGCCAAATGATGACTAGGTAAGGTAAATGTAAGATTAGGGTGTTGGGAGGTTAGGCTGCCAGATGTGTAAAGTGCCAGTTGAGTAAGGTACCAGGATGCCAAGTATGTAGGATGCCAGCTGGGTGTATTGTCAGCTGGGAAGGGGTAGGGTTCATTGGGTAGGATGTCTAGTGAGTAGGGGGTAGCTTGCCAGGTATGTAGAGTGCAAGCTATAAAAGAGTCCAGGTAAATAATGCAGTGTTTAGGGTGTGTCGGGTTTGATGGAAGAAATTAGTGGAGTGGGAATCAGATCTAGTAGCAGGGGGAGTACCAGGCTAGGTCAGAGGAGCAGGGGAGGGTTGGGAGGTCAAGTGCTGAGTCGGCAAGAGCAGATCAGGACCAGGGAATAGAGATGTCAGGTCAGAGCAGGTAAAGGGGGATCAGCAACTGAAGGGTGATGGGTGGGTTGCATCCAGAATACAGTGCTGAGCAACCATACATAGGTAACCAAGCAAAATTAATGTGTGGTGATAAAAGGAAATAATTCTCCTTATGAATGGAAATCGGATATGTTTCACAAGTTTCTTTGCTGTTCCCTGATTTTAGCAAGTGCTGTTGTAAATATGATGTGAAATAAAGATATTAACATGTAAGAATTCACTTTAGTTGTAGCAGGTGCTGAGAAATCCAGTTGGCATAAAGACTGGAACATTGGAGATCATCCAAGCAATCGGTAAAATAACTCAAGTTGTTGACCAGTGCTAGTGTAAGCAGCAGCTGTTTGAATTTGTGTTAGAAGGCGAGGGTAATTTTCGACAGGCTAATGAATATGCAGTTACATGCTGTTGATGTAATCACAGTTTTAGTTTGGAAAACCTGTATAAAATTGCAACTTTTGTTCTGCGCTAAGGGTGTTCCCCAGTTTGTTGTTCACAATAGTTCATTAACAATTAAATCTTGGTTTTCTTTAATCAGCTACATAACTTACACAAGGAAGACATTTTCTCCATATGGTTACATATAGTGTGGAAAATCCATCTGTTGAGAATCTTCAAGCTTAGAATTTGACACCTCTGGATTTAAAGTAAAATATCTAATTCAACTCATATTGGTAATGCTTCCAGTTACTGTGTTAGGGTTTGTCCAGTAACTTTGAGTCTTTTTTTCTGAATTAGAAAGGCTTTTAAGTTTTCGCTTATTAAAATTTGCTGTCAAAGAAATGTTTAAATTTGAAGAACCTAAAAGTCTACAAAAATATCAACTACATTCTCAAAGCAAACAAAAGAAACATTAGCATAAGAGCAGAAACCTCTTACAAAATTGCCTTATCTCCATCAAAAATTGTTATAAACTCTAATAAAATGCTGTGTAGAAATCACTACATATTCTAAATTCTGTTATCATTAGTAGCACAAAATGTTAACCAATCTGAAATGATGTGGTGTTGTACTTTTGTGTTGTGCGTAAACCAATAAAATATTATTAAATATTGCCTGGAGAATAGAGGTAGAAACCACCTTGTTATAATTATTCTGATGTACTTTAATTTGGACACGGTTTTCCCTTTAAGTTAGTATGAACCAGAAGGACGATATATAATAGCAATTATTATATATATCTGTTTATTCTGATCCATTACACATGGATTACCAGAAGACCATAAGATACAGGAGCAGAATTAGGCCATTCAGCCCATTGAGTCTACTCTACCAATTCATTATGGCTATGTTTCTCAACTCCGTTCTCCTGCCTTCTCTTAGTAACCCTCAATCCCCTTACTAAGTAAGAACCTATCTATCTCTGTCTTAAATACACTCAATGACCTAGCCTCCACACACTTATGCAGCAATGAGTTCTACAGATTCAAGACCCTTGATTGAGCAAAGTCCTCCTTATCTCATTCATAAGAGCTGACCCATCATTCTGAGGCTGTGCCTTCATGCTCTATTCCTACTAGTGGGAGGACTTTCTCCACATCCATTCCAAACACGCACCTCAGTATTCCTTAAACATAAATGGAACCCCCCCGGCCATCCTTCTAAAATCCATCAAGTACGGACTCAATCACTCCTCATATAGCAAGTCCTTCATCCTGGGATCATTCGTGTGAAACTTCTCTGACACTCTCAAAACCCTTTCTTAGATGCAAGGATCAAAACTGCTCACAACATTTCAAACACAGTCTGACTGGAGCTTTATACAGTCTCAGCAGTACACCTCTACTCTTGAACTCCAGCCCTCTCAAAATGAATACTAACATTGTAATTTCCTTCCTAAATGCCAACTGAACCTGCATGCTAACCTTAAGAGAATTGAACTAGGAGTCGTAAGTCCCTTTGTCCTTCAGATTTCTGAAATGTTTCCCGTTTAGAAAACTGTCAGCATCTCTATCCTTCCTACCAGAGTGCACAACATTACACGTTCCCTTATTGCATTCCATGTGTCACTTCTTTTCCCATTCTCCTTGCCTGTCCAAGTCCTTCTGCAGACTCCCGGCGTCCTCGACACTACCTAAACTTAATTATGTGCACTAAATCTGGCTATCATTTAAAATAAAAGCTAAAGATTTAAAGCCACCTATTTTTCATTTCTTGACTTTAAAAATGCAAGTGTTTGAAGCAGTAGCACTTGTGAATAAAGCCCAGAATCTTTGGGAAAATCTTTGTTATAACTCAAGAGGATTTGTCAGAAAGTTTTAAGGGAAAACAAGGTATGGGTACTAAATCTCAGTTTTCTCAGTGACACCCATGTCACGAGAGTTAATATTCAATAAATCAATCCTCAGTTTGAGTACCTATCAGAGACTTGGCAGAACTTCCAGTTTTGGAGGAGGGAGGGTAAGTTAATTATATGAAAGTCCAAACTTCAGAATCTTCACAACCTGATAAACTTTAGCAATTAAGTTCTTCAACCTAAAGACATGGGCTGACTTGCCTGAATTCAGAAGGTGGGAAGCTCATTTGCATGTATTTGGATCTCAAAGACCAATAGATTGGAATTAAATTCAGTTATTCCCAATTATGATATAGATACATTAAGATACCCAACTGCTTAGATAAGGCTAGTGAGCTTGACATTTTCCCGGAATTTAGCCTAAATAATTCTAGCTCTGCCCTATGGTAAGGCATTACTGAACCAGAGAGAATGACTGAGTTGCGGTTTAGGCTGTCCAAGAGGAGCAAAGGCAAGGGAGCCAGGGCCAGTAGGAAAAGGAACAGCAGAAACCAAAGAAGGATGAAGTACTGTCGAAGGAAAGGAGAACCAATGTCTATTGAAAGGTGGGAGGGTTGACACACAACATGTGTCTTGCCTGACCTGGAAATGTTTGGTAATGGAGAGCAGGGTGCATCACAGAGAGCTGGCTGAACAGTGTGTTACCAGTTCTTTTGAAAGTTTGTGTTAGTGGTATGAATGGGTGGAATTGCACAGCAGAGCATACAGTCAGAGGAGAGAGCTGAATATAGTATGATTGGAGCTTCATGATCACTCGTGAGGATTGCAAAATCTTGTTGGGGTTTGGGTGACAGAAGGTGAGGATGGAGGTCACTTGGAGAATGAGAGAGACATTGGTACCTGGATAGTTTGGGTCTCAGGTCAGGGGGAAGTCAATATAGAATTATGGAATCTCTACAGTGTGGGAACAGGCAATTCAGCCCAACAAGTCCACACTGACTCTCCAAAGAACATCCCACCTAGACCCATCCCCAGGACTTTCCCTGTAACCCTACATTTCCTATGGCCATGACACCTGACCTGTACATGTTTGCAATTTAGCCCAGCCAATTCACGTCATCTGCACATCTTTGGACATGGATAAGAATAAGAATAGTATAAATGGTGGTGAGGAAGGGAAGAGATTCGAGAATAATAGCAAGGAAGAGGAATGGGTGAGGTGGTGTGTGTTTGGACTGATGGGGGAAGTTGGTGGGCTACATAAGGAGTTTGAAAGTATTGAAGTTCGCAGTCAAAGTGAAATGAGCCTTTTTTATAAAGCAGTCATGGACACTAGTGATAAGACAATGCATTAAGTCGGAGGAGACTCTTTCTGGAATGGGCAGAGTTAATGTTTAGAACTTTTTGCCAACTTAGGAAACGTCCTAAGCAAAAGTCTAATGGGTGAGAACCAAACTCAGCTCAATTCCACACCAAAGGTGCAGCTGCACTAAACCACCCTCACTTCAGAACTCGTGGCATACCTTCGAGCAAGATACCGTAAATTTTGGGAGCAACAGTACTTTGTGGGCTGACTGGCATCTTGTGATGTCTAAGATAAGCACAAAGCCATGGAGGAAGAGAGGGAGATACAAACTTTAAGGGGGCAAGATGGCAAAGGCCAAAACAGGAACCTTCCATTTCCAGTTTAGGTGCTCATGGCAGGAAAGGAATGATGGGTCCATATTGGCAAGGCTGGAATGACTGGGGTTCAAATTCACCATGAGGCAGCTTCGGAAATGTGCACCAATATGCTTTGAGCACTTTGGGCAATGCACAATGCCTCGATGCATAAGAATATTTCTGCATATGGATCTTTCCTCTATGGCCCTACAAGATGGCCTTCAGCATGGTCAACATGCTGGGTGGGGAGGAGGCCAGGCCAGGGGAGGATGGATGGTAGGTCAAACAATTATCAGCAAACACAAAGGCACATAAAGTGGAGGGACAACTTCAATGGACATGCTGACTAGATGGATCAATACACTGCATTTACAGAATACCCCACACTACCATTGCTCAGAACAACCATGCCTTTCTCTGGGCCTGATGGAGGTGAGGATGAGCAGATGCAATAGAATGCGCGAGGAACAACAGGAGACACAGACT
This sequence comes from Stegostoma tigrinum, assembly GCF_030684315.1. NCBI lineage: Eukaryota > Metazoa > Chordata > Chondrichthyes > Orectolobiformes > Stegostomatidae > Stegostoma > Stegostoma tigrinum. The sequence continues at coordinate 45,419,671 of NC_081375.1, read as the reverse complement.
TCAGACCTGCCTGCAGCAGTGAATAAACCAGGAAACCAGTGAATAATGATGGGCATTTCCGTTTTGATGATGCTGTCACTTTAAGAGTTTATTTTGTCTTGGTTTTTTTTAAGAAAGGTTGTTAGGCAAAGATGTAGAGCTAGCTATTGAAGACCACTGAACAATTTGAGAGACTTTGAGTTTGTTTTAACAGTCTGAACAGGTTTGGCTGGCTCTCACAGATCCAGATTTCTGGGCTTTGTTTTTTTCAGTAGCACCGGAAGCTATTGGGGTCTCAACAGAGTTGGAAGCTACAGTGAATGTCTCCTAGCTACCACTCTCTCTGAATTTTCTGTTGATGTCCTTCCTCCCGGATTGGAGAACTGCATGTGAGAATCTATGTCGGAATTTACCTTTTCTTGCCAAGAGTCGTGCCTATGGGATGTTACTAAATTGGAACAGTTAATTAGTAGTAGTTACTGTCTCTATTAGTGTGTTAGGCTTTCCAATAGAATTGGTATTCTCAATTCCTCTTTCTTTGATTGTATTTTAACTATAGTATTTAAATAAACTTTGTTTTGCATAGTGTTGAGCAGTTGGACCAGTTGCATTGCCTCTGGACCAGACACTTAACATTTGCCTTTAAAATAAGAAAAGGTAAAGGCCTAGGCTACCTTGTTAAAATATTTTGAGGGAGCCTGGTCTGGTCCATAATACTGTCCACTATGAAGTTTGCTGAATTGCTATTCCTATTTTCTATGATTCTATGCAAACTTGGTAAAGGAGGAACTGCAACAGGAAAGTTAATAACTCTAGGGAGGAGAGCTAGTAACTTCAAAGCAGATACAGACTGCTTTGTGAAGCAGTGGCATGTGGGGGAAGTCCTGAGTTGAAGGTCAGCTATGAGTGAATAGGTATCAGAGGCTTTGAAATCCCTGGTCAGCCAAGGTAAACTTTAAAATAGTGCAATAATCCAGACTGGAAAAACAAGACTTAAAAAAATTACTTTGAGCTTAGATCAAGTGTGGCTGCCAAAGTGAGCAGGAACTATGAGGCATGGTAACCAAATTGGGAGTCAAGGGCCACAAAAGAAATAAGAAATCAGAGATCAGGGTATATTATAAGGACAGTAATTAAAGTGATAATGTTGTTTATGTTAAAAGCGAAGACTGACCTGGTCTAAAAGAGGTCAAAGTGTTTTGAATACTTCATTAAGGCCATGGAAATGGAGGGAGAGGATTAATAAGAGCTACGCTAAATATGGGAGATATTTATTTAAAGCACAGGAAAGGGCAATATTCAGCAAAACTGTGGTTATAGCAGGAACCATTTATTAAGAATTTGAACAGTGAAATCTTCTTAATTAATCCATGAATAGGTAGCAATTCTCCACTTTGTGCTTGAAGGTCAGAAATCTTCCCCACTAATTGATAGGGTGGAACAATTCCCAGGATGGCAGCAAAAGCAGCAGAACACCTCTTACATGTAAAATAAAAGTATTTTAAGCAAGCAAAAATATACAATCCCATGAGCAAGACATGGCATCAGCAATAATAGAGTAAAGAAGACTTAATTTCAGAAATGGCTAAATTGAACACAGAATTGAACAATTTGGAGAAGACAATATCTGAGATACAGAGCTGTCACAAATTAGATTGTAAACCAGAAGCTGAACAAGAATTAGAAGTATAGCTAAGGATGTTAATGATGTTAAAAGATACAACAGATATTTATGGAATCTTACTGCATGGAAGCAGAGCCTTTGATTCAAATAGTCCGAGCCAAACACATTCCTAAACTACATTAATGCCACCTGTCTGTGTTTGGCCCATATTCCTCAATCTTTCCTATTCATGTACTTATCTAAATGTCCTTTAAATATTGTAACAGCACTTGCATCCATCACTTTCTCTGGCTGTTCATTCCACACACTAGCAACTCTCTGGGTAAAAAAAATTGCCCCATTTTTAAAAAATCTTTCTTCTCTTTCTTCTCAGCGGAGGAAGTGACGAGGACCAGGGGGCAGCCGGGAAGGAAAGCAGTGACCATATATATCAGCAAGGCGGCTAAACCCGAGACTCTACAACTGTAGTGCCTCCCACCCGCCCTCCTCCTCTAACCTAGTTAATAAGGTAAGGTTCATTCTAAACTTTCTCTATTGAATATAAGTTTGTTATTAATTTGTTATTATTACTTGAAGTAAGCTTTCTACTTTAGTAGTGAGCGGGTGTTCAGATAAGTGGGGTATGGATGCTAGGGCTGTTGCTTGCTCCTCCTGCAGAATGTGGCAGTTGGGAGACGTGGCACACGTCTCCTCTGGATACATCTGCAGGAAGTGCACCCAACTCCAGCTCCTTGAAAACCGTGTTAGGGAAATGGAGCTGGAGCTGGATGAACTACGGATCATTCGGGAGGCAGAGGGGGTAATTGAGAGGAGTTACCGGGAGTTGGTCATTCCTAAGGCTCAGGACAAGGATAGATGGGTTACAGTTAGGGGGAGGAAAGGGGACAGACAGACAGTGCAGAGATCCCCTGTGGGCATTCCCCTCAGCAATAAGTATACCGTTTTGGATACCGCTGGGGGGGATGACCTACCAGAGGAAAGCCATAGTAGTCAGTTCTCTGGCACTGAGCCTGACACTGTGGCAAAGAAGGGAAGGGGGCAGAATAGAAAAGTACTCGTGGTAGGGGACTCGATAGTTAGGGGAATCGACAGGAGGTTTTGTGGTCAGGATCGGGATTCCTGGAAGGTATGTTGCCTCCCTGGTGCCAGGGTCCGGGACGTCTCCGATCAGGTGTATAAGGTTCTAAGAGGGGAGGACGAACAGCCAGAAATTGTGTTACATATTGGCACTAATGATATAGCCAGAAATAGGATTGAGGATATAAAAAGTGAGTTCAGGGAGTTAGGATGGAAGCTGCAAAGCAGGACGAACAGAGTAGTGTTCTCTGGTTTACTACCGGTGCCACAAGATAGCGAGGCGAGGAACAGGGAGCGGGCGCAGCTTAACACGTGGCTACGCAGCTGGTGGAGGAGGGAGGGCTTCAGATATGTAGATAATTGGGATGCCTTCTGGGGAAGGTGGGACCTGTACAAGAAGGACGGATTGCATCTGAACTGGAAGGGGACCAATGTCCTGGGTGGAAGGTTTGCTCGAGTAGTTCGAGAGGGTTTAAATTAGTATGGCAGGGGGGTGGGAACCTGAGCTGTATACCGGAGGTGAGAGTTGATGCAGGTGAGACAGTAGCAAGAGGTAGACCAGCTAGTGGGAAGGACTTTCCTGGGAAGGAACCAAGGGATCAGTTAATGTGTGTTTGCTTTAACGCAAGGAGTATCAGGAATAAAAGTGATGAACTTAGAGCATGGATCAGTACCTGGTGCTATGATGTTGTGGCCATAACAGAGACATGGGCTTCTCATGGGCAGGAATGGTTGCTGGATGTTCCAGGGTTTAGAACATTTGAAAAGAATAGGGAGGGGGGAAAAAGAGGAGGGGGTGTAGCACTACTAATCAGAGAGGGCATCACAGCTACAGAAGCTTCCATTGTTGAGGAAGATCTGCCTACCGAGTCAGTGTGGGTGGAAATTAGGAACAGCAAGGGAGTAGTCACCTCGTTAGGGGTTTACTACAGGCCCCCCAATAGCAGCAGGGAGATTGAAGAAAGCATAGGTCGACAGATTTTGGAGAAGTATGGACATAGTAGGGTTGCTGTAATGGGTGACTTTAACTTTCCTAATATTGATTGGAACCTCCTTCGAGCAGAAGACTTGAATGGAGCTGTTTTTGTAAGGTGTGTTCAGGAGGATTTCCTAATGCTGTACGTTGACAGGCCGATGAGGGGAGAGGCCATTCTAGACTTGGTGCTCGGAAACGAGCCGGGGCATGTATCAGATCTTGTGGTGGGAGAGCATTTTGGTGATAGTGACCATAACTGCCTCACATTCTACATATCTATGGAGAAGGAGAGGATTAGGCAAAATGGGAGGATATTTAATTGGGGAAGAGGAAACTATGATGCGATTAGACATGAGTTAGTAAGCATGGACTGGGAGCAGTTGTTCCATGGTAAGGGCACTATAGACATGTGGAGACTGTTCAAGGAACAGTCGTTGCGAGTGATGAGTAAATATGTCCCCCTGAGACAGGCAAGAAGGGGTAAGATAAAGGAACCTTGGATGACGAGAGCGGTGGAGCTTCTCTTCAAAAAGAAGAAGGTAGCTTACATAAGGTGGAGGAAGCTAGGGTCAAGCTCAGCTCTAGAGGATGACAGGCAGGTGAGGAAAGAGCTCAAAAATGGTCTGAGGAGAGCCAGGAGGGGGCACATGAAAGGCTTGGCAGAACGAATTAGGGAAAACACAAAGGCATTTTACACTTATGTGAAGAATAAGAGAATGGTCAAAGAAAGAGTAGGGCCGATCAGGGATAGCATAAGGAACTTGTGTGTGGAGTCTGAGGAGGTAGGGGAAGCCCTAAATGAGTTTTTTGCTTCTGTCTTTACGAAAGAAACGAACTTTGTAGTGAATGAAACCTTTGAAGAGCAGGTGTGCATGCTGGAATGGATAGAGATAGAGGAAGCTGATGTGCTGAAAATTTTGTCAAACATTAAGATTGACAAGTCGCCAGGCCCGGACCAGATTTGTCCCCGGCTGCTTTGGGAAGCGAGAAATGCAATTGCTTCGCCACTTGCGAGGATCTTTGCATCCTCACTCTCCACTGGACTCGTACCTGAGGACTGGAGAGAGTGGCAAATGTAATTCCTCTCTTCAAGAAAGGAAATAGAGAAATTCCCGGCAATTACAGACCAGTAAGTCTCACGTCTGTCGTCTGCAAGGTGTTAGAAAGGATTCTGAGGGATAGGGTTTATGACCATCTGGAAGAGCATGGCTTGATCAAATGAAGTCAACACGGCTTTGTGAGGGGCAGGTCATGCCTCGCAAACCTTATCGAGTTCTTTGAGGATGTGACTAGAAAAGTTGATGAGGGTCGAGCTGTGGATGTGGTGTATATGGACTTCAGTAAGGCATTTGATCAGGTTCCCCATGGTAGGCTCATTCAGGCGGTCAGGAGGAATGGGATACAGGGGAACTAATCTGTCTGGATACAGAATTGGCTGGCCAACAGAAGGCAGCGAGTGGTAGTAGAAGGAAAATATTCTGCATGGAAGTCAGTGGTGAGTGGTGTTCCACAGGGCTCTGTCCTTGGGCCTCTACTGTTTGTAATTTTTATTAATGGCTTGGATGAGGGGATTGAAGGATGGGTCAGCAAGTTTGCAGACGACACAAAGGTTGGAGGTGTCGTTGAGAGTATAGAGGGCTGTTGTAGGCTGCAGCAGGACATTGACAGGATGCAGAGATGGGCTGAGAGGTGGCAGATGGAGTTCAACCTGGATAAATGCGAGGTGATGCATTTTGGAAGGTCGAATTTGAAAGCTGAGTACAGGATTAAGGATAGGATTCTTGGCAGTGTGGAGGAACAGAGGGATCTTGGTGTGCAAATACATAGATCCCTTAAAATGGCCACACAAGTGGACAGGGTTGTTAAGAAAGCATATGGTGTTTTGGCTTTCATTAACAGGGGGATTGAGTTTAAGAGTCGTGAGATCTTGTTGCAGCTCTGTAAAACTTTGGTTAGACCGCACTTGGAATACTGCGTCCAGTTCTGGTCGCCGTATTATAGGAAAGATGTGGATGCTTTGGAGAGGGTTCAGAGGAGGTTTACCAGGATGCTGCCTGGACTGGAGGGCTTATCTTATGAAGAGAGGTTGACTGAGGTCGGACTTTTCTCATTGGAGAAAAGGAGGAGGAGAAGGGACCTAATTGAGGTATACAAGATAATGAGAGGCATAGATAGAGTTGATAGCCAGAGACTATTTCCCAGGGCAGAAATGGCTAACACGAGGGGTCATAGTTTTAAGCTGGTTGGAGGAAAGTATAGAGGGGATGTCAGAGGCGGGTTCTTTACACAGAGAGTTGTGAGAGCATGGAATGCATTGCCAGCAGCAGTTGTGGAAGCAAGGTCATTGAGGTCATTTAAGAGACTGCTGGACATGCATATGGTCACAAAAATTTGAGGGTGCATACATGAGGATCAATGGTCGGCACAACATCGTGGGCTGAAGGGCCTGTTCTGTGCCATACTGTTCTATGTTCTATGTTCTATGTTCTTACCTTAAAAATATTCCCACCCTAGGTAAAAGACATTTGCTATCCACCTTATCCGGGCCCTTCACTGTTTCATAAACCTCTACAAGATCACCCCTCAATCTCCTAGAGAAATAAGTCCCAGCCCATTCAGCCTCTCCTAATAACTCAGACCCCCCATTTCAGGCAACATCTTGGTAAATCTTCACTGAATCCTCTCCAGTTTAATAATACGCTTCCTACAACAGGGTGACCAGAACGGCACACAGTGCTCCAGAAGAGGCCTTACCAACATCCTGTATAACCTCAATATAATGTCCCGCCTCCTATACTTAAAGGTCTCAGCAATGAAGGCAAGCATGCTGAACATATTCTTAATCACCTGTCTGCATGTGAAGCAAATTTGAAGGAATTATGTACCTGAACCCCTTGGTTCTCTCTTCTACAACATTCCCCAAGGCTCTGCCATTAGTTATATAAGTCCAGCCCTTTTTGTTTTACCAAAACTCATTTATCCAAATTAAACTCCATCTGCCAGTCCTCAGCTCATTGACCCAACTAATGGAGATCTCTCTGTAATCTTAGATAACTGTCTTCACTGCCGACTATACCAATCTTAGATCATCCACAAACTTACTAACTGTGCCTCCTATATTTTCATCCAAATCATTTTTGTAAATGACAAACAAAAGTAGACCCAGTACCAGTTCCTGTGGAGCACCACTAGTCACAAGCCTCCAATCTGCAAAACAACCCTTCAACACCATCCTCGGTTTCCTACTATAAAACCAATTTTGTATCCATTTGGGAGGCTCACCCTGAATCCCATGTGATCTAACTGTACTAGCTATTCTATCATGCAGAACCTTATCAAAGGCTTTACCAATGTCCACGTAAACAATATCTACTGCCATTCCATCATCAACCTTTTTGGCTGCTTCCTTAAAAAATTCAATCAAATTTGTAAGACAAAATGTCCCTCGCACAAAATCAAGCTGACGATTCTTATTCTGTCCTTGCCTCCCCAAATGCACGTAAATCCCATCTTTCAGAATCACCTCCAACAACTTCGCCATAACCCATGTCTGGCTCACAGGTCTATAGTTCCCGGGCTTCTCTGTACAGCCTTTCTTAAATAAAAGGACAACACTAGCCAGCCTCCAGTCCTCCATACCTCACCCATAATTGTAGATGAATATTTCTGCTAGGCACCCCACAATTTTCTTTCAAACTTCCTACTGAAAATGGTATGGAAGTTTCTCATAATTACTTCAAACCCAGAACTAATTTCATTTCTTCAAAAAGCAAGATTTAGTAGAAGAATACAGCATCCAGGAGAATCATAGGTTATTTTATTAATGATTGTTACAAGTTGATGGAGAAATGTGACTCTGATGACTTCAAGTCCAGATTTGAAAGAAAGGGAATTATTGTCAGAATTGCTGATTAATCTATGTCAGATATTTTACAATCTAAAGAAGACCTAGAGAAAGCCATTCAGACAGTGATTGAAACAGAAAACTAGAAACAACCCAAGTCAATCTTAGGGGAGAAAATCAAACCTGCCATAGAAGATCAGCTAAACCCATTCATTCTTAAAGTATAAAACCAGAATTATGTACATGAAAGACCAAGACAACAAAGTGTGGAGCTGGATGAACACAACAGGCCAAGCAGCATTTTTGGAGCACAAAAGCTGACGTTTTGGGCCTAGACCCTTCATCAGAAAGGGCCTAGGCCCGAAGCGTCAGCTTTTGTGCTCCTAAGATGCTGCTTGGCCTGTTGTGTTCATCCAGCTCCACACTTTGTTGTCTCGGATTCTCCAGCATCTGCAGTTCCCATTATCTTTGATACATGAAAAACTAGTATGGCAAATATGACAGGCACCAGAAACAAAAAGTCTTCTTCAATACAGTGGAGCAAAGAAACCTCACACAGGTACAGTTCATAAAACTGAATGCTTTATCTATCATACAATAGTTGACTTTCAGAAAATGTACAGAAGTTGGACACAGTCTCAGAAAAGAGGAAATTGAATAACTAATCACACAGATAGGTTAATGCAATAGAATAATGTATAATTGAAGAAAAATAAAATGGTCTTAGGGGAAATAATGGCCCAGAACTTACATTTTGGCAAGCTGATATTTATGTCAATGATCATCTCATGAATTAAATATCAAGTCAAGTGTCACTACATCAACAGGTAGCCATTGTCCACAACTGGTAAAAGTGTTACCACATGTTTCAGGAAACATTGCACTTAAGATAAAAAACTATATGACAGGCAACTCTTCAATATAGGAGAAACAAAATAGTAGAAAACCTTTACATAATTCATAATCATAAATTCTCACTCCTGTGAGGGAATGCATTTTTGAACTTCAGGCTTTTCCAAATGGTGGAATATGTTAAACAATATAAAGTTAAGAAACTGTACTCTATAAGCAACTTGTCAATGGGAATCTGGTGGAAGATTCATCCCCGGACAAATAGCAGAAACTGAACAAAACACAGAATTCGTTGTTAGCATAAGAAAATTTTTAGTGAGATGAGATAGACTCTTGTGGCTACATTGGATTGCACAAGTGCTTTCTGCTGCTATCAACAGTCGCACTGTAAGAGGCAGCAAGGTATGGGCAGAAAAATGAGAAATATATGACATAATTTGCATGCCTCAATTGACAAATATATGACTGATGCAGCTCAGAGTGCAACACAAATAAATATCAAATAACAATGACAGATTCAAAAAGAAAATTGCTGGAAAAGCTCAGCAGATCTGGCAGCATCTGTGAAGGAAAAAAAACAGAGTTAACATTTCAGATCCATTGAATGTCCTGAGGAATGGTCATCGAACCCGAAACGTTAACTCTCATTTTCCCCTTCATAGATTTTGCCAGACCTGCTGGTGAATAAGAAAGCTTCAAACAGTCAGCATGTTAAAATAATAGCTTTACAAGTTGGAAACCACCACTGAAAAGGAACATCCAATATCTGAGACAATGCAAGGATGCAGTTGTTCTTTCAGCAGGACAAATGTCCTCTGTGAAGGAAATCCAAGAGCTTACAGACACTTCAGTTTAAAGAAGACTACAGATGTCAAACTAACAAAAGGAAAATCAGGTGTAGAGCTGGATGAACACAGCAGGCCAAGCAACATCAGAGGAGCAGGAAGCCTGATGTTTCAGGCTTAGATCCTTCTTCAGAAATGGGGGTGGGGAAAAGGGTTCTGAAATAAATAGGGAGGGGGGGGGGAGGCAGATAAAAGTTGGATATAGGAGAAGATAAGTGGAGAGGAGACAGACAGGTCAAAGGGCCGGGGATGGAGCCGGTAAAGGTGAGTGTAGGTGGGGAGGTAGGGAGCAGGTAGGTCAGTCCAGGGAGGACGGATGGGTCAACAGGGCGGGATGATTTTATTAAGTAGGAGATGGGGGTGGGGCTTGAGGTGGGAGGAGGGGATAAGTGGGAGGAAGGACAGGTTCATGAGGCAGGGATGAGTGGGGCTGGTTTTGGGATGCTGTAGGGGGAGGGGAGATTTCCGAAGGTTGTGGGAACAGCAACTCATATTCTGCTTGAGAACCCTGGAGCCCAATGGTATCGATGTGGACTTCATAAACTTCAAAATCTCCCCTCCCCCTACAGCATCCCAAAACCAACCCCACTCTCCCAGCCTCCCTAACCTGTCCTTCCTCCCACCTATCCCCTCCTCCCGTCTCAAGTCCCAACCCCATTTTCTACCCTCATTCCACCCTCCTGACCTGTCCACCCTCCCTGGACTGACTATCTCTCCCTAACTCCCCACCTACGCTCACCTTTACTGGCTCCATCCCCGCCTCTTTGATCTGTCTGTCTCCTCTCCACCTATCTTCTCCTCTATCCATCTTTTATCCATCTCCTCCTTTCTCCCTATTTATTTCAGAAACTCCTTCCCCTCCCCCATTTCTGAAGAAGGGTCTCGGCCTGAAATGTCAGCTTTCCTGCTCCTCTGATGCTGCTTGACCTGCTGTGCTCATCCAGCTCTATACCTTGTTATCTCGGATTCTCCAGCATCTGGAGTTCCTACTATCTCTACCTGCAGCAGACCCTGTCCAACAGCTATGTCCTTTAGGCCCTGATGAACTCAATGAGTAGTGCTGCTGCTGAGCCACAGTTAGGTAGCGGACATTGAAATTCCCCACTCAGAGCGCATTCTGTGCCTTTGTTACCTTCAGGGCTTCCTCCGAGTGTTGCTCAACATGGAGCAATACTGATTCAGCAGCTGAGAGAGGATGGGATGATCAGCAGGATGTTTCCTTGCCCATATTTGGCCTGATTCCATCCAACCTCATGGGCCTGGAGTCAATATTGAAGACTCCCTCCTGATTGTTTACCTCTGAGCCACTTATGCTGGGTCTGCAGTATTGGTAGGACAGGGTATATCTAGGGGTTCTGAAGGTGGTGTCAGGGACATTGTACAGTATAATTCTTTGATTTGAGTTTACCATTGTCATTTCTGGTGCCTTAGATTTTGTAGCAGTAGGTTGATAGACCATTTCCGAGGGCATTTAAGAGCCAAGAACATTGTTGTGGATCTGAAGGTAGACCAGACAAGGTAAGAACTTCAGTTTTTGCTGAAAGACATTTGTGAACTAGGTGAGTTTTTGTAACAATCAATCATGCTTCCATGGTCATCATTGTGCATTGAATTCTAGATATTTGTTTTTTGGAATTCATGTCTACTGAGGTGAGATTTAAACTCAAGCTCCCAAAACATTACCTAAATCTCTGGATTACTGGCCCAACTACAATGCCACTGTCTCCCCTTTCAGGTTTCAAGCTTCTCGACTATTGTTAGAGCTGTACTTATCCAGAAAAGTCAAGGATATTCCATCATTCTCCTGACTTGTGCATTGTAAGTGGTGGACAGTCTTTGGGGGAAAAGGAAGTGAATTATTCACAGTAGAGTTCTTCTGACATGCTGCTGCAATCATAGTATTTAATGGCTAGTCCAGTTAAGTTTCTGTTCAATGATAGCCCTCAAGATGTTAATAGTGGGGCTTTCAGTAATTGTAATGCCATTGAATGTCAATCTCATGCGTAAGTTTCCTGTATTCTTTCTCATATGCCTCTTGTAACTCATGTCCTACTAGAAGAAATGGTTGTAGATACTTCTGAAAAATTTTTAAGGACCTACCTATGACTTCATTAGTATCTATCTCATTATGTCACAGAACAAAATACTTCTGAGTTTATGACAAGAATAAAGTCTTACTTTAGCTGTAGCTGCTTCTGTGAAGGTACAAGCAACAATTGAATCTTATCAGACTATTCCTGCATTTGTATCCAGATGAGAACACTGACTGCAAATACTGACATGTGGAAATAGATACTATTGCATTGCTACCTGATTTCTAAAGTTCACACTGTCTGTCCCTCTTGCACTTCTAAAGTACATTTCAAGATCGTTATTGGATCTGGAATTGTGGGCCTGAATATTTTAACATCAACCGATGGGAGAATTTCTCAGAGGTGCAATATTTGTGTTCGCTATCAGAGAAATCTACAGCAGATGCTGGTCACTTTTTAGAACAAAGAATTGTTGGAGAATAAATGCAGAGGGAGAAAGGAGGGTAATAGTTTGCCGGAGTTGCCTTCGATCTGCACAGGGAACTGTTAAGATGATGTGGTCTGCGTAACCCTAACCCCGTCACTTCCTTTCTACTTTTTCAACAAAGTTGTACCTAAAACAGCCTTTCCATTCTCATCCATCTGCCACTGCCCAGCATTTTTATAACTAGATTGCAAGTCTAGTTTATGTGCACAAGTGTGTGTATGGTAGTCGCACATTTCTGAACAAGTGTCTCGGCCTGAAATCAGAGATAATGGGAACTGCAGATGCTGGAGATTCCAAGATAATAAAATGTGAGGCTGGATGAACACAGCAGGCCAAGCAGCATCTCAGGAGCACAAAAGCCTCACATTTTATTAGCTTTTGTGCTCCTGAGATGCTGCTTGGCCTGCTGTGTTCATCCAGCCTCACATTTTATTAGCTTTTGTGCTCCTGAGATGCTGCTTGGCCTGCTGTGTTCATCCAGCCTCACATTTTATTATCTCGGCCTGAAATGTCAGCTTTCCTGCTCCTCTGATGCTACTTGGCCTGCTGTGTTTATCCAGCTCTATACCTTGTTATCCCAGATTCTCCAGCATTTGAAGTTCCTACTATCTCTGAAGGAAAACCAAATAGTTTTCCAACCAGGAAACTACTTTTCATGTCCAAAAAGAACATGATGCAAGAAAATAATGAAACCTACATTATGGGGGAGGGGAGATATGGGATAGTAGTAAATGTGTTCATAGACACAGGTGTATAATACTAAAAATGAAAAAGACCTTGGAGGGGATGTCATACATTGATCTGAAAAGTTCGGAAAGGATGAACTCTGAGGAATGCCATAAATCCCACCCTCTATGATGATCTTATATTGTCTTGTGGACAGAATGCCTTAAAATCTTGAAGGAGTGTAGATCTGGTTGTCTCAATTTCTAGTGTATCAATATTCGGGCAGTCCCACACGTGAGCAGATCCATTCTTGAGTCTGTCCACAAGTCGATTTGTATGCAATTCAGAACAAAATGCAGAACAGTATAAAATAGATGTTTGTAAGTACAGGAAAATACAGTTGGAGCTTTAAAATTACACCGCCTACGGGATTGCATTTATAAGTACAACTGTTCATAAGTTGGACGCTTTTAAATCGGGGACTCTTCTGTAATCTGTAACTATTTGCAGACATGCAATAACTATATCTTGTTAAGTACAGGAGACATTTTCTAGTCTGATCAGGAGGTAGCTTTTCTCTATCATGCCACAGCAATCAGGCCCTGCAGTTTCCTACATTTAAAGAGGATGATGGCAGCAACTTCCATCATATTAACAGTGTGCTGAGCTGACATGCCCACACATTACTGTCTTATATTCAATTAGGTCCACTCTGTTCCTCAAACATTGTGATGCTCCTTATTTGTGGATAGCAAGAACTGCTGATGCTGGAGTCAGAGTCAATACAGTGTGGAGCTGGAGGAACCCAGCAGGTCAGGCAGCACCAGAGGAGCAGGAGTGTCGACGTTTCGGGCCTAGATACTTCACTAGTCCTGATGCATCTGGTCCTAACTTTAACTTACTTGCTCTTTTCCCATGTCTGCATGCCATCCACAATTTGTCCTTCCTAATGTAAAGCATGTTGAGGCATTTTCCTGCACTTGATGTTCACTGTAGCAATTACTGGTTGTTAGTATTCCATGATTAATTTAAAAGTAATTGTTAGATAGATATTCAGACTGTAACGCAGTGATTTCACTCACTAGATGAATTTTGCTGAAGGTTTTATGTATATATCACATGACACCATATTGTGTCAATATAAATTCTCCAATATACCTATGTCAGCCCATTCTCTGAATCTGTCAATGATTGGGGACCATTACAGTCTGGAACTGGAAGCGCTGCATTGGCCCTGACTTCAGCATTTGCTATCACTAGGGACCATTAGTACAGTTTCCATGGCTCAATCTATCACCAGTTAATTGCCTGAAGTGGTTTAATTTACTGCAAATATTTGAGGTAGAACATAAATTATTTGTGTATTATTGTGCAGTAAATTGCATTAAAGATACGTGGTATATATTTTGCCTGTATTTATGAGATGTTCTTTGAAATAAGCAGACATATAACATCTTAAAAGATATACTGCACACTGGGATAACGACTTTGCTAAAATAGTGGACAGAGAAATGTGATACAAACATGTTCAGCATTCAAACAACTTCAAGGCTTAAGAGATGAGTTACAAATCCAGATCTGCTACAGATATTATCTCATGCACTGTGCCAGGAGTCAGCCTGCACCACACATTCCAGAATATATACTTATGCTGCAATTAACACAACGTATATACCAATGTTTTCTGTTTGGCACACAAATTCAAGATCATGTTTATCCAGATTGTACCTATTTTGACATAGTAAATGGGGGGGATGAAGGATCAGTATGGTGCAGCGTCCACTGCTTTTTGTCATTTCTATAAAGGGCTTGGATGTAAATATAAGACAAATGGCTAATAAGTTGGCAGATGACACCAAAATTGGTGGTGTCATGGACAATGAAAGTTACCTCAGAATACAACAAGACTTTGATCAGATGGGCCAGTGGACCAAAGAGTGGCACATGGTGCTTAATTTAGATAGACATGAAGTGCTGAATTTTTGTCGGGCAAATCAGGGCAGCACTTACACATTTAATGGCAAGGTCCTGGGGAGAGTTGGAGACCTTGGAGTGCAGGTTCATAGTTTCTTGAAAGTGGAGTCACAGATAGACAGGGTAGTGAAGCAGACATTTGGCATGCTAGTGTTTATTGGTCAGTGCATTGAGTATAGGAGTCAAAGGTCATGTCACTGCTATGCAGGACATCAGTTAGGCCACTTTGGAATACTGCATGCAATTCTAGTCTCTCTGATATAGGAAGGATGTTGTGAGACTTGAAAGGGTTCAGAAAAGATTTACAAGAATGTTACCAAGTTTGGAGGGTTTGAGCTGAAGGAAAGGCTGAATAAACTGGGGCTACTTTCCTTAGAGCATTGGAGGCTGAGGGATGACTGTTTAGAATTTTATCAAATCATGAGAGGCATGGATAGGGTGAATAGCCAAAGTCTTTTCCCAATGACAGGGGTGTCCAAAACTAGATGGCATAGGTTAAAGGCGAGAGGGGAAAGATTTAAAAAGGGACCTAAGGAGCAACTTTTTCAAGCAGAGGGTGGGAGTGTGTATGAAACGAGTTGCTGCAGAAAGTGGTGGAGGCTAATACAATTACATTTAAAAAAGCATCTGGTTGGGTATATGAATAGGAAGGTTTTAGAGGGTTTTAGACCAAATGCTGGCAAATGGGACAGGATTATTTTGGGGTATCTGGTCAGCATGGACAATTTAGACTGAAAGGTCTGTTTCTCTCCTCTATATCTCTATGATTCTATAACTCTATTTGGAGTCAGTTTCCTGTGCCTGTTCTGCACCTGTGTATTTTTTTAAATTTATTCGTGTGATGCGGGCATTCATGGCCAGGCCAGTATTTATTTTCTTGCCCTAATTGCCCTTGAAAGGGTAATGCTGGGCTGCTTCTTGAAGTTCATATGATGTGTGTACTCTTAGTGCCTGGGAGGAGTTCCAGAAATTTGACTCAGCAACACTGAAGGATCAGCTAAAAATGTTCAAGTCAGGAATGTGTGAAGAATTTGCAATTGGTAGCATTCCCGTGTATCTGTTTCACTTATCCTTCCGGGTGGTGGGGGCCTCAGGTTTGAAAACTGGCATCTATGGAGCTTTGTGGAGTTGTTGCACTGCATTTTGCAGATGGTACACAATGCTGGAACCCCAATTCAACAGGTTGCCAGTTAAGTGGGCTCCTTTGTCCTGGATGATATCGAGCTTCTTAAGTGTTATTGGAGTTGCACTCACCCAGAAAAGCTGAGGGTATTCCAACAACTCCTGATTTGTACCTTGTAGATGATGGACGGGCTTTGAAGATTCAGGAGATGAGTTGCATATGATAAAATCCAAGCCTTTAGCCTGCTTTTCCAGAGACAGTATCTATATGTTGATGTGATTCAGTTCTTGATCAACCGTAAGCCCCAGGGTATTGATATTGGGGATTCAGCAATGGCAACGTTATTGAATATCAATGAGCAATGGTTACTTTCTCTCTCATCAGAAATGGTCAATGTGAATGAATGTTACTTGCTGCTTATCAGCCAATACCTGCTTGCTGTCCAGATTTTGCGATATTTGGAGATGGATGTGTCAGTGTCCAGAGTTGTGGACAGTGCTGAACATTGTGCTATCTTAGGAACATCTCCACCTCTGATCTGATAAAGCAGTGAAAATGGCTTGGACTAGGACACTATATTTAGGAATTCTCGCAATGATATCCTGTGCCTGAGCTGACTAATCCTCAATAATCACAAACATTTTCTTTTGAGGTACTTATGACTCCAACTGGCAGAGAATTTCCCCCCAATTTCCATTGATTCCAGTTTTTCCTGGGGTCCTTGTTTCCACACCTGATTAAATGTTGCCTTGATGTCAAGGGTAATATTTCTCACTTCCTTCAGTGCCATGGAACTGCTATGTTGGTAAAGGAAGTTTTGCCATTACATTACTCGGTCATCTAAACAATGTATTAGGTCCCTTGCATATGTAACTAAGGAGTTCACAGTCTTTTCTAAGCAATCTGCAGCTCCAGAAAGTAAATTTTGTGAAAGATGTAAAAATATTCATGTAGATTTTGAGTGTTCCTCTGGTTTCCCAACCCATCATGATAGAAGAGGCCCCATGTCATTACAATACCAATCATAACCACCACCCCCTCCTGCCCCCTCCTACCCCTGCAACCCTCCCTGAACCTTACCTTCAGGGCCCTGATGGAAAGCATATGGCCTGATTTTTTTTAAAAAATTCATTCATGGGATGTGAGTGTCAGTGGCTGGGCTAGCATTTATTACCCATTCCTAACTGAGTGGTGTGCTAGGTTTTTACAGAGGAGTAAAGAATCAGCTATGTTACTGTGCTCTGGAATCATATGTAGACCAGACTAAGTAAGGATTGGAGATTCTTCCTTAAAAAACATGAAAGAACTGGAGGGGTTTTTACAACAATTGATACATGGATGCCATTAGACAAGTTTGTATTTCCAGCCATTTATTGATTCAAATTTCACCACCTGCAATGGTGGGATTTAAACTAATGTCCCTCGAACATTACTCTGCCACTTTGAATTACTCGTTCAGCGGCGTTACCATGCCAATGCCTCCCCAAGTGCACTAAAATAATATAAAACTCAAAGACTACTGCTAGCCCCCAGCAGGTTATGAAGCTGAGATCAGTAATCACCAATTTCCAATCCCTGTGCCTTTGGTTAATGCCATCGTGTGTTCTTTTCTTCAGGAGCAGATTATAAACACCTCAGTTGAATAAAAAGATCATAAAGATGTTATCCTTTTCCGATAGAAAATAAGACTCCTTTACTTTAATCAGTGAAACTTGTTTTCACATTTTATACAATAATGAATACGATATGTCTCTCTACATCAATGGGCTACCTTGCTCGCTGCAGGCGAAAAATGTCTCTGAACTTACTGTTTATTCCCTCAGTTCTGAGGAAGTGTCTTTCAACCCGAAACATAAACTCTGATTTCTCTCCACAATGCTGCCAGACTGGCTGAGCTTTTCCTGCAATTTCTGTTTTCGTTTCTAAATTTACCGTGTTGATTCAGCACACTCTGCCAGTGCAAACTCAATAGAGTAGGCTATCTCCTACAGTAACTTGAAATCTGTTTAAAATCAATCTGGGGGGATTCATGGCTGGGGCAGTTACTTTGTAACGTATTATTGCATGTGGTCTCTGCAACATTGGAATTTAGAATGAACATATAAAATAATGACAGGTTCATTCTAACCAGGCCAAATAGTAGCACATTCAGCTGCACCCTTCTCTTCTCCCAGGCTGCCATCTCAATATACAAATAGAATACAAATTGACAGATGTTAGAAATGGTGCCCAAATAAATAGTAAAACTCAGGCATTGCCTTCGTCTTCTATTACATTTAATCACATGGCAGGAGTTATGCAAAGTCTAGTGTTGATTGTTTTTGCAGGGATCACAGAAACACGTGGCAGAGTATGAGTGCCGAGTTCACTGCAAGGCAGTGCTGTCAATCTCAAAGCATTCTTGGCTGCTAAAAAACATGTGAATAAGATTGCATCCAAGTACGTATGGACTTGTTTTTTTAACCTTCTTAAAAACATTAGATGATATTAGCACTCAAGCCCCCAGTTGGTTCTAAACCTCATGTAGAGCAATGATCAAATCTAGTTGTGGTCAGGCTCCTTCCATCATGGCTCACAGACAAGGACATTACCACCATATCACAGATGCCCCTACAATCAAAGCTTATATCTGAACATGCAAATTAGGAGCAGGAGTAGGACAGTCAGCGTCCTGAGCCTGCTCTGTCTTTCTTAACAACCCCCAACACATATTGTGTTGAGTGTGCTTTGAGAATCTACTTCTACATTAAAAATGATCAATGACCCAGCCTTCACTATTCTGGTGAAAGGGAGTACCACAAAGTCATTCTCCTCTGACAGAGAGAAAAAATTCTCCTCATCTCCACCTTCAATAGGGCACCCCCTTATACTTAAACAGTTTCCCTGTGTCTACTTTCTTCCCACAAGGAGGAAACAGCTTTTCAATAATTATGTTGTAAAGTCCCTTCAGACTGTTTCAATAAAATCACCTCTCATTCTTCTAAATTTCAATGACTGCAGATCTAATCCCTTTAACCTTTCCAACCGAGATTGTTCCCTCTTCCCAGGCATCAGTCAAATAAAAACTGAAAGAACTGCAGATGCTGTAAATCAGGAACAAAAACAGAAGTTGCTGGAAGATCAGCAGGACTGGCAGCAGCTGTGAAGAAAAAGATCAGAGTTAATGTTCCCGGTCTGATGACCTTTCCTCAGAATTTCTCAGATTCTGAGACATAGTATTTATGATTATTGATTCTGTGAGATAGTGTTTATGATATTGATTCTGAGAGATAATATTTATGATTATTGATTCTGAGAGATAGTATTTATGATTATTTGGAAAAGCGCAATTTGATTAGAAATAGTCAGCATGGCTTTATGAGGGGCAGGTCATGCCTCACAAGCCTTATTGTGACAAAGCACATTGAAAAAGGTAGAGCAGTGGATGTGGTGTATTTAGATTTTTAGTAAAGCATTCGATAAGGTTCCACATGGTAGGCCCATTCAGAAAGTAAGGAGGCATGGGATTCAGGGAAATTTCGCTGTCTGGATACAAAACCGACTGTCCAATAGAAGACAGAGGGTGGTAGTAGATGGAACGTATTCAGCCTGGAGCTCGGTGACCAGTTGTGTTCCGTAGCGATCTGTTCTGGGATATCTGCTGTTTGTGTTTTTCATAAATGACTTGGATGAGGAAGTGGAAGGTTGGGTTAATAAGTTTTCCAATGACATGAAGGTTGGTGGAGTTGTAGACAGCGTGGAGGGCTGTTGTAGGTTTCAAAGTAACATTGACAGGATGTAGAGCTGGGCAAAGAAATGGCAGATGGAATTCAACCCAGAAAAGTGTGAAGTGCTTCATTTTGGAAGGTCGAATTTGAATGCAGAATATAGGGTTAATGGCAGTGTAGCGGATTAGGGGGATCTTGGGGTCCACGCCCATAGATCCCTCAAAGTTGCTACCCAAGTTAATAGGGTTGTAAAGAAGGCGTTCGGTGTGTTCGTTTTCGCTGGCAGGGGAATTGAGTTTAAGAGCCGTGAAGTTATGCTACAGCTCTATAAAACTCTGGTTAGACCACACTTGGAATATTGTGTTCAGTTCTGGTCACCTCATTATGGGAAAGATGTGGAAACTTCAGAGAGGATACAGAGGACAATTACCAGGTTGCTGCATGGACTGGAGGGCAGGTCTTATGAGGAAAGGTTGAGGGAGCTAGGGCTTTTTTCATTGGAGCAAAGAAGGATGAGAGCTGATTTGATAGAGGGGTACAAGATAATGAGAGGCATAGGTAGAGTGGATATTCAGAGACTTTTTCCCAAGGCGGAAATGATGATTACGAGGGAACATAATTTAAAGGTAATTAGAGGAAGGTATAGGGGAGATGTCACAGGTAGGTTCTTCACAAAGAGAGTGGTGGGCATGCACTGCTAGCAGTGGAGTGAGATACATTAGAGACTTTTAAGCAACTCTTGGATAGGCACATGGAGGACAGTAAAATGTAGGGTATGCAGGGTAGATTAATCTTAGAAGGATAATAGGTCAGCACAACATCGTGGGCCAAAAGGTCTGTACTGTGCAGCACTGTTCCATGTACCTTGTTCCATGTTCCATGTTCTATGTTCTATGTTCTAGTCCAGAAGTGATCTCATCAATTCCCTACAGAAATGCAGCAAAACTTTTCTACTTTTATCTTCCAATCCTCTTGCAATTGTTAACAACAATTGTCGTGCATTCATAATCTTTTGTTGTATATTCATCCTAACCTAGTTCTATTTCCTTCCATACTGCAGAATTCTGCAATTTCTCTCCATTTATACAATATACCATTTGCTGGCTCTGGCTGCCAAAGATGGCAAGTTCTCATTTTCCTATCTTATATTCCATCAGCCAATTTTTTTTTCTACATCCCTTTACAGCTTCCTTATGTCTTCTTCACAACTTGCTTTCCTACCAATCTTCCTGTCACCTAGTAATTTAGAAACCCTACGTATGATCCCTTTAAGAGTGATAGAGGGCAGTGCCTGAGTACTGTGTATTCAGCATTGTCTCCCACAGCTGTCACTCTGTTTTCTGTTTGGATATTGAGTTGGTGGCTTAGGAGAAGAGAAGGGTGTAGCTGACTGTACTACCATTTGGCCTGACTGGAGTCAACTCTTCATGATTTTACATGGGGCTCTGTAAATGGCAATGTTGCAGAGCGAGGCACTAATGCAGGGAAAGTTTTTTTTGTTTCAGTCCCTATCACAAAGGACAATGCATTTGACAAACTAATGGAATGGAAAGCAGACAAGTTAGGGCTGATGACCTTCAGCCAAAAGTTCTAAAGGAATTGGCTTCAGAGATTTTGGAGACATTGGCTGAAATATTCTAGATCTCACAGGATTCCAGCCAATTGAAAAGCCATTCATGCAACAGCTCTGCTGGGGAAGGAGCTGATTCAGGAAGCAGGAAACTATTGGCCAGTTAGTCTAACATCTCTCAATTGAAAAATATTAGAGCCTCTTACTATTGAATAAATAACAGGGTGTTTAGAAAAATGTAATACAATCACAAAGAGATTTCTGAAGGAGAAATTATGTTTCACAAATTTGCCAGAGTTTTTTGAGAGTTGATAAAAAGCAATAATGTAGATGTGTCAGATAGGAGGAACTGTTGATGTGGGAGAATCTGAGATAACAGTGTGTGGAGCTGGATGAGCACAACAGACCAAGCAGCATCAGAGGAGAAGGAAAGCTGACATTTCGGTTCAGGACCCTTCTTCAGAAAAGCCCATTTCCAGCTCTACACCTTGTTATCTCAGATTCTCCAGCATCGGCAGTTCCCACTATCTGGATTGATTTTAACCCCACTGCGGAGGCCCCATTTCTGAAGAAGGGTCCAGACCTGAAATGTTAGCTTTCCTGTTCCTCTGATGCTGCTTGGCCTGCTGTGATCATCCAGCTCTACACCTTGTTATGTAATGTGTCACATTGGATTTCCAGAAGGCTTTTGACTAGGTGCCGTGTAAATGGTTATTGCACAAAGTAGCAACTCCTAATTAAGGAATAACTCGTTAAGATGATTGGCTGGCTGGCAGAAATAGAGAGTACATGTAAAAGGAGTTTTTCTTATTGCTGGGATGTGATGAGTAGAGTCTGTGGAGCTCTGTGTTGGGCCATCAATTTTTTATAATTTATATCAATGACTTAGGTTGGGGCAGCAGATGTATGGCAGATAAATTCAGAGCAAGATAAGTCAGCATGTTTGTTGTGAAAAAGACACAAGGTTGCAGACAGATATGGACAAGTTGGGCAAAAATCTGGCAAGTGGAGTATAATTTGGGAAAATGTGCAATTGTTCACTTTGTTAGGCTTCTGTTACAGAGGTGATTGATGCCTGGAATAAGGGGATTTGCTTATGAGGTAAGTTTCAACAGACTGAGTTTGTTTAAAATTGTAACTGAGAAGAGAGAGGGGTGACTTGATTGAAATATGCAGGATCCTGAACAGACTTGACAAGATGGATGTGGAAAAGATGGTTCCTCTTGTGATGAGGATGTGATGTGTACCTCACTTTCTTCCTTTAAGGTATTACTTGAAATCCAACTGTTTGAGAAGCTTTCCATCATCTGGCTTAATATCTATTTCTATGAATAAGCATTATATTTTGTTTAATAATGCGCCTGTAAAGGACCTACTGACACTTTGTTTTAATGTTAAATGTGGGATATAAATCCAGACTGTGGCTGGAAGCAGTGGAAGTGAAAACTCAACAGCATAAGAGAACAGTTGCTTCTCAGATTGTAATCTCACTTAAAGGACTGTGCTGACTAACCGATACGGGATGACTGCAACAGTTGGTAGACACATTAGAATTCACGGCCAGCTGAGATTTGTTAACAAATGGCCCTAAGATGCCTTCAGTTTTGAGACGTCAGTGTAAATCGACCTCCTTTCCCTTTAAATACAAGCTAGAAGAATACTGCTGACAATAGTTGGTTCAAAATGTTTCTAAAGTGATCATGTGTCTCAAGCTATTTAAAATCTTCTTTTTGCAAACGACGCAGAAAATGTATTCAGAAGGAGTTTAACACATGTAGGATTCCAATGCAGCTCTTCTAGCTGGTAACATTTAATAAACTCGCTTCAGTAAAGGTATGCATTAATGTGATGACTTTTACCTAACATTACCCATGTCTATTCATTTCCAAAAATGATGTTGCTTTCAATGCACTTAGCAAAATGCTGGGCAATTAGAATTTAAACTCGCTGACTTACACCTACATAGCATTTGTTACACACAGGAGGGCATGTCAATGCGTTTTAATAGCAGCTGAATGAACAATGAATCTGACCAGTAGAAGGGCTGGGGTGGTGAAAAACAAGGAAATTTACAACTTGGGAGTTAAGTGGATACGGTGGAATGGTTGTAGGGAAAGCGGTCCAAACCAACAGTAATGCCCTTAAAAGTTCTTTGAAAATCAGGATGGAGAATTCTTCAGGAAATGGGATTCCAGGCACAGGAAATAGTGGTTGGCCGCAAGTCTGGATTATGTTACTTATTGCTTTGAGTGCACAATGTATACTTTATTTACTATATTCATTAATTATGGTATATATTGTTGAATTTATACAATTTGGGAACATTTCTAAGCCAAGAGACAAAATGTTACATTGTTTTTTGCAAGGTTCAAGTTGCACTGAGTTTTTTGGAGGGCTTTTGCTGTGAGGCCTAGTGAATTGTCTCACTGTATTTCACTATGTTTACCTACAGTGTCTCCCATGGCTGACCGCAGACCCAGCTTGACACATACCATTATCCGAACAAATTATCACTTCACACATACACACCATAAGACCAACATTCCTTGCACCTATGCCCACTTTGAAAGGCTGTCATGCACCCAGTCAGGTGTTGGCAATCTGACATTGCTTCTCACTGGTAATGTAATGACACAGCAGGCAGAAAACCATGTTCCTCACAGCACATAATCAACATGGCTGACACTCACTTATATATAAAACCCCATTCTCTCACTCTAGTCGTTGCTTAACCACCAGGTTACCACACACTTTACCTGTCCCTGGCCACATCCCATCTAAACATCCCGTTAATCAGGATTACCCTGTCCCCGATGCTCTTGTAGTCTCACGGTCTTTCATTGTCCAGTGGGAAAACATCACATACAGATCAGCAAATAGACAAATTCAAACGTGAGATTTTATTTAAAGACAATGAAAAAGAACACAAACAAAACCAATAGGTTTGCACGACAGAGCAACCAACATTCTGGTATGATAACCAATATTGCAGACCATGATGGTCTGCTGCACAAGCTGTCTTCCGGCACCTGACCTGAGCTTCATCATTCACAAGTGAGCTTCTTCCTCCTTAATGTCCTCATACTCCTCCCTAGGAGACTGCTCCCAAGCCTCCAGTTCCTCAGCGTCGAACACATTGCCCCATTGCCTGCCACAATGGTGCTGAGTACAACACATCAGGATGATACAGCCCAGTCTGTCTGAACAACATTGGAGAGCCATCACAGACTATTCCAAGCAGCAGAACCATATCCACAGCACCACTATTGTCTTCTCCACCACAGCACTGGTTGAGTGGGGGAAACATTGTATCTGTACTCTGTATCAGTCAGGGGGGCTGTGCAAAGGTGGTATGAATCATTGTTATAATGCGTATCTCTTATCCTCCAAAAATGAGGTGTGGTAGGCATCTAGATTCACAAATACACTAGGATGTGGCTGCCAGGGCAGTGAGTACACACCTCTAGGAGATGGTAATGGTGATCACAGATCAGTTGGATATTAATGAAATGGAAGCCCTTCCTGCTGGTGAATTCTACAGTGTTGTTTTGTGGCCCTCTCAGTCCCATGTGTGAATTGTCGATGACATCCTTGGGGATGCCAGCTTTGTTCCTGAATCCCATTGCCCAAGCTGCAGCATTGACCTCATCATCAGGAAATTAAATGAACCAGTGTGACGTCATGCAGATGGAATCGGTCAGTGTACCGACATTTTTGTGTCTGAACAGCTGAAAGATCCCACGCAAGTCCCTTGCCATTCCCTGGAAGCAGCCAGTCACATGGAAGTTCAAGCTGTTACATTCACAGTCACCAGGAGAGGATGCTTCCAACTGCTACAGTCCTCAGGTCCTACTCCAGCACCCTGCACCACACCCTCACAATGCCGTGGGATGCCTGGAACCTGCATTGGCACAGTACCTCACATTCCCAGAACATGGAGATAGGGCTGAAGAACTCTGGGCTTCCTGTGGGGCCCACTTAATATGAAATGCCCTGTGGCAATGACCTCTCGCTGAGCTGGATGCTCCTCATCTTGGTGGATAGAACAACTCTGTTGATGCTCTTGGACTTGCTTTCATCCTTGGTCCAACATCCCATCAGTGACCAACATCCCATCAGCAGCTGGGCTCAGGGCTCTTAGTAGAAATGACTGACATTAGAAACACAGAGAGTCTTAGGGCTGCACGCAGTCCACCACATAGTGAGGCATGCAGCACCCCGATGCCAAAGGACATGTCTCCATCATTCTTTCAACCATAGCCTCAGTAGGTGCACCAACTTGGTGAAGATGCTGGCTGAGGGACAAACACATTACACCAAAAAAAACCACGAGTGCCTGCTGCATTCTGAACCCCTTTCATTTGAAGTCTATGTCAATCATTTGACCTCTCACTGCATTTAGTATAGCCTCTCGTTAAACCTACATAGCAGATGATGAAGCGATGGTTTGTGGCTTCTATGAACACCTTTGGATGTTGTAGAAATAATGGTTCACAAAGCAGCATTGGCCTGTTTTAACTTCATTATTACAAACTGCATCATTGTTGAGATACCCATGTTCAATTTGCAAATATGGTGCAAATCACGTTTGACCATCCTCTGACCCCTAAGCATCTTCAAACTGTGTACATAACAAATGGATATATAAATGCTTATAAATTAAATGCAACAGGAATGTGCAGACACATGTGTCAATGTCCAAGTGTGCAGAAAACGTGGATCTCATGCTTTCACCCATCAAACTGATAATGACACCATCCACCCTACTCAATTTTGCAGTCATTTTCTAATATCACTTGGCATTTAGAAGGCATCAAATGACAGCAGGGAGCACAATTCACAGTGCACTCCATTAGGACCAGGTCCTGTCTGGTTACCAAAGTCCCAAAGCTTCCATGTCCCCTTTTACCACACTCTCTGCCAACAGCCCATTTCTACCCATCTCTCTCTCCATGTGGAGACTCAGCACAATGAACTTCACCTACAACTGTGGCCATGCACCCTGAACTCCAGCATTGCACATTATAAGGAAGTGCACCCTGCTCCACTATGTTCCTCCTTTGGAGGGCTTGATGGTGGTAGCTATCCCCACTAAACCCCTTCCACGTAACTGCCCAGTCACATCGAGTTCATCCTGGCACTATCCTCAAATACTTCTCTGCAAAGGCCTGTTGCTCCATCCATCTACCCCCAAACTTCACCACCCTTGACTCCCTGATCTCTGCCTGCAGCCCCTGCAGGATATCTTTGTTTCCTCCTGAACAACTGACAGATAGATCCCCAAGACTGTATTCAACCCAGGCCTCTAACTGACATAGATGAGCAGCTCCTAGACATGACTGACCAGACCTGTGACCGGTTGTGTTTGCAGCTCTCTGACTGGTGATATACCTGACTGCTTGTGATGGCCTGACAGGGCTGACCAATGTGCACTCTTAGACTATAAATGGGCAGTTGACTGACCATGACCAGGTCCCTGGACTGTGTGCAGACAGTGCCCATGCATGACTCCTTGGGAGACAGTGGCCTTCACTTGGCTGAACTGAGGACCAGTTCCTAACAGTTTCTGACATGGCCATTTTGTTGAAATAATGTGCAGTATGTTTGCCATGCCAGTAATTGATATGTGCTGTAGGTATTACATTGATGTCTCAGTATGAGATACATCAAGATGTTCTCACTCTAGTCAGATTTTTACTGGTTGACATGATTAGCAGCCTGTATATATGTTTGTGCTAAACAGCTCATTAATATGAAAGGACTGATAACCTTAAGCTCTAGCAATACAAGGTAAGGTAGAAATGCTGCAAGTTTGCAAGCAAGTGGTTAATATGCCAGTACTGAGAGAGCCAGCAAGCCTCTCCCAATGTTTGAACTATATGCCCATCTGTGTGTGTGAAATCTTCCCATAGCAGCTTATCAATGCTAGCTGCCAATGCAAGTGTGTGTTTTTTAAACAGCTTGCAAGTATATCTAAGAGGCGACAAGTTAACAGGGCCAATGTCTGTGGATGAGTAATGTGAGACCATGGACCATGTTCTGAGATGCTGCTCAGCTATGCACAATGTGAAATTTTTGGCTGAGTACCTGCACTGCTTTCTATGTCGTAATTATGAGGGAAGATTGGAGAGTATAGGACTGTTCTCCCTGGAGAGACGAAGGCTAAGAGGAGATCTTATTGATGTTTTCAATATCAGGAGGGGTCTGGACAGAGTAAATGAGGAGAAACCATTCTAATTCATAAAAAAAAGTTGAGAACGAGAGTGAACATGTTTAAAGTGATTTGCAAAGGTAGCAGTGGTGTGACAAAAAAAACATTTTTGAACAATATTAAGCGATTGGGGTCTGGAAAGCACTGCCAGAAAGTGTGGTGGAGGCAAGTTCAATTGAGGCATTCAAGGGAATATTTGATGTTTCTATTCAAGTAATCAATGTGCAAATGTATGGGGAAAAGGTCAGGAGAATTACAGTAATATGCATTTGGAGAACTAACAAAGGCATGATGGACAGAAAGGTTTCCTTCTGCACTGTGTCACTTCTGCGCCCTTAAGTCAGAAGACAAATATTTCTCAATGAAAATATATTGATGCCATTTCCTTTTTTGTTTACTATGAAAGTTTATGAAAGAAAAACTTTGCAATGAAAAGCCTATAACTGTAATAAAAAATTCTTTATAAAGGCTAGTGCTCATTAAAACTGAACGAAACTAAAAATAATCACTGCAGTCAGAACATTTCTTCTTCACCAAGTGGGGCTTTTTTTCAGATTGCAATTGCTGACTGACATTCTAATCAAGAGTAGCCCAAATACTTACATCTCACAACCTGTGAGATTCCCTCCAGGGGCTTAACCATGGCCAAGACCTCTCAAGATATCAGCTTTCCAATCTTTGCATGTAGGCTAGGCCTGCAATTTAGTCTGGATATCAGTTTCTGCTAATGGTTCCAAATGTAGTTGAATACTATTCAGTATCATTTAGTCCCACTTGCTCTGGACAGGATGATAATCAATTTGGCCCCAAACATTCTACAGTAGTATGTTTCTCCAAGTTACTGGTAGAGACAGTTAGCAGGAAAAGTCTACGTGTATTTTACTAAACCTACTTCTGTTCCCAGCACAACTGTATATGTCTAACCCTTGGTTAATTATCAATTATTAAGATTCCATGTGAAAAAGCCTCAGTGAAATACAACATTTTAATGAAAGAAACCAACAGTTTCATCATTTAGGTGTATTTAACGAATGTTTATACAGATTCAGGTACAGCTGCGTCATTTAATGGTTAAACTGTCATCTTGAAAATTCCAAAATTTGGGCAAATCGTGAGTGAGATTTAAAGTAATCTGTTTCACTGTAATTGTCAATCAGTCAATTCTCCAACCCTTCAAAATTCCAATTTTCCAAAAGATGCAAAACTATCCATTGCCAGATATGTGAAGGATTTTGGTGGAAGGGAAAATATCAGAGTCAGTTTTCAAAGGTACAAACCATTTAGTAGGCGTTGACAAATGATTGAGATTCCTGAGAAAGAAATGTTCACCTCCAAAAAGGAATATTGAGTAGCAGTGACTGTGGGAACGTCATGAGTACTCTATTAACAAAGAAAAGCTCAGAGACGTCAAAACCTTAGTACCAGGCATGTTGCTAGCCATTGACTATACAGAGCTTTAATATTCTCTCTGCCCCTTGTCCTGCCTGTTTTGATATTGCATAATTAACATGTTAAATGGAAGAGGGGGAGTTCTTTAAAATTAGGTTTGTATGCATTTAGCATCAATTGGACATCCAAGGTTGAGTGTTATGGTTACTTGCATTTTGTTACCTCAGGACTTTAACAGAGCAACACATGTTCCCATTGCTCCTTTGTCACAACACCCTAGGGTAACATGGAATCATACAGTCAAACAGTTTGGATACAGAGCCTTCGGTCCAACCAGCCCATGCAGAACATAATCCCAAACTAAACTAGTCCCACCTGCCAGTTCCTGGCCCATAGCCCTCCAAACCCTTTCTATTCATGCACTTATCTAAGTGTCTTTTAAATGTTGTAATTGTGCCTGCATCCATCACTTCCTCTGTGAGCTCATTCCACATCTGAACCAACCTCTGTGTGAAATGTTTGCCCCTTATGTCTTTTCTAAAGCTATCTCCTCTCACCTTAAAAATGTGCCGCATAGTCTTTAAATCCTGCATCCTACAGAAAAGGTAACTACCATTAACTCTATCTATACCCCTCATTATTTTATAAACTCTTTTCCCAGAGTTATCACAAATGTGTATATTTGAATAAACCACCAAATTGCCCAATTTTACCTAGCATACCTAAGTCATCAAAAAGATTAAAAGTTTAGTCAAACTATCCAAAGTCCCCAGCTTACCTGACTGACAAACTTGGGTTAAAGGAAGAGGTCATCATCAGATTTCTGTATTCAACATGAAAATAATGATTTATTGTGAACAAATAGTCTCTCACCAATGTCAGTTAGGAAATATGAATTGCTAACTTATATCCCCATATTTTAAACTCTACCCCATCTTAAAAGTCCCCATTTATAAATAGATAGACACACAAAGAAAACAAGATATGTTTATTATGAATACCGAAATAAATTGGGGTAACACAGTTCAATGTCACTAATCTGGAACAAGATTTGATGTATTGCTTTCTTACACTCCCTCTCAAATCTTTGATGTTGATTTGAGTATGCCAATCCTAGTCTTTCATTCTCTGGCTGAAAATTCATCCTTTCAATGTCTCGGGTAGCATTTTATTTGTCTTTCAAGAGGGTTCTACAGAGAAAGGTGAGAGAAAGTGCCTAGCTGCTATTAGAGACTTCCTGGGATACCTCCATGCAGGAGGAGAGAAATAAATGTTTCATGATTTTTTCTTTGAAGGTTAAATATTTCTGCTGCGGTGGCCCCAATGAAGACCTTTTCAGGAGTTGATCAAAATGTTTTTATCCAGTAGTTGTTCCGTTGTTCAAACCAATCAGCTCTAGTCTATTTGCATTCACTCTGACTGTTCCAGGAAAAGCCAAATTGTAACAGAACACAAATGACCCTTCTTCAAAAGTACTGGACCCAAAACATTAATTCTGCTTTCTATCCACAGGTGCTGCCAGACCTTCTGAGTTATTCCAGCAATTTCTATTCTTGTTTCTGCTTTCCAACAACTACAGTCTTTATTTAATATTTGTAATCAGGCAACAATGTGCTCCAGTGTTTTTTTTTTAAACTGCAGCCATTTCCTTATACAGTCATCTTGGTTTAAAGCAGTATTTCAAATCCCATTCGGCTATTATCCTGTACTCAGCTGACCTTCATTGAATCCATTTCAGACTTTGTTAATTTTCAAGTTCTTCCCTAATTTCTTGTGCCCCACAAACCTCACTGATATCTGTCATCCTCCAAGGCAAACCTCTTTGCCATTGCCAACTTTAACTGTTGCATCATTGATGATCATGCCATTAACTGCTGAGGATATATGCTCTAGAATTTTTTTTCCTCAACCTTGGTCTCACTGTCGATCTTTTAAGACACTCCTCAAAATCTCCTTTTAACAACCTTTAGGTCATCTGCCTTTTTACAATACACGGACTGCAGCGTGTTGAACTTGGAAGATCACCACAATCTTCTTGAGTACAATCAGGGTTGACAATAAATGCTGCCCTAACCAAAAATGCCCACATCCCTAAAATGTATCAAAAAATGTTAATATAATGCTGTTGCTGTTCATGTGGAGGGTTTTCTGCTCCAAAGATGCTACTTGGCCTGCTGTGTTCATCCAGCTCTACACCTTGTTATCTCGGATTCTCCAGCATCTGCAGTTCCTATTATCTCCTCCTGCAGCAGACCCTGTCCAACAGCTATGTCCTTTAGGCCCTGATGAAGTGCTGCTGCTGAGCCACAGTTAGGTGGTGGACATTGAAATTCCCCACTCAGAGTGCATTCTGTGCCCTTGTCACCCTCAGTGCTTCCTCCAAGTGTTGCTTAACATGGAGCAATACTGATTCAGCAGCTGAGAGAGGATGGGATGATCAGCAGGATGTTTCCTTGCCCATATTTGGCCTGATTCCATCCAACCTCATGGGCCTGGAGTCAATATTGAAGACTCTCTCCTGATTGTTTACCTCTGAGCCACTTATGCTGGGTCTGCAGTATTGGTAGGACAGGGTATATCTAGGGGTTCTGAAGGTGGTGTCAGGGACATTGTACAGTATAATTCTTTGATTTGAGTTTACCATTGTCATTTCTGGTGTCTTAGACTTTGTAGCAGTAGCTTGATAGGTCATTTCCAAGGGCATTTAAGAGCCAAGAACATTGTTGTGAATCTGAAGGTAGACCAGACAAGGTAAGAACTTCAGTTTTTGCTGAAAGACATTTGTGAACTAGGTGAGTTTTTGTAACAATCAATCATGCTTCCATGATCATCATTATGCATTGAATTCTAGATATTTGTTTTTTGGAATTCATGTCTACTGAGGTGAGATTTAAACTCAAGCTCCCAAAACATTACCTAAATCTCTGGATTACTGGCCCAACTACAATGCCACTGTCTCCCCTTTCAGGTTTCAAGCTTCTCGACTATTGTTAGAGCTGTACTTATCCAGAAAAGTCAAGGATATTCCATCATTCTCCTGACTTGTGCATTGTAAATGGTGGACAGGCTTTGGGGGAAAAGGAAGTGAATTATTCACAGTAGAGTTCTTCTGACATGCTGCTGCAATCATAGTATTTAATGGCTAGTCCAGTTAAGTTTCTGTTCAATGATAGCCCTCAAGATGTTAATAGTGGGGCTTTCAGTAATTGCAATGCCATTGAATGTCAATCTCATGCGTAAGTTTCCTGTATTCTTTCTCATATGCCTCTTGTAACTCATGTCCTACTAGAAGAAATGGCTGTAGATACTTCTGAAGAATTTTTAAGGACCTGCTTATGACTTCATTAGTATCTATCTCATTATGTCACAGAACAAAATGCTTCTGAGTTTATGACAAGAATGAAGTCTTACTTGAGCGGTAGCTGTTTCTGTGAAGGTACAAGCAACAACTTATCAGACTACTCCTGTGTTTGTATCCAAATGAGAACACTAACTGCATATACTGACATGTTGAAGCAGATACTATTGCATTGCTACCTGATTTCTAAAGCTCACTCTCTCTGTCCCTCATGCACTTCTAATGTACATTTAAAGATCATTATAGGATCTGGAATTGTCGACCTGAATATTCTAAAATCAACTGATGGGAGAATTTCTCAGAGGTGCAATATTTGTGTTTGCTATCAGAGAAAGCTACAGCAGATGCTGGTCACTTTTTAGAACAAAGAATTGTTGGAGAATAAATGAAGAGGGAGAAAGGAGGGTAATAGTTTGCCGGAGTTGCCTTCGTTCAGCACAGGGAACTGTTAAGATGATGTGGTCTGCCTAACCCTAACCCTGTCGCTTCCTTTCTACCTTTTCAACAAAGTTGTACATAAAACAGCCTTTCCATTCTCATCCACCTGCCACTGCCCAGCATTTTTATAACTCGATTGAAAGTCTTGTTTAAGTGCGCAAGTGTGTGTATGGTAGTCGCTCAGAAAAATAATGGCTTGCTAATGACAAGAACCTACATATGAGTATTTCAATGTGATGAGATTGTTCCACTACAGTCAGCACACAGTCAAGCTATCCACTCTTGTTGCGCACCATTGGCTTTAAAGGTTGATATTCAACAAGCTGGACCATATTAACATTTGTACTGTCCATGTCCATTAAGTCCTGAGGTGGGATTAAACCAAAATGTTGGGCTTGAGGTAGAGATGCTATGATTTTTGCCACTAGTCCTTTTGTTGGGCTTTAAGTGGGCAAAAATTGGCCATTTAAGACCTGCAATATACCTAAAGATAAGCTTGTTAGTCACCTTCGTCACCTCCCCAGTAGAATGGGGAACAGCTCAGGGTTGGACAGAAAGGGGTGGACTGGCCAACCAAAAAAATTTTATGCACACTCCCTTAAGAAATCATACTGAGTAGGGAACCTTGACATCCAGCCACATTGTAATTGCCAACTACTAAATTAAATGACAAATTATTATTACGTGCACTGGTAATTTAATTTGTTCGAGCAATTGTTTGCTTAACTTTCCTAAGAAAACAGCAATTTTCAAACTTAAAACAGATTGGTTGCTTTATATTACTCTGTTGGACAGGTCCACAGCCTCAGGAGATTATTACACTAATACAGAGGAAACGTGGAGGTTTATATTTGCAGTTATAATGTCAGAATGCAAACTCAAGTTCTGTTTTCAAGTCAGCCAAAAGCAAATGAATTATATGCCACTGAAATAGGAATAAATAGTGGGTTTTGTGCAATTTGGCGTAAAAGTCTAATGCTAATTTGATGTACCTTTGTGCTAATTATGAAGTAATATACAACACTATCATGGGTTATCCTTTTATAGCTGTTTTACGTTAGCAATGTCGTAATCATTGACTCGGTATTACAGACAGCAAATTATCAGATTACTTTTCTGTAGCTGACGGTGTTGGTTTTATAAATAAACTAAACCTGATGAAGAGAGTAGCTCTTATAACCCATGTGGTACAACGGGTGGAAATTATATTAACATTTCAGTTCAATCCATCAGCCAAGTAAAATAAAAATGAAGTGTCAAAGAATAAACTTCAATTTACCATTTAATTGGACGCTGACTTTCAGAAAGACACAACATTACTGTGCCTACAACGACTATTGGGCAAGAGATAATTGAATCCTCATGAGCTTCTATTTTTGCAAAGTAGAACAAAAAACCTGCCACTTACTGTCACTGCAGACGTTAAACTATCTAAAGCATCATTGCAATCAAAGAAGATGAGCAAGGTTGGCTGGTTATATCCTTTCACCTATTTACTCTTAACCCCCCCCCACAAAAGATTTGGGTTCATAAATAAAATAAAGAACTGTGAATGCCAGAAATCTAAATCAAAATAGAAATTGCTGAAGAAACCCAATAAATCTGGTAGCATCTATGGAAAGAAACCAGTGTTAATGTTTTTATTCCAGCTACCCTATTTCAGAACAGGGTTGGGTTCATGATCTTTCACTTATTTTTCTATGGGACATTGGTAAGGCCAGCATTTGTTGCCCATCCCTCGCTTCCCATGTACAGAATGATTGCTACATCGCTACAGAGGGCAGTTGGAAAGGCAACCACATGAATGTGAGTCTGGAGTCATATGTAAGACCATAAGACCATAAGGCATAAGAGCAGAAATTAGGCAATGTGGCCCATCGAGTCTTCTCCACTATTCAATCATGGCTGATAATTTCCTCAACCCCATTCTCCTGTTTTCTCCCTGTTACCCTTGATCCCCTTGAAAATCAACAACCCATCTATCTCAGTCTTAAATGTACTCACTGACCTGGCCTCCACAGCCTTCTGTGACAGTGAATTCCACAGATTCAACACTCTCTGGCTGAAGACATTTCTCCTTATCACCATACTAAAAGGTCTTCTCTGTACTCTAAGGCTGTGCCCTTGGGTCCTGGGCTCTCCTACCAATGAAAGCATCTTCCCAACATCCATTTTGTCCAGGCTATTTAGCATTCTGAAAATTTCAATTCGATACTCCCTCATCCTTCCAAACTCCAATGAGTATAGCCCCAGAGTCCTCAAACTTTCCTCATACATTAAGCTTTCCATTCCTGGGAGCATTCTCGTGAACCTCCTCTAAACCTGCTCCAGGGCCAGCACATCCTTCCTGAGACACGGGGCCCAAAACTGCACACAATACTCCAAAAGTGGCCTAACCAGAGCCTTATAAAGCCTCAGTAGTGCATCCCTGCTTTTATATTCAAGTCCTCTCAAAATAAATGCCAACATTTCATTTGCCTTCCTGACTACTGGCTCAACATGCAAGTTTACTTTGAGAGAATCCTGGACTAGAGGTCCCAAGTTTCTTTGCACTTCCGACTTCGGAATTTTCTCCCCATTTAGAAAATAGTCCATACCTCTATTCTTCTTATTAAAGTGCATGACCTCGCACTTTCCCATGTTGCACTCCATCTGCCATTTCTCTGCCCACTCTCCTAACCTGTCCAAATATCTGAAGCCTTGCCACCTCCGCAGTACTACCTGTCCTTCCACCTATCTTTGTATCGTCTACAAACTTAGCCAGAGTGCCCACAGTTCCTTCATCAAGATCATTAAGTACAGAGAAAAGTTGTGGTCCCAGCACAAACCCTTGCAGAACACCACTTGTCACTGGCTGCCATCCTGAGAAAGACCCCTTTATCCCCACTCTCTGCTTTCTGCCAGACAGCCAATCTTCTATCCATGCTAACTTCTTGCCTCTAACACCCCAGGCCTTTACCTTACTCAGCAGCCTCCTCTGTGGCACCTTGTCAAAGACCTTCTTGAAGTCCAGGAGGATAACATCCATTGGCTCTCTTTGGTCTACCCTGCTTGTTACTTCCTCAAAGAATTCTAGCAGATTTGTCAGGCATGATCTCCCCTTGATGAAACCATGCTGACTTCGCCCTGTTTTACTATACACTTCCAAATATTCAGAAATCTTATCCTTTACAATGGACTCCAAAATCTTACCCAAAACTGAGGTCAGGCTAATTGACCTGTAATTTTCCATCTTTTGTCTTACTCCCTTTTTAAACAGGGGTGTCACGTTAGCGATTTTCCATTCCTCTGGGACCGTCCCTGACTCTAGTGATTCCTGAAAGATCATCACTAACACTTCCACGATCACTTCAGCTATGTCCTTTAAAACTCTGGGGTGTAGTCCATCTGGCCTAGGTGATTTGTTCACCTTCAGGCCAATCAGTTTTACTCGCACTTTTTTCTTGGTAATGGCCATCATACTCAGCTCTGCCCCCTGACTCTCTTCAATTTATGGAATTTTACTCATGTCTTTCACCGTGAAGATTGATGAGAAGTAATTATGCAGTTCCTTAGCCATTTCCTTGTTCCCCCCTACTATCTCTCCACCATCATTTTCCAGTGGTCCAATGCCCACTTTTGCTTCTCTTTTGCCCTTTATATACCTAAAGAACTTCTTACAGTCTTCATTTACATTGCTGGCTAGCTTGCCCTCATATTTAATCTTCTCCCTCCTTACTTCTTTTTTTTTGTTGGCCTCTGTTGGTCTTTGCAACCTTCCCAGTCCTCTGGTGTCTCACTGCCTTTCACTACATTATATGCTTTCTCATTTTCTTTTATGCTATCCTTGACTTCCTTAGTCAGCCATGGTTGCCTCATCTTCCCTGCACCATGCTTTTTTATCCCTAGGGATGAATTTTTGCTGCATCTCCTGAATTACTCACAGAAATTCCTGCCATTGCTGTTCCACTGTCTTTCCTGCTAGGCTCCTCTCCCAGTCAACACTGCCCAGCTCCTCCCTCATACCTCTGTAGTTGCATTTATTCAGCTGTCATCCCATTACCTCAAATTCTATCTTTCCCCTCTCAAATTGCAGAGTAAATTCAATCATATTATGATCACTGCCTTCAAAGTGTTCCTTTACCTTAAGCTCCCTTATCAAGTCTGACTCATTGCCCAACACTCAATCCAGCATTGCCCATTCCCTTGTGGGCACCATCACAAGCTGCTCCAATTTGTGGGTAAGATCAGGTAGTGGCAACAGAAAGTTAGTCAGTGAATGAGGTAGCTTTTTACTTATGACAACTGGTGATCTTTTAATGGTCGTTACTGAGGCTATAGTTCAATTCCCAAATCTTCAATCAAATTTAAATTCCATCAGTTGCCGTAGTGAGATTTAAACCCATGTTCCCAGGGCATTTGCTAAACTAGTGACAAAGAGTCTTATCAGACTTGAAGCATTAACCCTGTTTCTCTCTCCACAGATGCTGCCAGACCTGCTGAGCTTCTCTTGCATTCTCTGCGCTCGTTTCAGATTTCCAGCGTCTGCAGTCTTTTGCTTTTATTCTCGTAATATTACTGTTACACCGCTTCCACCATGAAGATCAGAAGTTCCCCTAATACTTCTCAGACCAAGTTCCTACTACACAGATATGCCTCTGGTCCTAGTCCCTTATTAATTTAATGGTTCATGTTGCGTATTTGTGCCAAAACACTGCTGACCTCAAAGAAAGTTTCCCATGTGAATCTAGCAATCTCTGGTCATTGAATTTTCCCATTCTGGATGTCAACTGAGGTCTGGTACCAATGTTGAAGTTGTAACAGCAAGCTAGTAAACAGCTAATGGCCTTACTGTAATCATAAATAACAAACCAGAAAGTTTAATGCTGAGATAATGGGAACTGCTGATGCTGGAGAATCTGAGATGACAAAGTGTGGAGCTGGATGAACGCAGCAGGCCAAGCTGCATCTTAGGAGCACAAAAGCTAACGTTTCAGGCCTAGACGCTTCATCAGAACAGGGGGATGGGGAGAGGATTCTGAAATAAATAAGGAGAGAGGGGGAGGTGGAATGAAGATGGATAGAGGAGAAGATAGGTGGAGAGGAGAGTAAAAGTAGGGAGGTAGGGAGGGGATAGGTCAGCCCAGGGAGGACGGACATGTCAAGGGGGTGGGATGAGGCTAGTAGGTAGGAAATGGAGGTGCGGCTTGAGGTGGGAGGAGGGGATAGGTGAGAGAAAGAACAGGTTGGGGGGTGGGGTGGGGATGAGCTGGGCTGGTTTTGGGATGCAGTGGGGGTAGGTTGCAAGAACAGCAACTCATATTCTGCTTAGGAACCCTGAAGCCCAATGGTGTCAATGTGGATTTCACAAGATTCAAAATCTCCCCTTCCCCACTACATCCCAAAACCAACCCAGCTCATCCCTGCCCCCCTAACCTGTTCTTCCTCTCACCTATCCCCTCCTCCCACCTCAAGCTGCACCTCCAATTCTTACCTACTAACCTCATCCCGCCCCCTTGGCCTGTCTGTCCTCCCCGGACTGACCTATCACCTCCCTCCCTCCCCACCTATACTCACCTCTACAGGCTCCATCCCCGCCCCTTTAACGTGTCTGTCTCCTCTCCACCTATCTTCTCCTCTATCCATCTTCGATCCACCTCCTCCTCTCTCCCTATTTATTTCAGAACCCTCTCCCCATCCCCCTTTTCTGATGAAGGGTCTAGGCCCGAAACGTCAGCTTTTGTGCTCCTCAGATGCTGCTTGGCCTGCTGTGTTCATCCAGCTCCACAGAAAGTTTAATGCTCTTGGCATCCTTCAATTGTAATTTTATTTTTCATATTGAGAATTCAATTGTTA
This sequence comes from Stegostoma tigrinum, assembly GCF_030684315.1. Classification (NCBI taxonomy): domain Eukaryota; kingdom Metazoa; phylum Chordata; class Chondrichthyes; order Orectolobiformes; family Stegostomatidae; genus Stegostoma; species Stegostoma tigrinum. Next base: position 45,381,683 of record NC_081375.1, on the reverse strand, counting down.
TATGACTGGATTAAAATAGAATCTGATGTAAACATCAGTAAACTGTGAAGAGAAGAAATATTTTAATTATTTTAAAATATGTGGTATGTTTTTTGTCAAAATTAGACATTCCACCAATTTATTTTTCGGCTGTAGTGAGCATGTTGAGCTGTGAACTTGGTGCACAGTTAAAACCCCAGTTACAGAGCATGCAACTTGGTGCAATTTGATGAAGGGTTTACGCAAGACTATTTGGATAATAGTGAGATTTGTTGCCAATTCAGTTGATTTCTGTTCCTGAGATTGTAAGAACTGCAACTGCTGGAGAATCTGAGATAACAAGGTGTAGAGCTTGATGAACACAGCAGGCCAGGCAGCATCAGAGGTGCAGGAAAGCTGACATTTCGGGCCTAGACCCTTTTTCTGAGGAACGGTCTAGGCCTGAAATTTCAGCTTTCCTGCTCCTCTGATGCTGCCTGGCCTGCTGTGTTCATCAAGCTCTACACCTTGTTATCTCAGATTTCTGTTCCTTGCAGCTTAGGGGTCCTCAACAGCACCATCTATGGCAAAGCATAGAATCACTGACAGAAACTTTTGAACTTTTGGTTTACAGTCTCCTGATGTTTCTCACAGTTTCAGCAGAATAATGTTTCGACAGGGACATTTTTGCAGTCATTAATACTGCATAACCTGGACCTCTGATCAATCTTATTAATGTTACAAAATAGTAAAAGTGTTTGCTCCTAATCTCCTAACATTAAAAAGTAATTTATGGACAAAGTGGAGTTCTGTACATGCAGGTGAAACTAAATGTGTGGTTCAGTCTTCACACAGTCAGAATGCACAGTAGTCAGTTCCTTTTGTGACCTGGGTCTCAGAAATTGCCTTCTGCACAAGACCAGGAGTGTGGCCCAAAGACAATTTCAAGTAGAGTGGAGAAAATTCTAAACTACAAAAATCCAGATTTGATCATTGGATCGATTCTGATTCACTTTGGAGCAAGTACTGGAGCGCAGTTGATTGGACTGTGCGCCATCTCATGATAGTTAGTGGATATCTAATGACCTCTGCTGGAAGATGTGTATAATGGAGATTTTATGAAAAGTGGGCTCAAGGTCCCCTGCTGTTCAGTTGCCAAACAACACATTCTTTATCCCTCCAAATCTCAATTGAGTGTTATCTTAACCAATTTCAGTAATATATTCAATGATAGCAGTACTAATATATCAGACCAATCAAATTGAATAATTATAAATTCTTAAAGTTTGATTGGATTAGAAAGTGTCCTGTTGCTTCTGTACTGTTCACTTTCTGGAAAGCTACTATGACGACAGGCATTGACAATGCCAACTCCAGGAACAAATATAGTCACTCATTTTAACTGGTTTATGGTTATTCTAGCAAGATAAAGGCTGTATAAGTTAGAAAGTAAACATTAACAGCCAAATCATGAATGAATGACATGAAAACAGTGGCAGCATTAAAAAGTCTTTAGACTGTTGAAGAACTGAAGGGAGAACAAAATTGTAAATAGATAACCTGGAATCTGGATGTGAGTTTGCTCGCTGAGCTGGAAGGTTAGTTTTCAGACGTTTCGTCATTTTTTTTATTCGAAAAAATATACTTTATTCATAAGATGTACAAAAAATAAAACATATTTATACACCTACCAAGTAAAGCAAGCCGCTCCGGGTTACCCAGGGGGTACGTACATCAACTAAAGGAAAACAACAAACAAAGAAGAAAAAAAAACAAAGCAAAGAAAATACCCCGGCAGTCGTCACCCCGCACAGTCCCAGTTGGCCCCCTGACCAGTTGGGGAAAGCGCCAGCTGGGCCCAGCTACCAGATAGGGCCCTTTTTTCTATTCTGGACGAGGGGTTTCATACGGTGGTCTTTCCCCACCGCGCCTTGGCGGCGGCTGCCCCAAGCTTTAGCACGTCCCTCAGCACGTAGTCCTGGACCTTGGAGTGCGCCAGTCTGCAACATTCGGTCGGGGTCAGTTCTTTCAGCTGGCAGACCAGCAAGTTGTCGGCAGACCAAAGAGCGTCTTTCACCGCATTGATGGCCCTCCAGGCGCAGTTGATGTTGGTCTCGGTGTGCGTCCTAGGAAACAGCCCGTAGAGCACGGAGTCCCGCGTCACGGAGCTGCTCGGGACGAACCTCGACAAATACCACTGCATCCCCCTCCAGACCTCCTGTGCATAGGCACACTCCAGAAGGAGGTGATCGACAGTCTCGTCCCCCCCGCAGCCGCCTCGAGGACAGCGTGCGGTGGCGCAGAGATTCCGGGCATGCATAAAGGATCTCACTGGCAGAGCCCCTCTCACCGCCAGCCAAGCAATGTCCTTGTGCTTGTTTGAAAGTTTTGGTGATGAGGCATTCTGCCAAACGACTTTGGCAGTCTGCGTTGGGAATCACACGACGGGATCCACCCTCTCCTTTTCCCGAAGGGTCTCGAGGATACTATGTGCTGACCACTGCCTGACGGCCTTGTGGTCAAAGGTGTTTCCCTTCAAAAATTTCTCCACGAAGGACAGGTGGTACGGAACGGTCCAACTACTCGGAGCGTTCCGCGGCAATGAGGCCAGGCCCATCCTTCGCAACACCGGGAACAGGTAGAACCTCAGTAAGTAGTGACACTTGGTGTTTGCATACTGAGGATCTACGCACAGCTTGATGCAGCCACACACAAAGGTAGCCGTCAGGGCGAGGGTGGCGTTTGGTACGCCCTTTCCCCCATTTTCCAGGTCTTTGTACAATGTGTCCCTGCGGACCCGGTTCATCCTCGACCCCCAAATGAAGTGGAAGATGGCCCGGGTGACCACAGCGGCGCAGGTCCAGGGAATAGGCCAGGCCTGCGCCACATACAACAGTACCGAAAGCCCCTCGCACCTGACAACCAGGTTCTTACCCGCGATGGAGAGGGACCGGAGCGTCCACCTGCCCAGCTTCTGCTTCAATTTGGTGATACGCTCCTCCCAAGTCTTAGTGCACGCCCCAGCTCCACCAAACCAAACACCCAGCACCTTCAGGTAGTCTGTCCTGACGGTGAAGGGGATGAAGGAGCGGTCGTCCCAGTTCCTGAAGAACATGACCTCGCTCTTACCCCTATTGACTTTGGCACCCGAGGCCAGTTCAAACTGGCCGCAGATGTCCAACAGTCTACTCACCGACTGACGATCGGTGCAGAAGACGGCGACGTCGTCCATGTACAGGGAGGTCTTGACCTGAAGGCCTCCGCTGCCTGGGATAGTCACGCCCTTCAGGCTCACGACCTTCCTGATGGATGCGGCGAAGGGCTCCACACAGCACATGAACAAGGCAGGAGAGAGCGGGCAGCCCTGCCTGACTCCAGATCTGACGGGAAAACTGTCCGATTCCCACCCGTTGATCGAGACTGCACTAATGATGTTGGTGTAGAGCAGCCGGATCCAATTGCGGATGCCCTCCCCGAACCCCAATTTGGAGAGGACGTCACTCATGGAAGCATGAGAGACCCTGTCGAAGGCCTTCTCCTGGTCCAGGCTGACGAGGCAGGTGTCCACCCGCCTGTCCTGTACGTAGGCGATCGTATCCCTGTCCGTGGGCTTCGTGTCATACAGTCTGACATAGAAGGATCTGCTGATCCTCAAAATGTCGGGCCGAGACAATGTCACCGAGCCGTCATCCTCCTTCAGCCAGCTAAGCACAGAGCGCTCTTTTTGCACCTTCTAAAGAAGAAACGCGAGCATGTCTCGTCCTGCTCCATGGAGCGGACCCTGGACCAGAAGAGTATCCTGGAGGCCTCCGCGGCGAAGAGTGAGGCTTGCTGGCCCCTCACCTCGCGGAGGTCCTCCGTGACATCGACCCCTACCAACTGCAGAAGGAGCAGGTTCTGCATCCTTTTCTGGAGTCGCAACAGCTTTCCCCACCTCTCTCTCACCTTCCTTACACCCTTGAGGACAAAGAACCTCTTGATGTTCTCCTTCACCATCTCCCACCAGTCGCCTGGAGACTCAAAGAGGGGTTTCACGGTTCTCCAACCGGCGTACTCCCTCTTAAGCTCCTCGACGTTCTCTGGGGTCAACAGAGGGGCTCTGCCAGTGAGATCCTTTATGCATGCCCGGAATCTCTGCGCCACCGCACGCTGTCCTCGAGGCGGCTGCGGGGGGGACGAGACTGTCGATCACCTCCTTCTGGAGTGTGCCTATGCACAGGAGGTCTGGAGGGGGATGCAGTGGTATTTGTCGAGGTTCGTCCCGAGCAGCTCCGTGACGCGGGACTCCGTGCTCTACGGGCTGTTTCCTAGGACGCACACCGAGACCAACATCAACTGCGCCTGGAGGGCCATCAATGCGGTGAAAGACGCTCTTTGTGACAGTCGGCCAGCAGGAGGCAGTGGTCAGAGAAGGACGCCGGTGGACCTGACCGAGAACGCCTGTGACACCTGCAGGGAGTCTACCCTTGAGCGAATAGACCCATCTGGCCGTGACCAGGTGTTTCTCCACTGCGCTCCATCTGCGGGGGTGCTGAAGACGTCGAGCAGCTTGGCGTCCTTCACCGTGCCCATCAGGAATCTGGACGTGACGTCCAGTTGACTCCCCCTACCCGCTGTCCCCACGCTGGATCTTCCATCTGCATCGATGATGCAGTTGAAGTCTCCGTCTAGGATGACCGGCCTGGACATAGCCAGCAGGGGTGGAAGCCTCTGCAGGATGGCCAACCGCTCACTCCGTACCGCTGGGACGTACATGTTGATCAGCCTCAGGGGAGCGTTCCTGTAGGTGACATCGGCCACTAGGATGCGCCCCCCCCCCCCCCCACTAGCTCCTGAACTTGAGAGATGGTGAATTTGCGAACCGCAGCAGAATAGCCAAGCCCGAGGAGCGACAATCGTTCCCCCCCCCCGACCAGATCGAAGGCCCACAGGTCCAGGCGCCGGACCATTTCCCGTACCGGCTGAGGTGCGGTACCCCGCACTCCTGCAGAAACAGGAGGTCCGCCTTGACGGTGGTCAGGTAGGCCAATGTGGACACACATCTTGCAGTGGACTTGACGCTGCGCACATTAATGCTTGCAACTCGTACCCTCATTGTGGGCAGTGACCGCAGTACCCTCCCCAAGTCCAAGGTCCAGCCCCTCCATCTGTCCCTACATGCTCATTGCCCGGGCTAACTTCTGGACGCTCTCCGGGCTCAGGAAACCGTCCGTGCTGCCTTCCGGGTGGCATCCCCCCGTCGGGGGTACGGAGGCAGGAGAGTCCGGCTCTGGGTCAGGCTGGGGACGCGCTGTTTCCTCCTTCTCGCCTGGAAGTTCCAGGGGGCCCTCCAGGGCCCCGGCGGCACGTGGCTGGGTGTCGGAGGGAGCCGCAGGACGCCTCCCGTCACCTGGAAGCGTGCTGCTGCTTTCCTTCTCCCTTGAGATCTTTAGCTTCTGCTTTGGGCAGGCCCTCTCTGAATCTCCCTTGTCAGAGGAGTTCTTATAGCCCCCCTGTAGCTGCCTCTTCCCGCCTGATGGCTGCGGTTCCTGGGCCCGCCGATGCGCCGTCCTCCTTGCTTTCCGGACCGTCGTCCACTCCCCTGGGTCGCCTGTCGCCGCTTCCGTCGACTCCGAGTTGTTGGGGGGGAGCGGAGCCTGGAGGGGCGCTTTGCCGGCCTCAGGCCCATCCTGTGTGGCTGGGCCCTCCTGCACGACCCTGCCCTCCTGCACATTAGTGGGGTCCTTGCAGGGCCCTGGTGCCTTCCTCTCCTCCGGGGTGGGGGGCTGGCCCTGCATTTCCCCTGCCGGCGACCTGGGCATAGGTGGTTCCCCGCCGCGGACATGCCCTATAGAGGTGGCCCACTTCCCCACAAAGGTTGCAGCTTTTCTCTTGTGGGCAATCCTTTGCAAGGTGTCCCTCCTCCCTGCAGTTCCTGCAGATGGTGGCTTTGCAGTCGGCCGCCATGTGACCTGACCTACCACAGGCATGGCAGACTTTGGGTTGCCCTGCATAGGTCAGGTAGCCCTTGATCCCGCCGATCGCGAAGCTGGATGGTGGGTGTATAATGTTCCCGTGCGCGCCCATCCTCAGCGTCACCTTGACCTGCCTCTTACTGGTCCAGATGCTGAAGGGGTCTATGATGTCAGTTAGGTCCCCTTCCACCTTCACATACCTTCCAAGGAAGGTCAGGACATCAGCTGCTGGCACATGCGGGTTGTACATGTGTACAGTCACCATACGGCTCCTCTGCGCTGGCATCACAAACAGCGGGACAGCGGTCAATACAGAGAGGGGGCCCTCACCTCCTTTCTCCTTGAAAACCTCCAGGAAGCGCTCGCAAAGCTTGGCACTCCTGAAGGTTACATCGTAAGAACCTTCTCCAGGGAAATCCTGCAGGCAGTAAATGTCCGCAGCAGCGAACCCACAACTGTCCAACAGGACCCTCTTCACGAAGAAGGTGCAGTCCACAGGTGCACCTTCATCCACCTTCTTCACAGAAACGCGGATGGTGTTCCGGACCCCCCGGCCTGGGGCACAAGCACTTGCCGCAGCCATCGTTGCAGGTTGACTGCTCCCCTGAACCAGCGTTAGGCTGAAGCCAGCATTAAGATCCACCGGTTGCAAGGGTGCACAGCCAACCCGACGTCTTCCTTCCACCTCCAACACAGCGCTCTCCTCCTCTCGGTCCACAGAAGAGTGGGTCTTTATTTTGTTCCACACGTAAGCTGGTTCACTGAGCTGGAAGGTTTGTTCCCAGATGTTTTGTCACCATTCTAGGTAACGTCAACAGTGAGCCTCCGACGAAGCGCTGGTTTTATGTCCCGCTTTCTATTTATCTTGTTAAGTTTCCTTGGGTTGGTGATGTCATTTCCTGCGTTGGTGATGCCATTTCCTGTTCTTTTAGTCAGGGGATGGTAGATTGGCTCCAAATCAATGTGTTTGTTGATGGAGTTCCGGTTGGAATGCCATGCTTCTATGAAGTCTTATGCGTGTCTCTGTTTGGCTTGTCCTAGGATGGATGTGTTGTCCCAGTCAAAGTGGTGTCCTTCCTCATCTGTATGTAAGGATACGAGTGATAGTGGGTCATGTCGTTTTGTGGCTAGTTGATGTTCATGTATCCTGGTGGCTAGCTTTCTGTTTGTCTAATGTCGTGTTTGTCACAGTTCTTGCAAGGTATTTTGTAGATGACGTTCGTTTTGTTTGTTGTCTGTATAGGGTCTTTTGACAGCTAATGAACTTAATAAGACCCTTTCCAGACAACAAACAAAATGAACGTCATCTACAAAATACCTTGCAAGAACTGTGACAAACACTACATTGGACAAACTGGCAGAAAGCTAGCCACCAGGATACATGAACATCAACTAGCCACAAAACGACATGACCCACTATCACTCGTATCCTTACATACAGATGAGGAAGGACACCACATCCATCCTAGGACAAGCCAAACAGAGACACGCACGAGAATTCCTAGAAACATGGCATTCCAACTGGAACTCCATCAACAAACACATTGATTTGGAGCCAATCTACCATCCCCTGACTAAAAGAACAGGAAATGACTTCACCAATGCAGGAAATGACATCACCAACCCAAGGAAACCTATACAGATAAATAGAAAGCGGGACATAACACCAGCGCTTCGTCGGAGGCTCACTGATGATGTTAACTAGAATGGTGACGAAACGTCTGAAAACTAACCTTCCAGCTCAGCGAGTGAACTCACATCCAGAACCTCAACCTGAGCTACAAATCTTCTCAAAACTCGCTATAACCTGGAATATTGACTTACAGAATTTGTGAATGTTTGTTCATTGTTAAATGAAAAGGAGAGGAGTATTTACCACAATTATGAGTGGTAAAGATGCTCCAGACTATTTCTAACCAGCTACTGTGAACAATTATGTACATTTGTACTCATGTAGCAATTTGCCATATTTAAAGTGATAATGGGAACTGCAGGTGCTGGAGAATCCAAGATAATAAACTGTGAGGCTGGATGAACACAGTAGGCCCAGCAGCATCTCAGGAGCACAAAAGCTGACGTTTTGGGCCTAGACCTTTCATCAGAGAGCTGATGAAGGGTCTAGGCCCGAAACGTCAGCTTTTGTGCTCCTGAGATGCTGCTGGGCCTGCTGTGTTCATCCAGCCTCACATTTTATTATCTGCCGTATGTAAAGGATAGCATATACATGCTCAATGGTATATTAGGTATGAGACATGTTTCTCGAGTAGTACATTGAAGAGCTAACTAGGTATTCGGCCATATTAGTTTCTATATTACTTAATGACAAATGACTAATAAATAAACTCATTGTCAAAGAGTCTTTCGGAAATAGTGACCATAACATAACTACAAATCAAGATTGAATGTGATATAATCCAATCTGAAATTAGGCACTTAAATTTAACGAAAAGAAACCAAGAAGGTGTGGGGTTCGTGTTGACTACGAGGAGTGGGGAAAATACATTATTACAACTTATGATAGACTCTTAACTCCTCTCTGGGAAATCAGTGACAAGCAATAGATGCTGGCATGGACAGAAATACTCAAATCTCAAGAATGAATAGTAGTGAAAGAAAGGTAGTGGGTAATTCTTAAAGAACTATTATATGATATACAACAAGCATACATTTATTGCCCATCCCTAATTGCCCTTGAAAAAGTGATGGTGAGTTGCCTTCTTGAACTGCTGCAGTCCACATGCTGTAGGTTGACCAATAATGCCCTTAGGGAGGGCATTCCAGGATTCTGAAGTGACATTGAAGGAACAGTGATATATTTCCAAGTCATCTGCAAACATCCCTGCTTCTAACCCTGTGATGGAGAGAAGATCCTTGATGAAGCAGCTGAAGATGGTTGCACCTAGGATCCTCAGGAACTCTTGCAAAGATGTCCTGTAGTTGAGATAACTGACCTTCAACAACCGCAACCATCTTCCTATGTACCAGGTATGACTCCAAACACCAGACGGTTTGCCCTGATACCCATTGATTCCAGTTTTGCTAGGGATCCATCATGTTACACTCATTCAAATGTAACTGTGATGACCAATGCTGTCATTTGTCCCAACTGTGCACAAAATTGGTCATCTTACTTAAGGAAGGAAGTAAATGTATTGGAGACAGTTCAGATAATGTTTCCTGGACTAATATCTGGAATGAGCAAATTGCCTTTTGAGGAAAGGTTGGACAGGCTGGGTTTGTATCTGCAGGAGATTAGAAGAATGGGAGTTGACCCCTTGCTGAGATATATGTATCTTGAAGGCCATGGGTGAGGTCCTGGAAGTGTGGAGATGACTAAGGTGGTGACATTATTTAAGAAAAGGGGTAAGGAAAAGTCAGGGAACTTTCGACTGGTGAGCCTTACATCAGTGGTGATCAGTTGTTGGAGGGGATTCTGAGGGGCACAATCTACATGTTTTTGGATAACCAAGGAATGATTAGGGAGAGTCATAAATAGCATTGTGCGTGGGAATTCGTGACTCACTAACTTGATTGAGTTTTTTAAAGAAGTGACAAAGAAGTTTGATGAAGGCAGAGTGGTGGACATTGTCTATATGGACTTCAGCAAGATGTTCAACAAGTTTCCCCGTGGTTGACTGGTTAGCAAGGTTAGATCACATGGAATCCAGGGGAGTTAGCCTTTGGATACAAAATTGGCTGGAAGGTAGGAGACAAAGGGCGATGGTGGAGAGTTCTTTCGCAGACTGGAGACCCATCACTAGTGGTGTGTCACAAGGATTAGCACTGGGTCCACTTTTTTTGTCACTTATATAAATGATTGGATGCAAATATAAGAGGAATGGTTAGTAAGTTTGCAGATGACACCAAAACTGGTGATGTAGTGGACAGTAAAAAAATACTTCAAGAAGTTATTTCAAAGTAAAATGGGACCTTTATCAGATGGGCCAGTAGGCAGAGGAATGACAAATGGAGTTTGATTTAGAGAAATGTGAGGTGTTGTATTTTGGAAAGGCTAACCAGGGCAGGACTTATAAACTTAATGGTAAGGTCCTGGGGTATGTTGCTCTACAAAGAGACCTTGGGGTGCAGGTGCATAGTACCTTAAAAGTGGAGTCACCGGATGGTAAAGAAGGCATTTGGTACACTTGTTTTTGTTGGACAGTGTATTGAGTATGGAAGTTGGGAGGTCATGTTGCAGTTGGGCAGGACATTAGTTAGATCACAATCGGAATACTGTGTTCAATTTTGGTTTCCTTGCTATAGGAAAGATGTTATTAAATTTCAAAGGGTTCAGAAAAGATTTACAAGGATGTTGCCAGGGTTGGAGGGATTGAGCTATAGGGAGAGGCTGAGTAGGCTGGGGCTACTTTCCCTGGAGTATCAAAGGCTGAGGACTGGCATTATAAAGGTTTATAAAACCATGGGGGTCATGAACAGGGTGAATAACCAAGGTCTTTTTCTCGGGGTAGGGGAGTCCAAAAATGGAGGGCATAGGTATAAGGTTAGAGTGGAAAGATTTAAAAGGGGCCTGAGGGGCAACTGTTTCACACAGAGGACTATGGATTGGAGGATACAATCAGATCAGCCATGATCTCATTAAATGGTCTAATATTTTGACTGCGAGCAGCAGCGGAGGTAAGATGAACCCGGAAGACTGCAACTAAGGTAAGGCAGTTTTTTAAAATTACTTACCGGTAGCGGACAGCGGTGTTTTCTTTTTCACAGTAGGAGCAGGAGCAGCGGTGGAAGTGACGAGGACCAGAGTGGCAGCCGGGAAGGAAAGCAGTGAGTAGGGAAAGGAAGGGAAGGGGGCAGAATAGAAAAGTACTCGTGGTAGGGACTCGATAGTTAGGGGAATCGACAGGAGATTTTGTGGTCAAGATCGGGATTCCCGGAAGGTATGTTGCCTCCCTGGTGCCAGGGTCCGGGACGTCTCCGATCGGGTGTATAAGGTTCTAAAAGGGGAGGGCGAACAGCCAGAAATCGTGTTACATATTGGCACTAATGATATAGCCAGAAATAGGATTGAGGATATAAAAAGTGAGTTCAGGGAGTTAGGATGGAAGCTGCAAAGCAGGACGAACAGAGTAGTGTTCTCTGGTTTACTACCGGTGCCACGAGATAGCGAGGCAAGGAACAGGGAGCGGGCGCAGCTTAACACGTGGCTACGCAGCTGGTGTAGGAGGGAGGGCTTCAGATATGTAAATAATTGGGATGCCTTCTGGGGAAGGTGGGACCTGTACAAGAAGGACGGGTTGCATCTGAACTGGAAGGGGACCAATGTCCTGGGTGGAAGGTTTGCTCGAGTAGTTCGAGAGGGTTTAAATTAGTATGGCAGGGGAGTGGGAACCTGAGCTGTATACCGGAGGTGAGAGTTGATGCAGGTGAGGCAGTAGCAAGAGGTAGACCAGCTAGTGGGAAGGACTTTCCTGGGAAGGAACCAAGGGATCGGTTAAAGTGTGTTAGCTTTAATGCAAGGAGTATCAGGAATAAAAGTGATGAACTTAGAGCATGGATCAGTACCTGGTGCTATGATGTTGTGGCCATAACAGAGACATGGGTTTCTCATGGGCAGGAATGGTTGCTGGATGTTCCAGGGTTTAGAGCATTTAAAAAGAATAGGGAGGGGGGAAAAAGAGGAGGGGGTGTAGCACTACTAATCAGAGAGGGTATCACAGCTACAGAAGCTTCCATTGTCGAGGAAGATCTGCCTATTGAGTCAGTATGGGTGGAAATTAGGAACAGCAAGGGAGCAGTCACCTCGTTAGGGGTTTACTACAGGCCCCCCAATAGCAGCAGGGAGATTGACGAAAGCATAGGTCAGCAGATTTTGGAAAAGTGTGCACGTAGTAGGGTTGTTGTAATGGGTGACTTTAACTTTCCCAATATTGATTGGAACCTCCTTCGAGCAGTAGATTTGAATGGAGCTGTTTTTGTAAGATGTGTTCAGGAGGGTTTCCTAACGCAGTACGTTGACAGGCTGACGAGGGGAGAGGCCATTCTAGACTTGGTGCTCGGAAACGAGCTGGGGTAGGTATCAGATCTTGTGGTGGGAGAGCATTTTGGTGATAGTGACCATAACTGCCTCACATTCTACATAGCTATGGAGAAGGAGAGGATTAGGCAAAATGGGAGGATATTTAATTGGGGAAGAGGAAACTATGATGCGATTAGACATGAGTTAGGAAGCATGGACTGGGAGCAATTGTTCCATGGTAAAGGCACTATAGACATGTGGAGACTGTTCAAGGAACAGTTGTTGCGAGTGATGAATAAATATGTCCCTCTGAGACAGGCAAGAAGTGGTAAGATAAAGGAACCTTGGATGACGAGAGCGGTGGAGCTTCTCGTCAAAAAGAAGAAGGTACCTTACATAAGGTGGAGGAAGCTAGGGTCAAGCTCAGCTCTAGACAATTACAGGCAGGCGTGGAAAGTGCTCAAAAATGGTCTGAGGAGAGCCAGGAGGGGGCACGAGAAAGGCTTGGCAGAACAGATTAGGGTGAACACAAAGGCATTTTACATTTATGTGAGGAATAAGAGAATGGTTAAAGAAAGAGTAGGGCCAATCAGGGATAGCATAGGGAACTTGTGTGTGGAGTCTGAGGAGGTAGGGGAGGCCCTAAATGAGTTTTTTGCTTCTGTCTTTACGAAAGAGACAAACTTTGTAGTGAATGAAACCTTTGAAGAGCAGGTGTGCATGCTGGAATGGATAGAGATAGAGGAAGCTGATGTGCTGAAAATTTTGTCAAACATTAAGATGGACAAGTCGCCAGGCCCGGACCAGATTTGTCCTCGGCTGCTTTGGGAAACGAGAAATGCAATTGCTTTGCCACTTGCGAAGATCTTTGCATCCTAGCTCTCCACTGGACTTGTACCTGAGGACTGGAGAGAGGCAAATGTAATTCCTCTCTTCAAGAAAGGAAATAGGGAAATGCCCGGCAATTACAGACCAGTAAGTCTCATGTCTGTCATCTGCAAGGTGTTAGAAAGGATTCTGAGGGATAGGATTTATGACCATCTGGAAGAACATGGCTTGATCAAATGAAGTCAACACGGCTTTGTGAGGGGCAGGTCATGCCTCACAAACCTTATCGAGTTCTTTGAGGATGTGACTAGAAAAGTCGATGAGGGTCGAGCTGTGGATGTGGTGTATATGGACCTTCAGCAAGGCATTTGGTAAGGTTCCCCATGGTAGGTTCATTCAGAAGGTCAGGAGGAATGGGATACAGGGGAACTCAGCTGTCTGGATACAGAATTGGCTGGCCAACAGAAGACAGTGAGTGGTAGTAAAAGGAAAATATTCTGCCTGGAAGTCAGTGATGAGTGGTGTTCCACAGGGCTCTGTCCTTGGGCCTCTACTGTTGGTAATTTTTATTAATGACTTGGATGAGGGGATTGAAGGATGGGTCAGCAAGTTTGCAGACGACACAAAGGTTGGAGGTGTCGTTGGCAGTATAGAGGGCTGTTGTAGGCTGCAGCAGGACATTGACAGGATGCAGAGATGGGCTGAGAGGTCGCAGATGGAGTTCAACCTGGATAAATGTGAGGTGATGCATTTTGGAAGGTCGAATTTGAAAGCTGAGTACAGGATTAAGGATAGGATTCTTGGCAGTGTGGAGGAACAGAGGGATCTTGGTGTGCAAATACATAGATCCCTGAAAATGGCCACCCAAGTGGACAGGGTTGTTAAGAAAGCATATGGTGTTTTGGCTTTCATTAACAGGGGGATTGAGTTTAAGAGTCGTGAGATCTTGTTGCAGCTCTATAAAACTTTGGTTAGACCGCACTTGGAATACTTCGTCCAGTTCTGGTTGCCCTATTATAGGAAAGATGTGGATGCTTTGGAGAGGGTTCAGAGGAGGTTTACCAGGATGCTGCCTGGAATGGAGGGCTTATCTTATGAGGAGAGGTTGACTGAGCTCAGACTCTTTTCATTGGAGAAAAGGAGGAGGAGAGGGGACCTAATTGAGGTATACAAGATAATGAGAGGCATAGATAGAGTTGATAGCCAGAAACTATTTCCCAGGGCAGAAATGGCTAACACGAGGGGTCATAGTGTTAAGCTGGTTGGAGGAAAGTATAGAGGGGATGTCAGAGGTGGGTTCTTTACACAGAGAGTTGTGAGAGCATGGAATGCGTTGCCAGCAGCAGTTGTGGAAGCAAGGTCATTGGGGACATTTAAGAGACTGCTGGACATGCATACCGTCACAGAAATTTGAGGCTGCATACATGAGGATCAATGGTCGGCACAACATCGTGGGCTGAAGGGCCTGTTCTGTGCTGTACTGTTCTATGTTCTATGTTCTAATATACTCGAGGAACCGAATGGCCTACTCCTCTGCCTAATTCGTATGTTTATATGGATGTCGATATGGCTACAACATGAGCTAATGTCAGACTCGATTCTGTAACACCATATAGGCATGATCTTTCTACCATTCTATTGGTGCACTTGTTAAGTATCCTTGGAACTACACTCTTGCCTAATTATTGAATAATTAAGCAATACACTTCAGAATTCGTAATCAGCATTTGACATCCCAGCAAAGCAATAGTAATAATTATTCTATTTCGTTATGAATGATTGCCTCTCCCAATGTAAGTAGAGCTAATGTTTCCTATTTGTCAATTGGCTGTTGTAAACAATGTATCTCAAAAACTAATGGAAGGACTTTGATTAAAAATAGTGCACGGGTGCCCAAAGAGAACTGAGCAGATTTTGTCAAATATGCAGATCTGGATCCAAATCTTAAGTTTTTTTTCTGCAAAGTACAGGGTAACTTCACTTTTCTTCAAGGATGTTGTTGATTACATAAACTTCAAAAACATTTTCCTTGCTGCTGCGTGGACACTGGGTCAACTGCAAACAAAACTTTCAAAGCAGATTGCTGGCTTCAGTTTGGCCTGACAAATGCTTAGTGAGATGAAAGGTCGTCATAAACAAGTTTCTTTCATTGGCTTTGCAGTTTAATAAGCATCAAACAAGATAGGGTAGAGTCTCAAGGAAGGAATTACACACTCCCCTGAATGACTACCACTGCTTTTATCTGTGTTTCAGTTGATGGCTCATCCTCTGCTTCTCTCCCATTAACACTTGTTTCTGTTCTGCATGCCACTTTGCTCCTTCTTTACATCAACTACTGCTGGTCAACATTTGGTTATATCCACATGTCCTACAGACCATGAAAGGTTATTTCTGGTTGGAAACTGACGAGATTAGGTCAGTTGCTCATTTTACAACACATCAACTTTATTTCCTTTGACTTCAATGCAATCTAGAATGTGTTATATTGTCAAATCCACTTAACTCTGGGTGAGTCTAGATTGAAATGATCACTTCTATCTTAATCTCATCAATGTCCTTCAATAACACAGCAAAAATTCTACTGTTCTCAATTCCTCATGGATATTACCAAACACAATGGATTACTAGTTAACCTGGTATCTTCTAAAAGCTAAAACACTCTGATGAAAAGTATAATGGAAGTTTACATGTTCATCCAGTCAACACCCATCTTTACTGCCAATCTAAAAACTTATAATTTTATTGTAGGATGTACTAACATGTCTAAATGCAATGTGCTGCCTTGGGAATGCTTCTACATCTTCTACAATGATAAAAATATCATAACGTGTTGGCTACAGTCAGGAATGCCACTATCAGAGAGTGTGATACATGCTTTATTTTTCTCTATTTCCTGCTACAATTGAAATCTGTTTTGTTTTAAGTATACATTGACCAAAGCAAGACTTGCTAAGAAATTCACATTGTGTGGATTTCTTCTTTATGGTGCTGAGCTGCAAGTCGGTATTCATTCTGCAGTGTACATTACTTTCTGTGAAAGAGAATTGGACAATACAATGTCAGTAGTAGCATTGAATATCAGATGTCTCAATAATAGCCAGAAATTCTGAACTCATTCTTTTACCTTGGTGGTAATAACACGGCTTTTAGCCCTCAGTTTGTTGACCTGTGATTCAGCAATATCTGCACGCTCCTCTGCTTCCTCCAGCTCATGCTGTGTCCTTCTGAATTTGGAAATGTGAACACTGGCCTGCTCCTCCTAGACAGATAATAATACATGACAAAGTTTATTCCAGACTCTAACTCCAACCTGACATTAAATTTGCATTATTTGTTCATGTACTTTATGGCATCAAATAGATTTGCCCTGCCATTTAAAATAATTGAAACAATCTGCAGCCTCTGACAGCAGCACGCATTCAGTTAAGTGCTGAGATCCAAAACTTTCTGACAGAGGTACCATCCTTCTCCAGAAGCTACACAAGAGTAGTACCTCACAGAGGCTCAGTATTTACGTACATATGGAATGGCACATAGTTGTCATTTGAAAATTAACCTTTCCAGAAGTGGAGTCTCATTCCTTCAGATTTTAGTTATTGCTGAAGCTTTTAAACTGAAATAATTTTAACTTTTTATTTTTGCTTCCTGTTTATTTAGCTCACTTTTAATTCCACCTTTATTTTCTTCTTTCTTTTGCTCTTCTGGGCCTGATTTTACATTGCTTTAAATATTCTAGCTTAACACTTCTTGATTTAGGTCATGCCCTGCTCATTAGCAATCCTATAATCTGATTGGTTAAGGAGTGGCAATGTTCCTTCTTTGTTTAGGCTCTCTAAGGCAACACTTCCCAAACGTGTTCCCACAGTGACCCCGTTTCAAGACTCCAATGGCATCACCGCCCTCAGTGTGAACTGTAAGAGTGGCAGGTAGGGGTTATCGAGCTATGAGAGTTGGGGGGGGGGGGGGGGGGGGTCTGTTAGAATGGGAGTGCAGTTGTCCTAACTCAGTTAGACATTACTGCCTCAGAACTGACCCCAAAACTTTAGCTCGTGACCCCACTTGGGGTCCCAACACTTACTCAGGGAAACCCCACTCAACAGCAGGTTCCAATGAAAGAAACCATAGAAAATTTAGGGGCAAATGGAAACAAAAATAGTCCATAATGCCATTTGATTAGCATTGAAGGCAAAGTGTAGTCGAATGCCTTTAACACAACAGCAACAGCAGTAGCATTTAGTGTCAAAAGGAATCAGTTTTAAATGACTTTACTATTATTAGGTAATTCTGACCCACCAGATTAAAGAATTCTATTGATCCAATTTGTACCTAAGAAATGAATTGAAAACTGATGTGTTGTAACTACAAAATTGCATAAATCTAATAATGAATAGATCTTAAGTCATAGTGAAGAAATAAAAAAAACTCTTTAAATTGACTGCAGTTTGCATTATCTATTTACTTACAGCATCTTCAACATTTCTCTTATAGGACTTGACTTTTAGTTGCAATTTGTCAACCAAATCCTGCAGTCTGCTCAGATTTTTATGATCTTCCACAGACTGGATGTGAAAAATAAAAAGAAGTTAAAGGAGGCTTGGGGGCCGCTTTGCAGAACACCTCCGCTCGGTTCGCAATAAACAACTGCACCTCCCAGTTGCGAACCATTTCAACTCCCCCTCCCATTCCTCAGACGACATGTCCATCCTGGGCCTCCTGCAGTGCCACAATAATGCCACCCGCATGTTGCAGGAACAGCAACTCATATTCCGCTTGGGAACCCTGCAGCCTAATGGTATCAAGGTGGACTTCACAAGCTTCAAAATCTCCCCCTCCCCCACTGCATCACAAAACCCGCCCAGCTTGTCCCCGCTTCCCCAACCTGTTCTTCCTCTCACCTATTCCCTCCTCCCACCTCAAGCCCCACCCCCATTTCCCACCTACCAGCCTCATCCCGCCTCCTTGACCTGTCCGTCCTCCCGGACTGACCTATCTCCTCCCTACCTCCCCACCTATACTCTCCTCTCCACCTATCTTCTCCTCTATCCATCTTCGTTCCGCCTCCCCCTCTCTTCCTATGTATTCCAGAACCCTCTCCCCATCCCCCTCTCTGATGAAGGGTCTAGGCCCGAAGCGTCAGCTTTTGTGCTCCTGAGATGCTGCTTGGCCTGCTGTGTTCATCCAGCTTCACACTTTGTTATCTAAGAAGGTACAGTGTCTTCATTTTTCGTTTCCTGTTCTTAAATAACAAGAATTAAGATCTCTGAATCCTTTACCTGGAACGTCATCTCTTTAACTCTCCTTTCATACTTCCGTGAACCTTTAATAGCCTCTGCTGCACGTTTCTGTTCAGCCTCAAGTTCATTCTCTAATTCACGTATCTATAAAAGAAATAAGTATTTCAAAATTGCAATTCTCCTAGGATCGTTCTAGTTGTATACATAATTGAATGCTGCTTCGCATTGAACTTATATGTAAACAATATCACAGTTTCTACATTGCTCAGCGATACACAATTTTAGATTTTTTACTGCAGATATCAGCCTAAGGCCAGTACTTGATAATGTACATTGCCTATTCCACAATTTAAGCCCTGTCACACTTTGTCCTTAGTACAATGACAACAGGGTTTTGGCATATGCACTTGGATGCTTATGTATGGCTCTATGTTTGGACAGCTCCATTTTAATGTTACAGGATACAATTGTTTCTTTAATAATAATTCCACAGAGAGTAAAAATTACATTTACAAACTTCATAAAGCGACCTTTAAACTACCTGGGCACATGTAATTTTGATTGTCCATGGACAATGATGGAACATAGAACATAGAACAGTACAGCACAGAACAGGCCCTTCAGCCCACGATGTTGTGCCGATCATTGATCCTCATGTATGCAGCCTCAAATTTCTGTGACCATATGCATGTCCAGCAGTCTCTTAAATGTCCCCAATGACCTTGCTTCCACAACTGCTGCTGGCAACGCATTCCATGCTCTCACAACTCTCTGTGTAAGGAACCCACCTCTGACATCCCCTCTATACTTTCCTCCAACCAGCTTAACACTATGATCTTACACCCTGCATAAAAACTAAGGAATGGGTCAGAATTGAATTTATGGCAGGTTGTTAAATTACATTCTGTATTTACAATTTTGTGGGCAAAAATGTTGGAGGTGAAGGGGGGGGATGCACCTGACAAATATGGAATTACTTGTGACTCAAATTTTCAGATACAAACTACTATATGAAGGGAAAAATGTTTTTATTTGCGATTGCAAATCACAATATTCATTGAATTGACAAAGAGACTAGAATCATTGAAGAAATAAAATGGGAGCATAAACAGTAACATCACAGTTGTATTGAAATCCTGATCTCCCGCCCCTGCCCGCACATTGCTGCACCATAGCACATGACTTCAGTGGTTCATGAATGCAGCTTATCATCACCTTCTCACGGACAAATAGGAATGGGCAATAACAGCTGGCCCAGCCAGCAATACCCACTGCCTGTGAGTGAATTTAAAAACACTCCCTCTCTAACAGCATTATGGGTCCACCCCACCACTTGGACAGCAGTGGTTCAAGGATACAGTTCATTATCACTTCCTCAACAGCACTAAGAGATAATAGACAATAGACAATAGACAGTAGGTGCTGGAGTAGGCCATTCAGCCCTTCGAGCTAGCACCACCATTCATTATGATCATGGCTGATCATCCACAATCAGTATCCTGTTCCTGCCTTATCCCCATAACTCTTGATTCCACTATCTTTAAGTGCTCTATCTAAGTCTTTCTTGGAAGTATCCAGAGACATAGCCTCCACTGCCTTCTAGGGCAGAGCATTCCATATATCCACCACTCTCTGAGTGAAGAAGTTTTTCCTCAACTCTGTTCTAAATGGCCTACCCCTTATTTTTAAACTGTGTCCTCTGGTTCTGGGCTCACCCATGAGCGGAAACATGCTTCCTGCCTCCAGAGTGTCCAATCCCTTAATAATCTTCTACGCCTCAATCAGATCCCCTCTCATCCTTCTAAACTCAAGTGTATACAAGCCCAGTCGCTCCAATCTTTCAACATATGATAGTCCCGCCATTCCGGGAATTGAGCTCGTGAACCTCCATTCTGGGAATTGACCTCGTGAACCTGGACAATAAACGATGATCCACCTGCAAATCCAAACTCCCATGGGAATGAATTTTTTTTTAAAAAAGGTTCTGAATTTGTGAAGCACTGGACTTTCTATGAATTTCAATGTAAGTAAGTAGACAGACTACATTTTCCTATTTGCTATGTGAAAGCAAAATAATTAATACAGGGTCACTACAAGCTAAGAGCATGTTTCAAGGGTGTTATTTTCTTTAACTTTTTATAGAGAGGACATATACCCAAACTAAAGCTAGCCTACCCATCAGAATGAAATTCTGCTCTTCAGCAGTAAAATTTGACAATCATGTCAAATCTAATTTCTGAGATCATTAAAGGCAAATATTAAAGAGCTCATACCATTGGCCAATTCCTACTGTATACACACCATCAGCAACTTAATTTGTGTCCTCTTTCAAATGTACCCAGAAGTAATTGTTTCTTTGTAAGTTTTCTTTCCATATTTTTTTACTGTAATAAGGACACTTTTAATATCAAAAGTTAACAAACTTTGGACATTTTATAAAATTCTATGAGTTACTTGCCCTTACATATTCACTTGTAGGAAATCAACAATTATTTATGCTGTGTTTGTTACAAATGTCCTCTGAGAAAGCCTCAACTTAAAAAATGTTTACACAGCTCACCCTAGTCTCTAGTTTTTGTATCTGTTTCTTTCCACCTTTTAATGCCAACTGCTCAGCCTCATTCAGACGGAATTGCAGATCCTTGACAGTTTGATCGAGGTTCTTTTTCATTCGCTCAAGATGAGCACTTGTATCTTGTTCCTTCTTCAACTCCTCAGCCATCATTGCAGCCTGATTTAAAGAACAAATGAAGTGGAGCTTCTGAAATCACGTCAAAAAGCTATTAAATAGGACAGAAAGTGCCCACTTCATTGGCACCAATTCCAAAAACATTCAGTCATTCTAACACTGCTGCTGTAAGATGCGCTACAGAAATTCACTAAGGCTTCTTAGGCAGCACCTTCCAAACCCACTACTTTCTGAAAGGATAATAGCAGCAGATACTTGGGAACATTACCATTTGCACACTCCCCTTTAAGCCACTGCCACCCTGACTTGGAAATATATTGTTGTTGTGAGGCTAAATCCTGTAAGTCCGTCCTTAATGACACTGTGGATCTACCTACACCAAACAGACAGCAGTAGTTTCCAAAGGCAGCTCATCAACACCTTCTCAAGGACAACTAGGGATGGGCAATAAATACTGCGCAGCCAGTCATATCCATATTCCTTGAATTATTAAAACAAAACAAGAGTAGGCCATTCTTCTTCCATCATTTTAGGTCAAATTCTTAAATCCTGCCAGCTGCATAATCCACATACACCTACCAAATAAAAATACTATCAGTCTCAATATTGGCATTTTCTATTGACTGTTGCCCAGCCTCAAAATTTTTTTAAGGTATAGAACTCTAGATTTCCACTACCCTTAGTGTGAATTCCTAAAATCAGGAATTCCTGATATCATTCTGAAATAGCCATTTCCAATTTTATCTTTATACCCCCTTATACTAGACTCCTACACCAGCATAAATTGTTTCTGTCTGCCCTGTCAATTTCTTCAATCATTTTAAATCCTTCATAAAACATAGGAGTAGAAGTGGGCCATTTAGGCCATTCAGCCTCCTCCACCATTTAATGAAATCATAGATAATCTAATAATCCTCAACTCCACTTGCCTGCCCTTTCCCCATAACCCATGATTCCCTTGCTGATTAAAAATCGGTCTGTTTCAGCCTTGAATATTCTTAATGGTACAGTGCTGGCCACCCTGTGCATTAAAAAAATTCTGCAGAATCACATTCTCTGAGAGAAGAAATTTCTCCTCATTCCTGCTTTAAATATGTCACCTCTTATTCTGAAATTATGTCCTCTGTTCTTAGACTCTCCCACATCTACCCTGTCAAGTCCTCCAAAAATCTTGTATGTTTCAGTAGGGTCGTCTCTCTTTCTTCTGAAATGCAATGAGTACAGGTCCAACCTCCTCAACCTCTTTCTAAGACAGTTCCTCCAGTCATGGTACCTGATCAGTGAACCTTCTCTGAACTGCTTCCAATGCCAGTATATCTTCATTTTTGATAAAAGGTCCATAACTGTTCACAGTATTCCAGCTGTGATCTGACTAGTGTTGTGTATACAAGGGGTTCTCCCATGACGTATATTCTGGCTGTAATGAATTGGCCATAATGCGGTTGATGAATAGAGGGACGACATTTGTAAAACAGAAACTTGTTGTTGGCTATAATGCAATTCCATCAAGTATGGATTGTATGTCATAAGTCTCAAATACAATATCACGCAGAAAACAACTGCCTTACTAGGAAAATTTCTGAAGTCTTAGTTTGAAGAGTTTAAGCTGAATACATTAAATGTATCAGCATTATTTAAAGATGCAATCCATTTAAATACAATTATGGACTGCAATGCTAAATTGATGGTATAAGTGAAAAATGAAGTACTATTTAAAATATGAATGCTGTTAAAACATGCATCTTTGTTCTTAGTATTTTTCCCTGGATTTTGTTACATATTTAACATGTTAGGATTTTTGAACTTGCTCATATAAATCATTTATGCCAAAAGTCGTTTGAATTTACAACCTGCTTATTTTCAGCACGAATTTGGATACAATGTTACTCAGGTTTACAATGCATTTTACTCCTACAATTAACTTCAATGCCAATGGGCTACACAGTAAAGAAATGGTCAGATTCCTCCGCTTCACTTATCCGAAAATCTATCCAGAAGCCTGTGCCCATGGAATGTCAGGTCAGGTCACCATTTAAATGGAAGAGGGAATTATACTAAAAATTGCTGACTTGTCAATTTCAGGGCAGTTTCATGAAGGGTTGCTGGTTGTGAGCTCTTTCGAACATAACTTTGCACAGCTCACTTCTTTTGAATAATACTCACACAATCATACAGTACTGACCATTGCTGGGATTTCCAGTGGCAGAGCTCTATTTAAAAGCCCAGCTGTCACTTCATTGCAAATATAAGGTCAGATTCGTAAATGTATTGCCTCTTTGCAGCATCACATGTCTGATAAACTGTCATTATAACTGCAGCTATAAGAATGAAACTACACAGGTGAGGAAGAATTTTGGAAAATATAATTGTTATGTGTCCTTTGTGCCCCTAATCCTGCTTTCCCATAGGCCCCATTATTTATCTAGTGTGATTTGCTATAATGCGTTGTTACACTGGAACACAACTATTGCGTTATAGCAGAACCCCTGTAATTGTAGCAAAACCTCCCTGCATTTATATTCGAGATAATGGGAACTGCAGATGCTGGAGAATTCCAAGATAATAAAATGTGAGGCTGGATGAACACAGCAGGCCAAGCAGCATCTCAGGAGCATAATGCTCCTGAGATGCTGCTTGGCCTGCTGTGTTCATCCAGCCTCACATTTTATTATCTCTGCTTTTATATTCCATTTCTTTTGACGTAAAGGCCACATTCCATTTCATAGATTAAGGTAAATCTGTGAGTTATTTTAGTTATTAAAATTTGCTCATCTTACATCAGCGATAGCCTTCCTGGCCTTCTCTTCAGCATTTCGTGATTCTTGAACAACATCTTCCATCTCAGATTGAAGCTGCGAAATATCAGTCTCAAGCTTCTTTTTGGTGTTGATAAAGCTAATGTTCTAAAAAAAATAAGAAAGATGACGTTTTGGTATTATGAATGGAATAAGGTGTCTCTATATAGGCATTTAAGAATGAGTAGTGTTTTGAGCTACCTGTGTATGAAGCAGCTGAACACGTTCACTGATGTCAAAGACTTCTTGTTCAGCAATTTTGCGAGCTCTGTCTGACTGCTCTAGAGCCAATGTAACCTCTTCAAGTTCGGCTTGTAGAAGATTGCTTTTCCGCTCTGCTGAGCTTAGCTGCTCCTTCAAGTCCCCTTGAACTCTCAAAGCTTCATCCAAATGCAGTTGTGTTTCCTGAATCGTAAAGTATTCAATGTAGGAGAGAATGCATTTGGCAATTTGACAATGTAAATGCAAGACATTGACCAACTTCACTTACCTTGAGCACTCCTTGTATGTTCCGGAGATGTTTCTGTGCTTCTGCAGCCTCTCGGTTTGCGTGACCCAACTGAATCTCCATTTCATTGAGATCTCCTTCCATTTTCTTTTTGAGCCTCAAGGCATCATTCCTGCTTCTGATTTCAGCATCCAGAGTATTCTGCAGTGCCTCGATGGTTCTTTGGTGATTTCTCTTTAGTTGTTCAATTTCTTCATCTTTCTCAGCAATCTTTCTGTCAACCTCTGACTTGATTTGTGTTAATTCAAGCTGAATTCGAAGCAACCTCTCTTCTGAATGTTCAAGTGATGCCTTTTTGGTAAGTGATTAACATACAAGGAATATTGTTCAAAGTGGATCCAACATCAACTTAATGATTAGATTATTAAAGTATAATAATTAGGCATTCTTTTGCAACTGTAGCTGTCATTTACTACCAGATAAATTACTGCATTAGACGTATTAAAAAAAGTTTACCTCTGCTTCCTCTAATGCACTTTGAAGTTCAGTCTTCTCTTGTTCAGCCAGCTTTTTTGCTTTATCCAGTTCATGAATTGTCTTCCCACATTCACCAACTTGTTCAGTGAGGTCAGAAATCTCCTCTGCACAAGAGGTTTTGAACATCAGAATCAGTCAGCAGTCCTAAAAAAAACCCACTTGAAATATTCCTGACTTGAATAGTTTGGAGACTTACGTTGCAGATTCTTGTTCTCCCTCTTCAGAGTTTCAAGATGATCCAAAGATTCTTCGTAAGCATTCTTCATCTTAAACAGCTCAGTGCTAAGAGACCGAGACTCTTTCTGCACTGCCTCCAGCTCAGCCTGGCATTCCTCATACTTTTGTTTCCATTCTGCCAGGATCTATAATGAAAAGGGCAAACAGGTTTTTATTTCTTTGGGCACTGCTCCAAGACTATTCAATTTGCCATTTGGCCCAGTGAAAGCTCTTTGTTTAAATGTCTATGCACCTTGTCAAAGTTTCTCTGCTTTTTATCAAGAGCAGCTGCAGCAGCATTAGCCCGCTCCACATCAATCATTAGATCTTCCACTTCTCCTTGCAAGCGCAGTTTTGTCTTTTCCAAAGAAGCACATTTGGCATTGGCTGCCTCAGCATGCTCCTCTGCATCCTGCAGTCGTTGGGCTAGTTTCTTCCTAAAATAAAAAGTCAAATTAGTATGCAGCTCAAAAGTAAAATAATCGATCCAAGAAGAATTAACATAAGAAGTAGGAGCAGGAGTAGGCAAGTGAACACCTCGAACCATCCACTATGATTATGGTTGATCTCATTTCAGCCTCAACTCCACCTTCCTGTCACTTCCTATAACCCTTTAACCCCTTACTCATTAAAAATCTGTCCATCTCCTACTTAGGTTTATTCAGTGTCCCAGCATTCACCAATCTCCGGGGTGGTGAATTCCACAAATTCATGACCCTTCAATAGAAATAATTGCTCCTTATCTCTGTTTGAAATCCACCACCCCATAGCCTAAACCTATTAGCTCTCACTCTGGATTTTCTCACAAAGGGAAACAGCTACTATAGGCCAATACTTAGTCAGTCCCCTTTAGCATCTTGTAGACCTCATTTGGTTCTCTTCTTATCTTTCTAAACTCTAGTGAGTATAGGTCTAAACTGCTCCATCATTCTTCGTAAGTTAAGCCTTTCATCTCTGGAATTAATCAAGTGAACCTTCTCTGGATTCCTTACTTAATACATGCTCAAATGTTTGGAAAATGAGGAAAACATGTACACCATAACCAACCTCATCCCGCCTCCTTGACCTGTCCATCCTCCCTGGACTGACCTATCCCCTCCCCACCTCCCCACCTATATTCTCCTCTCCACCTATCTTCTCCTCTACCAATCTTCAGTCCACCTCCCTGTCGCTCTCTATTTATTTCAGAAACCTCTCCACATCCCCCTCTCTGATGAAGGATCTAGGCCCAAAATGTCAGCTTTTGTGCTCCTGAGATGCTGCTTGGCCTGCTGTTGTCATACAGCTTCACACTTTATTATCTTGGATTCTCCAGCATCTGCAGTTCCCGTTATCTCTGATCACATATAATGAACCTACTTGGCCTCTTCCAGTTCCTCTGTGCGCTGGATTGCATCGGTTTCATACTTTGTCCTCCACTGAGCAACTTCACTGTTGGCCTTGGACATGCCACGCTGAAGCTCAGCCTTTGCCTCCTGTTCCTCTTCATATTGTTCACGGAGCAAATCACAGTCATGGCGGGAAGATTGCAGAGCATGTGCCAAGGCATTCTTAGCCTTTTCATACATAGCACAGAAAAAAAAAGAATTCAGAAAAGTCACCAAATCTTATACCTAAGAAAACCAATAACAAATTATTAATATGACAGAGCTTTACAAGCCAAAACATGTCATAAAATGATTGCAATATTTCATTGATATGTTATTTTACGAATGAACAGTATCTACTTGTAATATTTCGCCTCCATGGGCACTCTCTGTCAAATTGACTGTAGTACCAGGTTGCCAGCAAATTGGAATGTGACTCTTAAGTAACATGATTGTCTGCCATTGGTCTTGTAAACTATAAAATCATTTGTAAAAACAATAACCACATCAGATCTGAGAACAGGTTCAGTGATCGGGATTCAGGAATACTCAATTGTCCATAGGCTCTGATACAGGCAGCTATGCAAACGTTTGACTAATTGTTAAGTTAAATGATTGTGCATTCTTAAGTCAAGATACAGTCTCAGGAATTTCACCTGAGTTACAGGTAGCCTGTACTTTTTAAAAAACCTATCTCTTAAGGTTTAGGCCTTCAAGTTATTTGACAACTGATTCTGACCTGGGAAAGACAGAGGAATGGTGCAACATGGTAGAGAGAGAGCAGGAAAAATTCTGCACTGGAGACTTTAGTTAGGCAAATGATGAAAAGGAGAGATGTCGAACAGCTAAAAAGGGCCTGGGCAGGCTGACGAATTTTGTGAAGGCAATGTGATCAAATAGATGTGGTAATCCAAGCCAGGGGTCTTAGCTCAAGGGCCTGGATGCAGTGCCACATGGCGTTCAATGGCCTCACATGAATGGTTATGGTCAATGAATGTACCCTCAAATGCCACATCCCACTTCAGCAACAATGGTTTCATGCACTACTCAACACACCCTAGTTCCCTCAGTCATTTGCCAATAATTTCTATCATTTATGACTGATACTTCATATTTATAGCTTCAGCTCACCCTCAATCAATTAGCTGAATTCGAAGTAAAATTTTTTCTGAATGTTCAAGTGATGACTTTTTGATAAGTGGTATATACAAAGAATATTGATCAATGTGGATCTAACATCAATTTAATGATTAGACTATTAAATTATTATAATTAAGTAATTTTCTGGTTCACACACTTAGCACTGATGCAAGCCTCACACCTAGAGTTTATAGTGTTTAATCATGATATTCTAATTATCAAGAAAATGTCACACCACACACATTGCATTTCACTCTTTCGCAAAGGCCAAGGTATTGATTAACTGGAGGTGACAGGCTGGATGACATGTCCTTATCCACGTTCATAGCTGAAGGTTTAGCTAGAGGTAGGGTTGATATCATTGAAAACAGTGGCAGCTTCATATCTAAGCTTCCTTTTCACATCCGCTTTCTCTCATCACACAAACTCTTCTAATTTACAAGAAACAGATGACATAGGTCTGTAACTTGTGATTTCTTCCCTCCCACCAACATAACCCTACCTGTGTACCTTCTTCCTTCCAGAAACACATAAACTTCAAACCTGCTCAGGCATTGGTGGAAAATCAAGGAATGTAACAACCACAAAGTAGTTGGAAAAGCTCAGCAGGTCTGGCAGCATCTGTGAAGGGAAAAGCAGAACTGTTCTGAGGAAGGGTCACCGGATCTGAAACATTAACTGTGTTTCTTCCTTCACAGATGTTGCCAGGCCTGCTGAGCTTTTCCAGCACTTTGTTTTTGTTCCTGATTTACAGCGGTCATAGTTCTTTCAGTTTTTATGTGAGAAATGTAGAAAGGCAGAACATTTTAAATCTTTTTTTCTTTTGCTTTGGCATGCAGAAGCATTATTACAAACAACTGATCAAACAGAATTTTAACACTTAAGAGAAGAGAGATTCAGGCACAGTAGATAAAAAAAATTCCCCTAAAGGTGGCATCAGTTCATTATCTCTATTCATACTTCCAGTCATAACAGCAGCTTTGCAGGTGACTAGGGAACACCCATGAAGCAATCAGATAAATTCAATATTCAAAGAGACAATTATTCCAGAATTTGATCCAGTATTCTGGCTTTAAAAAAAGCCACACACAGGTTTCCCAGGCAATGGAGAATGTACCAGGGCCAAGAGTTTCTTTAGTGAAACCAACAGGCTAGGAAGCCTTTGAGCAGTGATACTGACCAGCTGCATAACCACCTAGGTTACAGGTTCCTGTTCATTGCTTCTCTTCTGAGAAGTAATTGACAAGTAACTCCCATCTTCCTGGAAATACATCACTGTTCCTTCAATGCTACTGGGCCACTCTCACTAATGGTACTGCAGGTCTACCCACACCAAATGAATTTTGGAGAGTCAAGAAGGCAGCTCACCACCGTCTTCTTAAGGGCAGCTGGGATGGGCAATTAATGTTGGCCTAGTCAGCAGTGCTCACATTATATCATTGAATAAAACAAAGGAAAAACCACACTTACCATGGGTTTCACATACCTCGGACTGCACTTCCCTGCCGTCATGTCTTCACAGTAGTAAATGCTGTAACCTATATAGATCTAGTTTAGACCCCTGACAAGGACACCAACAGGCATCAGGAGCAGGAACAGCACCAACAGGAGCTGCCTTCTGCTCAATCACATCCTGCTCCAGAGGAATGTAAATGAGGGACACTGATAGCTGGTTCCAAAGAGATGAGATGCCAACACAGGCATAGGATCAAGTCTCTGAGCATTTCAAAGCACCGTTCCCTTAGATTGTTCAGGGTGCCACTGATGTGTGGAAGTTCCTGCACCAGGGCTTCCATTCCAGCACAATGGGCACATATTAACAATGATTATCAAGACCTTTGTCGGTGGAGGTCTCACACTGTTTCCACCTCTCTGTTTGGTTCTGTGACACTCCCTGGAGTTCCAAGATATCATTTCCTACATGGAAAGAAAGAGGGAAGATGTGGCACAATGGCTCAGTGGTTAGGACTGCTGTCCCGCAGTGCGAGGGATGCAGGTTTTCAATCCTAGCTTTGAACGACTGTCTGTGTGGAGTTTGCACATTCTCCCTGTGTCTGCATGGTTTTCCTCCCACAGTCCAGAGATGTGCAGGTTAGGTGGATTAGTCATGGGAAATGCAGGATTGCAAAGATTGGATGAAGGGTTGGTGTGCGCTGAATGACCTGCTTCCACACGGTGGGGTTTCTATGATTCTATCAACATATTATTTGATGTTTGCATCTAATACAACATGGTTGAGATTCTGAATTTGGTTTGGAGTGTTTATTTTGTGATGGCTTTTATTCTTGCATTGTGTCCAAGTGAAGCAAGGTTAGGTTTGGAACAAGTCCACAGTTCCATCAGAAGAATATAGGATTTTGTCACAGCATTCTTTAAGGAATGGACATATAGTTCCAGGTTAGGATGATGTGTGGTTTGGAGGCAAATTTGCAGGCGATGGTGTTCCCAAATATCTGCTGCCCTCGATCTTCTGGTTGGTAGTGGTTGTGGGCTTGGAAGAAGGAACCTTGGCGAGTTGTTGTGGCGCATTTAATAGATGTTACACATGATTGTCTATGTGTATTTGTGTTGGAAATGAATGTCTGTGGATGTGGTACCACTCCAGCAGGCTACTTTATCTTTGATAGGGTTAAGCTTCTTGACTATTGTTAAGAGTTACATTCATCCAGAAAGTGAACAGTATTTATCACACAGATAATAAAACGTGAGGCTGGATGAACACAGCAGGCCAAGCAGCATCTCAGGAGCACAAAAGCTGACGTTTCGGGCCTAGACCCTCTTTTTGTGCTCCTGAGATGCTGCTTGTCCTGCTGTGTTCATCCAGCCTCACGTTTTATTATCTTGGAATTCTCCAGCATCTGCAGTTCCCATTATCTCCGATAGTATTTATCACACACTTGTATTGTACATTAATGACAAGGCTCAAGGAGTCAAGAAACATCTTACCTGTTGTAGGATTCCCAGCCTCTGACCTACTTAAGTAGCTGTCATATTTATATGACTGATTCAGTTCAGTTTCTGGTGATTGATAAACACTAGGATATTGATAGAGGGGGTGATTCAGTAATAGTAATGCCATTGAATGGTAAGCGCTGAATCTTTAGATGCCCTCTTTTTGTAGATTTCCATTGCCTGGGACTCATGTGACTTGATATTTTTTCTTGGGCACTTATCATCCCAAGCCTGAATGTAATTCAGATCTTTCTGCATATGAACATGTTTCAGCATCCAAGGACCTAAAAGTGCTGCTGACCATTGCAAACATCTCAGGTTCCAACAGGAAGGAGTCAGACACAAAAAATTAATGGCCATGGCTATCTTTGCAGCCCAAGATAAGCCACCTTCTCCCATTCTGAGGCTGTAGATTTGGCTGCAGCAGGTAGGACAATTCAGTGAGGATATCCTCGGTGAGAGTGATACACTGTTTCTTGATTAGGTTGTGTTAAAAGAGTTGCTTTTTGATCGAATCTTGCTTCCTTCTGAGAGCTATTCTCTCCCTCCTGCTTCTCCTCTGTATCCCTGAGACTTATACACTATGTCACCTCTTGATTCATCCTGTTGTGACATTGTACAAGGGGGTTGAATACAACTGCAACAAGGACTGGGAAAAGTGCTTTATGCGGGATCCTCAAGTACAGCGTGTGCCTCACCAATTTCAGTAGGCATTGGCAACTTTAAATGTTTTTGGAAACCACAAAATGCTTCAACAATCAAAGCAAGAAGCAGTAGATCTCCATCAGCAACTAATCCTAGGGGCCTGGGTTCATTTCCAGCCTCAGCCGACTGTCTGTGTCACGTTTGTACATTCTCCCTGTGTCTGCATGGGTTCCCTTTGGGTGCTCCGGTTTCTTCCCACAGTCTAAAGATGTGCAGCTTAGATGGATTGGTCATGCTAAATTGCCCATTGTGCCCGAGGATGTGCAGGCTAGGCAGATTAGCCATGGGAAAGGCAGGGTTACAGGAATAGGGTAGTGGGGGTAGGCCTGGGGAAGATACAGTTCAGAGGGTCGATGTGGACTCGATGGGCTGAATGGCCTGCTTCCACATAACAGGGGTTCTAAGATTATATGAACATGTAAGTATTCAGTGATCTTTCTAAATGTAAGTGATGTGGGTTATTTCCGGCTACTCAACACAATTTCATTACTCACAGTTTTGAGAGATAATCATAGCTGGAGCATGAGATCCATGACAGCAGTTGGCCCAAAATCTTCATTACACACCAAATGGTATTAACATTTGTGTACTTCTCATGGAATGGCTTCTCATTGCAACATGAATTAACAATCATACCAAAATAACATCGGAGTTAGTTAGCAACAGAAGTGTGTGCTTGCTCAATTAATGCAATCTTTGTAGCAAAAAAGGTCTTCTGTGGCATCAAAAAAATGAATGCACATGATTCTTGTAATGTTATTGGATTGACAGTCCACGTTCTTCAGGAATCTATATCTTTCTCTATAAAACTTGCTGGAGAAATTATGACTAGGAATACATTTAAAGTGTATAATATTACCTTAGTTTCTTCTTCAAGTTGCCTCTTCAGTTCTTCAACTTGATGTATAAATCCCTGCTTATTCCTGGTAAGTTGGGATATCGTATTCTCCTTTTCTTCCAGTTGTCTAGATATTTCACCTTCAGGAAAATTTAAGAAATTCTACATATTTTGGTTTCAAGAGTATATTTTGATTAGTTGTCGGTCAGCATGCCAATCTATGAAGCGTTCACATGGGTAGTATTGCTTTAAAGACTGGTTCGAAAAATAGCTATATAATACTCTTTTTGCTTATTAACACAGTTAACACTACAACACTCACCATTTTCTGTGCTTAACCGTGATGTTTGAGCCATCATATCATTAATGGAACGTGAATATTCATTATTTCTTGCCTTCAGCTCATTTACCTGATCTTCCTGGGTTCGACACGTTTTTTCAAGGTTGGCCTTTGAGAAAGAAAAATAAATTCCTTAAAGATCATTATCTTCTGAAGTAGACTTGGAACGAACTGAGGTAAAAAAAACGTCACTGCAAGTTCAAGTGGTACCAAACTCATCATTTTTTATGGGCCTTTGACCAAATGTCATCTAATGTCATTCAGAATGGGTTCTGCCCATGACATAGTAAAATGGTCATCAAGGCCTGGAGCTGAGTTTGTGATGTTTAACTGCCAAAGTTAGTAGCTGGGCAGTATAACAGCTTCCTATTATGCCCAGGAATAGAGATGGGGCTTGCAAAATGGGTTCGGCCAGCATGCAAGAGCATGGACGTTTCAGTGGTACCAGGACAGGTAAGGCTGCCCTCCCACCCACCCCCAAGTAGGACAAGTAGCTGATTATGTTCAATAAAAGCCTTATTGAGTTGCGTTGAATTGCAGTGATGCTGCGGGCCAGTTATTTTGCCTGGAGGTGGACACCCTAGAGAACAACAGACAGGCCTGAAAACTTTTCTTGCTGCTTGGGTACAAGAGCAGTCACAATGAACCAGCAGGGGGCTGCCTAGCAAAAAGAATTAATTTTTTTTATTGAATTGAAGTTGAGCTCATATTGAAGTCCATTCCCTGCTCCTTAGCTACCAACACAGCTTTTTGCCTCAGCAACAGGGAAATTTGTGTGGGAACAATGACAAAAACCACTAACACAGCCTGCTGCTGCTCTCAAATGGAAGGCCTGTGATAGGCCTGGTGAACTGGAGAGCCAACAAAGCTGCCAGGGAACCTGACTGTGCCAATGAATGGGGGCACCTTTGTGAGAATCTCCATTAGCATCCAGGGAGAATTTGGGTGAGGCTGGAGGACCAGGTTGGGGTTCAGGAGCCAGAAGCAGTCCAGACATCTGTTTCTATCCTGGAGAGAAAAAACTGCCACTTTGTGTGGAAGTCATCTACTTCAATATATCTTGAAGTCCAGCTGAATGTAAAGAAAAAAAGCTGATGGGGTTTATTATGTTCCTGTAAATATCCAGCAGAAACAAGAGCCAGTTTGAAAGAAAAGCTTTAAATGATTAGCCTTCTTTGTCTATTTAATAGAACGTTGGCATACTTTGAATCTTTAACAGTCAGTAGCAAATGGCAAGGTTCTGAAGACATGACATTGCATGAATATATCAGATCATATTTCCCAGATAAGAAAGCAATACTCATTGACTTGGACTTACTTTTGACTTCACCACAGATTCTATGTTGCTAGCCAGGTCATCAATTTCCATCTTCAGCTCACTCTTTTCCTTCTCCAGCTTCTGTTTCACACGTTGCAGGTTGTCGATTTGTTCCCCAAGTTCAGCCACACTATCAGCCTGCTTCTTACGAAGAGCAGCAGCTGTGGCTTCATGCTGGAGGTTTGCTTCTTGCAGCTCACGGCGCAGTTTCTGAAACTCCGCTTCACGTTTCTTGTTCATTTCAATCTGTGCTGCTGATGCGCCACCGGCCTCTTCCAGTCTGTCACTGATTTCCTCGAGCTCACGGGCATAGTCGGAACTCTGCTTTTCAATTTTAGCACGAGCTACACGCTCAGCGTCAATCTCCTCTTCGAGCTCTTCAACACGAGCCTAGAAATATGAACAATGTAACTAGTATTCTGAGGGTTAAACTGAGAGGAAGCAATGGCCTAGTGGTATTATTACTAGACTATTAATCCAGGAGCTGAGCTAATGCTCTGGAGAGCTGGGTTCAAATCCTGCCATAGCAGATAGTGGAATTTGAGTTTGATAATGAATCTGGAATTAAGTGTCAAATCCAACCATTGTTAATTGTCAGGAAAAACCCATCTGGTTCATGAATGTCCTTCGGAGAAGGAATCTGCTTACATGTAACTCCAGACCCAATAGCAATGTGTTGCTTCTTAACTGCCCTCTGGTCAATTAGAGATAAACATAAATGGTGAGCTAGGCAGGGATATGCACATCCCATGAGTGAGTGCAAAAAATCCAGTGAAATGTATTGCTTCCAAAGAACCCCTACAGTTTACCTGAAGTTCTTTTATTTTCTTTTGCAGCTGCATGCTTAGGTTTTGTTCATCTTCGATTTTGCTTTGAAGTTGGCTGATTTCAAATTCTTTCCTGTTCAAGAACACTCAGATTAAGAATGAGGTGTGTGGAGAAACAGGGCATTAATTTCAAAACTACTCCACCAAAAATCTATTCATATTTGCAAAATACAGCCAAAATTCATTAATCCTGTATCAATTTGTATGTGCAAGTTCTTGATTTAGATAATGGACACACCTTCATCATGTCATTAAAACTAACTTGGACAGACAGCTTATAATCTTCTGATTTCTATTCATCCAATTTACACGCTGTCATTGACTGCCAAATTAACTGCCATTTGATTACTATTTGTGGATAGTCTTTTCAATCCAAATATGCAATAAACAATAGCTATTCCTTGAGGACTCACGCAAATGTTTCTCACTTTTTAAATCGTTCTTCCATTTGTTGCTTGTCATTTTCCAAATCCATTATGGAGTCCTGAGCAAGTTTCAGGTCACTTTCCAGTTTCCTCTTGCTTCGTTCCAGGTCCAAGCGAAACTTTTTCTCTTGCTCCAGAGACCCTTCAAGCTTTGAAAGAAAAGGGACATCAAAAAGCATCACAAACAAAATACTTGATTTGTGAAAAATCAAACAAAGAGCCAATGTTGTACTTATTTTGTGGATATTTACATCATCAACTTGTTGCTCCAGTTTTGCCTTTGATTTGGTAAGAGTGTTGACTTTGTCTTCCTCGGCTTGGAGATCATCTAAGACCTGCTGGTGGGCCTCTTGCAAGGCTTTCTTCTCCTTTGTCAGCTTAACAATTGATTCATCATGGGTTGAAAGTTCTTCTGTGAGGTTCTTAACCTGTATGCGAATAAGGAAAAAAGAAAACACAATAGTCTGGGGCATGCACTCTGCTGACTGCAGTCTGAGACTCACAGAGATCTGATAGTCTCTCTGGTGAGAATTTCATCTCTCTCCTTCTAAAATGGAACTGCAACTGATCATAGCATTTTTTACTAGGCACTTAAAAGTGTGGAGTAGCAGGGAGGAGCAACTGTGATATTACATGACTTAAAGGTATTGACAGACTCCAAGAAAGAAATAAAAGGCATTGAAATTCATTATTCTTTTCACACAGAGCAAATTAGAGTTTGGAACATTGCTGTGATGATTCAGGTTTAAAAGAAATCCCCAAAAAAATTCAAGTTTGAAAAAAAAATTAGCACATAACAATTCACAAGAAATAAAATCAGTTCTTGGGGCAAGTTCTGTTGTTTGTCAACTGTCATTAATCCTGCCATTGTTAAAGATCCACTTACGCATAAGAAGTAACAATTTATACAGTTTGCAAAAGCAATGGGAAATTGAGAAGGTTAAAATTTTCACTCATTTCATGATGGCTGACTTAATGATTGGCCACAGAATATAGACTTCTCCAATTCCCAAACAATCCAAACCTTAGATTCGAAAATGAAAAGGCTGGGGAGCCAGCAAATGTATAGTGCAGGCATAAATGATTGCACAGTCATTGGCTTTCATTCTGGTACGTTGATTCAAAATTGAGACTCAATTTTTTTTGTTGTGAATGTGTGATGACCGTTTTAACAGTGCACATATCTTACACTAAATTCTACTTATCACAGGTCTATACTAGAAACTTTCATAGTAAATGTATAAATAACATACAATGGTTTTGGAGACAAATGTTTGTCTATCCCTCAGTTCAATACATATTTCTCTTTTACGTAAAAATACTGCCATATATTGCTTACTTTCCCCTTTAGTTTTGGTTTACATGTTTTATAGATGATAGCAAGTGATACTTTTTAGTCTAAATTTATCATCTGTTTTAACTTCCTTTACCTTACACCTTCTCTGTTCAGTTTTGTACAGAGAAGTAGTGAAGCTCTAGAAATCTCATGAGCTGGAAGAATTTCCTGTAGGTGGCAGGAGCATCAAGTTGATGATGCTTCATTACGTTGCAAGCAATCCAGGCTTAATTGTCACTTTTGCGATCCAGTGGACATATTGTCAAACACATTTCCCTGTCTTAGGTCTACTGCTCAAGAAGGCTGCAGCTAACTAGGGGAAAGTACTGCAGGAAATATACTCTGCGGTCCTCATTGCACTGGCAGTTGCAGTCTAGAGTCACAACATTTCATTCTTGGCCACTTGTGTTTTCCAAACAATTATAATTATGAGATCTATAGTAGTTGTTGGTTTGCTATCCATCAATGTATCAAGTGCATCATGCTGCCAAGTGTGTGAAGTCCCTGAGACCCAGAGACAGTAGAAGCATTAAAGGCATGGTCTCTCGTCATGCTGTCGTAGTGAGCTTGCTTCTAGATGTGAAGGTAAAGATTTAAGTTCTGACTGCCACAGCGATGTGCCATATTACATTCAATCAAACAGGTTGTGTAGAAATAATTAGTCTAGTCTGCTCTCTCAAAATCCAATTGTTTATCATCACCAGCAGAGACAGATTAACCTATGCTCAATTCACTGGTTTCTGTATCAGTGGAGAAGACTTTAGCCTGAAGGAGCTTGAAGGTTTAGATGTGGGGGTGGTGGGCAGTTACAGAAACTAGGGACAATGCAGGCATAATTCAGGAGCTGACACCAAGATGCATACACTCAGATGTTGTAACCGGGTTCTTTGCATGCATCAGCATTTGGAGCAACAGATTATCCATTGAAATAGGCTAATTGTTCACCTTGGGCAAAATTTCAACCTTCAAATTTACAGTCTGGGGAAGTTTTCATTCAGAAGAAGGGTCACTGGACCTGAAAGGTTGACTTTGCTTTCTACCCATAATTGCTACCAAACCTGCTGAGCTTTTCCAACAGTTTCCATTTTCATTTCAGATTTCCAGCATCTGCAGTGCTTGTTTTTGTTTTACAGATTGTGTCTGCCTGGATCAGTCAGAGGGCCTTACAATATTATCTCAATCATTTCAGAACAATCTCCTCAAACTGTTAAATGCACCATTATTTAACAATATTTTGGCCTCGCACCTTAATACTTCTTCCCGCAATTCAAACTGTTTATCCATGTATCTTACCCCAAAACGATCACCTCCTCCACATACCATGCCTAGCAGATCAAATGGACCTTCTTTGACTTCTCTCAAGTTTAAATATTGCCTTATTTCTAGTTGTTTCACTCACTAATTAATATTTATAAGGCATGATTCATTAAAGTGTTTACTGGCACTCCAGCACCATTAAATGTTTCAAAATTGCTCAAATATGAACAGGTGCTACAAACTTAATTCTTTAAGATACCAAGTAGGTGTAAGCAATATTTCTAATGAAGGAGGATGTAGGACAGTAAGTAAATACTATCACAGAATGTTGCTATTCACTGAACAAAGGTATTGTGTGAACAATGTGCATAGTAAAAAAATTTCAGCGTAAAGTGCAAACACAGAATATTTTTTCTGTATTTAAAGTATTGACAATGAAATAAGCTAACACATAATGATAGCAACTAAGATGATGATGATGCATACTTTGTTTTCAGTGGAGTGCAAATCTTTTTCTGCTTTAGCTAATGAGAGCTGCAAGTCATCAATTTCTGTCTTCAGCTGTGTGGACTCATCTTCAAGCTTCCTTTTCTTGGCTGTAATCTCGGCATTTATCTCTTCTTCATCCTCTAGCCTCTCGTTTGCCTCTTTGACCTTAGATTCAAGTTGAATTTTGGTTTTGATCAGCTGGTCACATCTTTCCTCAGCATCTGTCAAACTTTCAATTTCCTGAAAAGTAAGCAAAAAAATGTGTTTGAGGTTTTGAATTAGATTTGTAGCTCGGGTTCTGCGCGTTGTGGTTGGTTGGCTCGCCGAGCTGGTTCATTGTTCCACAGACGTTTCATTATGCTGCTGGGTAACACCATCAGTGCAGCCTCCAATGTGTTTTCCTGCCTGGTTTTTAAGCTCTGGAG
Organism: Stegostoma tigrinum; assembly: GCF_030684315.1. Lineage (NCBI taxonomy): Eukaryota > Metazoa > Chordata > Chondrichthyes > Orectolobiformes > Stegostomatidae > Stegostoma > Stegostoma tigrinum. The sequence continues at coordinate 45,343,628 of NC_081375.1, read as the reverse complement.
TCTGTTGAATTGGAAACACAAAGGCGCTTCATCAGAAGCTGCGCTGAAGATGTTACCCAGCAGGGTAATGAAACGTCTGCGAACTAATGAACGAACTCGGTGAGCCAACCAACCACAACGTATTTTCAGTTCTATTTATTTTTTAAAAACCACTTCTGCATTTTCAAGTCATGAAATAATATTCTACGTACTGCCTGTACTTGCATTTGTAGGTCATTCTTTTCCTGCAGAAGGGTAACCATGTTCTCTTCTAATTCTTTTCTTCTTGCTTCAGATTTGGAAAAAGCATCATTTAGCTTCTTGAACTCCTCCTTCATGTTTTGCATGTCCTTTTCAGCTTGTGCACTCTTCAGAAGAGGCTTGATCTTGAAATACAATTTCATCCACGGCCAGTGTTTAACATTCATAAATGAACGAATGTTGTACTGGATAGTGAAGATACCATCCCTGTACAAAGCAGTATATTAATTCACAAGGAATGTGCTTCTTTTTTGTTTAAAAAGAGCTCATTATTGAAATTAAAGCTGAGAATATGCCTCATATACCTTCTTTGATTCATCCTCTGAAATTCTACTCGCATTAAGAAACCGCGACATACGGCTTGAGTGCGGGTGATAAGTACAGCCAACCTTTCATCTCTCATGTCTTCTAGACAACCTAGGACACCAGCTTTGAAGAACACCTACAAGTGAAGAAAATAGCTTTATGAATTAGTCTTTTGTCATAGTGCCCAATTTAATTATTTTGCCGGCGTCAATTAGCACTTTACCTTAGTGTGCCCAAATCTGTATTGGCTTTGATCAATATTGATGGAGGCTAGGAGTTTCTCAGAAGCCTTCTTGCTATCAATAAAGTGACCCTCTGGTATAGCACTTGGATTGAGTACTCTGTACCTGTTCATTTCAAAATGTGTATAGTTTGAGTTTGGCATTGGGAGTAAGTCAGAAATTACTTTTAAGGTTCTATTTTTTAATCTTAAACCTGACCTCTTAAATTCACTCTTTAGTACTTTAATCTTTTCCCTAAAAATGTCATTCCTACCAATATGTACAATAATTACTGCCTTCTCAACCTCACCTTTAACAATATGCTTGAAATAGAGATGTTCTTAATCCTAGCACCAGGAAAGGAACAAACCATCCTAAATTTATGCTCATTGCCGCAAAATCTCCTGTCTCTGCCGCTAACAGGAGAGTCCCCTATAACAATAATTTGATTAAATCTTGTCAAACATTGCCTAACATTGGTGGTGGCATGGTGGCTCAGTGGTTAGCACTGCAGCCTCACAGCGCTAGGGACCCGGGTTCAATTCCCGCCTCGGACGACTGTCTGTGTGGAGTTTGCACATTCTCCCCGTGTCTGCATGGGTTTCCTCCGGGTGCACCGGTTTCCTCCCACAGTCCAAAGATGTGCGGGTTAGGTGGATTGGCCATGCTAAATTGCCCGTAACGTTCAGGGGTGTGTGGGTTATAAGGGGATGGGTCTGAGTGGGATGCTTCAAGGGGCGTTGTGGACTTGTTGGGCCAAAGGGCCTGTTTCCACACTGTAGGGAATCTAATCTAATCTAAAACTATAAGAATCATTCCAAGTGTCCAATAACTGACTGGCCCTTCCATTTTCCTCATAGAGACTATCCTTTCTACAGTTCCAAAAAGTGAATGTCTGTTTGCTGGAGGATTAACCACTGAAGACTTTTGAATAACTTTCTACCTTTCCTGACAGTCACCCATGTATCTTTGAGTACGGGAGTTGGGAAGTCTTGTTGAAATTGTACAGGACATTGGTGAGGCCTCTTCTTGAATACTGTGTCCAGTTCTGGTCACCCAGTAATATGAAGGATGTTATCCAGCAGGAGAAGGTTCAGAAGAAATTTACCAGGTTGTTGCTGGGTATGCAGGGTTTTCATTATAAAGACTAGACAGCTGGGACTTTTTTCACTGGAGCATAGGAGGTCGACAGGCGATCTGATACAAGTTTATAAATGAGAGATAGAGTTAATGGTAGTTGTCTTTTCCATAGGCTGGGGAATTTCAAAGCTAGGGTGCATATTTTTAAGATGAAAGGAGAGAGATTTAAAAAAGGACATAAGAAGCAAATTTTTTACACAGAGCGTGGTTCACATGTGAAACGAACTTCCTGAGAAAGTGATGGATAATTACAATTACAACATTTAAAAGACAATCGGACAGATACATGAATAAGAAATGTTTGGACGGATAGGGCCAGGAGCAGGCAGGTGGGACTAGTTTAGTTTGGGTTTATGTTCAGTGTGAACAGGTTGGACCGAAGGACCTGTTTCTATGCTGTATGACTCTATGACTCTATATTCCCATTTTTATGCTATTCCTATTACGACATGTGTTACATTTACTTTTTGCTGGACAGATCTGGAATGAAAAGTATTATACGTTGCAAATTAAGTTAGTGGTAAATTGTGAGAAACTGCTTTAGGACCCCAATAAATTTGGCATATCATTTATTTTACGCTTACCATTTTCATAATGCATAATATTTTGTGGTGCTTATGAAATGTTTCAACCTCCAACCATTTACCTTTGTTTGAAATCTGCGTAGAGTATTCTGCTTGGAAATCCCTTTCTACAGATTCTGATACCTTCGAGTACGCCATTGCACCTCAGCTGGTGTATGACCAGTGAATTGTCAATTTCACCTGTACAGCGGAAAGAATGCTGTTATATTTTTTGCAATATATTTTTCCACAACAGTGAGAAGGCAGAATAAAACTGATTGCTGGGACATACCTGGAGTTTTTGTTTCATTTGGAAAAATGCAACGTACGAAATGGGGATGCGTGCTTCTCAAGGTAGACATTAGTTTGTTCAGATTCTCCTGTATCAAACAAAGAATGTAATAGCCAAAAGCAATTGATTTCTTGTCTGTGAATCACATAACTGTAAGCAATAAATAAGTTGGTATTTTATTACCTTGCTGCATGTATACATGTATCTAGAATTATAGCAGGGGACTGAAAGAGAGATGTTTTTAAAACGACATCATCTTGTTTAAACTTTTTTTAAACCCTTGTCAGATTCTAGAATTTACACCCTGAACACGTAGAATAAGAAAGCTACTTCCAGAAATGTCCAATAATTACCAGGAAAAATCAACTCATTACCTCCTGAAATGTGACACTTCCTGCATTTAACATTCCAGTCAAGTGAAAGGACTAGGAGACAAGATATCTACCTCATACAGTTCTGAACAAAGGAGGCCATTAAAATAACAACTTGACTTGCTGCAAATAACTCCCCAATCATAGAACATAGAACAGAGAACAATGCAGCACAGTACTATTATCCTAATCTAAGATCAAACTACCCTTCATTCCCTACATTTTACTATCCTCAATGTGCCTATCCAACAGTCGCTTAAACGTCCCTAATGTATCTGCCTCCACTACCACTGCCGGGAATGCATTCTACATGCCCACCACTCTCTTTGAAAAGAGCCTACCTCTGACATCTCCCCTATACCTTCCTCCAATCACCTTAAAATGATGTCCCCTTGTAATAGTCATTTCCGCCGTGGGAAAATGTCTCTGGCTATTCACTCTATCTATGCCTCTCATCATCTTGTACACCATTATCGAGTCACCTCTAATCCTTCTTCACTCCAATGAGAAAAGCCCTAGCTCCTTCAACCTTTCCTCATCATACCTGCCCTCCAGTCCAGGCAGCATCCTGGTAAATCTCCTCTGCACCCTCTCGAAAGCTTCCAAATCCTTCCTATAATGAGGTGACCAGAGCTGAACACAATATTCCAAGTGTGGTCTAACCAGGGTTTTATAGATCTGCAGCATTACCTCGTGGCTCTTAAACTCAATTCCCCTGCCAATGAGAGCCAACACACCATAGGGCTTCTTAACAACCCTATCAACTTGAGTGGCAACTTTGAGGGATCTATGGATGTGGACCCTGAGATCCCTCTGTTCCTCCACACTGCCGAGAATCCTGCCATTAACCCTGTATTCTGCATTCAAATTTAACCTTCCAAAATGAATCACTTCACACTTTTCTGGGTTGAATTCCATCTGCCACTTCTTTGCCTAGCTCTGCATCGTGTCAATGTCCCGTTACAACCTACAACAGCCCTCCACGCTGTCCACAGCTCCACCAACCTTCTTGTCATTGGCAAACTTACTAACCCACCCTTCCACTTCCTCATCCAAGCCATTTATGAACATTTCAACAGATCCCTGCAGAAAACCACTAGTCACCGAGCTCCAGGCTGAATACTTTCCACCTATTATCACCCTCGGTCTTCTATTGGAGAGCCAATTCTGTATCCAAACATCCTAATTTCCTTGGATCCCATGCCTTCTTACTTTCTGAATTAGCCTACCATGGGGAACATTATCGAATGCATTACTAAAATCCGTATACACCACATCGACTGCTCTATCTTCATCAATGTGTTTTGTCACATCCTCAATGAATTCAGTAAGGCTTGTGAGGCAATGACCTGCCCCTCACAAAGCCAAACTGGCTATTTGTAATCAAACTGTGCTTTTCCAAATAATCATAAATACTATCTCTCAGCATCCTCTCCAATAATTTGCCCACCACAGAAGTAAGACTGACTGGTCTGTGATTCCCGGATTATCCCTATTACCTTTCTTGAACAAAGGAATAACATTTGCCAACCTCGAATCATCTGGTACAACTCCAGTGAACAGTGACGACTCAAAGATCATCACCAAAGGCGCAGCAATCTCTTCCCTCACTTCCCATAGAAACTTTGGGTATATCCCGTCTAGCCCAGGAGTCTTATCTATCCTCATGTTTTTCCAAATTTCTAGCACATCCTCCTTCCTAACAGCAACCTGTTTGTGCACATCACCTTGTTCCATGCTGTGCTCACAGATTACAAGGTCCCTTTCACTGGTTAATACTGAAGCAAAGTATTCATTAAGGACCTCCCCTAGCTCCTCCACATACAAGTTCCCTCCACTATGCCTGATCGGCCCTACCCTCACTCTGGCCATCCTCTTGTTCCCCACATAAGTATAGAACGCCTTATCTACAACAAGATTTTTTTAAAATGAGGAAACATCAAATCTACCTCATTAACTCAGTTCCTCAACTTGAAGCCTTAGTTACATATCTGAAACTCCTGGTTTGTTTGAACCAACTTTAATTGCACAGCTTTGATTTTTGTTTGTCAGTCTTATAGTTACCAAATCAAAGAGTAGACAGAACCAGACTGGTGATCCCAATATAACTCAAAGTTCGGATTCTTGAAAATATGCTTGTTTTTCTTCTATGTAGTGAACCAAATGCAAGTTTACAATTGCCACACCTTCACCAGCAATTTGACTGTTTCCGAACTCCACTGTGAGGCACTTATACACAATCCATTGAAAGAACCTCATAAGGACACTGACTTACTGATAACTCTAATGCATGTGAAATCTTGGATTTTAAATAATTTGTAGCTTCTCTCCTTTCACTTCTTTATTTCTTTCCATGGAGGCAGATGTGTGCAAATGTGTCATGAGCTATTGCCTGATTTTTGAATGCTGTAGAAAAACCCTACTTTGTTTTTACCCTGAAGAATATGGTATGGGTCATTTTATATTGGACTTCACAAACAAGCTTTGGGGAAACAAAGTGTGGAGCTGGATGAACACAGCAGACCAAGCAGCATCAGAGGAGCAGGAAAGCTGGCATTTTGGGTCTGGACCCTTCTTCAGAAATGGGGAGGGGAAGGGGATTCTGAAATAAATAGAGAGAGGGGAAGGAGGATGGAAGATGGATAAAGGAGCAGATAGGTGGAGAGGAGATGGATACGTCATGGGAGGCAGGGATAGAGTCAGTAGATGTGAGTGTAGGTAGGGAGTTAAGGTGGAGGTTGGTCAGTCAAGAGAAGACGGATAGGTCAAGGATGCGGGAATGAAGCTGGTAGGTAGGAGGTGGGGGTGGGGGTTGAAGTGGGAAGAGGGGATTGGTGGGAGAAAGGACAGACAGGTTCAGGAGGCGGGGATGAGCCGGGCTGGTTTTGGGATGCAGTTGGGAGGCGGCGAGATTTCGAAGGTGTGAAATCCACATTGATACCACTGGGCTGCAGGATTTCCAAGCAAAATATGAGGTGCTGTTCCTGCAACCTTCGGGTGGCATCATTGTGGCCTTGCAGGAGGCCCAGGATGGACACGTCATCTGAGGAATGGGAGGGGGAGTTGAAGTGGTTCGCGACCGGGAGGTGCAGTCATTTGTCACGAACCAAGCATAGGTGTTCCACAAAGCGGTTTCCAAGCCTCCATTTCATTTCCCCCATGTAGAGGAGGCCACATCAGGAACAACGGATACAGTATACCACACACTGTTTCATAATCTTACAAAGGAAAATAAAAAGAAAGAAAGAAAAATGAAAAACCATCTCTAATATGGACAGAGAGGAGAACAGTATGAATTATTCCCCTCTTGCTCATTCCCATGATATTAGGAAGATTAAAGTTAACGGTGCATGTAAAAGAAAATTTTACAATGGATAACTTACCCTAAAAAGTGCAGACACTGTTTGGAATGAAGAACCTTTTCTCTTGGAACCTTTCTTTCCCGTACCCTCTGCAAAGTATATATCTTATCTTCATCAGTTCATAGTAGACTGTTGTATAATAATTTGTGTTAACTAAATCATTGTGTATTTTAGAATTTCTAACTTTGAATAGTTCTTTTAAATAAATTAATTAATGTTTTAAATCACATTTATTGCCAATTTCCAGTTATGCTCAGAAGCTAGAGAGGCAGGCACCTTCTTGAGTTGCTGCAGTCCTCCGTGTGTTTGTCTTCCCATTTGGCAATATGGACTCAATAGTGTGAATACCCTCGTCCATACTGTATAATTCTATGATGGTATTTTTCATAACAAGACTGATGGCGTTAAGACTCACACCATCAAGTGTGGGTTTTAATGAGCTACATATTGTTATGCTAGCCACAAATTACCAGGTCTCCAAACTATAAGGTGGTGAGGGAGGAGGTGACAGGGGGATCATGGTGGATTAAAGTCACAACTTCCTGGTTATCCACTCTGACCATGACCACTGAACTGCCAGAAGAACATAAGAAAAAGGAGCAGGAGTAGGCCATCCAGCCCCTCAAGCCTGCCCTGCCATTCAGTAAGATCTTTTTGTCGAACTAGCTCCATTTAATTACCCGCTCACCATAACCCTTAATTCCTTTACTGTTCAAAAATTGATCTATCTTGGCTTTAAAAACACTCAGCGAGGTAGCCTTAACTGCTTCACTAGGCAGGGATTCCACAGATTCACAACACTTTGGGTGAAGATGTTCCTCTTCAATTTAGCCCTAAATCTGTTCCCCCTTATTTTGAGATGATGCCCCCGATTCTCGTTTCACCCTCCAGTGGAAACAACCTCCTGCTTCTAACGTATCTATTCCTTTCAGAGTTTTATATATTTCTATAAGATACCTCCCTCATTCTTCCAAATTCCAATGAGGGCACTCTCAGTCTACTCAATCTCTCTTCATTAGCCAACCCTCTGAACTCTGAACTTAAGCTGGTGGACCTCGTCTGTATCCCCTCCAGTGCCAATACATCCCTGTCAATGATGTTAGGATTCATATCTGGATCTTTTAAGTAACATTAGAAATACTTCCAAATTCTTTGGTGGATTGCAGCTTTTCATATAATTTTATAATTTAAATATTGCCATGTGCTTTAAAAAGCAACATTTATGGTCAACATGAACAATATTACACTTGTTGAAACATTGTTAACCTTTTGAAAAAGATTGATTGGTAATTCTGATCCGTGAGACATAATACTTGAAAATAGTAAAAATAATGTTTACTTATAAAAATAATGTAAAATATAAGGTTACCTGCAGTTGATCCATAAAAACTGTACAGGTGTGCAAGAACCTTAAGTGAAGATTTCTGGTATAGTCCAATTACAGTTTCATTCAGAGGGTCCTTATTCTTGTCCAGCCATGAATTAATATTGTAGTCAACAATGCCAGCATAATGGATCAAGGAGAAGTGAGCTTCAATCTTTCCTTTAATAAACCTGGGTTTCTGGAAATTTACTGATTTTCCTAAATGCTGATCATATAATTTGTTCTTGAAAGTCATGTCTGTGGCTTTGGGGAACATGCATTCCTCCTCAAGGATTGAGAAGATGCCCATGGGCTTTGAACAAACAAGAACAAACAAAATACATTAGTTAATTATAACATTTAAAAGACATTTGGATAAGTATATGAATAGGAAAGGTTTGAAGAGATGCGGGCCAGGAGCAGACAGGTGGGACTAATGTAGTTTGGGATCATGGTCAGCATGGACTGGTTGGACTGAAGGGTCTGTTTCCATGTTGTATGACTCTATGATTCCATGAGAGACAATGAGATTTCAGCCTATAATCAATATTCAAGATCTGCAGACAAGGCTATGGGCCTTTTGGAACTTACTGAGGCATTCAAGAGGACTTTGAATGATTATTTGGATTAAAATGGTGTTCGAGCATATGAGGAAAAGGCAGCGGGTTGGCAATAACAGAACTAGTATAGGCAAAATGGGCCAAATGGCCTCATTCTACAATTAGCTCCATTCATAAAGAGTGAAGGAGAGTTGTTGGGGTAGTAGTAATGTCAGTGAATTAATAATCCAGAGCCCTAGGCTTATGTTCTAACTACATAGGTTCAAATCCCAGCACAGCGCAGCTGGAATTTAAATTCAAACACTAAATCAACAACTTAAAGATAGTCTCGGCAATGAAGCTATCTCATCATTGTAAAACCCATCTGGTTTAGTAACGTTGTTTAGGGAAGCAAAGCTGCCATCCTTAGCTTGTCTGGCTTTTACAGAACTCCCAGACCACAGCAATGCAGTTGATTCTTAACTGCTCACTGAAACGCCTAAACAAGCCATTCAGTCAAGGGCAGTTAAGGGTGTGGAAAAATTGCCGGTCTGGCCAGCAATGCCCACATCCCATAAAAGAACAAAGAAAAGAATTATACAGTAAGAAATCAAAGTAAACCTCTACGTGAAAGCAAATATGCAAGAATGACCATATGGTGAAGCACCAGTTGTTAGCCATGAAACGAAAACAATCAGGAGAGGAGTGGTTGACCTAGGTAAAGGCACTTGGTGAGAAAACAAAGATACAAAATTTCCCCTCACCTTTTCAATGAGCTCAATGCAAGCAGCCAGATCCATTCCAAAATCAATGAATTTCCATTCAATTCCTTCCTTCGTATATTCCTCTTGTTCTAAAACGAACATATGGTGGTTGAAGAACTGTTGCAGTCTTTCATTTGTGAAGTTGATACAAAGCTGTTCCAGGCTGTTAAACTTGGGAATAGCATAACGTGTCAGAATGAGAGTCACAGTTTTCACACTGTACTAACAAATATCATTGTTACCAGATTCTTACTAAGAATCTCACCTCAAAAATTTCAAAGCCTGCAATATCTAAAACACCAATGAAATGTTGTCTGGGTAGCTTTGTATCCAATTGATGATTAATTCGTTGAACCATCCACAGGAATAACTTCTCATACACTGACTTGGTCAGAGCACCAACTGCAGAGTATACCTAGAAATATAGGAAAATTAGTGTTTCATTTCTATCACTTGTTAAAACTGAGCAGACCCTCCTGGCCCAGCACATTACCTGTTGTACAGTTTGGCCTTTGCTAACAAACTCATTGCCAACCTTCACTCTTGGCAAGCATAATGCTTTGAGCAAATCTGCTGAGTTTAGGCCCAGGAGGTAAGCAACTTTGTCAGCAACTGCAAAAAGAAACCAAAAAAAAAAATTGGCTATTGAAGGTGAGTTTCTTGTTGTTCCAGAGTTGTAATTATTTGCATTTAAAGAAGTTACCACTACTTTTGTCTGTACATTTAAAAGTCCATGTTGGACTTACCACAACCATGCTTCCATTGGGGTCAAGCTCAGCCTTCAGCTCTTGGATTATAAGATCATGGGTCTGCTCCCCTCCAGAGACTCCACTCCAGAGACTCCAGTAAAATTCTGGATTGACACTCAGAGCAGTACTGAGGCAGTGTCGCACTGTCAACAATGTTATTTTTAATAAAGTATTAAACAAGCCCTGCTGGTCCACTCAAGTAGACCACTGAAAAGTCCACCTTTTGAAGAAGCGTGGGCAAGAGTTCATCAGTGTCCTGGTAAACATTTATTCTATAGGTAACACTACCAAAATCGATGGTCATCATTCCCATAGATATTTGTAAGAATATCCTATATTGTACTTCTTTGACTTTAGGCTGTGAAAAGTTTTATATAAATACAAGTCTCCCTTTTCTATTGGTATTGTCTGATTTATTTGATCTTGAATAATGTCCAGCAGGGATCTCAATGACATAATAGTAAAGTCATTATTTTACTTCTAGATTCAATTTGGTTCCCTGTCTAGATTTTGTTCTTCTGAAATACAAATTGATGCCAACAGCTGTTGACAATGATTCAGAGCTGAATCATTCTCATATGGCCTGCAAACGACATGTTGTACATGCACGTACAGGACAATACTCACATATGAAAAAGAAACTAGTTCATTTTTTGGAAGTAATGATGAGATTATTAGATAGCATGTAGGAAAACAAGTGATAAATAAACCCTCATAAAGACCAGTTGATATTATACCATAGCTTATGTAATAAAAGCGATGCAAGGATATTTCTCCAGAATGTTCCCTGGTTACCATAAAGTGCAATACGGCATCACTTCACTGAATTAAATTTCAAAATATTCAAAAGTCTTTGCATGGACATGCATCTATTTTGAGAGGACTTGAATATAAAAGCAGGGATGTAGTTCTGATGCTCTATAAGGCTCTGGTCAGGCCACATTTAGAGTGTTGTGTGCAGTTTTGGCCCCATTTCTGAGGAAAGATGTACTAGCCCTGGAGTGGGTTCAGAGGATGTTCACGAGAATGGTCCCAGGAATAAACAGCCTAACATATGAGGAACGTTTGAGGACTCTGGGTCTATACTCGATGGAGTTTAGAAGGATGAGGGGATATCTAATTGAATCTTACAGAGAATAAATAGCCTGGACAAAGTGGATGTTTGGAAGATGTTTCCATTGGCAGGAGAGACTAGGACCCAAGGGCGTAGCCTTATAGTAAAGGGAGACATTTTAGAACGGAGATAAGGAGAAATTTCTTCAGCCAAGGAGCGGTGAGTCCATGGAATTCACTGCTGCAGAAGGTTGCGGAGGCCAGGTCATTGAATACATTTAAGATGGAGATAGATAAATTCTTGATTGTCAAGGGAATCAAGGATTATGGGAGAAAGCGGGAGAATGGGGTTGAGAAACTTATCAGCCATGATTGAATGGTGGAGCAGACTTGATGAGCTGAATGGCCTAATTTCAACCCCTGTGTATTATAGTCTTAAAAATCTGCAATTTAACTTGGTATAGCTATTAATATCTTTTCATAAATTGTGTCAGTGCTCAACAGGTAACAAGCTTGGACAATCTTGCAGTTTCTTTACTTTTTTCATTCATGGGTCTTAGGAATGCCTGGCAAAGCCAACATTTGTTGCCCAACCCAAATTGCCATTTCACTGCATGATTTGGGGAGCGATTTTAGAGAGTAGTTACAAGTCAATTACATTACTGCAGGTCTGGAATCAAACGTAGATCAGATCAGGTATTGATAGCAGATTCCTTCTCTAAAGGCCATCAGTGAACTAGTGGAGGTTTTGTGATAATCAATGATAGCTTCATGGTCAGCATTACTGAGACTAGATTTATTGTATTTCCAGAGTTAATTAATTGAATTTAAATTCCACCAATTTCTGTCACTGGATCATTAGCCTGGACATTCAGATTACTTTCCAGTGACATTACCACAATGGAAACCAAACGAACTGTGGGTGCTGTAAATCAGGAACAAAAACAAAAGTTGCTGGAAGGGTTACCGGAACAGAAACATTAATTCTGTTTTTTTCCTTCACAGATGCTGCCAGACCTGGCAGAACATTGCCACAATGGCATCACTTCCATAAGACTTGAAACAAATTATCTGTCTGTCTTTTCTCCAGCCCCTTGTTTACAAGGGTTGAGTACAGACTTCCATTGAATTTTATTTGAGAATGATATTGCAATGGTTTACCATTGCATTCAGCACTTTGGCTCACCAGGAGACTCTTCCATTCTTACCAGCTACCACCGGGCATTTCAAAAGGATTTACAGGCTAACATCAGCCAGTTTGATGGGGTTACAAACTCACAGTCCCTCAGCCATTACTAATGTTTACTGATGCAATTAATGTTAATGAATTTAGAAACAACACATTTTTCAAGTAAAGTATAGCGACTATTTTGATTTAATCTACCTTCTGTGCTATCAGGCTCAGCTTGTTCTTCCCTTTGTTTCTGCTTGAACTTCATATTGCCATGGTGCATTGTTGCACCAGTTATTTTGTAGATGCTGTTTTTCTCATCATTGGTGAAACCCAAGATATCAATAGCTTGCTACAAATTCAAGGAGATGATATTACAATTAGTTTCTCGAACACAAGTGTTATCATGGTAATTGATATGCGCAATACTCACATCAGTAGCTAATAATTCTTCTTTGTCATCAATACTCGGGACTGTAACTTCACCTTGACTGATGTACGGGTAGTCAAAGGGATTTGTGCTGATAAGAAGCATTTCTAATGAAAAATACATTATAAAGGATGTTTTAAAATGATGCAGCATAATGAAAATAATTAGAAATGTGCAGAAAGTCATATGAGCTTTCAAAAAGTATAAAAGATTAATAGCTTCTTTACCAATAAGTTCTGGTTTTTTGTTGGATGTAATCTGGTAAAAAATGTGATAGCTTCTTTCATTTTGTTGCTGGAATGTCACTCTGGATTTTTCCAACAAATCTGGATGGAAATTCAGGTCAGTTACAACTCTCTTGCAAGTCCACTGATGTTATTCATTTAACTTAAAATTTAACAGACTAGAAATGCTTACATGTTTCAATGTCTGCCGATGCCAGTTTTGCTGTGGGTCCAAAATGGATTCTGATAAATTTTCCCTTCAGGATAAAATAAATCAACTTCAGACACTGCAGTTACTTTTGTTGTTTCACACAGAGGCAATTAAATGGCACCAACCTTTTCATAAAAATAGCATCGGTTTCTTTTCAGCATTTCTTAATTTCAGATATATGTTTGCATGTCAACTTACAAAACGAGATGAGTTGTCATTTCGTATTGTCTTCGCATTACCAAAGGCTTCCAGCAGTGGGTTAGCCTGGATGATTTGATCCTCCAGGGTTCCCTAAAGAGTATAATTTGTTTATGGTTAACAGCAACTGAATTGCAAGATAAAAATGCATTGAATTATATTCTTAATACACACTTTTGACTTAGCTGTTTCAGCTTTCTTCTTGCACACATCACCAAGAGCTGCAATTGTTGCAAAGTACTGGATGACATATTTTGTGTTCACAGTCTTCCCAGCACCAGATTCTCCACTGAAGAGTACAAAATTGGTCACACAATTTCTGCCATTCCTTTCATCAGTTAAAAACCAGACTACCTTACATTAAGGAGTTACATTTTTTGGTGCCTTTAACAAAATAAAATGTCCACAAAGGTCTCCCCTGAATAGTATTGTCAAATAAAATTTGACACCATGCCACACAGTTGAAAAGTTGACTAAAAACTTAGTCGAAGAAATAGGTTTTAAAGACCAGCTTAAAAGTGGAGAGAACAAGTGAAAATGTTTAGGAGGGAATTGCAGAGATTAGGATCTAGACAATTGAAGATCAAGCTGCCAATAGTGGAAAATTGAAAACAGGATGCAAAGGGGACATCACAGCACATCAAAAAGGTTGGAGGAGGTTAACAAGATGAGGAGAGTAGAAATAAATGTGGGATTAGAAAGTTACGATGGGACCTTTAAATTCAGGGCATTGCCAGACCAGAAAGCCTTGGAGGTCAGCTGAAAAAAAAATCAGTGGATAGGACATGCTGTGCATTAGGATGAGAGTTTGAAAGGGTTCTAGTTACAATAGGACATTACGAACAATGCATGATAGAAAGTGCTACAACAAGTAGGTATGACAGGGAGAGTGTTTACATTAGAATATTCATTAAAACATCATAGTTTACATACTTGCACATAAATATGGAAAGAAATTTGTAGACTTGTGTAAATCAGTTACTTACGTGATTAGGATAGATTGGTTTTCACGGTCTGTAAGGTAAAATACCAAAAAGGTGTATTAGAAATTTCATTCTATTTAATTTTAGACTGAATTTCATTGTAAATTGTGCAAATTGTTTGCAATTATTAAACAATAAAATGGATACATGAATACTTATTAAAAATACAGAAAATTTGCAAATTACCTGTTAACATGGACTGATAGGCATTGTCAGAGATTGAAAATATATGGGGAGGAGCCTCCTGTCTTTTCTTCCCTTTATAGGCAGTCACAACCTCAGGGCCATAGACTGGTAACTTTTTGTAGGGGTTTACAGTGACACAGAACAACCCTGAGTAAGTCTTAAAAAGTAAGAATACATTAATGTTGACACTTTGTGACTTATACTCGATTTTCAAAAATCAAACATTGAAAATATCCTTACATAGATCATCCAGGCTGCATAACGCTCTTTGAGGTTAAACAGCACACATGCTTCATTCAAGTGGGTCATCATAGCCATATCCTCAATTTTGTCAAATTTTGGGGGATTCCTTGGAAAGACATCACTGGGTTTCACAACAACTGTCTGAAATGGATAATTTAGTAAGTGTATCTATAGTACACTTTTATAAGTCATGACACTATGATTGTAAATAAGATAAATAGTTGCATTCATTAAAAAAAATTCAAGTTCACCAACCTTCCCATCTGCTCTCTCCACTTCAACCTTGGTACTGTCTTGGCTCTTAATTTTTCCTTTTACAAATACCAGCTTGGGGTCACTTACATAACAAGCAGTTTTGGCATCGAAGGGCCTGTTCTGGGCTTCAACTTGCTCTTTCATAGATTTGCGGAGAAATGGTGCAGCTGCTCCAAAAATCTTCATTTCCTCAAAGTTCATGGTTGCTATGTGTTCACTGTGTGTAAAAGTACAATCATTACAATGTGCTTCAATTACAGGTGAAACTGCAGAATATCCAAATGCAGCCAAAGTAAGTGTTGAGCCTGCCATTTCTGCTCATTTCCTCTAGTTGAACCATCACATTTCACATACAATCATCCTGACCAGTGTAAACTATCACAGAACTTTAAGCATACAGTAGTTACGCACAAAGATTATTCAACATAGATGCTTCCACAGTCTTCTTCATTGGTTGAGAAAAATCACTGTGCCTGAAATTGGCCATGATTTGGCCAGCAAAATGATAATCTACCAATTGCATTCTTTTGCAGCCTCTCAAGGTGGGTCTTCAAATTGCAGTCTGTTTTTTAAAGTGCAAACTGGTTGGCAGCTTTAGTCATGTAATTCCAGCCTTGCTGCAGACTAACAATCCTTTCAGCAAGTACAGCAACAAATCCCTTTGTTAACTTGATATTAACTTCAATATTCTAAATGTATATGACTATGGTATGTACTCGAGTAATGGCCAACCTCATATGAAACCTGACCTCCAACTCTCAGCAAAGAAGAATGCAAATTCTTTCCGTACCACTGGCTTGGCACTGAAGTCAAACTCGCCTTAGTGAAAACCTACTCTTCCACAAAATCACACAATTGTACACGATTGAAACCAGCTGTTCAGTTTCTCATGTCTGTACACCCCAAGATGTGCTGTAAAGGTTTCTACCTCATTGGTGTGCTTTGCATTCCCCCACACCCTATCGTCTAGTATGAGCAAATAATGGACATTGGAGAATGAAAATCAATCTCTTACTTATTGGTGAAAAATTTAGTCTTATAAATTCAATTTTTGCACCAATACATATGGTAACATCAGAATTAATGCTGCTCTGGAGTGGACCAAATCAATCATTGGTCTAAAAACACGCATTAAAATTTACAGTATATTAAATTGGTCGATTATATGAACACAGTACCTTTACCTAAATATGCATTCTGCTCAGACTGAAATCACTTCCTATTGCTGTCAAAATAAATTTGTTAAATAAAACTGATGTGCCAGGCTCCATCGGACTTTTTTCAGAATGAGGTAACTACCCAATCTTTCAAACTCAGCCACAGTCCAAAGAAAACATTTTGAACTTTGGTTTTGTATGACCTCTTCATCAGACAGGTGCTGGTGCATCAATCAACACCCCACTGGGGTTAATCAATCAACAGCTTGCATTGATGTGATGTGTCAATTCATGGGAACATTTACACTTGGCATTGTGCAAATGTATTTTGGAAGGAGTTGAAACACAGCTTCAAAGTGACTGTGCCTGAAGCAGAAGTGTATGACCTTTTCGAAAATGTTCAATAAAATATCGAGATGGATTCTTATGAAATGTCATCAACCCAAAATGTTAATATTGTTTCTCCCACCATTGATGCTGCCTAACTTGTGAAATATATTCAAAGTCATTTGCTTGTTTCAGATTTTCAGTGCCTGCAGTTTTCACTTTTTCTTCTATTGAGAGGGATTGCATTTATTTTGCAAGCCATTCACACCAAAATTAAAGTGAGACAGGGCTGCATCCCTACAACAGATGGCTTTTTGCCCATTATTACCCATTTAAGATGATTCACCGGCCGATAAACTTGCATGATGATTTGCTAATGTGTAACCTAGACTTTGTTGAGTATTGAAAGTTGGGAGCCATGGTGAATGTATCATTATAATGCTTATCTGAAGGGGAAAAAAGACATTTCTGTACTGGATATAAATTTCATGTGCGCTGTATAGAAGATAAAGCTAGATAAGCATTCTGTAAGTAGCTATTGCAAAAATGAACTTTGTTCAAATATCATTATTTACACTCTAGAAAAAGGCAAAAACATTCGATCACCCTTTGGCTCCATAGGTAAATTAGTTGCAGTGTTAGCAACCAACTCACTGATGCCCAAAAATATTCATTAAAGCCAGTCAATAACTGGACATCATGAGCCAAATTGCCATAGATTGCAGTCTAGAATAATTCTCTCAACCAGGATATATCAATAATAAAACAGAAAGTACCAGGGAAACTGAGAGGATCTGGCAGTATCTGAGGAATAAGAAAAAGCATTAACATCATGAGTCCAAAATGAAATTTCTTCTAAACCAAAGGGAGTAGAAAAAGTGATCTTTTCTGGAGGGATAGAATCTCATTTTCTGCACAGGCACTTTATAATGTTCAGGATTAAACATTTAAGTTAATAATTTCATACCATGGACTCTATCCTGTTTTTGAGTGGGCACCTTCTCCAAACCCCTACCCAAAGTTTTCTTTGCACTTTCTTTTTCTCAATGGAGATGGTGAAAACACCTACTATTGACACTTACTCATCTGGAGCTGGTCTAGAAGCAACCACAAATCAATTCAAATCCCCTTTGCGTTCATGTAAATTCTCGCAGGTAAAGGACACTCACCACAATCTCGCGCAGACTAGAACTCCGCCCAGGCCTCTCTCGTTTTATATGAAGAGTCTGATGTTTTCCCTGACATGTGATACATCTATATATGGTCAACTGAAATTGCCTGTGGATATTACATTGATGGGATTCTTCCAATTAAATCTAAAAATAGCATGAATAGTTCGATAAACTGTTAATTATTTCGATTTTTCTTCAAGGAATCTGGCAAAACAAACTATAGATCGAGGTGAGCTTTCTTTTCAAATCAATCATCGGCTTGAGGGAATGTGATTCAATAGTAAGTGGGGAGAAAAAGGTCATTTCTTCAATCGACGCTAAGAATTTTAAAACTTTGAGAGTTCTTTCTGCAGAAAGAAAGAACAAGCAAATAAATATTCAGGAGTTCAACTGAACCTGAAATTCCTCACCCTGTGGATCCAAAGCCAAGAAGAAATCTTCTCTCCTACCTTTGCTTTTTGCTCTAGGCAACCTTTCCAATTTGAGCCACTTTCTCTTCCTCTCCCATTTTCAAACAGCATGAATCCTATCACTACTACCACTCCACTCAGTTCCGAAGAGGAGTCGTATTGGCATGAAACATTAATCCTCTCCACAGATGCTGCTGGACTGGTTAAGTTTCCCCAGCACTTATCACGTGCAGCCAATACACCTTCTCTTGAATTCCTGCTTTGTGTTCACTTTATGTGTGGATCTCAGGGCAGACAGGGATGGGACTTGGGCATTTTATCCATCCCTAAACTGAGCTAATGTTCAGAGGAAATGTAGGAGTTTAAAAGCTATCCGGTCTGTCTTCCAATGGGAATCAGTGTCACCTAGAGACCACAGAGGGGTTAATATGCATAGGAAACTCATGGAACGTATGACAACTCCCAAGGAGAGTGAGAACAAACCCATGAATTTATCTGACTCAGTAAAATAATTGCCTTGTAACTAAAAGGTAGCAAGAAGTCCTATTCATCAGCTGAGATCGCGAGCAAAATAGATACAAATTTCCCTGAGCAAGAGAAACAAACTGGTAGTGGACATTTACTTTTGGGCAGGAAGACATGGGAATCACGGTAAGTGACAGCCTCTCGACTATGCCACTTAACTACGCAACGATTGCTCATTTAAAGCTTCACCAAGCTAGAACCTCGGCTGACTTTTGAAAATAATTTTCAAACCTGTTTTCCGAGTTCGCATGTGATACCTGCGTGGGAAAGAAGAGATGGGGGATTCTGCAGAAAGAAAGAACAAGCAAATAAATATTCAGGAGTTCAACTGAACCTGAAATTCCTCACCCTGTGGATCCAAAGCCAAGAAGAATCGCTGTTCTGCTTGTCTGGCTGTGAAGTGAGACAGAATGAAGTGCAAGTGAGAAGCTGACACAGCACCGCCCGGAGTTAATACTGTCGAACTCATTTGCAAATAGTCTTTCAACATTTTCAGAACTGACTGGCAGTAGATATATTTCCACTCCCAAATATTAACCTTGCGCTTAAAGATGTAACAATAATAATCACCAGTTTCCCCAGAGTCTAGTACTAGAGCATCACACAGATCTCATCAATAAGAGGTTATAAAATAACGGAGCTGGTCTAGAAGCAACCACAAATCAGTTCAAATCCCCTTTGCGTTCATGTAAATTCTCGCAGGTAAAGGACACTCACCACAATCTCGCGCAGACTAGAACTCCGCCCAGGCCTCTCTCGTTTTATATGAAGAGTCTGATATTTTCCCTGACATGTGATACATCTATATATGGTCAACTGAAATTGCCTGTGGATATTACATTGATGGGATTCTTCCAATTAAATCTAAAAATAGCATGAATAGTTCGATAAACTGTTAATTATTTCGATTTTTCTTCAAGGAATCTGGCAAAACAAACTATAGATCGAGGTGAGCTTTCTTTTCAAATCAATCATCGGCTTGAGGGAATGTGATTCAATAGTAAGTGGGGAGAAAAAGGTCATTTCTTCAATCGACGCTAAGAATTTTAAAACTTTGAGAGTTCAATCGATGATTTAAAACGTTGAAAGTTTAATTGATGGCTTTAAAAAAAGTCAGGTGTGATGTATTTACATTCATGATGCATTTCGTTAATCCTCACTAATTAAGTATTCTGTAACAGTGGCGCATTTTGCCACAAGTACAAGCAGTAAAGGTTTCAATATCCAGTCATGAACTTGGCTCAACTGGTCAGTATGCATCGTTTGTTTTGCATTTCTGTTTTGTTCTTCAACAGTTATCTGAAAAAGAGTGCCCGCAACTTCTTCAGGAAAGAACTTTGCAAACAACCACAAATATTTACATAAGGGACTATGCCGGGAGGAAGGAGGATTTTGACAGTAAAAAATCCATTGAAAAAATCTGGGGTTGGGGAGTGGTTGATTTTTTTGTCGCTCTGGAACTCCCGGGCGAGCAAGGCGTTTAAAATTCTCAACAGAAAGTCAGGCAACATTAACCCTCACTTTTTGTCAATTACAATCTCCAATAAGGTGAGTATCGCTAACTAAATCTCTTTTTGTGCAAATAAAAATATTCAACTGAAGGAAAATAATTAGTAAACTAAACAGATAAATTAAACGCGTAACAAAAAACATCAAAATGCTGGAGAAACTCAGCAGATCTGCCAGCATCTGTGGAGAAAAAGCAGTTAACATTTCGAGTCAGTGACCCAAACTTTACGACTGTTTTCTCCCCACAGATGCTGCCAGACCTGCTGAGTTTCTCCAGCACTTTGTTTTTGTTTCAGATCTTCAGCATCCGCAGTTCTTCATTCGGTTTTAAATTAAAAGCGCAGTTATGTACTTCACAGTATTTAGGTTTCAATGTAATTTCGGCCCGACACGTACAGTTCTGAGGCTGTATGGACATTAGTTTGAACTGAATGGCATTTTAGGCATTGTAGGTACTCCAGCCAATTAACATTATTCCCGGGACACCATCCTTTCACCCCGCTTCTAGCTATTCACCGAGTAGTGATGAAACTACAGGTACGTGGATAGGAAAGTTTTGGCGAGATATGGGACAAATATCGATAGATATATGTGAATAGTTCTATTTAGGAAACCTGGTCAGCATGGATGAGTCGGGCCTAAGGACCTCTTGCAGCACTGTATGACTATATGCCTCTAAAAGATCTGTGGCGCCAAAATGGGGAAAGAGCAAGACAGATTTTCAAATGGTACATGCAATTTTATTCCCTCCATAGGAAGGAGGAGGTGATGGTGATGTAGCACTAGTGTGGTAATCAAACGGTCTAGGATGAAATGGAAACAACTGCCAGTGTCTGAATCACACAGCAGTGACCTCCCCACATTGAGGAAGATTGCACGTGTAAATGCTGTGGATTGGCCTCTGATGCCTCCCTCACCTGCTGCCTTCAGTCTGTCTTAAGGATTGACTGTGTGCGCAAGGTGGCTGCATCTCTGCTGGAGAGCTGAGGACATCTGCCCACTGTGGGCCTCTGCATGAGAATGGAAGAAATGTGGAACTAAATGCATCAACTTGGGAATTGCAACCAAAATCACCCCAGTCCAGATGAAGAAATGAGCAGTTGATTTCACACAAACATCTGGGCATTTGAGACGAACAGTCTCCGTTGCCCACTGCATTGTTGGATGAATCAAGGGGAACAAAATGGGATGGTGACCTCCTATGTTGTATTTTGGATGTCTGTCATCCAAACACTCAATTGCACAATGATCTGTACTTGCAAGTATTCAGAAGGGAACTGGAAAGCTTCTCCAATGAGATTTTATTTGCAAGGAAAACAGCTGCCTTTGTCATCTCAGGCTAAATACCATAATAGTAACTTCAAATTAGTGTGCAACTTAAAGGCTACAGTGCTGCTGGTATTATCTTTCAGATGAAATACTTAGTGAAGCTCCTCTTTGCTAGCCCAGGCTCATGTAAAATGATTTGGATGAAAATATAGAAGGTATAGTTAGTAAATTTGTGGATAACACTAAAATTGGTGGTGTTGTGGACAGGAAAGAAGGTTATCTAAGATTACAATGGGATCTTGATCAACTGGGCCAGTGGGCCAAGGACGGGCAGATGGAGTTTAATTCAGATAAATGCAAGGCGTTGCATTTTGGTAAGACAAACTAGATAGGACTTATAGAGTAAATGGTAGGGCTTTGGGGAGTGTTGTCAAACAGGTAGAGCTAGGTTTGCAGGTGCATAATTCCTTGAAAGTGATGTCACAGGCAGAGTGGATGGCAATGAAAGCATTTGGCACACATGCCTTCATCAGTTAGAGTGCTGAGTACAGGAGTTGGGATATCATGTTATAGCTGTACACGATAAATGTGGTAATGCCGCATGTGGAGTACTGAGTACAATTCTGGTCTCCCTGATATAGGAAAGATATTATTAAAGTGGAAAAGGTGCAAAAAAAATTTATGAGGATGTTACCGAGACTGGAGAGTTCGAGTTATTGGAAGTGGCATGATAGGCTGGGACATATTTTCTCTGAAGTGTTGGATGCTGAGATGTGATCTGAGAGAGGTTTATAAAACCATGAGGGGCATAGACAAGGTGAACAGCCAAAGTCTTTTCCCCAGGAGAAGGGAATACAAAACTAGAGAACATTGGTTTAAGGTGAGAGGGGAAAGATTTAAAAGGGACCTGGGAGGCAACTTTTTCACACTGAGGGTAGTGCATATATGGAACGAGCTGCCAGAGGAAGTGGTGCAGATGGGTACAATTACAACATTTAAAAGACATTTAGACAGATACATGGATAGGAGGTTTAAAGAAATATAAGTCAAATGGAGACAGATGGGCATAGTCCAGTTTAGGAAACCTTTCGGCATAGTTGAATTGGGAACAAAGGGCCTGTATCAGTGCTGTGTGACCCTATGACCGTAAAAGTTCTCTGGCGCCAAATATAGGAAAAGCAAGACAGATTTTCTAATGGTATATTTGAAGTTTATTGCCCATCATCAGAAGGAGAAAGTGTTGGTGAAGTAGTAATAGCACTAGCATAGCAATCAAATGGTATAGGTGAACATTTTGGTGACATGCGCTTAAACCCCACTCTGCCACGAGTGGAATTTAAATCTAATTAACAAAATCTGGAATATAAAGTTAGTCACGGTAATGACGATCAAGAAAATGTTGCTAATCATTGTGAAAACACTTCTGGTTCACCAGTGTACTTTAGGGAAGGAAATCTGTCCTCCTCACATGGTCTGGTCTCCACACTCATAACTATGTGGTTGTCTCTTAACCACTCTCTGAAATATTATAGTAATCTACTCAGTTCAAGGGCAATTAGAGGTGGGTAACAAATGCTGGCCTTGCCAGTGATGGATATAACCTGTGAAAATAAAACAAAATAAATAAGATAAAACATCTAATTTTCTGCTCAGAGATCTCTTTCTTCCTGTGAAAGTCTGCCGAGCGTGAATTGGTTGCTGCCTTTACCGATGTAGGGGAGTACCTGATTTACAAATATTCAAATTACAAAAGTTCATACTTATGGACATGATCCCACATATGGTTTAATTTTAAAAGGCCCAACATATGAATATTTCCTCCACTTATGAATGGCTGCTTTCCATTGTCCTGCTTTATGTTCTGACTTGCAAACAAATTGACTTGCTAGCAGAGTTCAGAATGGAACCCACTTACAACGTATAACAGTGAATAAGCTGCAAACATTTTTAGAGTTGGGGGCAAAGGTGCTAGATCATGGTTCTCTACTTCTTGAAACAATATTTGTACAGTGCTTACAGGGTTAGACTGGACCTGAAGTATTGAATAGGAGATAAAATTAGAGGAAAATGTTCAAATGGAATATTAATATCAGGAGTTGAGTCATTAGTGGGTTTGCCTTTTGTGGCCTTTATTAGGAAACCAAACAATGTCAAACCTTGAACAATTGGAGTATTGGAGATGCTCTTAAAAATTATTATTTGATGCTATGCCATCCCTGACTATGGTGAGATTAATTAGGATTTTGGGGAGGATGAGTATGTGTGGGACTATGATCCAAAATAGAGCAGGCAAGAATGGAAACTGAAACTGAACAGGCGTAAATGATCTGTGAGAATTCAGACGCCATTTTAATATCACCAGAAGCTGGTCACCATCCAAGACAACTAGCCCATTTGATTGGTATCTCATCCACCCACTTACACATTCACTCCCTCCATCTTTGGCACACAGGTGGCAGCAGTGTAAACCAATGTCAAGATAACCATACAACCATAGGAAATACCTATCGACATCAGCCTTAAACATAGTTAAGGAATCTGACCCTGCAGCTCTCTGTGGCAAGGAATTCCAAAGAATCGATCCTCCGAGAGAAGAAATTCCTTCTCATCTCTGTCTTAAACTGGCACCCTTTTATCCTGAGACAATGGCCCTCTGGTCATAGACTCTCCAGGGAGGGGAAACATCCTGTCAGCATTTACCTGACAAGCCCCTTAAAAATGCTATATTTTACAATGAGATGAACCGCTGATTCTTCTATACTGCAGTGAGTAGAGTCCCAACCTATTTATCCTTTGCTCATAAGACAACCCCTCCATAACCAGGGATCATCTACGAGAACTTCTCTGAAGTGCCTCCAAAGAAATTATATTATACCGTAAATGAGGGGACTAAAACTGCTCACGTTACTCCACACATGGTCCCACTGTCATCTTGTGCAGTTGCAATAAGACTTCACTACATCTCTACAAGAAACCCCATGAAATAACGCCAACATTCCATTAACCTTCCAGATTACCTGCGGCTGCTGTGTGCTAGCTTTCATGTTCCATGTTCCAGTACCCCCCAAGTCCCTTGTGTGAAAGCCTTTTGTAGTTTTTCACCATTTAAGTAATATTCTATCCTGTTGTTCTTCCTTCCAAAATGAACAACTTCTCCTTTTCCCAAATCATATTCAATTTACCAACTTTATGCCCACGTACCTAACCTATCAATATCTCTTTGTAAATGGTCTGCATTCCTCTTGCAACTTGCCTTTCCATCTATTCTTTGCAAATATGGCTACAGTGCATTCGCTTTCTTCCTTTAAGTCATTCAGATATATTTTAAAACAGTTGTGGTCCCAACACTGATCCCTTTGGAACCAAACCGGTCAGGAGTCAAAATCTGCACTGCAGCAATACCTGAAACCTCTCTGACAGCACCTCTCACACCCCTGACCTATGCCACCCACATGGGCAACAGCAGCAGACCCATAGAAAAACCACCACATTCCCTCAACCATCCCTCAATTCATACATAATTCCAACTTGGAACTATAGTGTCATTCCTTCACTGTTGCTGAGTTAAAATCCTGGAATTCCCACCTGAACCACACCACAGGGACTGAACATTGCAAAAAGGCAATTCACCACTTCTTTCTCAAAGGCACTTAGAGATGGGCTACAAACATTAGCCTAACCAGCTGTGTCTGCATCTTGCAAAAGATAAAAACAAAGACATCACCATCTCAAGGAAACTTAAACAGATAAATAGAAAGCGGGGCATAACACCAGTGCTTCATCAGAGGCTCACTCTTGATGTTACCTAGAATGGTGACAAAACGTCTGAAAACTAACCTTCCAGCTCAGTGAGCAAACTCACATCCAGAACCTCAACCTGAGCTACAAATCTTCTCAAAACTCGATAAAAACAAATGCCTTGGCTGAATGGCTTCCACTTCCAAACAAAAATGAATGTCTTAAAAGTCTTGCTGAAAGTCTTTGGGCAGCTGTAGTAATGAATGGTGTGTGCATTTCCTTTACAGTTACCCCCAACATCTGCAAGGTCAAAATATTATTTGAAAATCTGGCTAATAGGAAAACTAGATAAAGTTTAGGATGTTAATCAAGATTCATCCATTTGAGAAACACCAAATTGTTACTAGAGGTGGCTTACCATTGGTTAAAATGAGAGGTATCGTTAAAGAACATTTCTTATAAACACCACAAAATCAAGCACATCCACCTTTGTGGTTGCACGCACATCACTAAAAAAAAAGCTTTGGTCCCTAACATTTACTAGTGTGCAAAAAGATCAGTGACTTCTAAATTGTATACCTATATATAGTACTGAACTTGTAGAATGAGCAAGACAGAAATTTCAAATGAGCCCAAGTGGGGTACTATGCTAGGATTGCACGATACCATTAATAACTAAATTAGGAAGGATCCATTGGTCACAATCTTTGTTTCATTCTTCTTTTCCTTTTGAAGATAAACTGGTCACTCTTTCAGAATGTTCCAGTGATATGCCAGGATTGTCTGAAAGCAGATACTGTTCTAGCCCTGATGTCCAGATTAAGGAAGCTTGCAAATTGGCTTTGGCTGTGGTGACTTAATTTGAGCAGGCTTGAAACAAACTTGTGAAGACCAACTATAGGAAATATTTTTTGAGAAAATAATGTTGAGAGTCTCACAAGTTAGTCCAAAAACCAAGACCTAGAGCAGTGCGCTGTCTGATTAATAAGTTCCATTCAGTTAAGGGCTTGAACTTGACTTGCATTCAATAATTCCTACTGGTAGATCTTAACTAATGGAGTAAAAGTCACAAATGTACTTTGCAGCAGTATAGTAAAGCAAAAGCTGACACCAACTCATGGAAGGAAATATTAAGGCCAGATGATAAAAGCTTTGCTAGAGAGCTCGGCTTAAAGAGGAACCTTAAAAAGGCAGCAAGATGTGAGGAGGTAATTTCAAACCTAATGGCCATGCTAACTGAAGGCATGGAGTGATTAAAATCGAGATGTGCAAGTTGTTCAAACGGGATAAGCATAGATACTCTGAGGGTTGTGAAGATAGAAATTGCAGAGTTAGAAAGGACTATCTCAGTGGAAGAGATTTGAAAGCAAGTATTTTAACAATAATTTTAAAGGCGAGATGTCACTCAAGTAGGACCCAGTTTTGATCAGTGAATACATGGATGTTAGTTGAACATGATTTGGTGTCAGAACACGAGCAGCTGAATTCTGGATTATCTCAAGTTAATGGAGAGTAGAATGTGGGAAACCTGAAAAGGATGCGCTAGGATTCCCAAACCTAGAGGTAACATAGGCACAGATGAGGATTTGATAGCAGATAAGCTGAGGCAGGGGTGGAATCAACTGATATTACAGAGGTGGAAACAGGCAATGTAATTGATGATGACAATATGTGCTTGGAACCTCTTGCAGTTTAATTTGATCATTTAGGGAAGAGTTCTGTTCGAAGGTAAATCCACATTTGGTATGTGGGAGGCTTTTAAGGAGAGGTTATTTAGCGTGCAGGAGAGACATGTTCCTGTGAAAATGAGGAATAGAAAAGGCAAGATTAGGGAGCCATGGATGACAGGTGAAATTGTGAGACTAGCCAAGAGAAAAAAGGTAGCATACATGAGGTCTAGGCAACTGAAGACAGACGAAGCTTTGCAAGAATATCGGGAATGTAGAGCGAATCTGAAAAAAGGGATTAAGAGGGCTAAGAGAGGACATGAGATATTGCTGGCAAACATGGTTAAGGAAAATCCCAAAGGCTTTTATTCATATATAAAGAGCAAGAGAGTACCAGAGAAAGGATTGGCCCACTTAAGGACAAAGAAGGAAAGTTATGCGCTGAGTCAGAGAAAATGGGTGACATTCTTAACGAGTACTTTGCATCGGTATTCACCAAGGAGAGGGACATGACGGATGTTGAGGTTAGGGATACATGTTTGCTTAGTCTTGGTCAAGATGACATAAGGAAGGAGGAAGTGTTAGGTATCCTAAAAGACATTAAGGTGGACAAGTCCCCAGGTCCGGATGGAATCTATCCCAGGTTTCTGAGGGAAGCGAGAGAGGAAATAGCCGGGGCCCTAACAGATATCTTTGCAGTGTCCTTAGACACGGGTGAGGTCCCAGAGGACTGGAGACTTGCTAATGTTGTCCCCTTGTTTAAAAAGGGCAGCAAGGATAATCCAGGTAATTATCGACCGGTGAGCCTGACGTCAGTGGTAGGGTAGCTACTGGAGAAGATACTGAGGGATAGGATCTATTCCCATTTGGAAGAAAATGGGCTTATCAGTGATAGGCAACATGGTTTTGTACAGGGAAGGTCATGACTTACCAACTTAATAGAATTCTTTGAGGATGTGACAAAGTTGATTGATGAGGGAAAGGCTGTAGATGTCATATACATGGACTTCAGTAAGGCGTTTGATAAGGTTCCCCATGGCAGGCTGATGGAGAAAGTGAAGTCACATGGGGTCCAGGGTGTGCTAGCTAGATGGATAAAAAACTGGCTGGGCAACAGGAGACAGAGGGTAGTAGTAGAAGGGAGTTTCTCAAATTGGAGACCTGTAACCAGTGGTGTTCCACAGGGATCTGTGTTGGGACCACTGTTGTTTGTGGTATATGTAAATAATCTGGAGGAAGATGTAGGTGGTCTGATCAGCAAGTTTGCTGATGACACTAAGATTGGTGGAGTAGCTGATAGTGAAGGGGACTGTCAGAAATTACAGCAGAATATGGATAGACTGGAGAGTTGGGCAGATAAATGGCAGATGGAGTTCAATCCGGGCGAATGCGAGTTGATGCATTTTGCAAGATCAAATTCAAGGGCGAACTATACAGTAAATGGAAAAGTCCTAGGGAAAATTGATGAACAGAGAGATCTGGGTGTTCAGGTCCATTGTTCCCTGAAGGTGACAACGCAGGTCAATAGGGTGGTCAAGAAGGCATATGGCATGCTTTCCTTCATTGGGCGGGGTATTGAGTACAAGAGTTGGCAGGTCATGTTGCAATTGTATAGGACTTTGGTTCGGCCACATTTGGAGTACTGTGTGCAGTCTGGTCGCCACATTACCAAAAGGATGTGGATGCTTTGGAGAGGGTGCGGAGGAGGTTCACCAGGATGTTGCCTGGTATGGAGGGTGCTAGCTATGAGAGAGATTGAATAGACTAGCATTATTTTCATTAGAAAGACGGAGATTGAGGGGGGACCTGATTGAGGTCTACAAAATTATGAGGGGTATAGACAGGGTGGATAGCAAAAAGCTTTTTCCCAGAGTAGGGGACTCAATTACTAGGGGTCCTGAGTTCAAAGTGAGAGGGGGAAAGTTTAAGGGAGATATGCGTGGAAAGTTCTTTACACAGAGGGTGGTGGGCGCCTGGAACACGTTGCCAGCAGAGGTGGTAGACGCAGACACGTCAGCGTCTTTTAAGATATATTTGGACAGATACATGGATGGGCAGGGAGCAAATGGACACAGACCGTTAGAAAATAGATGACAGGTTAGGCAGAGGATCTTGATCGGTGCAGGCTTGGAGGGCCGAAGGGCCGAAGGGCCTGTTCCTATGCTGTAGGTTTCTTTCTTTGTTTCAGAGCTGTGGGGTTGTGGTTGGGATTGGTGTCCTCAACATCCATGTAAAATAATAATATAACAGACAGCCAGTTTATTCTGACTTGTAATCACAGTCAAAGATGGCAATATATTTGTATTACTGTATCTTCTATATTCTAAGGCCATTAAATGGAGCCTACCCATCTGCAGGTGCGAAACAAGCCCACCACTACTGGAACAGGAATGAACCACATCTTCTGTCCCTATCGACTGGTCATCTATTCAACTGGTTTAGGAACAAGCATTAGATATGATCATTTCAGGTAAGGAACTCTCGTTGACCGAGGACTTCCCAACCATAATCAGATCAACTCACAAGTCATGGCCATATTTGAGTCACTGGACAGTCAGGAGTGGATTGTGTGACAAACTAACTAAACTCTCTGCTTATTTAAGCATCTGTTTTCTCTGCAGAGAGGCACAAGTATATGATATGCTGAAATGACAAGATCCCAGTGTGGGTTTCTATCTTGCAATTTTCAAACTCCATCAGCTTTTGTTCCTCACGAAGTGCGAGATAGAGATAGAGATAGAGATTTAAAACAAAAAGAATTCATGCACATGCCATATTCACGAGACAGGTAAGTTGCCCATCTACATCTTTAAACCGCTTTGACATTGACTCAGGATGACTGTTTTCAGCCTAAAGTCAGAAAAGTTACCAAGGTTCAACAACAAATTTAAAATTACTAGACTTTAGCTATTTAATTTATACTCATACTCTGTAATCTGTGTGTGACAGTGTTAACTCTGAGCATGTGTTCGTCAATGTTGGGGGGATCCTTATTACCTTCCTCATTGCAGGTTAAGAACTATAGAAACTATTTTCTTTCCTTTTTGGGAAAAGTGCAGAAAACCTGTCTTTGGAAGTCTTTTAGAATTGCCTTTAAAGAATAGTCTTTATTGTCACATGCACTCGAATGAGGCAGTGAAAAGTTTGTAATATCACCTCTCAGCGTCATCTTACGTAGGGTATCTAGGTAGATACTTTAAGTGTTGTGACAGAGTTAAAATTGTGAAAAATCATAAACTAGCATTGTAATACAGAGTTTAAAGCTCCAGAATGAGAATTAAAGGTGCCTTCAGAGTACTCAAATTACGGTGTTTACCACTGAGTCTGTGCCCACTAGTCCTCAGAACACAAGGCCTTGCTGCGTCTGCATGCCCACCTAAATAGCCAGAGCAGTACCGAGTCAACTACTCACTGAAATGGCAAATATATTCTTTCCTTTGAAAAAAACTATCATGGTAAAACAAAGAGATGAAAAAAAGCGTAGCCCTTCAACCCTCATCACTTGATTATAGCAGGATAAATGACATTCACATCTTGGAAGAACACTCCAATGCAGCACCTTATAATCTTAGATTTTATTTTCTGCCCTGAGTGTCTTCCTTGGGCATGCCCGTACCTGATCCAGACAAATGCCCTTCTCCTTTTACAGTGTTCAAGCTGGCTTTTAATAGTGTAGTTTATTTGAGACACTTGCCAGACTCTCAAAATTAGATGGCTCCTGCTCAGGTAAGCAGCCACTCAAAAGCAGCTTAGTGCTGACTGCATGCCACAGTTATTTAAACACTGCAGCAAAGCTAATTAGCCTATCTGTGGCTGAAGACACAATCATTTGTACGAAGAAGCAACTTTTTTCCTTCCCAAGAGACTTCAGGGAGTGTTAAGGTTCCTGCAATAAGATTAGTTCACTAGATTAGCTCCTGGGAGGTGAGTGAAGTAGGCCCATTTCCACCTGGTGTTTCGAAAAATGGGAAATAATCTTACTGAAACATACAAAACTCTGAAATGGCTTCCCAGGGTGGATACTGGGAGGTTGTGACCTTTGGCTGGGGAAGCTGGAACACGCACTCAGGACAAGATGTCAATTATTTGGGACTGAGATGGGAATCGTCCTTGTGAATTTTTGGAAATCTCTACCCCAGAGGGCATGAATGCTCTGACTTTGAATATATTCATAGTGGAATTTTGGGATTCAATTCAATTTAGTATCTATTTTTGTAATAGAAAGAGTAAAAAAAGTCAAGTTGAGGCAGAAGATTCATGACAATCTTATTAAATAGTGGCTCAAAGGGCCATTTGATCTCCTTCTCCAAAGATCATCTGTACTGTTTGTGTCTGAAGAAACAGGCATAGGTTAACCTGTTTCACCATACCTGTTTTTGAATCATAATAAATTTCATGGCCATAGAATCATAAAACAGCAGCAAAGAAGGAAGACAATTAGTGCTGAATGTTTTTGCTGTCTGTTTGAAATAGTTATCCAAAGTAACCCATTGTCCATCCTTTACCCTGTAAAAGCATGCGGCTGCTTGGAAGACATGTATTTGCAAAGGATTTTGCTTTAGAAACTCACTCTATTCTGCTGCCTTTCAGCTGTGATTTCTGGGTTCTTTATAAATTTGCAATTAAATGTAAACCTGCAGTGTCACATGTCCATTGAGAATTCCAAGTGAACAGAGTCCATTTTAATATAATTGCAAATAAAAGATAATTATTTAATCACTCTTATTAATCAATGAGCTTTATGCTGACGGAGCATTCCAAGTTGCTTCTCGATTCTCCATTAGTTCAACAAACAACAGATTACTGAACATCCCAAACATAAACAGAAATGGCTGGAAAGACCTAGTACATCTGGCAGCATCTGTGAATACAAAGCAGAGTTAACATTTCAGGCCCGCTGGCCCACAGAATATTCCAATTTATTAATACATTCCAGACCAAGCTGAATGTAAATGGCGTCTTCAGTAAATAACTGAAACTGACTAATATTTAATCAATCTTACCCAGTTAAATTAAGCTTGTTCAAATTTTGCATTAAAAACATGTTTTGCACCGTTTCTAATTAGCCTATCTGTGGCTGAAGACACAATAATTTGTATGAAGCAGCAACTTTTTTCCCTCCCAAGAGACTTCAGGAAGTGTTAAGGTTCCTGCAATAAGCTAACTGCCACTTTTAACTCTGACACCACAGTTTATTTGTGGTAGTTTTTTATGACATATTTTATCATTGCCAAGAAGAATGATCTTTCCATCGAGAATGTATGACGCACCCCCTGTCTCAGTAGGTACTGTTAGTTCTCTCTCTCTTGCTACTGGAATGTGCTGAGGCCAGAGAATTGCAAAAGTATGAGATGACCCCTTTCCTTGTTTCCCATCTCCTATCAGGTCAGCAGCTGCATTGAAGGAAATGACATCTCCCAACATGTCAAGAAGCATGACCACCTGTTGGGAGACTCAATTTGCTATAGCAGTTCTGATCTATCCAAAAAGCTCATGGCAGTAATCCTGAGAGCACAGTTATCATTCTGTATGCCTTATTGGGCAGCCAGACATCAACAGGATCCTTAGCACAGCTTAGAACATTACTATTCACTAAGGAAGTTGAATACCAACACCAATGGCACTCCATGTTTTTAGTCCCGTTTTGATGAGATGAAGCAACATTGGCCAGGATTTTACAACTAACAGTCTGAGATGAAGCTGTCTTACTTTGTACTGATGGCCTTAGTGACCTCCCCTATCTAGCAGGACAAGACAGACTGTAAATGTCACTTATATATCCAGCAGCAATCTAAAAAGGCTCAGGCATTGTAAAGTTCTGAAGAAGGGTCTAGGCCCGAAATGTCAGCTTTCCTGCTCCGCTAATGCTGCTTGGCCTGCTATGTTCGTCCAGCTCTACATCTTGTTATCTCAGATTCTCCAGCATCTGCAGTTCTTACTATCTCCAACTTTAATGCGCCTAACTCCCTCCAGATTACTGCTAGACATATAAGTGATATTCGAACTCTGTCAATTTCCCAAACCAAAAAGATTCCAATCATCCCAGAACGCTATGGACAATTTCAGTATGGCCAATGTATCTAACCTGCAGACCTTTGGTTTGCAAGAGGAAAGCGGAGCACCCAGAGGAAATCCATGGAGACACAGGGAGAGCATGCAAACTTCAGACAGACAGTAACCCGAGGCTGGAATCAAACCTGGGTCCCTGGCGCTATAAGACAGCAGTGTTAACCTTATTGATCTTCATTGAAGAGATTCCAGATGAAGGATAACATTGAGCAGCACAGGGTCTGGAAGATTCCAAATCAGTATCCATTATCCTAAACTGAGTTGCAGCCGTCTGTTCTGGCTGACAGACAATAGCAGAGACTCTGGTTGTGTCCTGGGGAGGTGGGAGTGTGAATGCTGTCTGGAAGTCACTGTCTGATTTACACTATAATAACACTGAGTGAATGCTGACAGCCCCATACAATCTGAGCCATTATGTTCAAAAATCACGAAAAAAAAAGTAGTAATTCTTATTCCAATAAACTTTCTGGCAATTTTACAATCTAAAAGTTGAATTTAATTTTCAAATGTGATTGTTCACTTTTAGTCAAATTCACCAAAAGAATTGATAAGTACTGTAAAAAAAGACCAACATTGATAATT
Source organism: Stegostoma tigrinum (assembly GCF_030684315.1). Taxonomy (NCBI): domain Eukaryota; kingdom Metazoa; phylum Chordata; class Chondrichthyes; order Orectolobiformes; family Stegostomatidae; genus Stegostoma; species Stegostoma tigrinum. Next base: position 45,310,339 of record NC_081375.1, on the reverse strand, counting down.
ATGAGGTTTATTACAGAGAAATAGTTCTACATTTACGATTTTTGTATTGGCTCCCAATTGTTCACATACCAATGTAAGACAATTAGTACTGTTTTCCTGTAACAGTAAACTGCTGAACTTGTCATTCAAACACGGTGGCCCTATAAGCATTGAAAATATTCCAGACAGCGTTTCCTTTTATCGTGCTTTAGTAACTTTATTCTTGATGATGATTAGAGTCTGTGCAATGCTCCAAGGAACAGAAACCCAGCGATGAGCTTATTTTACCAAATGCACTTCATCGCCCTTTTAATAGGCTTTAAAGAAAACCGATTCCAGCCAAAGAAATAGTTAAGGATAATAGAAGGATTAAGCCTTACTTAATTTACATGACATTAATCCTGTGGGGGTGACTTTTGCACAATTAAGTCATTTCTTGGAGATTTTCCTGCATAATTGACCGTAATTCAACTCCAGTAGTAACTAAAGTAGACCTTAGCTCATGGTACTAAGTAGAATCATTTAACACTGATTTCTCCCTGGCAGTTTAGATTTTCATTAGAATATCCTAGATACTCAATATAACCATGCACATAGTCTCTCAAATTTATTTTTTGACACAGTTAAATGAACAATGCTGTTTACAGGTTAATTCTGTTAACTCTTGAAAAGCCATAGTCCAAAAGAAACATTGCCAGAATATGTTTATGTTAGAAATGTAGGGTATATATCTGTAATCCAGCAGACTCAGACTGATCCTTGGCTTGACCAGAGACTTTGCCAGGCTAATGAGAGGTCATGTGTCCAATATACTCCTTGGGCCCCTGGCCTGTGCTGTCCAGGCACACTGAAACCAAAGTCCAGCATGTGACCTGTCTGCTTATTTACTCTAGCCATCTTGGTTTTGGTCACTGATATTTCTGAGGAACAGGATATGCTGCTGTCGAAAAAAGACAACTTTGAGGCTGCACTTCAGATACGCCAGCATCTCCGGTGTTGTTCGGTGAGTGGGAATCTACCAAAACACTAACTAGCAAATCCAGTCTATAACTATCTCTAAATCCTGTAAGTAACCCACAACTATTCCCTCTGTAACTAGCAATAAACCCACTTGTTGCAAAGTTCTGACTCTTTAAAATGAACTTCAAAATTGTACTGTAAGGGACAAGGGTCGATGAGGAATGTAAATATTTCCTACATTTCACACAATTCCTGTTTATCAAGACCTTCAGAAGTATGGAAAGGGAACATCAAGCTCAGCTGTCATTCTGTTCAATTGTCCATGTTCCTATGACTACCCCATCCCTGTATTGGAGGGGGTAGCTAATGTAATGCAGGGGCAAATACATTAAAGTATGATCACCTGCCTGAGGACCAAGAGGAATGCCAGTTTTCTTAAAACCAGAGACCAGCAAGGCTTTTGGTCTTCCAATTAGGCAGATATTCAAGAAAAGCAAGCATTAAACATTTTATCGCCACCTCACCCAAACTCAATTGGTTGCACTAAGCTTCTCAGTCAGAAGATTGCAGGATGGGGCTCCACACCATGACAAACCTTAGTAACTAGGCCAAGAGGCCCACTCAGTCAGAGATGTCACTGGCTTTGCCTCATTTAAACAAGGTACAATCTGTCTATTCCAGTGGTTTAACAGGATGGGGTTACATTAAACAATCCAAGGAAAATTTGTTTGCTTCAAAACTGTTTCCTGTAGGCTATGTCAAAAGCCCAAACAGCAAACAGTGTCATGGCTGTTAGCTACACAGCTTGTGCAGTGCTTTCCATTGCTAATACGGAGGAAAGCCATTGAAAAAATACACGTGAAGTCCTAAGACACTAGACAGAAGTTACACTACAGCGACTTGTAAATTCTCATTTGGCAGCACTCTCCAAACCCACAATCTCTGCCACCTAAACCAGATGCTGGGGAGCATCACCACCTGAAAGTTTCCCTCCAAGTCAGATATCATGCTGACTTGGAACTATATCATTGTTCCTTCACTGTCGCTGGTTCAAAATCCTGGAACTCCTTTGCCAACAATATTGCAGCTGTCCTTATACCAGATGCACTGCAATGGTTTAAAAAGGCAGTTCATGACCACTTTTTCAATTGCAATCAGAGATAGGCAACAAATGCTGTGCTAATCTATAACACCTACTTTTCATGAGAGAATAAGTAAAATGAAGACAGCATGGAGAGGTTGGGGCCTTTATCATTAACGCTGAAAAGATCAAGTTATAATCTGACAGAGGTCGTCCAGGTTATAAAGGATTAAAAGCAGATGGCTATAGCAGCCTGAAAATGCTCAAAATCATCTGATCTTGGAAGTTAAACAGGTCTGATAGTGCTTAGAATAAAAGGCCACCTGGGAATAGCAGTTACTATAGGCTTGTACTACAGTGGTAGTGCCCTTTCCTCTGGACCAGAAGATCCAGCTTCCACTCCCAACATATCTGAACAGGTTTATTTAAAAAATTATAAAGGATTATAATAACTTAAATAGAAATAGATTCATTTCACTGCTGACTGGCTCAGAACAGGAGCACACAAATTTAAACTAATTAATGGGTAGGTTAGTTGGAAAACAAAAGGGAGGTGCAGAATTCCACCACTCAGTTATAGCAGTGCCCATAAACTCATTTCATTGTTTGAAAAAGTGGGATGACAGAGGGTACGACAGCGTGTAGAACCAGATGAGGCGGCACGTGCCGAGAGAAGTATTGGTACTGTCTTAATCAAGAATCACCTGCAAGGTTTTGGGAGTTCTAATGGAGAATAAACACTCAAAACATTATAACCAACATATTTTCTCTTCACATTCTGTTTACTCCCTGTTCCATTTCTCGTTTCTATGATTCAAACTGCACGCACAGATTTATTTCCTTTTGACAAACATATGTTTTCAAAAGCAGTAGATGATTATATGCAAAATTGTATCCTTTTCAAAAAAAAAATTGCAGTCTGTTTGTGTTTTTTTTATTCGAAATAGTATTCTTTATTTCACAGAAATGGTCAGGTTGATTTTAGCTATATTACTTTTGGTGCACAAATCAAATATTTGCATTACTTGTGTTTAAAACTTCGCATGTGTGACGCTATAGAACTAGAAATCTCAGAACTCGTCTTGTTCTGGCCGTAGTACTCCACAAATTCACTGTTGGGTCCAACAAGATACATGATTATTGTGTGGTCAACCTGAAACAAATAGACAGCATTATGGAACTTAACACTTTGTACAAGAGTCCTTTAATTTATGTACCTAAATTAGAACTGAAAGTTCCTTCAGCTCCCTAATTTTATTTCAAACAGTAATGAATCTTTGTACCTGTCTTTCCCAGACAGTAGTTGAAGTACGGACAATGAATATGACTCAAACAAAGGAAAATAGGTTCTCAACCAACAAGGGAGCCAAAGGTATGGAATGATGGAATTATGGAATTGAGCACTACGCATCTGTGAACGTATTGAATGTGAGAGAGAGAGAGAGGGGCGGAGAGAGAGAAAATGATATACCACGTTCATGGTGTACTCGTCTAATTTGTATGTCCGGGTGTTCAAAACTTACTTAAAAGCAAAGGACTCCAGAAGCAAATTTAAAAATAACACATAAAACAAAACAACCACTGACAACATTCAACAGCCTCTCAGTCTTTAAAGCAACAGTTGATGCTAAAGTTTAGTTACAAATTGGCCCCAATCAGTTCTAAACTCTCAATTTCTGAGATCCAGCATCTGCATTCAACTGAGAAATGAAAATCTCTCTATAGTTGCTGTATATAAAAGTTTTATGTGACAATAAACTAGTTTCCAATGGGAGAAATGCAGAAATACAAAATAACTTACAACTCCATCTAAATTGAGGAAAATAAAGACTGAATGATCTGGTGCTCTTTCACTCATAGGGAAGAGTTTACTGAATTAATTAATAACAATTTTCATGGTCCACACAGCTCTCTTGATCAGATTATGATTATTTGTTTGAAATTAGCATTGTAAAAGCTTCCTTTGCATCTATTTTAGGATGTGAGAGAATGAAATAGCGGCATTGTAGTACATGTGCCACAGTATCAAGAATGCATACGCACTTTGAAGCTTTTTCCTTCCTGTTGTTGCATTTGCTACTTTTGCAGCCAATATTCATTTGAAACAGGGAAAATCAAACTTAGCACCAAGGAAATAAACTAAAGGTGGTGTAGAGATGCTGACACACTGGAAAATGGCTACAGCAAAATCCTGTTCAATCACACAGAGATTATTCAAGTGTTTAACTCTAATTTCTCAATTCTGTACACCAAAGTAATGTGGGTAAAATGTCAGTGTGGGGTATATTTTAAATATAAATTGACACCTTCAGACTTTAAAAGAGAATTTAATCAGAGAAACTGAAAGTAAACAACGCTGACTTTTCTAATGTTGATCTTGCCTAGCGCAAACCCTATGCAATGTAACCTTTATGCCTCTGTATAAGTTTTTCTGATCTGTAATGTAATAATCAATCAAAACATAGCGACAACTTTCATTCTAGAATGCTGAAGGAATTGACTACAGGTTTTCTGACAAATATTTTTTCAAAATTCATAGCAGTCCAAAGGATTGGAAAATATAAATTGGACAACTAACTTCAAATTAAAATGCTATGAAGGGTCATCCATCACTTGTAGACTTGTGGCCTAACTTGGAAGATATCTTTCACTGTCCTATGCAACAGGATAACGCATTTGATTGAAACCCATCAGATAAATAGGAATTTATTAAAATAGTGCTAAATAGTTGATTTGCAGAAAACAAATAACAGTGAATAGGCAGCTATCTAATTAACAACTAGCGAAGGGATGCTAGTCTTAGTAATAAGGTTGCCGTTTATATTTTTATAACAGATTAAGAGGAACTAATTGGTCAACAGTGTTCAAATTTACAGCCACCACTAAAGAAGGAGCAGCAGCAAATCATGAACGTCAACGTACATGATTTTAAAGGACAGGTCCAATCAGTTGGTGGAGACAATGCAATATAATGTAACGGAAACACGAGGTTTATCAGAAAAAAACCATAGTATGGATTATGTCCTAAATGGGACCATATTTGAGATGTTGTAACAGGACACAGAGATCTTGGAGTTTTATTGGAAAAGTCACTAAACAACGCTTCCTGACTGCTTAAAAAAATGTTGGGATGTTTAGCAAGAGACATTGAACGGGCTCATGGCTGATTTGTTTGCAACTCAAAACTACATTCCTGCCTAGCTATTACAAGTTTGCACGCCCTTGCTTAAGAGTCTATCTACATCTCCTTTAATAGTATTCAAGGACTCAGCTTCCACCATCGTTTTGGGAAGAGAGTTTTTCGGTTGAGATAAAAAAAAATGCCTCAACACTGTTTGAAATGGACAACTTAGTGACTCTTAGTTCCAGATCCTCCCAGAAGAGGAAACATCTTTTCCACATCCAGCCTGTCAAGATGCCTCAGGATCTTAAATTAGATTAAAGTTTTGGAGTTATATAGCATGGAAACAGGCCCTTTGATCCAACCAGTCAAGGCTGACCATAATCCCAAAATAAACTAGTCCCACCTGCCTACACTTGGCCCAAAACCCACCAAATGTTTCTTATTCATTTACTTATCCAAATGTCTTTTAAACGAAGTAACTGTGCCTGTACTCATCGCTTTTTCTAGAAGTTCATTCCACACAAGAATCACGATATACGCAAGAAGAATCGCCCCCTATGTTCTTTTTTAAAATCTTTCTCTTCTCACTTCAAAATATGTCCCCTGGTCTTGCAATTCCCCACCTTACAGAAAGGGCACCTGCCATTCATTTCATCTATAACCGTCATTATTTTATAAACCTTGATGAGGTCACCCCTCAACCTCTTATGTTCCAGTGATAAAAGTCCTAGCTTATCCAGCTTCTCCCTAAAACTCTCACCCTCCATTCCTGGCAACATCCTGGTCAACCACTTCTGAACCTTTTCCTGCTTAATAATATCCTTCCTGAAACAGCGATTTTTAAAAAAAAAGTTTTAATATACATTTTCTTTAATAGACGTTTTAATCAAGTCAACTTTTACTTCTCCAAACTCCAGTGGATACAAGCCTAGCCTGTTCGACCTTTGCCCTGAACTGCTTCCAATATGTTTTTATCCTTCAATAAACAGGGTACCAAAACACTGCGTGTAGTACTCCAGAAGTAGTCTCACTAGTGCCCTGGACAACTGAACCATAACCTCTCTAATTGTGTTCGATTCCTCTCACATACTGGTCAGGGCAGGTGTAGCATTTCCTGCAGTTGCAGGGTAAAGTGCCAGGGGCGGTGGGGCTGGTGGGGATTGTGGAGTGAACAAGGGAGTCACGGAGAGAGCAGTCCCTCGGGAAGGCAGATAAGGGTGGGGTAGGATGATGCGTATATCTTTTCGTAGCTTCCTTATGTCATCTTTGCAACTTCCTTTCCGCCTATCTTTGTGTCATTGGTAAATTTGGCAACTGTTCCTTCTGTCTTCTCATAAAGACATTTGAACAAGTTCTAAAAGGTTGAGTTCTCACTGATTCCTGTGGCACATGGCTAGTTACATCTTGCCAACCTAAAAATGACCTAGTGATGCCCACTTTCTGCTCCCTGTTGACCAGACCATGTATAAATATATATATCTTGCTAAGTTAGTTTAAAACTGTATTTGGCTTGGGTGAGGCCAGAGTTCTGCCTTCCTGTTTTGGAACAAAAATTCAGTTATTGAAGAAATTACAGAGATGACAATGCAGTTTACTCCAAAACATGAAGGAATGGTGTGTGAGGATAGATTCACTGCTTTGGACCTCTGCTTTTTGAAAACGAGAATATTAAGAAAGGATAGGATTTAAAATTATGGCAGATTTGGACATCTGAGACCATTAAAACAAAGACATTGGAGCAGAAGTAGGCCATTCAGCCCATCACAATTCAACAAGCTCATGATTGATTTGATAATCCTCAACTCCATGTTAAGCTTTTTCCTTTTGATTCCAAGTTAACCTCTTTGCATGCACAGCATTTAGGCACAGGGTATCCTGTTTGTCATTTAAGGAGATGCAAGAGGAAGTTTTATGTACTGAAAAGGTAGTTCATAAATGGAACAGATTATTCATTCAGCTCTGAAACAAGAAATCATAATTGGTTTCGGGAAGAAGCAAAAGTATGTAAATAACAACAAAAGGGGAGCTCAGAATTAATTATAAATATACCAAATGAATACTATGGATAAATGGGGTCAATTGATTGCAAAACTCCTCCTGCCCAAAAATGGTTACTATCATATAATGTTTTGGAAATAAAGACAATCAAATGTTGGCCAATGGCAATAATTGTACTTACAATATAATCATTGTCCTCATCTTTAGGTCCTTGGCTATAATAGACTCTGTACGCCCTCGATACTTGTTCTATTTGCTCTTGCGACCCTGTTAAGCCAATTAACTTTGGAGAAAACTCTGAAGAAAGAATCAAAGATTTATTTGTATTTCATGACAATACACACCTTTAAAATAATCCTTACACATTAACACAAAGAACTGCATTATCTAGCAGCTTTCACAAACTGAGGATACTCCAAAGTAATTTGAAGTGTGAGCTACAAATAAACACATGCCAACTTAAAGATCAAGTGGTTGAAGCCTTATGCACTAGCACCATACAGGCACTGAAAACATCAATATTATGAAGCAGATTGAATACTTATTTTCTTTCTATTTTCTTTTTCCTTACATATGGATGCAGCAATAGGCCTCAAGGAAGATTTTTTTTCAAAAATACTAATCAGAAAATTGAAAATAAATGGCAAACACAGCAAATTCTGAAGAAACAATAGAAAATAGTATAAGTAAAAAGATCAATCTGCCTGTTTTAAGATAAGGATTAAACCAGAAGCATTAAATTTTCTTTTTGCCAAAGCCGTTGAACTGTTCATGAATAACTCCAGAATTTTCTTTTTCTTTGAAAGGTTACTCAACCTACTAAAGGGGTTGAAATCAGTTTCAGTTAGGTAACTAGTTTGCAAAGGCTGGCTCGGAACATAAGATACAGTAAGCTTGGATGAAATACAGACAGTGCCTAAAAAAGTGGGGAAACAGCAGACAATGTTTGTCTGTAACCAGAGTTAGTTTGACACTTCACATAGATACGACTAACTTTCCCAAGGTGCACAATTCAACCATTTATAACCCGACTCCGCTTATCAATTTGTCGAGGTGTCCAATAACATTACCTTTGACGTATCTTGCCATGGCCTCAACATTATCCCGGTCAGGATCTATTGTGATCAGGAGCGGAGTCAGGTTTGGCAAAGTGGGTATTTTTTCTGTAATGGGAAGCATAAGAGAAATATAAGCTCACTCTAAACTAAATAAGGGCATCTAATGTATGGCAGCCATTAGACAAGTTACAACAACTCTCAATGCGTTCCCTATCCATGCAGAACTAAATAACCAAACTAACAGTTTCAAGGCCAGTTCCATACAGAAAAGATATTTTATGCAAAAATACAGGTCCTGCTCTAATTACATCTATATAATGTCAGAAGATTAGAAGGTATCAACAATTTTCCCTCAAAGTTAATAACTACATTTCGGTATTTTATTGTTGAAACATAGTAGATAGATTTGTCAATACTTGAATAAAATGGATGTTTTATTTCTTGTTTTTTCTATCTCCTATTGTCCTATTCTCCTTTATTCTTGTACATGATTACATCCATGACATACCATGACTATTATTGATTTGTCCGTAAATTACAAATATTATTTCACTGGCTTCGTTCTGAACTCAAAAGCTAACTCTAGATCCAAATCAATGCTTTCATATTTTATGAAGGATTTCCTGCTAAACCAAAGCTTCACACAGAAATCCTCAATCACCCATCTAAGATTGGTTATCATCTGTGTTATTTTACATGGGACAAACAGAGCCTTGAAGCACTGCAGCTAATACATAACTTGAAAAGCAGAATGCTGTAGATTCTGGAAATCTGAAAGCTGTTTTTATTGTAGCTGGTAGAGAACCGTTTCTTAACTTGCAGACAAGTGTGATGCTATAAACTTCAGAACTTTAACAACTGTTCATGGATTGAAAGAATTAGAAATTACTCTTTTGGGAATGAACTGTTTCTGGAGATAAAAGGAGAAGGAATTGAAAGCAACATGTATGTTAGCCTGGGAAATGAAGGAGTTGAAGCCACATAAACAGATTGTTTCAACAAGTGCTTGATAACTGGCTGCCTTATGCCACAGGGGCAAATGATTGCCCTGCAGAAGAATTCAGGGAATTAATGGTAGGACAGGCCATGTTTCAAACATACAGCTTACACCAAATGTAACAAGGAACACCAAAGCTATGTTGAGTGCAGCTGGCTTTCACTCTTGTTAAGAAAACAAGCAACAGACTTGGTGACTTTGGAAGTGCCATAAATAACGTCTCACCTTGAGCTTAACAAGACATAAGGTCCTATAAGAATTCAACTCCAGGATTCTTCAGCAGCAGTAGCACTCCGGAAAACAACAGTTTAAAAATTGAACCAAGGACATATCCAGAGACAGATGCTGTCAGTTTGAATTGTAACTAAATTCTACCATTAATTGGGCAAAGGCAAGTTGGGTTGTTAGGTTTAACTTGCTTATTTGAGGGGTTTTATTTTGGTTGTTACATACAGTAAGGTCTAAAAAATTATTTCAGTATTCGAATGTAAGATTTCTTAATAGTAGCTAAACGAAAGGCACCTTGTGGTAATTTACACAAAACACAAGGAAACCCAAATAGTTGATTGCTTATTATAAAGCAAAGTGTTCTCATAACTATTCAGAATGGATAGAAAAGTTAGTTTTGATTAAACATTGTTTTGGTTCTCACATGGCTTAATAAGATTGGCTTCTGTTACTAACCAGCCTGAAACTAACGAGTGACTAACAGAGGTTAGTAATATGGCGAAATAAAGTATGCCTTTACTAAAGTACTCTATAAGGAAACACTAGGCCTCCTCTGTGTAATCAATTAAAAGCCAACTAAATAAGTACACAACAATTGTTTAAAAAAAAACTTAACAGGTGATAGAAAACACATAAACCATATTTCTGGACATCCTCTAAACAACTTCAATACCTGTGGTGCATCAATACCTGGTCACGAAAGACAAAGTAAGTGGCATTGAAATCGACCTCCCAATCAAAAGCTGTGATACCTTGAAACCCCAACAGTTCTTGGCCACTCTGGATAGTGTCTCTACTTCTGTCCAGAAGAACCTGGCTCGAGTCCCAGCCCAGGACTTGATGGCCAAGGAAGGTGTGTTTGTAATGCAGCTAACAGGCTGTGTATCAACCTGTAAATCCTTCCAACATACAGCAATGGCAGGCAGTAAGAGCGGGTGATTCTACTAGTCAGTTATAGAGCCAGAGAGATATTCGGAACAGAAACAGACCCTTCGGTCCAACTTGTCCATGCTAACCAGATACTAAGTGAATCTAGACCCATTTGCCCATATCCCTCCAAATCCTTCCGATATATATACACCCTTCCAGATGCCTTTTTAATGTCGCAATTGTGCCAGCCTCCACCACTTCCCCTGGCAGCTCATTCCATACATGTACCACATCCTCTGTGTGAAGAAGTTGCCCCTTAAATCCCTTTTAAATCTTTTCCCTCTCACCTTAAACCTGTGCCCTCTAGTTTTGGACTCCCCTGCCCTGGGAAAAAGACCTTGTCTATTTACCCTATAAGGTTTAGAAAAAGTTTATAAAGGTTTAGAGTTACCTCTATAAGGTTTAGAAAACCCCAGCCTCTGACACTCCAGGGAAAATAGCCCCAGTCTGTTCAGCCTCTCCTGATAGGTCAAACCCTCCAACCCTGGCGACATCTTTGTAAATCTTTTCTAAACCGTTTCAAGTTTTGCAACAACCTTCCTGTAGCAGGGAGACCAGAATTGCACACAGTATTCCAATAGTAGCCTAACCAATGTCCTGTTGAGCTGCAACATAACCTTCCAACTCATATACTCAATACACTTACCAATAAAGGCAAGCAGATCAAATGGCTTCCTCACTATCCTCATGTGATGGAAAGGAAGTTCGAGTCTCTACTATCAGTAGCATTCATAGCTCCAGATCTCATGTAAAAATACATATTACTACAGGAACCCAAATTCCCTTATCATAATGAATATCCAACTGTCAACACCGCAATATGGGGGAGAAAGCTGCAACAACTATTCGTGTTGCCTGATGCTAAACAACAGAGTTACTGTCATATACATATAATAACAGAATGCGGGTCCTCACATCAATCAAGGATAATATGATCTAATCAGGATATTCATAAACTTCAAGTTAAAATTATTTATTCACATTCAATCTAGAGTCACATATAGACCAGACCAGGTAAGGATAACAGACTAAAGGACATTAGTGAACCAGATGGATTTTTATGACAATTAACAATGAGTATATGGTCGTAATGAGGCCAGCTCTTTATTCCAGACTTTTTACTCAATTCAAATTTCACCATCTGCCAAAGCTGTGATTCAAACCCATGTCCCTAAAATATTATTAGTCTGTGATCCTGAGCTAGTCTAGTGACATTACCTTCATGACACTACCTCCCCCTGGAAACTTGTATGTCTTAGAGTTAAATGATATTAATCTCCACAACATAATACAAATCAAAAGCAAACACCAGCTACTTGGGGGTGTATTATTCAATATTATAGATGGAGGTCGACAACAAAAAAAATGACTTTCCTCAGAAAGTACTCAGTATTTGACTGTGACTTGAGGCTTGACTCTCCCTTCTCTGTCACTGGCAGGAGAATACATTTTCCATGTTTCTCTAAACCTGAACTGCCAAATCCCCAAGCACAAAATGTGGCCTTCGAACAAAACGTTATGAAGATCCCTGCACTGCAAGACATGAGTCATCATTCTGTATGAACTTCTGGAAACTACACCATGAACATAAACTGGGAAAATATGGCATTTTAATGTTAGTTCACAGACAAAAGATGTTTTAAACATGTTCCACATCTTAGTGATGCACTGGAAAGTGATATCAGCATGAGCAGCAAAGCTTTTGTTTGCTCTCTGGTCTATATTTTTGATCAATGCGTGCTGCCACCTTTTCTGAAACATTTACCTATTTCATCCACAACAGCGACCATTTTCTCCAGTTCCTCAGGACAGATGTCTGGACAGTGTGTGAACCCAAAATAAATTAAAACCCACTGTCCAAGGTAGTCTTTGTTCGTCTTGAGCTGTCCCGTATGATCGATGAGTGTAAAGGGTCCTCCAAGTGCTGCCTTTCCAATACTGCGAGTTCGTTCCTTTTCAAGCACTAAACAATAGCCAAGTTTAAAATGTAATTACACCATTTCAGTCAAACACACACTCTGTATATCCCACAGCTCTAAATGCATTTTCAGAGAGCAATCTCTCGTGTCACATCTTTATTATAGATCCCAAAACAATGTACCTTAGGGGTATGTTAGGAATAAACACACATAGTAGAAAATAAAACATTGGCATATTATATGATCTTCAGTCCACATTAACAATCCTGTTCATCTTTTGTCAAGTATGTTTTGCACAAAACAAATATAACAAGTGCCAAAACACATTGGAATGAACAATCGCACATATAGGACATTAGACACCCAAAAACTGACAGCAAACACGATGTAGCTTTCAGACTAATGGGCCACAACATTGCCATGGATAGAATTTCTAGAGACTGAAGTCATCAAATGGAAGCCAGGACAAAGAGATTCCCAACCCAGTACCACTCTCCTTGGAAATGAATGAGAAACATTCAGTTTCAGTGCATACTTGAGATCAGGTGTCTTTCTGTTCTTTCAATCCCAGTAGGCAGTGGAGTTGCTACACCTCAGTGGTAAATACTGAAATAGCCAGGTTATAATTCGGACTGAAGATAGCCCGTGCTCCCATACCAGGACATCACTGAACCTATCCACTGTGCCAAATTATCACACTTCTCATCTGACATTCAGTACTGAATGAACAGTGATTTCCTCCTACTAAATATTGGCAAAATCAAAGCCATTGCTTTCAGTTCCCCATCACAAACGCCTTTTCCTAGCCATTGAACTCTTTCCTTCTCCCTGGCAACAGCCTCAGGCTGAATGAGATTGTTATGGTAATGTCAGTGTCACAAATGATTAGACCATCAGCAACCAAACACGCTTTCTCACTATGGCCAAGAGTAACTACTTCCTTCTCCATAACACAGCCCAATTCAGACCCTACTTCAGCTCATCTGCTGCCGATGTCCTCGTGCATGCTCTTGTTCGTACTGGACTTGATTATTTCAATACTTTCCAGACCAGCCTGATCTTTTCCACCATTTAGAAACCTAAGCCCAACCAAATTCTAAACTAAAAGCAAATATCGTGGATGCCAGAAATTTGAAAGTGCTGGGAAAAGTGGTTGTGGCTGAGAAATAAACAACACCAACTTCATAGATAGTAGGAACTGCTGATGCTGGAGAATCTGAGATAACAGGGTGTAGAGCTGGATGAATGCAGCTGGCCCAGCAGCAGAGAAGCAGGCAAGCTGACGTTTCGGGTCTGGATCCTTCTTCGGAAAAATTCTTTTCTGAAGAAGGGTCCAGACCTGAAACGTCAGCTTTCCTGCTCCACTAGTGCTGCTTGGCCTGTTGTGTCCATCCAGCTCTACACCTTGTTAACACCAACTTCATGTTGTACTACTCAACAAGAGTCATATTTGACTTGGAGTGCTGACTCTGCTTTTTGTTCATGTGACGTGGGCATTGTTGCTTAGGCCAGCACTTACTGTCCATCCCTAATTGCCCTGTTGAAGGGGCTGGTGAGCTGCCTTCTTGAACTGTTGCAGTTCTTTGGATGTAGGAACATCCATAGCGCTATTAGGAAGGCAGTTCCAGAATTCTGACTCAGCGACACTGAAGGAACAACAAAATATTTCCACGTGAAGGTGGTGATCGGCTTGGAGGAGAACTCGTAGGTGGTGGTGCTCCCACCTATTTGCTGCCCTTGTCCTTCTAAATGGTGTATATCAAGGTTGAAAAGTGCAGCCAAAGGAGACTCGGTGAATTGCTGAATTGAATCCTGTAGATAATACACACTGCAGCTACTGTGTGAAAGTGGTAGCCAGCATACTAATTAAGTGAGCTGCTTTGTCCTGCATGAATCAAACTTCTTGAGTACTGTTGGAGCTGCACTCACTGAGGCAAGTGGGGATTATTCGGTCATACTCCTGATTTTTGCCTCATAGATGGTGAACAGGCTTTAGGGAGTCAGGAGGTGAGTTACCTTAAGATACCTGGTCTCTGATGTGCTCTTGTACTGTATTTATGTGGCTAGTTCAGTTCAGTTTCTTGTCAAGGGTAACCATTAGGACATTGACAGGGGAGGAATCGGTGGTGGTAAATGTTAAACTTCAAGGGGCCATGATTAAATTCTCTCTTGTTGGAAATGCACATTGCCTGGCATTTATGTTATTGTTTCCCATGGACAGTTCAAGCCTGGATATTGTCCAATCTTGTTGCAATGGACATAGAGTGCTTTGCTATCTCAATAGTTATAATGGTGAACATTGCACAATCATCAGCAAACATACCCATTTCTAACTTTATGATGGAGAGTAGAACTAGATGAAGCAGCTGGTCGGGCCCAAGACACTTCCTTGAGGAACTCCTGCAGAGGTGCCCTGGAGCCGAGATGGTTGATCTCCCAAAATCACAACCATCTTCCTATGTGCCAGGTATGATTCCAACCAACAGAGAGCTTTTCCCCTTAAGTCCCTCTGATTTCAGTTTTGCATGGGCTCCTTGATGTTACATTAATTCAAATGCAGATTTGATGTCAAGAACAGTCACTCATCTCACATCTTCAATTCTGTTGTTTTTTTCGTCCATGTTTGGACCAAGGCTGTAATAAGGGCCAGAGATGAGTGGCCCTAGCAGAAATCAAATTGAACTCCAATGAGTAGGTTATTGCATTATCAGTGCTGCTTGACTGCACTGTCGACGACACTTTCCATCACTTTGCTGGCGATCAAGACTGAATGGGCTAGGATGGATTAGTCCGCTTTTTGTGCACAGGACCAACCTGGGCAATTTGCCACATTGCCTGCTAGATGTGTTTGGCTGCATTGAAAGAGGCTAGCTGGGGCAGGGCAAGTTCAAGAGCACAAGCCTTCAGTACTATTGCAGAAATATGCTCAGGGTCCATCCTGTTTGCAACATCCATTGCCTCTAACTTTCACATGGAATGAATCAGATTGGCTGAACTCTGACATTTATGATGCTGCGGACCTCCAGAGGAGGCCAAGATGGATCATCCATTCAGCACTTCTGGATGAAGATGGATGGCAATGATTCAGCCTTGTCTTTTGCACTGATGTGCTGGGCTCTCCCAACAACAATGAAAGGGATGTTTGTGGAGCCTCCACCTTCAACGTGTAGCTTAATTATCTTCTACCATTCATGGTTGGATGTGGCAGCCATAGATCTGATCTATTGATTGTGCGACTGTTCAACCCTGTCTATTGCATGCTTCCTCTGCTATCTGGCAATGCAAGGCATGTTGTCTTGTAATTGCATCAGGGTGACATCTTGCTTTTATGTATGCCTGGTGCCCCTGCTGCTGGTATGCCCTCTGTACTCTTCATTGAACCAGGATTGCTCCCCTGGCTTAGTTGTAATGGTAGAGGAGGGCATACGCCAGGCCATGAGGTTACATGTGTGGTCCTGCTGCTGATGGCCTATAGCACTTTGTGGATGCTCAATTTTGAATTGTTGGGTCTGTTCAAAACATGGCCCAATTAGTTCACTGGCAATGCCACGATGGAAGGTAGCCTCAATGAGAAGATGGGACTTTGTCTCCTTAAACACTATGCAGCAGTTACTCCTACAGTTACTGTCATGGATAGATGCATCCACAACAGGTAGATTGGTGAGGACAAGATTGAATATGTTTCTCTCTCTTGTAGGTTCCCCAAGCACCTACCACAGACCCAGATTAGTAACTATGTCCTTTAGGTCTTGATCGATCAGTAGCAGTGCTGCCAAACCACTCTTGATGGCAGGCACTGAAGACACCAATCCAGTGTGTACCCGTGTGGCTGTCAGCAACCTCAGAGTTCTCTCCAAGTGGTATTCAACATGGAGAATACAGATTCATCAGCCAAGGGGAGGTTATGCAGAAAGCAGCATTTTATTATTTGCCTGCATATGGCCTGATGCCATAAGTCTTCACAGAATCCACAGTCAATGTACAGAACTGCCAGGGGAACTCTTTCCCATTGCATATCAGTGAGATAGGACATACACAGAGATGGTGATATCTGGAACAATGTGTGTAAGACATGATTCCATGAATATGACTATCTCATGCCTCTGACTAGCTTGGTTAGTCTGAGACAACTCTTGCAATTTTGGCAGAAGCCCGCAAATGTTGATAAGGAGGACCTTTCAGATGCGACAGATTCCCATTGATGTGACCAGTGCCTGGGTTGATGATGGGTGATCCATTCAGCTTCATTTCTTTGATTAGACTTTGTAGCAGCTATGAGCCCATTTCAGATAACAGTTAAGAATCAGCCACATTTCAATGGGTTTGACACCACATGTTGGCCAGACCAGGTAAAGATGGTCAATTTCCTCCTCTAAAAGACATTAGTGAACTGGATAGGGCATTACTACAATCAATAGTTTTTTTTAAAAATTGAATTCAAATGCCATCATCAGCTTTTGTGGGATATGAACGGATATCCCCAAAACATTAACCTGGGATTCTAAATGGGATAAGCACCAATCCACTACCTCTACAGATGCTATCAGATCTGCTCAACTTGTCCAGCATGTTGTGTTTTTACCTCAACCAAACTCTGCTGGTCACATCCTAACACACACTAGATCCCATTCACCAATAATCCTGTGCTTGCTTATCTCTATTGGCTTGTCCATAAACAATGCTTTTATTTTACGGTTTTCGTCTTTTTCAAATCACTCCACACTAACTTTTCTTATTTGGGTAACTGTATCCAGATACCCACAAAACTCATTAGGACCTTTCTCTGTGTCACCTTTTGGTTATCTACCCAAACAGCTCTTATGATTCGGTATCATATATCATTTGGTAATACTTCTCACAACCAATGTTCCTCCTACGGTCCCAAAGGTACAATGCTCTGGGAGAAATAAAAGGCTGATTTTCCAAGGTGCTATGGTCAAATTCTACCCTCCTCCACCATCTACCCAATTTTTCCAAATCGGGGAAACCCACAAAACAGTCTCCATCATCAATCAAATGGTTCACTAGGCATTAAGAGAGTGAAAGCTGGACCTCCATTCTTTCAGGAACAGGAAGTCCTGCCTCAGAGCTACCAATCAAACAAAGGCTGATGGCTGTACTGAAATGGATGCTCACCTTTGGTAATGCACTTCAGACTTGTGCAGGCATTCAGCACTGGAAGGGATGGGAGGCAGTTTGGGGGTTGTGGTGAGGCAGCTGTGGTTTGGGAGGCTGGGCCAAGGTGTGCATGTGCGCGTATGTCTGTGTGCGTGTGCATGCGGGGAGGCTGTAAACTGTGGAGCTCACCCCTACCCCTGTCTGCCATCAACCCATGCAGAGAATTCCATTGAGCTTAGGGAATGTCATGGGCTGCCTTCTCCATCAGTTATGATCCTGAAGTAAGCATTAATTTAATGCTAGAGTGGCTCAATTGACAAGCGGGCAGCAGGCAGGACATCCACTAGATTTGAAGTGCCCTCACACCACCCCTGCCACCACCTTCAAACCCACCAAAAGGGGAATGTGAAACCAGCCCAGCATGTATCCAAAGCTGTGCAAATAAATTTAAAGGGACCACACACTGAAAAAAGAGGACAGGATGTAATAATTCAACTCAAATGGAACATTGCTTGGGACCAATATGTTGAAGAAACTATATAAATGCAAGTTGTTGTTGTTGAAAATGATCAAGGGTCATTTAAAGTTGCACATTAATGTGTGAATACAACTTCCATTCTTCTATGTCACTGGGATACCCTAACTGAATCAGAATTAACCACCTCCTCCTAACGGTTAGGATTCTATTAGCTCTCAAGAACAAACAACAATAAGTCTTTTTACCTAACAGAAGAATAATAGAGGAAAAATACTGAAACTTCTAGAAATTAAAATAGAAACAGGAGATGAGGTGTATACGCTCAACACATTTGATAGTGTCAGTATCAGGGAAACAGAGTTAGTTTCAAGCCAATGACCTGTCAGCAGAACAGAGGAAAGCCCGACAACATGAATTGTTAAAACAATTTCTCTCTTCCATGTTGTAGCCAACCTACTGAACACTGCAAGCTATTTATGTTTTTATTAAAGTGACTGTTTTTTTAATGGTGAAGGACCTGCATTTATGTGGCACCTTTCACAGCCAAAAGACATCACCAAACACTTTGCAGCCAATAAAGTATTTTTGAAGGGTAGCCTTTGTAGTAATGCAGACATCCAGCCTACTTTATTCTAATACATCAGGTATAAAGTTTAGAATTCAAATTACCAATTTTAGTAATTTCTGCATCAGCTGATAACGTAATAATATTTATTCAATTATTCATTTTACTTAACGATATAATATTCACCCTGGACCTCCATTGTTTCTAGTTTTTCAATGTTTTGAAGGAGCTCTGATCTATCCTTTGCAGATCTAAAGTGATAAAAGGAGGTCATAACCCAAACTTACTTTCTTCTTTTTCTTTCTTAAAGTATTTCATGACAGCCAACAGCACTCCTCCGACAGTAAAAGTGATTGCTAGAGACTTCCACGTTACAGGCTACTAAGAGAGAGAAAATGTGTCTCAGATAAAACAGAATATTAAACAAAATGATGGCCACAGATTTTAGCATAGCTTAGGAAATAAAATATATATATGAATGTTTTCCTCAGCCTTCTGCATACAGGATGTTCTGATCTATTTCTGTTCAACTGGGATGTAACTTTGTGAGGCAGAAAGTTATTAAATGAGCCCCCCCACACCTTCAGAGCAACCATCCACCAACACCCAATAAATTCCATGAAAAAGAACAGTCCTTTCAATTAACCAACTTTATTTGATTAAAAAGAAATTTTCAAAGGTTCACATTTATTTTGTACCTTTCACCATCTTAAAATTTCCCAAAGCACTTTACAGACAATGAAGTGGATTTTTAAAATACGTTCAACATTGTAACATAGGAAATGACAGAATTCCCTTCAATGTTGAAGCAGGCCGTTTAGCCCATTCAGTCCACATTGATCCTCCAAACAGCATCCCACTTAGACCATTCCTATCCCAGTAACTCTGCACTTCATATGTCTACGCCACATTGCTCATAGTGTCCAGGGATATGCAAGCTACGCAGCATGGCCAATCCAGCTAAGCTGCACATCTTTGGACCATGGGAGGAAACCCACGCAGATACACGGAGAAAGTGCAAACTCCACATAGGCAGTGCCCCAAGGGTGGAATCCAACATTCATCCCTGGTGTTGTGAAGCAAGAGTGCTAATCACTCACCCACCCTGCTGCCCCGGTGCAGGAACTAATTTGCACACAGTAAGATGCAAAAATAGCATGGTCATAGTGGCCAGTTAATTGCATTTAATGATGCTTATTGACCAATATATATTGGCCAGGGTGCAATGATAACTTCCCTGCTCTTCTTCATAATAGTGCCGTGGGATCTTACATCCACCTTAATGAATACTTCAGGCATCAGTTTCACATCTTATTCAATGGGAGCATCTCCAACAATGCAGCACTCTCACAGTGATGCAATAGAGAATCATACCCTGAAATCTTGAGTACAGAGCAAGACTTGATCAATTTAAGTATTTGATACAGTTATATATTTATACAAAAGAATGCCCAATCTTTACAAAACAAATCAAGTTAAATGGCTGAGTGAAATATAGTGAAAAGATGGGCATGGAAAGTTACATGATTGTTGGAGAATCTGGCTCTGCAGGTGAAGGTTCACGAAAATCCACCCCATCTATTTGGGAGGGAGCGGTCAATCATCATGCCTCTTTTATTCATCAACATCAACCACAGCCTCACTTACCCCACTCTTTCTCGTTCCACTACTTGATTTCTTTTCAGATGGGGATGGAGGCATTGTGCTGAAGCAGTGCACATTGTGCATGGAGAATTTTGTAGACTTCCATATCGGACTAAGATCTTTACTGAACTGTACAAACATAAAAAACAAAACTTGCAATTACCGAGCAGCTTGCACATATGCTACACATTCTAAAACAGGTTACAATCAGTGAATTATGTTTAACGTGGAGCAAATAATGTTTTGTATCCAAACACATAATGGAAGCATGCAGGTACAGCAAAGCAATCAGGAAAGTAAATGACACATTGATCTTTATACCAAAGGGACTGAAGTACACGTACAGTACCTCAAAATCCACCTAAGTTTGCTGATTTTGTGCTTTCCTGGATCTTGGACATTGAATCTCTACTGTACCTAAAACTAATAAAGGCCATGAAACTAATAATGAACCTATATATAGTAAAGGCACCTGAATATAATAAAGACCCTGAAGCAGATACTCACAGATACTGGCATCCAGGTTAACGCAAGACTAAATGTTTCTGTCAATAGTCACTCGGGCCAGGGACCTGACCTTACACAAAGGTTAAGCTGCAAATGAAGCAGCCGTCCCGAGTACACAATTGTCCAGCTCGGGTAGCGCTGCAGGTGCCCAGTAGTGGCCCTGAGACTGGTGGAACTACATTAGGTTCTCCAGCGGTCACATGTTTCTCTTGCCCCATTGGCATCTACTCACCCACATGTCCCTGGTGGAGAAGAACCCAGGGAAACCTGAGAATGAGATTCCCTCTGAAAGAATGCAAGAAAGATTCTGCTCCACAACAGGAACAAAATGTGGAAACTCATCTTTCTACAAAGGGAGAGACAATCTGCCTGAGTGAAGGAAGTAGGAACGAGAATACCTGAATCAAGGGATAATCAATAAGATGGAGTTGGAACGATCCTGACACTAGTCAAGTGCGCTATTTCAAAAATGTCTATTAGTCACACAACTCCAGTTTTTGGACTGCAGATTTGAGGGCCTGCATCTGTACATATATAAGGGAGTCTTGCTATGATTGAACAGGGTTTTTGGCATTAACACTAGCGAAACATTGTGGAAGTTTTGGTTTCTACATTTAAGGAAGGCAGTGGACACAGGAGGGCAAAAGGGTCACTCGATTGGTTCCTAGGATTACAGCATTGCTTGATGATGACAGGTTGAGTAATTTGGGCCTTCGGGGAACAAAAGGGGAACAAAAGGTGAACTCTTTGGAAGATACTAAATTCTGAAGAGATTGTGGACTGGGAAGGTGTTTCTCCTGCCTGTAGAATCTAAAATGCTGGATCACAGTCTCAGGTCTAAGGTTCAATTATTTAAACGCAAATACATAAAAAGCTGCTCTGCCATTCACCATGATCACAGCTGATCTTCGCTTCCTTTTCTCCACTTTTCCACCTGCTCCTGATATCCCTCAACTTCCTGACAGACCAAAGATCTATCTATCCCAGTCTCAAATGTAGTCAATGGTGCAGCATCCACAACTTTGGGCTGCAGAAGATTCACAACATTGCACGTGAAGAAATTTCTCCAGATCTCTGTCCAAATGATCAGTCCATTATCCTGAAACTGTGTTGCCTTGGCACCATAAAAGCCTGGATTGTTAACTGAATTCAAACTCCACCATATGCCATGGTGGGATTTGAACGCATCACCCGAGATCATTAGTCTGGGCCTCAAGATTACTAGTCGTGTGAAATAACCACTACACCACTGTCTGCCCCTAAAATACAGAATCCCCACAATGCAGAATCAGGCCATTCAGCCCATTGATTCCTTACTGACCATCCAACGAGTATCTCACTCTGAACCAGCCCCGCACCCGATCACCCTGCATATCCCATGGCTAAACCATCTAGACTGTGCATCCCTGGACAGAGTGGTGAATTTAGTCAGTCCACCGAGCCTGCACACTTTTGAACTATAGGAGGTAAGTGGAACACCTAGAGGAAACAAACGCAGACATGATGAGAATGTGCAAACTTCACATAGACAGTTGTCCGAGTGTGGAACTGAACCCAGGTCCCTCACAATTGAGAGACTGCAGTGCGAATATGCCATCATGGCACCTCATTGTAACGTTTAGTCAAGATATCTTTGAAATGATGCAATTAATAAATACTTAACTTTATTATTAAAGATTAAATATAACACAAGTGACGCTGTTTACCTGTGGAATTAAAGTTTGCACTAATAAAGATTCAGAAGAATAATTTTTTTAAAAAATTTTGCTTATTTTTATAAATCAACCTGTTCAAGAGATGTTATTATACACCTCTGAAGCAGGTGGAATTTGAACCTGGGCCTCCTGCTCCACGCTGGGCATGCTACCACTGCGCCAACTTGTGATAATTGCACAACACTTGGAATATATTTGATTATGGATTAGATTATTTCTGCTTCAATTCTCTACTCAGTAACACCTTTGCATCATTTGTAATTACATTACTGATCTAGGATGGAGAGATCAATTGACATGACTCTTGTGGGCTGCAAGTCTGGTAAGGGACAAATCCACATAAATATCCCTAAACATTTTGATCGATAGTCAAGAACTTTCTTTAAAAAGAAACCACCCTGGTAAATGCTCAAGTTGCTCAGAAGCCACCAAACACACCCTAAACATCATTTCACACCACATTGGAACATAGAACATAGAACTATGCAGCACAGTACAGGCCCTTCGGCTCACGAAGGCCCATGGCCCTAACCTCCACCCCAACTTGATACTACCATCCGTATGCCTATCTAATAGCCACTTATATGTCCCTAATGAGGCTGATTCCACTACCTTCTCCAGCAATGCATTCCATGCCTCTTCAAAGAATTCAATAAGGTTTGTGAGGCATGATCTACCCCTCACAAATCCATACTGACTTATCATGAATCAAACAGTGCCTATCCAAGTGATCATAAATCCTGTTTCTCAGAGCCCCTTCCAATAATTTTCCCACCGCTTAACTAAGACTAACTGACCTGTAATTTCCTGGGTTATCCCTATTCCCTTTTTTGAACAAGGGAATGACATTTGCCACTCTCCAGTCTTCTGGCACTATACCCGTGGATAGTGATGACAAAAAGATCATCACCAAAGGCCCTGTGATCGCTTCCCACAGAATCCTTGGATAAATCCTATCTATCTTCAAGTTCCTCCAAAGTCCTAGTATATCTTCCTTACTAACATCGAACTCCTCTAGCCTACTAGCCCTGTTTAACACTGTCCTCCCCTACAACTACGTCCCTTTCAGTTGTGAATACCAAAGAAAAGTATTCATTAAAGGACCTCTCCTATCTCTTTAGGCTCTGTGCACAAATGCCCGTTATAATCCTGTTCGGCTGTACCCTTTCTCTGGTGCAATTTTCAACACTTTGCCAATTAAGGCTAATCACGGCCCAAAATTAATTCTCAGGGCAATCATCAGCCAAGTTTGAAATGGTGCAGCAGCAGACTCGTGACTAGCTTGAAGGAGAGGTGATTTGTTAATGCTCCAGTCTTTGAATGATCTCTCTGGGACTTCCAGGGGAGAAACATATACATATACACACACACACACAGACACTAATGGATCAATTAATACATTATTCACTTAAGTGCCCCAATGAGGCCCAATAATCAATTCCCAGACAGGAATGCTTTCCCTATTCTTGTGTCTGGTATTTGTTACATACACAATGGGATCGACCCATGTACCATCTGCAACTAACATACTTTCATACTTAATAGAGATAACAAAGTGTGGAGCTAGATGAATACAGCAGGCCAAGCAGCATCTCAGGAGCACAAAAGCTGACATTTCGGGCCTAGACCCTTCATCAGAGAGGGGGATGGGGAGAGGGAACTGGAATAAATAGGGAGAGAGGGGGAGGCGGACTGAAGATGGACAGAAAACAAGATAGGTAGAGAGGAGAGTATGGGTGGGGAGGTAGGGAGGGGATAGGTCAGTCCAGGGAAGATGGACAGGTCAAGGAGGTGGGATGAGGTGGTAGGTAGGAAATGGAGTCACGTTTGGACATTGAGCAGTTTTCCGCCGCCTTTGCCTCCACACTTATTTCTTTAACTGGGAGCCTAACCCTCCCTCCACTGACCCCTTCATTCGCCTCCAACACAAGTCCTTCTCCTGGACACCACCCCCAGGCCTCCTACCCTCCCTTGACCTCTTCATCTCCAACTGCCGTCGAGACATCAGCCGCCTCAACCTCTCCACCCCTCTCACCCACTCCAACCTCTCCCCTGCAGAACAGGCAGCTCTCCGCTCCCTCCACTCCAACCCCAACCTCACCATCAAATCCGCAGACAAGGGTGGCGCAGTGGTAGTATGGCGCACTGACCTCTACATTGCTGAGGCCAAACGCCAACTCTCCAACACCTCCTCCTACCACCCCCTTGATCATGACCCCACCCCCGAGCACCAAACCATCATCTCCAACACCATCCACGACCTTATCACCTCAGGGGACCTCCCACCCACAGCCTCCAACCTCATTGTTCCCCAACCCCGCACGGCCCGTTTCTATCTCCTTCCCAAAATTCACAAACCTGCCTGCCCTGGTCGACCCATTGTCTCAGCCTGTTCCTGCCCCACCGAACTCATCTCCACCTATCTGGACTCCATTTTCTCCCCTTTGGTCCAGGAATTCCCCACCTACGTCCGTGACATCACCCACACCCTCCACCTCCTCCAGGACTTCCAATTCCCTGGCCCCCAACACCTCATTTTCACCATGGACGTCCAGTCCCTGTACACCTGTATTCCTCATGCAGATGGCCTCAAGGCGTTCCACTTCTTCCTGTCCCGCAGGCCCGACCAGTCCCCCTCCACCGACACCCTCATCCGCCTAGCCAAACTCGTCCTTACCCTCAACAACTTCTCTTTCGATTCCTCCCACTTCCTACAGACTAAGGGGATGGCCATGGGTACTGGCATGGGCCCAAGCTATGCCTGCCTCTTTGGAGGTTACGTGGAACAGTCCCTCTTCCGCACCTACACAGGCCCCAAACCCCTCCTCTTCCTCTGTTACATTGATGACTGTATCGGCGCTGCCTCTTGCTCCCCAGAGGAGCTCGAACAGTTCATACACTTTACCAACACCTTCCACCCCAACCTCAAGTTCACCTGGGCCATCTCCAACACATCCCTCACCTTCCTGGACCTCTCAGTCTCCATCTCAGGTAACCAGCTAGAAAGTGACGTCCATTTCAAGCTCACTGACTCCCACAGCTACCTAGAATACACCTCCTCCCACCCACCCTCCTGCAAACATTCCATCCCCCATTCCCAATTCCTCCGCCTCCGCTGCATCTGCTCCCAGGATGAGGCATTCCACTCCTGCACATCCCAGATGTCCACGTTCTTCCAGGACTGCAACTTTCCCCCCGCAGTGGTCGAGAATGCCCTTGACCGCATCTCCCGCAAACCATCCCTCACACCCCGCCCCCGCCACAACCGCCCCCAGAGGATCCCCCTCGTTCTCACAAACCACCCCTCCAACCTCCGGATACAACGTATCATCCGTCGACACTTCTGCCATCTACAATCCGACCCCACCACCCAAGCCATTTTTCCATCCCCACCCTTGTCTGCCTTCCGGAGAGACCACTCTCTCCACGACTCCCTTGTCTGCTCCACACTGCCCTCCAACCCCACCACACCCTGCACCTTCCCCTGCAACCGCAGGAAGTGCTACACTTGCCCCCACACCTCCTCCCTCACCCCCATCCCAGGCCCCAAGATGACCTTCCATATCAAGCAGATGTTCACCTGCACATCTGCCAATGTGGTATATTGTATCCATTGCACCCGGTGTGGCTTCCTCTACGTCGGGGTAACCAAGCGGAGGCTTGGGGACCGCTTTGCAGAACACCTCCGCTCAGTTCGCAACAAACAACTGCACCTCCCAGTCGCAAACCATTTTAACTCCCCCTCCCATTCTTTAGATGACATGTCCATCATGGGCCTCCTGCAGTGCCACAATGATGCCACCCGAAGGTTGCAGGAACAGCAACTCATATTCCGCTTGGGAACCCTGCAGCCCAATGGTATCAATGTGGACTTCACCAGCTGAAAAATCTCCCCTTCCCCCACCGCATCCCGAAACCATCCAGCATCCAGGTCATCCAGCTTCACACTTTGTTATCTTGGGTTCTGCAGTTCCCATTATCACTGATACTTTTCATACTTTCTCTCTCTGACCCTGAAGCCCCTCTCACCTACTTATTAACCCTGAAGCCCCGTCCCCGCCATTCGCTGACACTGAACACCCCCCCCCCCACCTTATTCATTGATATAGAAATCCCCCCTCCCCCCTCGTTTACTGACCCTGAAGTCCTCTCCTTCTCATTTGTTGATACAGGACCCCCGCCCCTCGCTCGCCGACCCTGAAGCCCCTCTGCCCCCGACTACACCTTGTTGAGGGTTGAGTGACCGCTGACCTCTAACTCACCGCCGGGTTTGCTGCCGCCAATTTCCGGAGACTGGGCTGCTGCCTGGAGCCGAAGCAGAAAGGGGTATCACGGAAAGCCTTGCGGTTCCAGACCCTGGAGAGAGCCCGGCCCCGTCTGCAGAGCTGCGCCATCAGCGCCATGGTGCAGGCTACACAAGCTTTAGTTCAATCCACACCCGGAAAGAGAGTGAGAGCCTCCTCCCACCGACAACACTGCAACAACATCCTCTCTGGAAAAAGGCAGCACTTCCTGCAGAGTAACAGAGCACTACGTAAATATTTGAATGAAAACATCGTGCAAAGTTTTGATGCTAGAAAGGTAGGAGAATGACATGATGCTCCTTAGAGAGCTGGGGCAAAGACGAAGGGCTGATTGGCCTCCTGCACCATTGTACTTATGTGATTTTGTAGGATGTGCCTGCACAAATTGGATACATAAGGAATATTTTGGGGGGAGAAAAAAAACTTATGAAACTAATCAAGTACATTGTTAGAAGAAAAGTATTCAAACATTATAATCACTTACCAGGTCACTTCATTTTATTGTCCACGTTACAACTTCAGTGAACATTCAGAAATTGAAACGAAACACTTACACTCCAAGTTTAAGGTACATTTGGGGTTCAAAATGATGGGACGGTCCAGGGACTAACTATAGAAAGACGGTTCTCATCATAGAAGGATCGAGTGCCTAGAAGTCAACAGTTTAAGATTATTGGCGAACTATCCAAAGACAAGCAGAGCACAAACTTTCCTTTATCTAGTGAGTAACAGGATCTCTAACGAACACAATGTTCGAGAAACACAGCAGGCCAGGCAACATCTGTGGAGAGAGAAACAAAGTTACTGTTCCCAGTCTGGTACGACTAGTTTCAAAAAAGTTTTTCCAGCATCCGCAGTGTTTTTCCTGTATTTCAGGATCTATAATACATTCCCTGAGAGTGTGGTGCGGGCAGGTTTAATCACGGTTTTTAAAGGAGGACTGGACCTTCAGGGAACTATGGGAATAAGCAGGATAGTTGCAGTCAGTGAATGGCCCCTTGCAGAAACAGTAATAGATACGACAGGCAGAATGGTCACCTGTGCTGTAATAGTGTTATGATTCCTTAAAATGTTTGTGATAAAATTGCTACAACGGCAAAATGCAAACCCCGAGTAAACAAGCTCATGTTGCTATTTACTGTATACACACTTGTCTTACTGCATATGTTCAAAGTTCAAATGATCACATTGCAAAAGGTGCATTTATTGCAATCAACATTATTTCCACGACTTCTCAGTTTTAGATCAAGTCTTTATACAGCAAATCTCTTCCAAGTTCTTCTCCCCTCCTAAAATAACTAAAAGACCTACTTGAATAAATCAACTGTATTGAGTTTGTGACACAATCTTAAAAGCGAAATAATCATCACGGTCAATCCAAAATGTAGAAACATTTGATAAAATGAGTTTCTCCATTTGCTCCCAATCCTGGGATTGGACTGGGAACATCTGGAAAACTTTTTTTTTGTTTTCTAAAGTTGCCAATATTTTTTCAGTGAAGGAGCAAATTACTGCAGATTTTGGAATCTATACTGAAAACAACCAATGCTGGAGATCACCATAGGTCAGGCAGCATCCATGAGGAGAGAACAAGCTTAACGTTTTGAGCCTGATGACTTTTCATCATAGCTGATGTGTGGAGGGAACAACATTTATGCTACAGTGGGGGGGGGTGGAATTGGTTGGAGTGTAGGGACAAGAGATATTGATAGTTCATATGAAATGACTGGAATGTGAGAATGGCAGAACAATGGCGTGTCTAACTGCCAAACTGGGAAGGACAGGCAGTCCCACTGGGGTGGAGGAGACAGAACATGGTGGCAAAGAATGTAACAAGCTAAAGGAAAGGAATGGGAGTTGGTTCACTATTTGAAAATGTTGAACTCAATATTAAGTCCAGAAGATTGTAAAGTGAAACCTGGAGGACTACAGTTAAAATGGACAAAACACCTGGTTAAATACAAGGAAGACTACTGAACGTTGAGGTTTTGTGAGAAATGCTCCGGTACTTGGCCCTAATCCAGGCTGCCTTTTAGGAATAATAAGGTGTG
This sequence comes from Stegostoma tigrinum, assembly GCF_030684315.1. NCBI lineage: Eukaryota > Metazoa > Chordata > Chondrichthyes > Orectolobiformes > Stegostomatidae > Stegostoma > Stegostoma tigrinum. The sequence goes on along the minus strand of NC_081375.1, from coordinate 45,281,683 downwards.
GAGCTGGATGAACACAGCAGGCCAAGCAACATCAGAGGAGCAGGAACGCTGACGTTTCCGGGCCTAAGAGTCTAGACCCGAAACATCAGCTTTCCTGCTGCTCTGATACTGCTTGGCCTACTGTGTTCATCCAGCTGTACACCTTGTTATCTCAGATAATCTGCAGTTCCTACTATCCCTGCCTTTTAGGAATGATGTGCAGACACAGGGAGACAGTCAAGCCCAGGACAGCCTGAAAGACCCTGCACAAATCCAGCTGCTGGTCATTTCCGGGCGAAAGTATCACAGTCTCAGAAATGTCGACGTCACGGCGGACACAAAACTTCCGGGTGTCAACAGGGGGAGGATCCAAAGACGACAGGCAGGAGGCTGGAAGAAGGCTAATACCGGATACGTTGATGGCTCCTTTCCTCCGGGTGCTGCCTGGCTTCTGCTGTTGTCCCAGCCTCCTATTTGCCTACCTTGGATTCCAGCATCTGCCGGAACATGAGGGGGCGGAGCGAGACGGGGAGGTGGACGGGGCGGGGCTCGGAGGGGCGGGTCGAAGGTGATGCGCCGTGTGTTGGTGGGGAGGGATAATGGGAGGTGACGTGACGTTGGGGGGCGGGGCGTGGGGTGTACGGCCTGGGGGTGGGCCTAGCGGTTACCGGTCTTCTCCGATAGTGAGGCCGCGGCAGATGCAGCCTGAGGCCTATTTTGGGATATAGGCTCCTGGGCGTCCATCCATTCATCCTTCTGGGGTAAGGAGCTCAGACTGGATTAATGATATCAGCTTGTTTTCCTAATGGGGACTCAGCATGGTTACAGTATACATGGAGGCTATCCGCCCCATTGTCTCTGGGCTTGCCCTCTGAGATAGTAAATGCCATATCCCACTTTTTCCAGTAGCTGTGCGTATTCTATTTTTTGTTGTAGTCCAATGTCCTGTTCCCGCCTTCACGACGCTCTCGGGCTATTTCAGATCCTAGCCAATTCATGAGTGAAAATGTTTCTCCTTAATTGCTGCTTTTACTAGTTGCTTTAAAATCTGTACCTTTGAATTCTCAAACCTTCTACCAGAGAAAGTGTGTTTCTCCCTGTTTACTGTATCTGCTCCCTTCTGTCAAATCTCTCAGTTATCACTGCTGTGTGAAAGATTTAACGATTAGATAGCGGATATTGAGTCCTAACTCTCTTATTTGGGTGTATGCTGAATCATTAACAGTGTTGTGGAGCAGAGTTGGTCATCTGACTGACCTGTTTGAGCTCCTTTTTTTTGTGTTCTTGAAACTTGGTTTAGGATAGGAGTATTGAGCTTTGGTATTTTTTTACATGAGCTGAAATTTAGAGAGGATGAAGGACAGAAGGAGAAACTGCAATAATTCAATTTAGAAGCAAAGATAGTACAAGTGAAATTATTGAATAGTTAATCAACCTCTGGTAACTCTAGTTTTGACCGTGTGGGGTTAACTGTCCCTGAACACAGGAGCAGGAATAGGCCCATTCAGTTTATTAAACCTGGTCCACAATCCAAAACAATCATGGCCAATTGAACACTTCAGTGCCAGTTACCCACATTATCCCCATACTTGTGCCAATGGTAATCCAGAAAGCTACCAAAAGCTCCTTTCAGTGTACTCAAAGACTGAACTACTGCAGTACTCTGTGTGGAGCATTTCAAAAGATTCACAACTTTGTGAATTTAAAAAATAATCATATCTTTGCAGTCCTGAATTGTGTCCAACTTAATTTTAAATTGTACACCCTGATTATACACTTTGCAACCAGGAGAAACCTCTTTCTTGTATCTACCCTTCTATCCCTGTGCGTATTCTGTAAATTTTCAATGAGTTGACCTCTTACTCTTCAAACTTTCAGAGAATACAGGTCCAGATTTTCCAATCTCTCTCCATAAGACAGTCCCACCATCGAGGGAACAAGTCTGAAGAACCTTTGTTGCGCACTCCTACACAATTGAAACAAGCCTTCATTAACCTGGACTTCAATCCTCTTGTGAAAAAGGGTAACATTCCATTAGCCTTCCTGATGACATGCTGCACCTGTATGTTAGTCATCAGTGACACGTCAACAAGGAAATCCAAGTCCTTTGCGTATATACACTTCTCATTATTTAAGAAATACTCTGCATATCTATTCCTCCTACCAAAGTGGACACACTCACATTTTTCCAGATTATATTCCATTTGCCTTGTTCCTCCCCACTTAAAGTCTGTCCAAATCTGCTGAAGCTGTTTTACAGCCTCCTCACTGCATTCCTGTTCGGCTCCAGGACACCAGAGAAACTCAATGCCATAGAATGGGGTGAGGCTGATAATGACAAATGCTTTTATAGATCAAAACGGATAGACCCGGGGAGATAGTGGGTTTCTATTTTACAAACTGTGCTTTTTAGACATATGTCAAACGTCCTGTTTTTGTCCAGTTGTCAGCATTACTGTCTTGTGGGCAGCATTCACGTCAGATTTGAATCAATCATTAGCAGAAATTGCTGGAAAAGCTCAGCAGGTCTATCAGCATCCATAGACAGAAATCTGAGTTAAGGTTTTGGGTCCAGTGACCCGTCTTCAGATCTGAAACCTTATTCTGATTTCTCTTCATAGATACTGCCAGACCAGCTTGCAGGAAATTTCTGCTTCTGTTTCTTATTTCTGGCATCCACAGTTCTTTTTACATTAGATTAATGTTGTCTGATTGGCTGCCTCAAGATCATCAAATCAACACAAAGCTGTGTTCTATAATCTGTGTACTCCATATTTGCCTCAGTCATTAATCATCTTATTAGGTGACTGTTTTTACTTCCTTTCTTTTGTTTTTAAGATGGTGGGCATGTGGAAGTGAAATATTTAAAAGGATGCAGACTGAAACAGCAGGACTCAACCTATGCTTTACTTTTGGAGTCATAGCAGACATTCAGTATGCTGACGCAGAGAATGGCTTTAACTATTCAAGGACGAGAGAACGTTATTATAGGAACAGCCTCCGCTTGCTGCGCAGTGCTATTAAAGAATGGAATGGAGAAGTGATCACTCCCAGGTTTATTCTGCAGCTTGGCGACATCATTGATGGATGCAATTCACAGCTAAAGTCCTCAGATCATGCACTTCAAGTGGTTGTAAATGAATTTGCAAAGTCTCTGTCTCCTGTTCACCATATCTGGGGAAACCATGAATTTTATAATTTTAGCAGGGAGCAACTACTTAACTCAGCTCTCAATAGCAAACACTTGAGAATTGGTAAACTCTGTGACAACGAAGACAACGGCATTAAATCTGACTTGGACTCTGATGATCCTGAGTCATTTTACGGCTACCATTTTAGTCCATTTCCGAAATTCCGTTTCATATTAACTGACACGTATGATCTCAGTGTTCTGGGAAGGAAAAAGGATAGCAAGAAACATCACTATTCACTGCAGAAACTGAAATCAAACAACAAAAATGAAAATCTTAATAGCCCCATTGGTAAACAGTAATTTTTCTGCATGCTTGTCGTGCAATTTTGGTTTTGCTTCATGTGCACTTCCTGTTGGTGTTTCCATTTTGATAAAGGCCCATGGCCAGCTTTAAAATGGAACGATCTGTGTAAAATAGAATGAATTGTGTAAAACAGAACAGTGTATAAAATGCCTGTGAAAAAGCTGTTGTAGTTGTAATTATAAACTTACCCTCTTGAAGGTGCTGCATGACAGTATCAGATGGAGAACGTAATTAGGCTGTCACTAGCAAGTTCCCATTCTAATTTGGACGGAGGGCTTTACAATGGATAATTTAAAATTAAATGTAAGTAATGCAGTAATGATGCCAACCCCATTTTTACTGGCCTCAAAACTCTCATTTTTGAATATGCTGCACATATTCATTGACACTGCGCCCTCCCCAGCACTCTAACTTGTATTCGGCATCAGTTTGTTTTTGGAAAATACTTGTATGTTGCATTTGCTGTGCTAATCGGTGGTGAGTACCTTTTTTTCAGAGTTCAGTTATTAGTTTTGTTTTTGTGAGATTGCAAGCCTCAAAAATAGCAAAAGACATAAAAATTGCTCAAAGTTGAACGATAAACAATGAATGCAAGTTGAAAATGTATTCGTTCCATCTATTTGATAGGACTCGATGGACTGAATTCACGCTTTCTGGCATTCAATGGAGGTTTCAGTCAAGAACAGCTGGAATGGCTAAACAAGATACTCACTTTCTCTGATAATAACCAGGAAAAGGTTGCAGTCATTGGTAAGTAATGTCATCCTTGACGAATTAGGTATAGTTTCAGTGACAAAATGCTGGTGAAACTCACTAGGTCTGGCACCATCTGTGGGTAGAAGACAGAGTTAACATTTCAAGTCTGGTGGCTGGTCCTCACGTACCACCCCACCAATCTCCGGATCCAATGCATCATCCTCCGACAGTTCTGCCATCTGCAATCCAACCCCACCAGCAAAGACATTTTTCCCTCCCCACCCTTGTCTGCTTTCTGGAGGGACCACTCTCTCCGTGACTCCCTTGTCCTCTCCACACTCCCCTCCCACTCCAACACACCCAGCACTTTGCCCTGCAACTGCAAGAAGTGCTACACCTGCCCCCACACCACCTCCCTCACCCCCATCCCAGGCCCCAAGAAGACTTTACACATCAGGTAGATGTTCATTTGCACATCTGCTAATGTGGTATACTGCATCCGCTGTACCTGTTGTGGCCTCCTGTACGTTGGGGAAACCAACCAGAGGCTTGGGGACCGCTTTGCAGAACACCTACGCTCTGTTCACAGCAAACAGCTGCACCTCTCTGTCACAAACGATTTCAACTCGTCCCCCCACACCCCCATTCCTCAGATAACATGCCCATCCTGGGCCTTCTGCAGTGCCACCACCATGCAACCCAAAGATTGCAGGAACAGCAACTCATACTTTGCTTGGGAACCCTGCAACCCAATGGTATCAATGTGGATATCTCAAGCTTCAAAATCTCCTCTTGCCCCAATCGGATCCCTAAACCCGCCCAGCTCGTCCCCGCCTCCCTAACCTGTTCATCCTCTCCCCTATCCCCTCCTCCCACCTCAAGCCGCACCCCCATTTCCTATCTACTAAATTCATCCTGCCCCCGAACCTGTCCGTCCTCCCTGGACTGACCTATCTCCTCCCTACCTCCCCACCGACACTTGCCTTTACTGGCTCTATCCCCACCTCTTTGACTTGTCTGCCTCCTCTCCATCTATCTTCTCCTCTATCCATCTTCGATCCACCTCTTTCCCCCCCCCCACCCCCATTTATTCAGAACCCCCTTCCACTCCCCCATTTCTGACCAAGGGTCTAGGCCCGAAACGTCAGCTTTTATGCTCCTAAGATGCTGCTTGGCCTACTGTGTTCATCCAGCTCTACACCTTGTTATCTCAGATTCTCTAGCATCGGCAGTTGTTTATTTTATTGTATGTTTGAAGTGACTAGATTTATCATGCATTTGTTCTGATCGTAATCTTGGTTTAAATAAATCACATCTGTCCTCTTGGAATAGAAATGGTGTGTGAATACCGAAAAAAAGAGAATTAATGAATCTGAAAGGTAGTTTTTAAAAACCAAACTTGTCTTAGGATGTTATTGTATGGCAGATACGATCTTTGGTGGTGTCATGAGCAGGTGATAGGTGCAAGTTTCCTGCCTTGTTTTGCAATCCTTGTTTTCTGTGTTCAGAAGTCAGATCATCTACTTTATTTCTATCATATTGCCACTTTGACGATTTTTGGAAACATTTCCACTTGGACAGCATCGATATAACAGCATGCTAGAAATGTCCTTCCAACACAAACTTTGAAGTTTTATGTGAATTTTGTTCTGGTACTTCAGTTTTATTCCTCTGACGTTTCTGTAATCTTGTAAAATAAAAAGCCATGCTCTTGAATTTTATTTTAATACTCTGATTATTGTTGAAACCATGTGACCACTGATTTGTAAGTACAACGTAAATTGTGTCAACCACTTGTATAACCTGTGTCTGTCTCACGGGTTATGCGTAACGCTCACTGAGATTTCTACTTGGGTTTACTTGAAAACTGTAGATACTGGCAATGTATATGTGGTTCAAGCGCAGCAGGCCTTGACCGTGAGGATATAAACTTGTAGGTAGTGTGCACTGTTTTTCTGTTTTGAGACAAATACTTTATCTCGTATATTTTCTGAATATTTGTAAGCACAGTAGGAAATACATAGAGGCAGCACGGTGGCTCAGTGGTTACCATTGCTGCCTCACAGCACCAGGAAGCCATGTTCGATTCCACCCTCAAGCGATTGTCTGTGTGGAGTTTACACATTCCTCCTGTGTCTGCCTGGGTTTCCTCTGGGTGCTCTCGTTTCTCCCCACAGGCCAAGGATCTGCAGGTGAGGCGGATTGGCCATCCTGCCCAGGGATGTGCAGGCTAGAAGGATTGGCCATGGTAAATGCAGAGTCACAGGAATAGGGTAGGGAGGGTAGTTCTGGGTGGATGCTCTTCAGAGGATTGGTGTGGAACCAATGGGCTGAATGGCCTGCTTCCACACTGTAAGGATTCAATGAATTTATAATACTTTCTTCTGTTCCATTCTTGTACATCTTACAGCTCACCATCACCTTCTCAAGGGCAACCAGGTACAGGCAATGAATGCTGGTCTGCCAGCGACACCCATGTCCCCACAAGTGAAACAAAAATTATCTGAGAAGACGTTGAAGTATTTCTTATCACAGAAATGTACAATCATGTGCACTGAGCCTTGACTTGTATTGATACGTATATTGATACCTGTTCACATCCTCAGGATACTCCTAAAGGACTTGACAACCAAAGGATTTTTTTTAATAGTACAAGTTTGCACAAGCAGCAAGTGATTAGATGATCTGCTGTGGTGTTGCTAATTGCAACTTTAGTCCTGCTGTGTGGTTCCCTTATCAAGGATAATTAGGGATGGGCAATGAATTTGACTTAGCCTGCGAAACCTGTAGCCATGACCAATTTTTTTCTAAAAAAACTCTAAGATTAAGTAATTATGTCCATTGGTAAACATAAGACTTTATAGTTTTAGATGTCAGGGCTATCCGTGATGCTCTGACTTGAGCAAGCATGCTAGCAACAGAGCGAGCTGGCACAAAATATGTATGTAAAGATGTCAAATGAAAGGACTGTACAAGACAAATTACAGGTCCTCTAACCAGGATATGTAGCTATGTTTAGAGTCAAACCTTGAATGAAAACAATAATTCCTTACCCAATCAGTGCTTTATTTCAGCATATAATCTAAATTGACACTGACTTTTTGTGGAAGTGCTGTACCATTGTAATTACCATCTTCAGTGTAATATCATCTAAAGGTTATGTGTTCTGGTTGGCAACTCAGATGGGTAAAGAGGTCGTTAGCTGCTCGTTTCAGCAGCAAGTTGAATAAAAGAACAACAGTTTGCAACTTCCAGGCCAACATTCCTTTCTCAATTGGCACTGCAATAGAGCAGATTAACTGGTAAAATCTGAACCAAATCAAGTTCACTGCTGCTAGCAAAGGCAACTGAACTTCTTTGGTCACCCTTACATAAATAACATTGTAAATGTATTGTGAAATTTCCTGTTCTGGATTTTCAGCAAATTTGCCATTCATTATTTTTTCCTCTCTTGTTCATGTTACCTGCCATTCATCCTGTAGACCAGTTGCACAAAATGTCTTGGCATCAATGCAAAGAAACTACAGCTTCACATTGATGGGTGATGTCCTGGTATTACCGCTAGGCAGTTAATCCAGAGATCCTGTTAATATTCTGGGGACTCGGGTTCAAATCCTGCCATGGTAGATGGTAGAATTTGAATTTAATAAAAATGTGGAAGTAAGAGTCTAATGATCGGAAAACTGCCAGTGTTACCTGGTCTATTCTACATGTGACTCCAGACCCACAGCAATGTGGTTGACTCATTACTGCCCTCTGGGTAATTAGAGATGGGCAATAAATTCTGACCTGGCCAGTGACGACATCATCCCGTGACTGACTTAAAAAAGACCTATAATGTTCAGGCATGAAATTGCACATATTAAGGTGCTTTTTAGTTTTAGCAGTCAATATGTTAGGATCTGTATTGAATGACTTTAGCTTCATTTTAAGATTTTCTACCTTCGGAGAGCTTCTACTAATTTTCTATGAGTATCAAAATTAAACTAGGATTTGCATGACATACCTGAGAAGCAGAGACATAGAGTTTTTAAGTTACTCTTGTTTGGACAGTAATGCATTGTCCTGCATAAATGTGCTGCAAACTCTCTATTGTTTTATTGGTCTCAATGTCTTGTACAGCTGCATTGGTTTTTTTTTTAACCAGTTATTTTTGACTGACTGACGAAAGTACTGGATGAAGTGTATATTTTTGACCAGGATTGAGCAACTCTGTTGAAAAGCATGAAAACATGTATCTAAAAGGAAGTGGAGTAAAGCTTAATGCAATTGTAAGCTGTTTTCTTTATGCAGGTCATCTTCCTGTCCACCCAGCCTCAACAAGTCCAATGTGCATTGCCTGGAACTATGATGAAATCCTTTCAGTGTTGCACGCACACACTAGCGTAGTGTGTTTTATCGCAGGCCATGATCACGATGGTGGTTACTACTTGGATGATCACGGAATTCACCATCTTACCTTGGAAGGAGTGATTGAAACACCACCGGAAAGCCATGCATTTGGTACCATTCACGTGTACGAAGACAGAATGATCTTAAAGGGAAGGGGCAGGATTCCTCAGAGAGTTCTACACTTTGAGAATCATAAGTGAATGAACCTGTGTTATAATCTTGAGACATACAGACCTTAATCACATGATGCTATGTATTTTCCAGCTAAATGTTGCAATGGATTTCTCCACTTTAATAAACAAGCTGAAGTGGCAGAGCAATAGAGTGTTGTTGAAAAATTAAATTCAAATAATTTAACAGTAAATTTCCACAGCAATAATTGAAGATTCCCACTGCGGTCACAAAATCTGATAGTGGTTCAAGTCTCTTCGGTTTTTGACGTAGTACACGCTTTAGCAAAACAGCGCTACAATTTCATCTGAAACCTTCCATTTTGCACTGCCCATGTGTTGCAGGTCAAGCAGCTTTTCAGTTAACGCACACAAACATAGGCCTTTGCTAGTCATATATTACATGTTAACAATAAATATTGCATGAACCTTTATCTTCATAAAGGTAGCACAGGGTGATCAAGATTTTGCAGTCCCTCCCTATAAAGACTTTCTAAAGGCATTTATAGAGAAGGCTTGTGTTTTTAAAAAAAAACATAAAGTATCAATGTAGGCGGGGGCCATGGGTAGAAAGGCGAAGGCAATGGCCTAGTGATCTTATTGCTGGACTGTTCGTCCAGAGACCCAGATAACCTGGGCTCCGTCCCCGTCTCTTTGACCTCTCTGTCTCCTCTCCGCCTATCTTCTGTATCCATCTTGTATCCGCCTCCCCCTCTCTCCTTATTTGTTTCAGAACCCCCTTCACCCTCCTCCCATTTCTGAAGAAAGTTCTAGGCCCGAAACGTCAGCCTTCCTGCTGCTTGGCCTGCTGTGTTCATCACATCTACACCTTGTTGCCCCAGATAACCTGGGGACTTGGTTTCGAATCCCACTATGGCAGATGGTGGAATTTGAATTCAATAAAATAACTGGAATTAAGAATCTAATGATGATCATGACTCAATTGTAGGAAAACCCATCTGGTTTACTCATGTCCTTGAGGGAAGGAAACTGCCATCCTTAACTGCTCTGGCCTACATGAGATCCAGACCTGCAGCAATGTGATTGACACTGAACTGCTCTTTGGGCAATTAGGGATGGGCAATAAATGCTGCCTGGTCAGATATGCCTTCATCCCATTAATGAATAAAAACGATAAAGAATTTGCTAAGTGGTGGAATCAGAGGATGATGATGGTTAGAGGATTTTTAGACTGAAAGTTGGTTTGTTTTGGGGTTCCCAAGATGTCAACACAAGGTTACTTGATAGAAATTTTCAGAATGATGAAGTGTTTCTTCTAGTGAATCGACTGATAACTACTGCTGTTGATTTCAATAATCAGAAAGAGATCTAACAGGTGACAACAATTTTTTTTTAACTCACAAACATTGATATCTGGGATGCTCTTCATGAAAACATAGTGGAATCTGATTCCATAAATAATTTTAAAGGAAGATAGGGCAAGATTTTGAGGATGAGCAACTTACAAGGTTACAGTCAAAAAGTGGGAGGCTGGGACTAATTTGGACCGCTCCTTCAGAGAACCAGTATAAGCAGAATTGACTGACTATTATCTATTATGCTGTAAAGTTCTCTGTAAAAGTTACTTCAATACCATCGAAATGGATCCAGCAAATAGAGAAACTGAACTAAAAGTCAACGATGAAATCTAAGTGCAACTTAGGACAGGATATTTATGTACTCATTATGCATATTAATACAATGTTAATTGTATTAAAAGGAGATTTATTTGTTTCTCTATAAATAGACAGAGACTGAAGTTCAACTCACAAATGAATGCTTGTAAAGTTGTGCAAAGATAGGCTCATGTCTTCACTGATTTGCCTTTTTGGAACATAATACTGAAAATGTAAGTGCCAATTATTGTTACTTCCAAAGATTCAGTTAATTATACACATCAAAACCACATGGTAATAATTAAGCTCATGCTTGAAACCTGGCCAGAGCTCAGAGTATGCTTCCATACGTTCAACAATGACCATGTCGTATGGACATAGGAAAGATGATTGATAAAATACCTTGTGGTATTTGATATTGGGTGGCTATTAATGAAATTAATCAAATAGAGAAGCACTGCTTAAAGAAACTTGTTTCATTGCTAAGGATACTTTTTTCAGTCCACTGATCTGTTATATAATTTAGGGAGTCCATAAAAGAAGGGAAAGATTGTAAATTGTTTGGAGCTATTCATGGAAGTGAGCATTTTTATATTCAAAAAACTTTGTCGGAGGAGGAGCAGAACCCAAGTCTTTTATATTTTAATGTAGGCATCTTATTTCAGTTATGATCGTGGAAATAGAGACTATAACACTGGATAGGTTTAACATAAATAAATAATATGTACCTCAAAGAAAAGCTTATGTATACAAAATGAGCCCCCATTAAAAGGAATAAAAAACTTATACTAGCATTCTTACTGAATGTTCAGTGTTAGAATGAAATTGAAATTTTGAGGATTAGTCTGGCTATGAATATGCCAGAGATCTAGGAATCAAAAGATTGACCATTCAAACTGATGTGCTCTGAAGGAGTGTTGCTTTTTTGCTTATTATTCACTTACGGCCATTTCTGGCTGACTAACATTTATTGTCAGTTCCTGTTGCCCTTGAGCAGGTATTGGTGAGCTGCCTACTTGAACTACAGTAGTCCATGTGCTGTAGGTAGAGCCACAATGACCTTAGGGAGAAAATTCTGGGACTTTGACACAGCAACAGAGAAGGAAATGCAATATATTTTTAAGTCATATTATGAGCGGCTTGGTGGTGTTCCCAAATACCTGCTGTCTTTGTCCTTCTGGATGTGGTATCAGTTTGGAAGGTGGTGTCTGAGGATATCTGGTGAATTTCTGCAGTGTTTCTTGTAGATATTACACACTGCAGCTACTGAATGTCAGTGGTGGAGGGAGTGGATATGGTCCCCATCAAGCAGGCTGCATTTCTGAAGAAGGGTCTAGGCCCGAAATGTCAACCTTCCTGTTCCTTTGATGCTAGTTGACCTGCTATGTTCATCCAGCTCTACACTTTGTTATCTCTGCTTTGTCCTGGATGGTTTCAATCTTCCTTGTTCTCAGAACTGCACACATCTTGACAAGTAGAGGGTATTTCATCACACTCCTTAATTGTGCCTTGTAGATGCTGGACAAACTTTGGGGATTCAGGAGGTGAGTTACTTGTTGCACAATTCCTAGCCTCTGACCTGATCTGGCAGCCATTATATTTTAATGGCGAGTTCAGTTGAGTTTGTGGTCACTGGTAACCCTCAGTATGTTGACAGTGGCTGACGGTAGCATTCAAGTGATGGTAACACCATTGAACGTCAGTGGCTGGTGTTTAGATTGCCTCTTATTGGAGTTTGCCAGGCAATTGTGTGACACAAATGTTACATTCCATTTATCAGTCCAAGCCTGGGTATTGTCCAAATCTTGTTGCATTTGAACAGAAACTATTTCAGTTTCCGAGTAGTTGGAAATGGTGCTGAACAGTGTACAGTTAATGGCAAATATCTCTGTTGGGCAGATTCTGACCTTATGACGGAGGAATTGTCATTGATGAAGCAGCTGGAGATTGTCAGCTGTACTGCTCATTGAGCCAACTTAAAAATGAGATGTAAGTGAAATATGACGTGACATTTTGAAAAGGAGGAAGTTCTCATCACTTCTCTGATGAAGCGTCATCTAGACTTAAAGTTGGTTTGCTGTCTCTCCTTGGGTGTTGTCTGACCTGCTGTGATCTCCAGCATTTGTTGGTTTCAGTATAGATTCCAGCATCTACGGTAATTTGCTCCTACAGTTATCCTGGCCAAAGTTTATCTTCAACAAATATCAAGAGGAACAGTTAACTGGTAACTCATCTCATTTGCAGATTGTGGAACCTTGCAAAGAATAGTCATTGGACATTTTTATCTGTAATATCTCTACTGCTTTATGGGAAGAATTTGAGACATCTAAGGATGTGATAAACTGTTGTATAAATGCAAAATAATTATTTAATACTGAAGAAGAGAGGAAAGGACACCAACATCTCTACCACAGTCACTGCCACAATTCTGACTTTCTGAATATGTAGTGTAAGGAAGAATTTAGGTGCAGTTTATATCAAACTGTTAATAGGTCACCGGTTAGATCTCAAGTGTTTAGATTTGCAACGTCCAGCTTTGGGGAAAGGTGGAATAGAATTCAGATGAAGCTCCTGGCTATGTTGCTTGAGACAAAAGGGATTGACTAAAAGTTTCTGAAAGAATGTTCACCATCAGTGTTGGCATGTGTTTGTGTTCAGCAGTACAGGCAGTATCCAGGTTGCTAACGGGTTCTGTTCTTAACTGTGTTTGCAAGTCAGTTTATACACATGTTGGAATACAATACAAGATGATACAAGGTAGCCATTTGTAAGTATCCAGAAATATTTGTAAGCGTGAACTTTAAAATTGCACCCCTCTATTGCATTGCGTTCATAAGTCAAACATTTGTAAATTGCCCCTGTGCCCCAAAAAAACAAACTGTAGTCACTTACTTAGAGGCATCCTGATTAATCTAAGCACTTACTGGGCATGTTGAGTTTTGGAAGTTAAGCTACTGACTTCCTGTGTTTGGAATAAAGAAACACAAAGTCTGAGACAGTCTGGAGGATCTGGTCAGGCAGTCAGACACATTAATTGTTTTTTTCTCATAGATGATCAGATTCAGAGTAATGATTGGTGATGTAAGGTCGTACTTGGTTCCTCGGTAAGGTCAAATACGGTACATTTGGTCAGTTCTGTGCTACAAGAAGTGTTAAATAAATTGTAATGAATTATATTTGTTACTCAGTTCACTGTTAGTTAGGGACTTTTAAAGTATACTTTTATTTCAATAGGTGTTACGCTTAAGAATAAAAAGGAGAAAATATTTGGTGGAAAATTCAACATTTTGAGAAAGGAGTAAAGACAGCATTAATGATGAATGTGACTAAAGTTCAATGAAACATGCATGAGAATTAAAAGGTGGTACACATTTGAGCAAAATGACAACTCCCAATGATAACAATTTACAAATATCACTTTTACGGGGCTCACCATCAGACTCTGATTTAACTTTTTGTAAGAATCCATATGGTTTACAATTAAATAGAAGAATCACTGTTTATTCTAGTTTCTAGTGCTAATCTGCCACCACAAATGAGAAAGTAATAATGATTTCAGTCATCTTCTTGTTTGTGACCTTCAATCTCGCTTAGGTAAACTGAGTTGTTGGGTCTGGTCTCTGTAAAAATCAATTTGGTAACTGTCCATACACTGCTGTTGATCCATATCTGCCTAGGAATGAAAAATTGATAACTGCTATATGTAAAAAATGCTCAATCATTTCTTATCCTTTGTCAGTTAGAAGCAAAGTATAGCTGCATCACATCAGGTACATTAGTGCAGTATGTGAGATTCACAAGTTGATGAAATACATGTAAGCCTATTTGTTGAGGAAACAATCAGAAAGAATGTGATATCTTCTAATATTTAAGACATTTTTAAAAGTTGACCTGCTATATTTAAAATAAAATGAGTATAGCTGAAGTGGGTGAAAGCTGATTGAAAAATCTCTTTTTTAAAAAATAAGGTCAGCAATTTATATTTGGTCTTGTCGCACATAAATGTTAATGTAATCACCTTTCGGAAGAGCTGCATGTGATGGCACATCCAAGGTTAATTTTTACTGTTTATGAAACAAGAAATTACATGGCTATAGATCCTCTTGTAAGTCCAGAGCTTGGGATGTAAAGCAAAGTTTTGATTTAAGAGATGTGGGAGCCAGTTAACAAGGGAATTATTAGGTGCGGATAGTTGAGGTTGGCTTTGTGGACTGTAAACAAGGCATGAATGTGGGGGAGGGAGTGGTGCTGGAGGGACCATCATGGAGAATATTATTTCATGATTTGAAATCCTTGGTCTCAATGTTGAGTGGCGAAAGCTGTAAAATGCCGAAGTGGAAAATGAGATGCTGTTTCTCCAACTTGCATTGGGCTTTGCTGGAGCACTAGAAACTAGATTATTATTAGCACAAGCCCGGGAAGAGTATCTAGTAGAATCCAAATTTGCAAAATACCTTCTTCCAACAAGAAAAATGCAATAAACCCATCTGAGATTGTGGATGGGAATATTTCTGTCAGCAACTCCAAAAACCTTGTTCTAGGGGTCAAAAGAGCTCAAGATCAGGTAACTTAAAGCTTTCAGAAAGTATCTTCTCCTAACAAAATTGGGTTATCTTAAAGGCCAATCAAAAAAAATGCTATGTACCTTGACCACCAGCTTAGCCATTCGTACTTCAACCTGGCTCAATTATAAGCTGCAAATTACATTAGAAACTGTGTTCAATTTTCTTCAAATTTGGCTGTGTCAATTTTGGGAGTTTTAATGGGGCTTTCATACTGACATCTACTACTGATTCTTCTCTCACAATCTTACACTGTTCACTTTATCTGCATCACATCTCTATAGTGGCACATTCATACTATGCTGCATTCACCAGCAACAGACATACTCACTGCTGCCTCAGTTCTGAGGAAGGGCCACGGACCCAAAACGTTAACTCTGATTTTTTTTTCCTTCACAGATTCTGCCAGACCTGCTGAGTTTTTCCAGCAACCTCTGGTTGCCGTGACCTTCCAGGTTTCCTAGCTCCAGTACTATATTTAAAACCCAACCATGTACCAGGTCGAAAGCTGCAGGCTAGGAATAAGGGTCTAGGCCCGAAACGTCAACTTTTGTGCTCCTGAGATGCTGCTTGGCCTGCTGTGTTCATCCAGCCTCACATTTTATTATCGAGGCTAGGAATAGCCCTTCCCAGTTGCAATGTGAGAGTTTGACCTATCCAGGCCAATAGTGGCACCCAGTTTCTGACAGGGACCTGGAATTAACATAATCCCACTTTGCGAGGCTCACATGCAGATTTGTGTGATGATCATTGTCATTAACCTCAGCCTGTCAATTCAGGTGACACCCCAAACCTTTCTATGTTTCTTTCAGTGTTGCACTGTCCGTCAATCCCATCAAGGTTTCAGCTTCACCACATCCCCAATAAGCATTTTTGTATAACTCTTAATCTTTTATTTTACCCCCAGTTTCTGGGCCTCAAAGCTTAGTAATGCCAAAAATCATTCTGCACTATACCTCATTGAAATCTAAGATCATGGTAATCCTAATAGACTCCTCCCACAACACGACAAGGTGCTCAGTTTTATGTCTGTGCTAAAAGGCAAGGCAGGATAGAAATACTGTGAGCCTTTAAGCTTTGGCCGTGGGGGCAACGTACAAGAAAGCAATGCAGAGATACTGTGTGCATTGAAGTAGGTGCAAATTGAGTGAGTACTGAAAGAGCAATGAAGAAACCCTGACATATGCACTTCTCAGACTATAAGCTGAGTGCCTGACCCCGTGCACAAAGCTTCCCAGCAGCAGCATTTCAATTTATAGGCGTCAGTGTATTTCAAAGTGTATTGAAGTGCAGAACTGTATTATACTTGAATAAGAGATCTATCATGCCAGTGCAGAAAGACTGACATGACCAATGCCAACATCTGTAGACAGAGGGAGCTGACAGTCGCTGCCCATGGAATGTTTCCTGAGACATTGGTGACTGCTTTCCAAGATGACAGACAGAGGACAGAGCAGTGAATTGGAAACAGCTAACTGCTCTGAATTTTATATCATGAATTGGCAATGCCCAGTAGTTTGGAGGATGGTAAATTCAGTGAGATTAGATAAGAATGACATACTAATCTATTGCAAATGGACTTTTGTTGCTCACCTTGATATTCGACGTTTGGTTGGAGACTAGGACATTTTGCCATTGACTTGACGAATCTTATATCAGCATTTTATTTCCCCAGCTTTCTTACCAATGCTCACAAACATTCAGGACTTAGGTAGATTCCAACCAAAGATAATGGGAACTTCAGATGCTGGAGAATCCAAGACAACAAAATGTGAGGCTGGATGTACACAGCAGGCCAAGCAGCATCTGTGCTCCCGAGATGCTGCTTGGCCTGCTGTGTTCATCCAGCCTCACATTTTGTTGTCTTAGATTCCAACCAAGTTCATTACACAAAAGTGTCACCCACTACAACCTCACTGTATAATGTATGTTTATTCTGTTATAAACATTTGGCTACATAACAGGCATTTCAGAGACAAATGCATGAAGCCACTGAAGTTGAGTTTTCACGGAATGAGATCTTAAAAGGCCAATTAAACGGTTGAAATCAATGTAATAGAGATGAATTTAACTTACTGACCTCACATTCAAACCTTTACTTTTTGCAATGTATTTGCTGCTCACAGTCTGTTCTCCTGTACATCGTCAAGACAGAATGCAGACAACAGAACACCTCTACTTTGCTCACAAGCTGACAGCAACCTTCCAGTTGCTTGCCAATTATGTACACCTCCTTGGTCTCATGCTAATATTTTTATTCTAGGCCTGCTCCAACACTCCAGCAAAGCCCAATGCAAGTTGGAGAAACAACATCGCATTTTCCACTTCGGCATTTTACAGCTTTCGCCACTCAACATTGAGACCAAGGATTTCAAATCATGAAATAATATTCTCCATGATGGTCCCTCCAGCACCACTCCCTCCCCCACTGGCTGATGAAAGAATGCTTCCAATGTATCCAGTTCAGAACCAAAGGTTGGAATTCAAGGCTGTAATTGAACAATCGAAAAATCTTTTAAAATCATCCTCTAATTGAGGCACAATAAAAGTGTATTGTCACGAGGGTGGGACAAACAGTCCAGCGCTCTCTGAAAGACAAAAGAGGAACTAAAGTTAAGATCAAGAAAAGTGTGCTGTGGGTCACACCACCTTAAGTTTGCCGCTCCATTGGAGGCAAGATTGCTTTTTCAAGGACCGTGGTAATCAATAGCAATTTGTCCAGTTGGCGGAAATGATGTACATTGGTTTCGCTCGTATCGAATCCCGGCAGGAAGATCAATGGAAGGATTGGATTCTGTGTCTGTAAGCGAGGAACATCAGCTCCCTGGCTGAGGTGACGGCGAAGGATCACGCTGTGCACTGGTCAGTGATGGGATGGACTTTGGTGAGTTACATTATTAGAACATAGAACATACATTGGACTTAGTGTTGCTGTTCGAGATAGCGGGATCCCTGCTGCTAATTAATTTCTCATAGCAGTTACTTTGCAGCAAGCACATAATGCTAACAGCTCTTTATGTGTCATTCACGAGAATGGGTTGATGTTTGTGGGCCTCGGGTCTACAGCAAGTGAAAGTTACAGGTTTGAATTCATTCCGAGCGTGCGAATTATAATAATATTTGAATTTAGTATATCCCTTTATCCGGTCGAAATTATTCAGAACGTTTTATTGGAGTTGGCGATTGATCCACACAAATATGCTCAAGCCATTCTTTCACACTTATTAAATTTTAAACGCAACTGCACTGTGGTAATTTATTATGGACTGAAAAGGCAATTGGCAAGGTACAAAATTGAAATACTGCAATAACGCATTGTCTTCTTTTGAAGGCTGTTTAGTTTCAATTCCCCCTTTGTCATGCCACTTGAAGCAGGAGTCAGCCAGATGCATCTGAAATACCAGAGCGGTACTTACCAACGTGTGTAGACGGGGTTAGGGCAGGGAAGGGGGGCCGCAGTGGGGTCATCAGCTTAAAGTGTTTGAGTCATGAACTCTGTGACTGCAACCAGGCTCTGACTGGATATTGACATCTACGCATTCTCCCCGTGTCTGCGTGGGTTTCCTCCCACAGTCCAAAGATGTGCAGGCTAGGTGGATCGGCCATGCTAAATTGCCCGTAGTGTTCAGGGGTGTGTGGGTTATATGGGGGATGGTTCTGGGTGGGATGCTACAAGGGGCTGTGTGGACTTGTTGGGCCGAAGGGCCTGTTTCCACACTGTAGGGAATCTAATCTAATCTCCCTCAGTTACAGATTCCTGTAACTCTAGCCGTGATACTCTGACTGGGTTGCAGCATCTACACTCCCTTTCTAATGGATTTCTCCTCTCTGTGCGCACCCCCCGCCCATGATTGATTGATTGTTGTCACATGTTCCCAATTACAATGAAAAGTGTTGTTTTATGTGCTTGCAGATGGTACCATACAAAGTGTGCCAGGGTAGCAGAACAGGGTGCAGAATGCAGTGTTACAGCTACAGAGAACGAGCAAAGAGTGAGGTTGGAGAGGTCCGTTCAAAAGTCTGACAGTAGTGAGGAATAAGATGTTCTTGAATCTGCTAAGTACATGTATTTGAACTTTTATATTTTCTGCTGGGTGGAAGAGAGTATAACTGGGATGGTAGGAGTCCTTGATTATGTTGCTTGCCTTCCCAAGGCTGTGGGAAGTATAGATGGAGTCAGTGGATGGTAGACTGTTTTTGTGATGGTCTGGGCTACATTCACAACTCTGTAGTTTCTTGTCTTGGGAGAGCAGATGCCATACCACACTGTGGACCCAGATAAGATACTTTCAATGGTGCATCTATAAAAATTGGTAAGATTCCTTGTGGATAGGCTGAATTTCTTTAGCCTTCTGCTTTCTGGACTATCCCGTTTGATATGGGTGCACCAGGACAGATTGTTGGCGATCGTCTCTCTCAGGAACTTGACACTATTGACCATCTCTAACTCAGCACAGTTGATGCAGTCAGGGTCGTGCCCTTCACTCTGCTTCCTGAAGCCAATGACCAGCTCTTTCCTTTTGCTGACATTGACAGAAAGATTATTGTCTTTACACAATGAAACTAAGCACTCAGTTTGTATTCTGTGTTGATGTTTGAGCTCTGGCGTACGATGATGGTGTTGTCAGCAAACTTGTACGTGGAGTTCCGGGTGGAATTTGGTCATCAGCATATAACGACTATGGCAGGGGCTGAGTACGCAGCCTTGTGGGGCACTGGGTTTGAGGATTATTTTGGAGGAGGTGTCGTCATCTGTTTTTACTGACTGTTGGTCAGGAAGTCGAGAATCCAGTTACAGAGGGGGGAAGCGGAGAC
Organism: Stegostoma tigrinum; assembly: GCF_030684315.1. Taxonomy (NCBI): domain Eukaryota; kingdom Metazoa; phylum Chordata; class Chondrichthyes; order Orectolobiformes; family Stegostomatidae; genus Stegostoma; species Stegostoma tigrinum. The sequence continues at coordinate 45,261,956 of NC_081375.1, read as the reverse complement.
TGAGGTCTTGGAGTTTAGAGATAAGTTTCTTTGGAATTATGGTGTTGACTATACTACTGCCTTAAATCTGTAGGAGCCTGACATTACTCATTTGTAAGTATGTCCCAGGGATGAATGTCGGGCCAGCAAGATTTTTCTGCCTCTCAAACCCACCCCCCCATCTCACATCACCACCCCCCCCTCCCTCGTGCACCCCCCATAATGAATTCCTGCTCTGTTTTCCCCGACCCCCACAGTTCTCATTCAGATGTTAAGACAGTTTTAAAACTCCAAATAGGGTTCAGATTGGCAAAAAGCTTCAGAAACATTAGCCTAGTTACTCCCTTTGCTGTCTTCAACTTTATTTTCTGTGAATTTACTGATTCCAGTGGAATCTTCAACCACTTTTGTAACATCGGGATTTTTTTGTAGATGCACAATCATTTTGATGTCTCCTTCTATTTGATTGGTGTTTTAAACAAATAGCGTGTAGTCATCCAAAGCAGTTAAGGTTTAAACAAATCTCCATTTCTCTTTTTCAAAGAGCTTGGTAACCCCACTCAAAGCAGCATCGTTGTATGCAGATACTAGCCCCCCTCCTTTTTTTTTGAATGAAACCAAAATAATCCAGATGAGGACAATCTGAACAAAGAACACAAAGTGCTGGAGAAACCCAGGAAGCCTAGAACATCTCTATGGAGAGAGAAACTAAGTTGATGTTTCGAGAATGCTATGATTCTTCTTCAGAATGCTTTTTAATTTTTGAACTTGCCTCTCTCAAATTCAAAAAGGCAGTGTTTGCCACTCAAATGAAAGATGGTTGCAGAAGGTTTAAATTGGTTTACAACAGAGAATAGAGATTCAACATGTCATCCAGAGCATTAAGGATTAGCTTCCTAGATAATAAAATGTGAGGCTGGATGAACACAGCAGGCCAAGCAGCATCTCAGGAGCACAAAAGCTGACGTTTCGGGCCTAGACCCTTCATCAGAGAGGGGGATGGGGTGAGGGTTCTGGAATAAATAGGGAGAGAGGGGGAGGCGGACCGAAGATGGAGAGAAAAGAAGATAGGTGGAGAGAGTATAGGTGGGGAGGTAGGGAGGGGATAGGTCAGTCCAGGGAAGACGGACAGGTCAAGGAGGTGGGATGAGGTTAGTAGGTAGATGGGGGTGCAGCTAGGGGTGGGAAGGAGGGATGGGTGAGAGGAAGAACAGGTTAGGGAGGTAGAGACAGGTTGGACTGGTTTTGGGATACAGTGGGTGGAGGAGAAGAGCTGGGCTGGTTGTGTGGTGCAGTGGGGGGAGGGGACGAACTGGGCTGGTTTAGGGATGCAGTAGGGGAAGGGGAGATTTTGAAACTGGTGAAGTCCACATTGATACCATTAGGCTGCAGGGTTCCCAGGCGGAATGAGTTGCTGTTCCTGCAACCTTCGGGTGGCATCATTGTGGCACTGCAGGAGGCCCATGATGGACATGTCATCTAAAGAATAGGAGGGGGAGTGGAAATGGTTTGCGACTGGGAGGTGCAGTTGTTTGTTGCGAACTGAGCGGAGGTGTTCTGCAAAGCGGTCCCCAAGCCTCCGCTTGGTTTCCCAATGTAGAGGAAGCCACACTGGGTACAGTGGATGCAGTATACCACATTGGCAGATGTGCAGGTGAACCTTTACACACCACCCCACCAACCTCCGGATACAACGCATCATCCTCCGACACTTCCGCCATCTACAATCCGACCCCACCACCCAAGACATTTTTCCATCCCCGCCCCTGTCTGCTTTCCGGAGAGACCACTCTCTCCGTGACTCCCTTGTTCGCTCCACACTGCCCTCCAACCCCACCACACCCGGCACCTTCCCCTGCAACTGCAGGAAATGCTACACTTGCCCCCACACCTCCTCCCTCACCCCTATCCCAGGCCCCAAGATGACATTCCATATTAAGCAGAGGTTCACCTGCACATCTGCCAATGTGGTATACTGCATCCACTGTACCCGGTGCGGCTTCCTCTACATTGGGGAAACCAAGCGGAGGCTTGGGGACCGCTTTGCAGAACACCTCCGCTCAGTTCGCAACAAACAACTGCACCTCCCAGTCGCAAACCATTTCCACTCCCCCTCCCATTCTTTAGATGACATGTCCATCATGGGTCTCCTGCAGTGCCACAATGATGCCACCCGAAGGTTGCAGGAACAGCAACTCATATTCCGCCTGGGAACCCTGCAGCCTAATGGTATCAATGTGGACTTCACCAGTTTCAAAATCTCCCCTTCCCCCACCGCATCCCTAAACCAGCCCAGTTTGTCCCCTCCCCCCACTGCACCACACAATCAGCCCAGCTCTTCCCCTCCACCCACTGCATCCCAAAACCAGTCCAACCTGTCTCTGCCTCCCTAACCTGTTCTTCCTCTCACCCATCCCTTCCTCCCACCCCAAGCCGCACCCCCATCTACCTACTAACCTCATCCCACCTCCTTGACCTGTCCGTCTTCCCTGGACTGACCTATCCCCTCCCTACCTCCCCACATATACTCTCTCCACCTATCTTCTTTACTCTCCATCTTCGGTCCGCCTCCCCCTCTCTCCCTATTTATTCCAGAACCCTCAACCCATCCCCCTCTCTGATGAAGGGTCTAGGCCCGAAACGTCAGCTTTTGTGCTCCTGAGATGCTGCTTGGCCTGCTTGTTCATCCAGCCTCACATTTTATTATCTTGGATTCCAGCATCTGCAGTTCCCATTATCAAGGATTAGCTTCCTGTTACCTGAAAGGCCTTAATTTCAATCCCAGGTCTATAAATAGAGAATAAATAAAAGCATTTGGTGACAAGACAGAAAGCTGATATTGTGGGCTGCCTAGATAAAGCTCCATATTCTTACAATCCTTTATGTGAAAAACATCCTCATCATTTCCTCCCTGCCCCATTCTCCTGTTGATTATCTTGAGCCTGTGTCCCTTGTTTGCCCATTTCATTACTGATCATCTCAAAATACACATTTTAAAAATCTCTGTTCCTTCTAGGTCCTCCAATTTTTCAAATATTACTTAATTACTATTAACTTTTAGCTGTTGATTTATTTGTTGTGTTCTGTGCCTCCTGAATTGAGTGTCCAGGTTTGTATGTAGTACTCTATAACAGGTATCAGATTAACCAGTCTTCTAGAAATTCATTTTGTGGTCAGTATCCCTAACGCACACAATCCAAATTACTTTGTGGAGTATTTTCAACAAGATGTCCAACTTCTAAAATTCCAGCTTATTGTCACATTTATGTTACCAACTCTATTAAAGATCTCACTGTTTGTTTATACTATGCTTTCATTGTTTTCTTATCCAAAATGGACCATTTTGGTTTGTGCATTGAACTGTGTCTGCCATTCATCAATCTATTTTCTACATGTTGAGATCAGAAACAATTTGCATTGTGTGATGTAAGAGCTGTACATTTTGTTACACTGACATTTCTGTTACTCTCCCTGTTGGTGAGGTGTACATAAGCTTGGTGATATGGCTGCTTAAAAATAGTTTGTTGGTTTTATTTACACTTCCCCAAAAGAGAGGGCAGTTGAGAAGGCGGTAGAACAAAATTTTTAGCAGTTACAATATACAACATACACAGTTTACTTCAGCTTGCCACGCTATCCAACTTAAAAGGTTGAACTAGCCTCAATCTAATATCTCTTGCACTTATCTTTAACACAAATGTAAATGGATGTAAAAGAACAGAAATGCAAAATTGACATTTTGGGTCGGAACACTTCTTCAGAAACCTGCTCCTCTGCTGCCTGGCCTGCTGTGTTCCTCCAGCTCCACATTGTGTTATCTCTGACTCCAGCATCTGCAGTTCTTACTCCTATAAGTGTAAAATGTGTGGCACAGTTACTTGTAGTGTGACAGAGCCTACACCTTTCAAATCCTGTAGATATCCATTTGCGTTGAACTTGTTTTCTATTCCTTATCCTGCTGATTGAATATATGACCAAATTCTCATTGATGTTTTATGTGTTCATTTTGATTACAAGTGTCTTATGAGTCATCCACCCAATAGTCATGGGACCCAGACATGAGAGAACCTCTTGGGAATGAATGAATTTGGTCACCTTAAGTAGCTGAAATGTAGAGGGAAGTGATTTGAAATTGTGCTTCTGGCAGCTGAGTACTCAATTATCAGTAGATAATTTATCGATATAACTTTGCCTGGTGATATGAACAGTAAAGAAGACTTAATGATGTAGTGAAGTTTATTAGAACGGGGATATTTTTAAACACATTTTTATATTTTTCAGATGGTGGCAAGATATGTGGACCTTAAGCTCATGAAAGAATGGCAACTGACACAGATGAAACAAAAAAGCTGAATTTTACTTTTGGAGTCATAGCTGACATTCAATATGCCAATACAGACAATGGTTATAATGACACATGCACAATGAGGCGTTACTATAGGAACAGCCTCCATTTGCTGAGCAGTGCTGTCAAAGGATGGAACGAAGAAGCAGTCACTCCCAGGTTTATTCTGCAGCTTGGAGACATCATTGATGGATGCAATTCACAGCTAAAGTCCTCAGATCATGCACTTCAAGTGGTTTTAGATGAATTTTCAAAGTGTTCATCTCCTGTGCACCATAACTGGGGAAACCATGAATTGTATAATTTTGACAGGGAACTATTACTTAAATCAGCTCTCAATAGCAAATGCCTGGGAAACACAGACGGCAGCTTTGAAACAGAGTCCAACCCTGATAATTCTGAGGCATTTTATGGCTACCATTTTAGTCCTTTCCCTAAGTTTCGATTCATAGTCACTGACTCATATGATCTTAGCATTTTGGGAAGGAAATATTGCAGCAAGAAGCATCGTGATTCAATGAAAATACTGAAGACATACAACAAAAATGAAGATTTTAATAGCTCAGAAGGTAAATTCAGGTTACATCTGTATACGCTGGTATTGAGTGACCTTAAATTTTTCTTCAATTAACTTCTTAGAATGGAGTCATTTTTAAACCCAAGTTTTATATTTCGCAGATGATGGCAAGGTGTGTGGAGTTTGAAATGCTGCCTAACTGGTCCCTTCTGAGCTCTAAACTAATAAAGGCAGAGTGGGATGTAAGTGGATTTAACTTTGGCCAATCAGAATGCTGGCAATGGTAAAGCCCCTGCAGGCAAAACAGGGGAGGTAGATCCCACTAACTTTCTGTTAAATCACACTTTCAACAGTTGTATAATTTATTTCAGGGGCATGATGCTGTTATGTGAAATAAGTCTTAAGTATGGAGCCATAATACATGTCCTGCAGCTTTGCTAGCAGTGATGTTGCAGGGACTGCAGTTCCATGAATGGTGAGTGTGCCTCCTACAGACTGGGGAGTGTGGAGGTATCCTCAGAGCAGTCAGTGTAAATTGAAAGAGTACATCTTTTTACCAACTTACTTGAACAGGAAGGCAGTGTCATTGACATCATCTTTGTGCAGCCACATTGCACTGGACTTGAGAGTAGTGCTCCCATGTTGCTGCCTTTCCCTCATCGCTGTGCTGGTCAATCACCTTGCTGCTGCCTTGCTTGCCATACTGCTCACTACTGGCCACTGCCACCACCTCTTCCCCACACCCACACCCCCCAATCCCTGCTTCCCTTGTTGCATCAGGGGCACAATGCTGCTACATGAAACAAGCCTTAAGCATGGAGCCATTTTACATGTCCTGCAGCTTTGCTAGCAGTGATATTGCAAGGACTGCAGTTCCGTGGATAGTTACGTTGCAAAAATACTGCTTGTTTAAATTAGTTGACTGTCTCAGCTCAGTGTGTAGCCAGTCTGCATCAGATCCCACTGTCAGTAAACTTTCTAAATAGTCGAACAGCATGGGGCTATAATCTTGAAATGGCTCCTGGCTGTTCTTTTGTTCTCAGGCACCTGCCTCACAGCAGTTTAGATTGGTTTAACATAACCTGAAAGTTAATCACTTCGCACTGCATTTCCAAATCTAGTTAATGTATATCAGTCCAAATCACATTTGGCCCCAACAGTGTCACCATTCAATATTTCACACTGCTGCAATCCCTCCAGTTACGATGTAAACGATTTAGAAAATACCTCCTACCTGTTTTGTAAGTATTTGTATGGTTTTCTAGTCTCCACAGCTTCTAGTTTAGTTCATTAATTATTTCAATGTGTGATTTGAAATTCAAATGTACCACGTCATATTTCTTCTTCATTTGGATTATTAATGTTTCAGGAATATCATTGGCTGTTGGTCAGACAGTATATTCTTCTGAATTGATGCTGACCGTTGTTAATTAAGTTATTGTTACAGAGCTGTTGTGTCCAATAATCGAGCATATGGAAGCAGAGATAATGGGAACTGCAGATGCTGGAGAATTCCAAGATAATAAAATGTGAGGCTGGATGAACACAGCAGGGCAAGCAGCATCTCAGGAGCACAAAAGCTGACGTTTCGGGCCTAGACCCTTCATCAGGGAGGGTAACTTCTTCAGGTTAGGCATCCCTGGAAGAGGCTTCGCAGTGAGGTTAAAATAGTATCAGAGATAATGGGAACTGCAGATGCTGGAGAATTCCAAGATAATAAAATGTGAGGCTGGATGAACACAGCAGGCCAAGCAGCATCTCAGGAGCACAAAAGCTGACGTTTCGGGCCTAGACCCTTCATCAGAGAGGGGGATGGGGGGAGGGAACTGGAATAAATAGGGAGAGAGGGGGAGGCGGACCGAAGACTGCACCTCCCAGTCGCAAACCATTTCCACTCCCCCTCCCATTCTCTTGATGACATGTCCATCATGGGCCTCCTGCACTGCCACAATGATGCCACCCGAAGGTTGCAGGAACAGCAACTCATATTCCGCCTGGGAACCCTGCAGCCATATGGTATCAATGTGGACTTCACCAGTTTCAAAATCTCCCCTTCCCCTACTGCATCCCTAAACCAGCCCAGTTCATCCCCTCCCCCCACTGCACCACACAACCAGCCCAGCTCTTCCCCCCCACCCACTGCATCCCAAAACCAGTCCAACCTGTCTCTGCCTCCCTAACCGGTTCTTCCTCTCACCCATCCCTTCCTCCCACCCCAAGCCGCACCCCCAGCTACCTACTAACCTCATCCCACCTCCTTGACCTGTCCGTCTTCCCTGGACTGACCTATCCCCTCCCTACCTCCCCACCTACACCCTCTCCACCTATCTTCTTTACTCTCCATCTTCGGTCCGCCTCCCCCTCTCTCCCTATTTATTCCAGTTCCCTCCGCCCATCCCCCTCTCTGATGAAGGGTCTAGGCCCGAAACGTCAGCTTTTGTGCTCCTGAGATGCTGCTTGGCCTGCTGTGTTCATCCAGCCTCACATTTTATTATCTTGGAATCTCCAGCATCTGCAGTTCCCATTATCTCTAGAATACTCTAAGTTTGCTTTCCATATTTAAGAAAGCTTGCAATGGAAGTGGTACAGTGAAAATTCACTAGATTTGTCCCCGGGGCGAGAGGATTTTCGAACGATAAGAGGCTGAGTAAATTATGTCTGTATTCTGTGGAATTTAGAAGAATGTCATATAATAACATTGAAGCACTCAAGATTACAAAAGGCTTGATAAGGTAGATACTTGGCTGTTATTTCTCCTGGCAAAGAGAGAGCTCAGAAGAGCCAGGAGGAGACATGAGAAGTCGTTGGCGGATAGGATCAGGGTAAACCCTAAGGCTTTCTATAGGTATTTAAGGAATAAAAGAATGACGAAAGTAAGATGAAGGCCAATCAAGGATAGTAGTGGGAAGTTGTGTGTGGAGTCAGAAGAGATAGGGGAAGCACTAAATGAATATTTTTCAACAGTATTCACTCTAGAAAATGACAATGTTGTCGAGGAGAATACTGAGATACAGGCTACTATACTAGGTGGGATTGAGGCTCACAAGGAAGAGGTATTAGAAATCCTACAGAGGGTGAAGATAGATAAGTCCCCTGGGCCGGATGGGATTTATCCTAGGATCCTCTGGGAAGCCAGGGAGGAGATTGCCGAGCCTTTGGCAATGATCTTTAACTCGTCATTGTCGACAGGAATAGTGCCAGACGACTGGAGGATAGCAGGTTCCCCTGTTCAAGAAGGGGAGTAGAGACAACCCTGGTAATTACAGACCAGTGAGCCTTACCTCAGTTGTTGGTAAAGTGTTGGAAAAGGTTATAAGAGATAGGATTTATAATCATCTAGAAAAGAATAAATTGATTAGGGATAGTCAGCACGGTTTTGTGAAGGGAAGGTCGTGCCTCAAAAACCTTATTGAGTTCTTTGAGAAGGTGACCAAACAGGTAGATGAGAGTAAACCGGTTGATGTGGTATATATGGATTCAGCAAGGCATTCGATAAGGTTCCCCACAGTAGGCTATTGTACAAAATACGGAGGAATGGAATTGTAGGAGATATAGCAGTTTGTTTCGGAAATTGTCTTCTTTCAGCAAGCCAGAGGGTGGTAGTTGATGGGAAATGTTCATCCTGGAGACCAGTTACTAGTAGTGTACCGCAAGGGTCGGTGTTGGGTCCGCTGCTGTTTGTCATTTTTATAAATGACCTGGATGAGGGTGTAGAAGGATGGGTTAGTAAATTTGCAGATGACACTAAGGTCGGTGGAGTTGTGGATAGTGACGAAGGATGCTGTAGGTTGCAGAGAGACATAGATAAGCTGCAGAGCTGGGCTGAGAGTTGGCAAATGGAGTTTAATGCAGACAAGTGTGAGGTGATGCACTTTGGTAGGAGTAACTGGAAGGCAAAGTACAGGGCTCATGGTAAGATTCTTAGTAGTGTAGACGAGCAGAGAGATCTCGGTGTCCATGTACACAGATCCTTGAAAGTTGCCACCCAGGTTGACAGGGCTGTTAAGAGAGCATACAGTGTTTTAGCTTTTATTAATAGAGGGATCGAGTTCCGGAACCAAGAGGTTATGCTGCAGCTGTACAAAACTCTGGTGCGGCCGCACTTGGAGTATTGCGTACAGTTCTGGTCACCGCATTATTAGAAGGATGTGGAAGCTTTGGAAAGGGTGCAGAGGAGATTTACTAGGATGTTGCCTGGTATGGAGGGAAGGTCTTACGAGGAAAGGCTGAGGGACTTGAGACTGTTTTCGTTAGAGAGAAGAAGGTTGAGAGGTGACTTAATTGAGACATATAAAATAATCACAGGGTTATACAGGGTGGATAGAGAGAGCCTTTTTCCTAGGATGGTGATGGCGAGCATGAGGGGCCATAGCTTTAAGTTGAGGGGTGAGAGATATAGGACAGATGTCAGAGGTAGTTTCTTTACTCAGAGAGTAGTAAGGGAATGGAACGCTTTGCCTGCAACGGTTGTAGATTCGCCAACTTTAGGTACATTTAAGTCATCATTGGACAAGCATATGGACATACATGGAATAGTGTAGGTTAGATGGGCTTCAGATCGGTATGACAGGTCAGCACAACATCGAGGGCCGAAGGGCCTGTACTGTGCTGTTATGTTCTATGTAAGATTTAGAGCAAGATGAGGCACAACTTTGAGATAAGAGGCTGAGATGAGGAAAAATGTCCTCATTCAAAGGATTGTAGATTTCTGGAATTCTGTATCCTGAGGATATACCATCATTGTCTATTTCAAACTTAAAAATATTCAAACTTCCTTGTGCCTCTCCTTATGTTTGTTGGTATAGTCATAATAGAGCAAACAATATATGCTATCATATTTGAAGACTATATTTCAGCCCTCTGTCTTTACTGCACCAAGAATGAGCATAGCAGGCTGGAACTTTGGTCTTTTTCAAAACCTTAAACCGTGCCCTTGGAAGTATGGAATAGGGACAAACTCCTCTGAAACTTCAGTGAAATAAAAATAGATGTAGCTTTTTTCCCAGCGCTTTTATTGCCTGTTTCTCACTGCTATTGAACTGAGTGGTTTGCTAAGTCATTTCAGAGGGTGGTTGAGAGTCAGTCACAGAGTCAAACAGCATGGAAAAGACCCTTTGGTCCAGCTTGTCTTTGCTGACCAGATCCTAAATTCATATCGTCCCATTTGCCAGCATCCCTCTAAACCCTTCTTATTCATGTACCCGTGAATGTTTCAATGTTGTAATTGTACCCACCTCCACTACTTTCTCTCTCAGCTCATTCCATATAGACAACACCCTTAGCATCAAAATGCTGCCCATTGGTTCCCTTTTACATCTTTGCCTGCTCACCTTCAACCTATAGCCTGTATTTCTGGACCCCCATACCCTGGGGAAAAAAAGACTTTGGCTAATCGCCCTGTCCATGCCTCTCATGACTTTACAAACGTCTATACGCTCACCCCCTCAGCCTCTGACACTCCATGGAAAATAGTCCTAGCCTATTCAGCCTCTCCCTGTAGCTTCAAACCCAGCAACATCCTTGTAAATCTTTTCTGCACCCTAAAAGGGTCCTATAGAAGGAAGACCCCAGAATCATAATTGGGCTGACCAGTGATTTGTACAGACATAACATGACATCCCAACCCCAATACTCAATGAACTGACTGCTAAAGACAAATCTACCAAATGCCTTCTTCACTATCCTGTTTGCCTGGGACTCCACCTTCAAGGAGCAATTAACTTGCACCCCTAGGTGTCTTTGTTCAGTAACACTCCCCAAAACATACCATTAAGTGTATAAGCCCTGCCCTGATTTGCCTTACCAAAATGCAACACCTCACATTTATCAAAATTAGACTCTCTCTGCCACTCCTTGGCCCATCGCCCCAGCTGATCATGGTACTGCTGTACTCTAAGATAATCTTTTTCACTGTCCACCACCAATTTTGGTGTCATCTACAAACTTACTAACCATTCCTCCTATGCTTACAGACAAATCACTTACATACATGACAGCTGTGGGTCTGGAGTCACATATAAGACAGACCAGGTGAGGATGACAGATTTCCTTCCCTGAAGGACATTAGCGAACTAAATGGATTTTTCCAACAACCGGCAATGGCTTCATGGTCACCATTAAGTTCTTAGTTCCAGATTTTTACAAAGTTGAATTCGGTTCCACCATCTGCCATGGCTTCGAACCTGAGTCCCCAGAACATTCGCTGAGTTTCTAGAGATTGATACCACTAAATCATTGTCTGTTCAAATTAATTTTAATTGACGAATTAGTTTGTGTGGATTTACAGGTAAAATTTGAAGAACCAAAATATTAAAGAAGACTAAGTCTCCAAGTAGCATTTCAAAAATGTGAGATGAGTTTTCATATGTTCAAAATCATTCAAACTTTAAAACTGAAATGTTCTAAAATATTTCATTAACAGGGCTCAATGGGCTAGAAAAACGTTTTGTGGCATTTAATGGTGGTTTCAGTCAGGAGCAGTTGGAGTGGCTGAACAGAGTATTAACTTTCTCGGATCTTAATCAGGAAAACGTTACAATTGCTGGTAGGTGCTGGTTCTATATAATCACAACGTATCGAATTCAGAATATATATCTACACTATGGTATCAATGGTACAATACTGTAGAGACATAGACAATGTACAGCATAGACCCTTCAGTCCAAGTTGTCCATGCCAACCAGATATCCTAGACAAATGTAGCCCCTTTTGCCAGCATTATGCCCATATCCCTCTAAACCCTTCCTGTTCATGTACCCATTTAGATGCCTTTTAAATATCATTATTGTACCAGCCGAATCCTCTTCCTCTAGCAGCTCATTCCATTAATGCACCAACCTCTGCGTGAAAAAAGTTGCCCCTTAGATCCCTTTTCTATCTTTCCCCTCTCACCTTAAACCAATGCCGTTTTGTTTTGGACTCCCCCAACTGGGGAAAATACCTTGTCTACTTACCCTCACCTTGCCCGGCATCATTTTATAAACCTCTATAAGGTCACTCCTCAGCCTCTGACACTCAGGGAAAATAGTCCCAGCCTATTTAGCTTCTCCCTATAGCTCAAATCCTCCCTGGCATCATCCTTGTAAATCTTTTCTGAATCCTTTCAAGTTTCACAGCATCCTTCCTATAGCAGGGAGACCAGAATTTAATTTAGTATTCCAAAAGTGGCCTAACCAATGTGCTGTACAGCCTCAACCCGACCTCTGAACTCCTATGCTCAATGCTCTGACCAATAGAGGCAAGTGTGCCAAATGCCGCCTTCACTATCCTATCGACCTGTGACCCCAGTTTTGAGGAAGTGGACAAGATGTTTTCAGTAAACATTCAACATATTCTTTATAAGTTAAGTTGTAATCTCATTACATACAACAAAGAGGAAAAATTATCCTATTTTAGATCTATGTGATATTTTTAACATGAACATCATAATTTGCTAACTTTAATTTTCCTCTCGATGTGATTTTCTCTTTAACATTTTCCTAAATTATTGTTATTGGTTTTAACTTTTCTGGTGTTAACTAATACCAACTTGAGGAATATTGTTCATTATTCTGCTCTGCCTAGTGATCTTTGAAAAAGGGAGACTTAAAACTCAGAATCAGCAAAGCAATGGTTGCCAACTAAAGTCCCAAAGCTTGTTTTTCTTTAAGTCATTCATGGGGTATGGGCATTGCTGACAAGATAATAGTTTAATGCCGTCCCTGTTTACACTTGAGAAGGTTATGGTGAGTTGCCTTCTTGAACCGCAACAGATCATTTGTTGTGGGTTGACCCAAAGTGCCATTGGGGAGGGAGTTGCCTCCTCGTGACACTGAAGGAACGGTGATATATTTCCAATTCTGGATGCTGAGTGGTTTGGAGGGGAACTTGTAGGCAGTGGGTTTCCCATTCATCTGCTGCTTTTGTCTTCCTAGATGGTATGGTCATGAGTTTGGAAGATGCTAAGGAGACTTAGTAATATCTTAAGTGCATTTTGTAGAGAGGCAGGCTAGGAGGTGGTGGTGTTCCTATGCATCTAGTGCCTCACTCTTTCTAGTTGGTAGGGGTCAAGAGTTCAGCTTTTTGACTGAAGAAGTGACTGGCAACCTACCCAGAACACCCAGTTTCCACCTCTCTGAACAAGAACTACATTCTGAATGCTTGTTCCTAAGGTAGGTGCACAGAGTTAAAACAATTCCTGACTTCGCAAGCCTAAGTCAGGAGAAAGTGGCAGGGAATTTTGAGGTTTTCATTTCAGCGAGGCAGGAGTTCCCTGGGAGTTAAGGCCTAGTCATCCTGGAAGGTGAGCAGGGGTTGCTGAGTACAGAAGTGTGTTGGATGGAAGGCCTACGTCCATAGATGGGCACAGTTACCAAACCATGCCCCAAAATTACACAGGTAGAGGTGAATACTGATTCATATAAATGTGAAATATGATCCAGAGTTATTCCCACAGCCACTGAAATAGGAGCTGTCACGTTTGCCAGAATTGATGAAAATTCAGGCCTATGACTGGCCTTTTATAGCATTGTAGATTTTAATTAAATTCTGTCTGTTACATTAATCGTTGGGAAACATCAACTCACATTTCTATATCTATTGTCACTATTTGTCAAGATAACCATAATCTATTTTAAAAACCCCCCAACAAACTGCAGGTGCCCGAAATCTGAAACAAAAACAGAAATTGCTGAGTTATGAAGAAGAGTTGCTGTACCCGAAATGTTAATCATAGAATCCCAACGGTGTGGAAGTAGGCCATTTGGCCTATCAAGTCCACACTAACCCTCTGAAGAGCAGCCCACCCAAATTCATCCCCCTACCCTATCCCCATAACCCCACATTTCCCATGGCTAACCCACCTATTCTGCACATCCCTGGACACCATGGGAAGTCTATCATTGGCCAGTCCACCTAACCTGACTGTGGGAGGAAACTGGAGCACCCGGAGGAGACCAATACAGACACGAAGAGAATGTACAAACTCCACAGATATTCTCCCGGGGGTGGAATTGAATATGGGTCCCTGGTGCTGAGAGGCAGCAGTGCTAACTATGGTGCTGCCCAACTCTGCCGAACTCTGCTTTCTATCCATAGATGATGCCAGATTTTCTGTTTTTTCTTTCAAGCCAGTTCTGTTTTTGTAACAATAACATATCTTTGACTGTGGCTGTACTGGAGCAGTAGGCTCTTTTGCCGTTCATCTAGGTTCAACAAACAAGTGAGACTGTGCGTCCTGGTATGCCACTTCACTCCACCTTTGTCCCTTAATACCTTTGAATATGAAAAATCTTATCAGTCAGACTTAAAATTTAAATTCAATTTAGCATTGGCTGTTGTTTGCAGGACAGAGTTCCGAATTTCAACTGAGTCTGTTTCTACCTCATTCCTTTGCTTTGATTTCAGACAAAACCCCTTTGTCCCAGATTCTTCAATTAGAAAGCTCCTGTCTATCTCCCCTATCTGCTCCTTTTCGTAGCTTGAGAATGTTAAGCAAAACGCTCCGTAACTTTCTAAGATTCAGCCAATACAACTCTAATTTGTATAATCTCCCTGCAGAAATTAACCCTTGCAATCCAGTTATCAATATTATAAATCCATGTTGCACTCCTTCCAATATCCATAATGAGTTGAGGTATTCTCATGATGCTCCAGGTATGATCCAATCAGTATAGCTGAAATGTGTCTTATACTCCCTTTATTTCAGTTCATTGGAGATAACAGCCAGCAGTCCGTAAGATGTTTATAATCAAACATGGCCTCATTAAATAGTTAATTTACTTTTTATTGAACACTTCGAGACAACACAGCTTTAAGCAAGGAAGTTATAAATTATTGGATCATCTTTCAAACAGTGACGTTCCCAAATGGCACGAACACTTCCTGAAATTATTCCCTGATCAAACCAGCAATATAATTTATGTCAGCGTTCATGTGTGATATCTGAAGCCAATGCTGGCTGATTGGATTTGACTGCTATCAATTTCATACATCAGAGTGAAAAAATGAAACCTTTTCCTTTTTATTGCAGCTCACGTTCCAATCCATCCACAATCTACAAATTCACAAGGAGTTGCTTGGAACTACGCTGAGATCTTGTCAGTGTTGCACGCACACACGAATGTCGTGTGTTTCCTGGCAGGACATGACCACAATGGTGGCTACTGCTTGGATGGCCACGGAATTCACCATCTTACATTGGAAGGTGTGATTGAAACGCCACCAGAGAGCCATGCATTTGGAACTATCTATGTATATGATGACAGAATGATTGTAAAAGGAAGAGGCAGGATTCAGGACAGGATTCTACGCTACAAGAAAATCTGAATCAAGTAATTTGTAACACACCATAGACATGTCAATGTGCTGTCCTACATGAATACCATGTAAAAACAGGTAGGTGGGATCAAAATTAGATCATTGCCTGCTAAATGTAGTAGCACCTACAGATTAAAATCTCAGATTCTGAGAGAGTGAAGCTGTCTGCTGTGTATCAAGTATCTGTGTCTTGATTTCAAGATTGTGTGAACAGTTGAAAGAATTAGCTTCCTGCCTTTGTAATCAAATGTTGTCCCAGATTTCTTGCTTACTTACTGATCTGAAAGGTTTTGCTTCAAATCTTACTCAACATTTCAGTGCAAAATCTAGGCTAACAAACAGTACCAGTGAGATGATTAAGGCACTTTTTCTGCAAGAGCAGACAGCCCCTCCAGGGTCCTGGTCAATATTTATTCCTGAACCAGCGTCACTAACCAAAAACAGATTATCTGTTCATTAACCACATAATGTTTGTGGGATCAGGGCTGCTGTGTCAATTCTGCATTAAAATAGTGACCACGTCATACTTAGTGGTTTGGGACAAGCTGAACACACGAAGGCCACTATAAAAATGCAAAAGGTTCCTTTACCAAGAAATCTTGAAAGGTTGTTTAAAGTTCCATTTGGCAAGTGACTCACAATCAGCTCTTAGAATCATAGCCGTGTAGATACTGGAATAGACCGTCAGAGTATAGCACTGTGTTCAAAGGCAGGACAATCCTAATAGCACAACTGGAATAAAATATTAAATATTTAAATTTATCATTCTGTTTTTCTCACTTTACAGTTGTGATACATCTAATATTTCAACTAAAGTTAGGCTTTTTTTAAGTAGGAGATAGATTTACAATCTATCTATAATGGTTCTACATAGATTTATAGATAACTAGTGAATTCAAACTGAGGAATTGTCCAACAATATAGATCAGTACTTAAAATTTTGGATCATTAACTGAAAGTCTACTGTTGACCAAATAGTCCAACTTGTAAAAGGCCCATAAAATAATTATTAATATAGTTCTCTGCTCTTAACTTTGAGGAAATGGTGACAATCCAGTGTAAATGAAGGCAGAGGAAAGGCTTGTACAGGATAGGGTGATAATAGATGGGTAGGCTCCTGCAAATCCAATGCTAGCACAATGGAATTTTGAATCACTGACGTTCAAGTGCAGCAATGAGCACAGTTCATCTGAATATTTATTCATAAACAGCTATTCCATTTTTGTCCTTGCACAGAGATAGATCACAATGGGGAAGGTAGAGACTCTCTCTCGCAGATCCAATCTCAAATGATGTGTCTGAAAACAGAACCAACCATACAACAGCCTTCAAAATAAACTTCAGAGACTTGTCAAAATGCCCACATCCCATGAATGAATTTTTAAAAATTTGATAGGCTGGAATGTGATTGAGGATTTTTTTATTTACACTTGTCTCTCTTTATCTGCTCCATTCAGTACTTTTTAAAAATAATAGTATTTTTTCTCTCTACAGCATAATTGTCTCTGAAGTTAACAATAGCAAAGGTCATCTTTGGAAAGCACTGGCCCAAATTTAGAGACCAGCAGTGATGTGATAGCATTCAGTACTATTCTCAAAGAACTCTACCCACAAAAATCTAGCAGTCTCTGTAGACTTCCATCTTTCTACCGTCTGTTTGAATGTGGTTCCCAGTCAAGGAAAACCTCCAGGTTTCCAGTAACAACAATCTCATTGAGCAGGGTAAGGAGCCAAGCGCACTAGCATTCTCATACGAAGAGCACATTAGAAAGTAAAATGCACTGAATATGATCTTTAAATTTTAATTAAATTTCACAAAAAGGCAAAATAAATAATTAAAACCTATACATAGGATTAAACGTACAACACATTTAGTTAATAAAAATTAAAAATGAGACTTTTATCATCATCAAGAAATTCAACTTAATAAATTTAAGAAGTCAGTTTTTCAGGACTAGCAATGCTTATAAGCAGTAAATATTAACTTAAAATACCAATTCAAAAGGTGTTCAACTAGATATTTTAAATTCACTTTAGTTTATATTTGAGTAGGTCTATGCCTAGCCTTAGTTATCACTCGTGTAAACTCATTGGTGGGGAAAAAAGCTGTTCAAAGTGTGGAAATGACTGAACAAAATGATTCCCAATGTGACTTAGATTTGGTGAGACAAACATGTAATGAATCTCAACTGCAGTAACCAACAAGACTGTGTAAAAGAACTGACATTATATAACAATGTCAACAAAGTTTATTTTGGCTAGAAGCTTGTGAAGAGTTGTTTCCTCACATGATAGTAAATTTTAAAACTGCTGACTTCAATTAAAATAACTAATTCACAATAACATTGTTACAGATGGACCTACCCTCCATTCTGTGTATACAAACATACACTGCTTCCAAAACAAAATTGTATAAAATCCATTAGGCACAGCAAACCTGTTGCTTTGTATTAGATCTATGACACCTGCCATAAAGGATGAGCTTGTTAGACCCAGCAATTATGAAATGATCCTAACCATTGTTGTACATTGATTGCAGATAGAAATTTTGAGATCTAAGATTTATTGCTGCTCACTATATCAAACATAATAGTGTTTAGTTCAAATTGCTAAGGCAATGAAAACTTCATTGCAAAAATGTTTCAACATAGACTAAATGCTGATGAAAAGTGTGGTTTCAGTTTGCAGCCTTCTGATCCAGAGATGTCAAATTGACACATACATTATAAAATTAACATAATTTAACTTTTGATTAATACTCAATTAAGTACAATATAGAGAAAAGTGATTCTCTTTCGCGTATCTAAATCAGCCAGACTGGCAGCCCTAAACAACAAATAAAACCCACTTGTTCAGTTTTAGGTTCAATCCATTTCAACCTTGTTCAAGGCCCTCCACTTGGTCCACTGGTTGGTTTATATCCATTTTAAATAGTGTTCCTGCAATGATCTGGCCAGGATGCTCGTAGTTCTTTATTGATGTAGTAATATAGCCATGTTATGAATGGCAGGACTGTAATGAGAACCGCAATGCAAAGTCTGAAGCCACCAAGGTGCCTGCACAGTACAACAGAATCGTATTCAATTCATCTCTATCTGAGATTACACAATGGAATAATCTGCGATTTAGTGATTTTTCTTAACTAGTTCATTAGGAGTTGAAATCTACACCATGACTCAGCATAAAACCTTCAGGTTCTCTTTGATAATGAGCAATTAAGATCACGCAAAAATTATAGAATGTTATTTTAAACCAAGGCTGTTTATATGTAGCTCTGGAGCAGGTAGTACTTGAACCTGGGTTTCCTGACTCAGAGGAACACAACCGCTCTGCGACAAGAGCCTCCAAGTTGCTGTACATTATTTTTAATCATTCATGGTGTGTTAGTATCACAGCCTGGGCCATCTTTTGAATTTTTCTTAATTTAATTGGTTCAGAGATGTTAAGACACACACCTCTGGAACAGCTGAGATTTGAACCTTGATATCCTGTCTCAGAGGCAGACACATGACCACTACACCATAAGAACCCACAAACGTCTGACTGTATTAACTGACGTTAAGTACATTTGGTAAAAGACGTTTGATCTATGTTACTTGGGCCCATATAAAGAGACAGTTACCAGCACAGGATGAGAATGCAGTCAGGAGATAAGATTAGATTAGATTACCTAGTGTGGAAACTCTCCATTAAGTTTTCACATGTTGAAGTTAATGGAGATGCATTTTGCTTTTTAAAGAATTTTTCTACATTACTATTGTTCTTCAACATATCAGAGATCAATTTACATGGTAACCTTCAAAACCTTGAAAAATTCCTTCAAAAAATTCCTTCAATTTACATGGTAACCTTCAAAACCTTCAAAAATTCTTTCAACTTATATGCTGAGTATCAAATCACCTAGTGTGGGTGATTAGCATTTTGAAATGTTATCTGCTTCCAATACAAAGATTAGGAACGAGTTTGATGTTTCTTAAGTTAACTGGTTCAGAGATGTTACAACACACCTCTGGAATAGCTGGGATTTGAACTCTGATTTCCTGCCTCAGGGGCCGGCACATTATCACTGCACCACAAAAATCCTCAGATTGAGGACTGTATTAACTGAGGTTAAGTACATACAGGTGAAGGCATTTAATCAATCATTACCTAAGCGCATATAAAGGGACAGTTCACCTTTCTGTTTACAAAGGCATTGGCCCCAGGGGCTCTGCTTGCTCCAGGCTCCTTAGTCACTAGCCTCCCTCGACCTCTTCATCTCCAACTGCCGTCGAGACATTAACCACCTCAACCTCTCCCCCACTCCAACCTCTCCCCTGCAGAACGGGCAGCTCTCCGCTCCCTCCGCTCCAACCCCAACCTCACCATCAAACCCGCAGACAAGGGTGGCGCAGTGGTAGTATGGCGCACTGACCTCTACATCGCCGAGGCCAAACGCCAACTCTCCGACACCTCCTCCTACCGCCCCTTGATCATGACCCCACCCCCGAGCACCAAACCATCATCTCCAATACTATCCATGACCACATCACTTCAGGGGACCTCCCAGCCACAGCCTCCAACCTCATTGTTCACCAACCCAGCACGGCCCGTTACTATCTCCTTTACCAAAATCCACAAACCTGATTGCCCTGGTTGACCTATTGTCTCAGCCTGTTCCTGCCCCACCGAACTCATCTCCACCTATCTGGACTCCATTTTCTGCCCTTTGGTCCAGGAACTCCCTACCTACGTCCGTGGCACCACCCACGCCCTCCACTTCCTCCAGAACTTCCAATTCCCTGACCCCTAACACCTCATTTTCACCATGGACGTCCAGTCCCTATACACCTGTATTCCTCAAGGCCCTGCGCTTCTTCCTGTCCCGCAGGCCCGACCAGTCCCCCTCCACCGACACCCTCATCCGCCTAGCCAAACTCGTCCTCACCCTCAACAACTTCTCTTTCGATTCCTCCCACTTCCTACAGACAAAGGGGGTGGCCATGGGTACCCGTATGGGCCCCAGCTATCCCTGCCTCTTTGGAGGTTACGTGGAACAATCCCTCTTCCGCACCTACACAGGCCCCAAACCCCACCTCTTCCTCCGTTACATTGATGACTGTATCGGCACCGCCTCTTGCTCCCCAGAGGAGCTCGAACAGTTCATCCACTTTACCAACAACTTCCACCCCAACCTCAAGTTCACCTGGGCCATCTCCAACACATCCCTCACCTTCCTGGACCTCTCAGTCTCCATCTCAGGTAAACAGCTAGAAACTGATGTCCATTTCAAGCCCACCGACTCCCACAGCTACCTAGAATACACCTCTTCCCACCCACCCCCCGGCAAACATTCCATCCCCTATTCCCAATTCCTCCGCCTCTTTTGCATCTGCTCCCAGGATGAGGCATTCCGCTCCCGCACATCCCAGATGTCCACGTTCTTCCAGGATCACAACTTCCCCACCACAGTGGTCGATAACACCCTTGACCGCGTTTCCTGCAACATATCCCTCACACCCCGCCCCCACCACAACCGCCCCCAGAGGATCCCCCTCATTCTCACATACCACCCCACCAACCTCTGGATACAACGCATCATCCTCCGACACTTCCGCCATCTACAATCCGACCCTACCACCCAAGACATTTTTCCATCCCCACCCTTGTCTGCTTTCTGGAGAGACCACACTCTCCATGATTCCCTTGTCCGCTCCGCTCTCCCCTCCAACCCCAACACACCCGGCACCTTGCCTGCAACCGCAGGAAGTGCTACACTTGCCCCCACACCTCCTCCCTCACCCCCATCCGAGGCCCAAAGATGACTTTCCATATTAAGCAGATGTTCACCTGCACATCTGCCAATGTGGTATACTGTGTCCACTGTACCTGGTGTGGCTTCCTCTACATTGGGGAAACCAAGCGGAGGCTTGGGGTCCGCTTTGCAGAACACCTCCGCACGGTTCGCAATAAACAACTGCACCTCCCAGTCGCGAACCATTTTAACTCCCCCTCCCATTCTTCAGACAGTGCCACAATGATGCCACCCGAAGGTTGCAGGAACAGCAACTCGTATTCCGCTTGGGAACCCTGCAGCCCAATGGTATCAATGTAGACTTCACAAGCTTCAAAATCTCCCCTTCCCCCACTGCACATCAAAACCAGCCCAGCCTGTCCCTGCCTCCCTAACCTGTCCGTCCTCTCACCTATCCCTTCCTCCCCCCCCAAGCCGCACCTCCATCTCCTACCTACTAACCTCATCCCACCTCCTTGACCTGTCCGTCTTCCTTGGACTGACCTATCCCCTCCCTACCTCCCCACCCATACTCTCCTCTCTACCTATCTTGTTTCTCTCCATCTTCGGTCCGCATCCCCCTCTCTCCCTATTTATTCCAGTTCCCTCTCCCCTTCCCCCTCTCTGATGAAGGGTCTAGGCCCGAAACGTCAGCTTTTGTGCTCCTGAGATGCTGCTGGGCCTGCTCTGTTCATCCAGCTTCACACTTTGTTTCCTTGTCACATAGCTGTCTTTACTGGTAGTGGTGTGTTAATAAAGTCATTTTCACAGCTGGTATTTTTACTCTGTCTCATGCCTGCCCATGCTCAACAAGGGTGCTGGGGGAAAAAGGGGGAAAAAATACACTGAGGAGTTTAGATCGCCTCAGAAAAAGAAGTATACAGGGACAGTTACCCCTTACAACTGCGAGTACAATTAGGAGATACATACCTTTAATGTTTCACGATGTGAATAAGTCTATTCAGAGACTGAGTTGAATCACCAACTGGTTACTCTCGTGTGTATGAGCACACAGCATTTATTACTGGCTTGATCACACAGGCCCAGCTATAAAGTTGCTTGTAAATAAACAAGCATTTAGGGGGATAAAAACCGAAGATGACTACTCACATAAGTATAGCATGTTGCGACTGAAGGTCGAGGGAGATTACAATTATTCATTTAGAATGTGCAGAAGTTGCAAAAAGCTACCTAGAATACACCTCCTCCCACCCACCCCCCTGCAAAATTTCCATTCCTTCGCCTCCGCCGCATCTGCTCCCAGGATGAGGTATTCCAATCCCGCCCATCCCAGATGTCCTCGTTCTTCAAGGGCCGCAACCTCCCCCCCGCAGTGATCGAGAACGCCCTCGACCGCGTCTCCCGGATTTCCCGCACCTCATCCCTCACACCCGCCCCCGCCACAACTGCCCAAAGAGGATCCCCCTCGTTCTCACACACCACCCCGCCAACCTCCGGATACAACGCATCATCCTCCGACACTTCCACCATCTACAATCCGAGCCCACCACCAAAGGCGTTTTTCCCATCCCACCCTTGTCTGCCTTCCCGAGAGACCACTCTCTCCGTGTCTCCCTTGTCCACTCCACACTCCCCCTCCAACCCCACCACACCGGGCACTTTCCCCTGCAACCGCAGGACGTGCTACACCTGCCCCCACACCTCCCTCACCCCCATTCCAGACCCCAAGATGACTTTCCACATCAAGCAGATGTTCACCTGCACATCCGCCAATGTGGTATACTGCATCCGCTGTACATGATGTGGCTACCTCTACATTGGGGAAACCAAGCGGAGGCTTGGGGACCGCTTTGCAGAACACCTACGCTCGATTCGCACTAAACAACTGCACCTCCCAGTCGCGAACCATTTCAACTCCCCCTCCCATTCCTTAGACGACATGTCCATCCTGGGCCTCCTGCAGTGCCCCTAATGATGCCACTCGTAGGTTGCAGGAACAGCAACTCATATTCCGCTTGGGAACCCTGCAGCCCAATGGTATCAATGTGGATTTCACCAGCTTCAAAATCTTCCCTCCCCCCACTGCATCCCAAAACCAGCCCAGCTCATCCCAGCCTGCCTAACCTGTTCTTCCTCTCACCTATCCCCTCCTCTCACCTCAAGCTGTACCTATATTTCCTACCTACTAACCTCAGCCCGCCCCCTTGACCTGTCCGTCCTCCCGGGACTGACCTATCCCCTCCCTACCTCCCCACCCATACTCTCCTCTCCACCTATCTTCTCCTCTACCCATCTTCAGTCCACCTCCCCGTCTCTCCCTATTTATTTCTGAATCCTCTCCCCAAACCCCTTTTTCTGATGAACGGTCTCGGCCTGAAACCTCAGCTTTTGTGCTCCTGAGATGCTGCTTGGCCTGCTGTGTTCATCCAGCCTCACATTTTATTATCTTGGATTCTCCAGCGTCTGCAGTTCCCATTATCTCAAACAGAGACACCAACTGGGTAGACAAACAGGAGACTGAAAGCACACAGCAGGCCAGGCAGCATCTGGAGGAAAGAAGAGGTTAATGTTTCGGGTATTGCCTTTCTTCAAAGATTTCATTAGAGGGTCAGTTTTTTTTTCTTTTTCAAAAAATGCCAAAGTTTGCAGCTATACTAGATCTAGATGAATACTTTGCAAAATCACAATGAAGCTGAATGACGAAATAAGAGAAATTTAACTCAAATATTTCCATAAATGCAGAAGAGGTTGCCACATTTTTAAAGGACTAGAGGATACCCTCTGGATAGTGAAGCACCTGCAATGTTTAACATCTAGTCTGTCCTTTTAAGACCAACAGGATCTTTTGCATAACAAAGTGCAGTACTGTCAACAGAACATGATATTATCTTCCTACCAAGCTGATAGAATTCATTAACAAGTTCTACTGAATGAAGATCTATTGATATAAGGATCTTAGGATCCAATTGCTCTGAAGGATGACAGATTCCAGATTCTCAGTTAGCTGCTTCCTCTATCAGTGTTAGTGCAATATTGGAAAACAAAGGCTTGTGGTCAGCCAGTTTGAAACAAAAATCTGCTAATTTTAGAGGTTTGGAACAGAATATTTTTGAAATGAATAAATTTGATCAAACTTACAGTATGAATTATTCAATGTGGCTATCAGTTAGAGGGCTTATTTGAAAGATATTGAACTGTACTCACTTCCCTGAATGTCGACACAAAAGAGTCCATATAACAATAATAACTAATCCCAGAAACTCCCTGTGAGACAAACCACAGTAATAGAGAAAGAAACAAAATTAGTAATTTCACAAAATAGCTTCACGGATTAAAGGCAGCAAAACAATTATTAAACAAATTATACAATGACATCTCATGTAATAAGAAACTTACACCAATGTAAAATGGAAAAAGCCGAAGTCCAACAAAAAAAAGTCAGTGTTCCAAAATAATGAACCTCTTTTCAATGAGGCATTCATAGAAAAATAACTTGCAGTTGAACCTTCTCATGTCTTTGGGACAGTGCTAAGCACTTTACTGCTTATGGAAGTGCAGCTACTATGTCATACAGGGGAACCCAACTGGGACATGGCAAAGTCCCACAAACAGCAATGGGCTATTTTACAACCAGCAGGCCAGCCAGATAGACCTCAATCAAACACATCATCTTAAAAATGGCATCTCTGACCATACAGCACTTCAGCCATACTGCAGTTTCAGCCTGGATCGTATGACATTTTAGATGTTCGTAATCTTCTCATTCACAGCTGCAAGTGGTACCAATTGTGCAAAACTGAAGATTAACAGCAAAGTTACCCAGTCTACTGTATTCATTGCCAAGCGTCTGGACCACAATCAGCCTGGGTACAAGACCAGGGAGAATCAAGTTCTGTGAACCATTTTGGACATGATTTGTAAGATATAAATGGGCAAAAATTAGACAAAGTGAGAGCACAGAGGACTAATTTCACTTGTATAGCACAAAACGTGCTATACCAAACGTGCTTGATTATTACTGAAAAGCGAAATCTGTTGCCAAAGCTCTTTACCTTGAACACATCACAACAAACACAAGAATGCCAAACTTTGAATGATCACAACTATTCATGTTACAAGGAAGAAAGTGGGGGTGGGCATGAAAACTGATTGGTTGAAGTGTTGGAACAACAGGGAACTATGGGCTCCGCAAGCTCATTGAAAAAGGCAAACAGTTTGAAAACATATTCTGTTCATTTGGACAGAAGTCTCCTGCAGAATAGGTTGCAGTGATTCGTCGAAATCTGAAATTCTTGCAAATAACAAGTGCAAAATAGAAAGCTTTGGCAATGTCTCTCCTTTCAGCAATACTCACACAGGCTTGGATTTAAATGAGTGACAGACATGAGGTGAAATGTTATTGTTTGTGTCAGTAGCATTGTTAAAATGGAAGCTGTGTACCGTCCTTCCTCTTCTTGGAAAATGTTATTCTTTGAAGCTTGATGAAGCCACCAGCCCCACAGGATTGCAACCATGGAACACATGTATATATGCAGTTCTGAAAGACTTCTCCAAATGAAGTTTTCTACAAAAGTTCAGAAGGTAGAAGAGATGATATACTGAGAGATGCAAGATAAACATTTCAGATAAGCAACTTCAAAGTATAACCCATCCTTTTCGTTGCTGTCATTGGAATGAATGAAAGACCTTGTAATTATATAGGACACCTTCCACAGACTCGAGATATCCAAAAGCATTTCTCAATCACTGGTGTGCCTTTGATGTGTTAGCAGTCTTGAAATGAAAGGAACTGCAGTGAAACCACTTGCATACCAGAAAGTCCCACAAATAATAATATTGCAAAAGACTGGTTCATCTATTTCAGTGACAGTAGTTAATTTGTTAAAAGCCGCCACACATTTTAAGAGGATGTACCTGCTCTACAACGCTGTGCTATCTGTGAAGAAAGGCAAGGCTTGGTTTAGCTTTACATTTGAAAGATGGCAGCAGCATCATTCTAGATTATATTCACATTTCAACAGTAGGGTGTGAATCCACAATCCTCTGACTGAAAGATAAGAGAGCTGTGATGGGGTTAAGGCTGACAGCATTATCCATGTTATTCCTCCCTTTACCAAGCCCATCGATAGCAAAGCTACTTTGGGTTAAAAAAAATGGACCAGTGCCAATGACCATTGGTGCTGATTTTAAACAGGACACTTTAGAAACCCAATAACACCAGTGAGAGATATGACAGTGAGTATTCAATTATGCCCCGTTAGCTGTTTCAGATCTTCTGGTGGCACAAATGGTTAAGCTTTATTTAAAATAAAAGGTTAACCCTGCATTCCTAAAATTTCAGGGGTAGCACAGATCAAGGCATTTGTAGTTTGGTTTGTGTAGTTTGTTGGTAACTGAATGTATGGGTAATAAAACAGGATAAATATGAGTCGGGTGGCACCTTAAGCAGGATAAATGCTAACTTTAACAATGCTAACTCACCAGAATAAAGGTGAAACCTCTTGCTCAGGTTAAAG
The DNA here is from genome assembly GCF_030684315.1 of Stegostoma tigrinum. Classification (NCBI taxonomy): domain Eukaryota; kingdom Metazoa; phylum Chordata; class Chondrichthyes; order Orectolobiformes; family Stegostomatidae; genus Stegostoma; species Stegostoma tigrinum. The sequence goes on along the minus strand of NC_081375.1, from coordinate 45,235,569 downwards.
ACAGCCAGCCTTCATCAGGGGAAAAGAGGCTGGATGATTTGCCTAGCTTGGGGCTATAGGACAAATGCTATCGTAATGAAGGATAGTTAGTCTGAGTTGCAGCTGAAGCTCCAGAATCAACCAGAGTGATGTTTGTAAGCTCAGAAAGAGAAAAAGGATTTGCTAAGACTATAAACCAGCTGTGAACTAGAGCAGAATGCCATCAGAATCCAGGGGTATTTTTAATGTTTTGTTCAAAGCAAACATGCACAATTTGTAAGGCTTGGCCATGTACTGAAGAAAACTGCAAAGCTTTACAAGACAACTGGTCAAAACTTTGAAAAGTTTCTAAGTAAGTGGGTAACCTTCAAGAACCTCATATATAGCCAAAGACTTTCTAAGGGAGATTGATACATGAAAAGGGGATGATCAGGACAGGATTTCATTTTAATGTGTGCACCTGTGTTTTATTGTACCAAGGTAGTTATTTATTTCACACTGTTTTAATCGACTCTTGCATAGTTAATATTACTTGTTTGAGCCATGGAATTTGGGGGCTTTGTTCTTTTGACAAAGAACTGGGATTTTTAAAAATTCTCTTTAAACATTAATATTTTCTATGGGAATTGGAACATTGGAGGTATACCAATCCATGAAATTGGGTGGTAAGTGGTAATCAGCAAGATATTTCCTGATCCATGTTTGAGTTGATGCCCTGTTGAGGTCCTCCAGAGTCGCGCTCTCTTGACTCACTACCATTGTACTGTCATTTCTGGTACATCTGTTCTGCCAACGGGATAAGAATGATGAAGGAGACTGGTGATGGAGAACACTGGGAATGTGATGAACAAGTATAATTCAGTAAGTATGACCATATCAGGCTGTTGCCTAACTAGTTGGCTGGGTAATTTTGGTAAAGGACCCCAGAGGTTAGCGAGGAGGTTTCTGCAGGATTGATATGACTGGGTGGTACATCTTTTGTCCTTTTCAAATATTTTATAGCCAGTTGATACAACCAAGTGGCTCGCTGCACCACTTCAAAGTGCAATTAAGAATCAATCTCATTGCTAGGAGTCTGAGATCATATATTAGCAATACTGAGTAAAGAAGGCAGATTTCCTTCCTTGAAGGACATTAATGAAACTGATGGGTTTTTAATGACAATCAAGTAGTTTCATCACTAATACAGAGATTATTTCATTTTGTTTCAGGTTTGTTTAATTCACTGAATGCAAATGCCCAGCTATCATGACATTTCAAATGTTCACAATCTTATATCTTTGCATCATTCACCTAGACTTCTGCACTGCTTATCCAATAACATGACCACTATGTTATGGTACCTGGCATGCTCAATGCTAGTTCAACAGATATTACACATTTCTAATTTCTTTACCGTTCTCTATGCTTTGCATGCAACTACTGAAGGTGCAAAAAGTAACCAAGAAAAATACTACACAAATCAAAATAGTATTGCTGCGCAGTGAGGGCAACTTGTTTTAGCATCATTTCTGACACACTGACCACAGAAATTGCCCAACATTGCATGTGCGACATAACAGACTGAAATCACAGATTTTGGAAGAAACATCTCCCCTTGTTGAAGGGGTCAATGAGTGAGGGCCATAGATTTAAGGGAAGGGGCAGGAGGTTTATGGAAGATGTGAGAAAAACCTTCATCACCCAGAGGGTGGTGGGAATCTGGAACTCACCGCCTGGGAAGGTGGTACAGAAGAAGCCCTCATAGCATTTTAGAAGTACCTAGGTGTACACTTGCAATACCAAGGCATTTAAGACTATAGACCAAGTGCTAGAAAATAGGATTGGAAAAGTTAGGCTTCTATTTTTGACTGGCGCAGACTCAATGGGCCAAAGGATTTTTTTCCGTGATATAAACCTTCATGATTCTATTTTGAAAATGGCAGGGCTTTGAACACAGAATAAGGAAAACACTTGCATTGAACAACATGCAGAAAACTGGAGCTAGCATTAGACAGAAATCTGACAACAGTCACAAGCTGCTCGTCAGGAAATGAAAGAAGATCACTTCCCCACTAGCTGCATGAATGAAGCATCATCATTCAGGACAAATGACCATGTATTTAGAGAAAGTGAGGAACTGATAATACAGGAAATTACCTTCAGAGAATATGATGCAGGTTAAGCCTGGGGTAATCAGGTAACTTGCAGCAGCTAATCTCTTGGCAGAGAAATGACAAATGAAATGGGACATTTCCATTTTCCCTACCACTTCTGTTTACAGCTTTTCAGGTTTCGACGGACAATTTAGTGATAAAATCCTGCAAGTGTTTCTTTCCCTGCACACTTTGGAACTGGAGTGAAAATTTCTCAGTCCTTTTACACATTTTATAAGTTTTTTAAAGACCAGACCCTCACATTTGTCTAACCTGCATAAAAACATTATACAACAACTCCCATTTACACAACTTAAGGGCATAATATAATTGATTGAGGGTAGGCAATTGATGCAGAGACCCAGCTAATATTTTGGGGACCCAGGTTCAAATCCTGCCATGGTAGAATGGTGGAATGTGAATTCAATATTTTTTAAAAATCTGGAATGAAAAATCTAATGATGACTTTCAAGCCGTGGTCAATTATAGAAAACACATCAGGTTTTCTCATCTTAACGGAAGTAAATTCTGGCTTACACATGACTCCAGACCCACAGCAATGACTTTAGGGGTGGACAACAAACACTGGCCTAAACAGTGATGCCCACATCCCGTGAATGAATAAAGACAAAACCTAGCCTATTAAACTTGTTCCCCTATTAAAATGTGCCGAAGAGCTCACAGAAGTGTCAGCAAACAAAATTTGACTCTGAGTCCCAGAGACAGAGCAAAGGTTTGGACAACGGGGTAGGTTTTAAGGAACAACTTAAAAGGAGAGACATAGAGATATGGGGAGAGATTTCCAATTCATGGGTCTCAGATAACTGAAAGCACACTCACCAACAGTATGACAGAGAAAATCAGGAATGTGCAAGAGGCCATATCAGGGAAGAGTAGGAATGTCAGAGGGCTGTAGTACTGAAGACTGTTGCAAGATTAGGAAGCGTGCTAAGGCCATGAAACTTTTCATAAACAAGAATGAGAATCAACAGACAATCAATCTTTCAGTTCAACAGTAAGTATAACAGAGATACTGATTTGGTAACATGTGCTATCTACCTGTGATTGGTGGATTCAACCCAACAAGAAGGGACAATGCAGCAGGGACTACATAGGCAACCTATTGAACAAAAGAGGCCAGTTAAAGGTGATTTTATGGTGAGAAGTTCCTTTGTTTTTTGATCAATATCCACAAATAACACAAACGTTACCGAACAATTCTTTAAAAAAAAAGCCAATCTGTAAACAAATATACTTACAATCCAAATTCCTGCATCTGGATCATTAATCTATGACAAATGAGAGAAAAAAATACATTTTTGAGAAATGTTTTGAGACAGAATCATATAGAATTATAGAATTTTACAGTTTGGAAGGAATGGAGATCTACAATTGTTTGTTGCTTTGCTATTTAATTTCAATTACAGTACAAGGTGACTGAACGCATTTATGGTAAGATGAAACAATGTCAAAAAAAAAATTGGCAACTTGTGGGTTCAGAGATTTCACACTGGAGGCTCATTAATGTGGTGGTAAGTAACAGTGTTGGGATCATTTATTTATGTACCAGTGGTTTAAATAGTCATACAAATTTAACAACATAAACCTACCTTCAAATTTCTGGGACCTGCACACTTCCTAGATTTGCGTAAAATTAAACAGGCATTAAAGTCAATATTAGTCCTACAGCATCATGGGGCTGCTCTCACAATTGGTAGAGGTGACTGCTGGTGAGTTTGAACCAAGGGTCACTGTGCCTTAGTTCAAGACAAAGGTTGAGAAGGTGAGACCTTCACAGTGACCTCAGCCTGTACTGGAATTGAACCCTCATTGTTCGCATCGCTCTGCACCGCCGACCAGCTGTCTAGCCACCTGAGCTAACCAACCTCCAAAAACCTGCCATTGATAGTTAAGATGCTGAAATTTAAGCAATACACAATGGGAAACAGTAGGGTGCACTGTTTACCTTACTGTGAGGAGGCCCTCAGTGCATGCAAAGTACAACAGTGCATATGTGGATGGTATTTCCAGCATAAACAGTTTAAAGCTCATGAAATTGTAATTACCCACAGTTTGGTATTTAGTTTTGACTTCTGGAAATCTCATTACTTTTATGTATCCATTCTTTCAATCCCCTAAATCTCATCTGTATGTCCCACCAAGATAAACCTAATAAAAAGAGTTTTTTTTCATTTTGCCAGCTAAGACACATATTAAAATTATAAGTCTAAGTAATAAAGTTATTCCAAACTACTAACTACCTCTACATGAGTTACATTATAACAGATCACAGTTTACAGCACCAGCAGTGCTTTAGTACCAGTAAACACAACAAATGGTTTTAAACACTGAAAATAGGAGCTGGAGTCGGCCATTCAACCCTTCGAATCTGCTCAACCATTCAATATGATCATGGCTGAGCATCCAACTCAGTACCCTGTTCCCACCTTCTCCATGTTTCCTTTGATTCCTTTAGTCGTAAGAACCGTATCTAAATCCTTCTTAAAAACATTCACTGTTTTGGCTTCAACTGCTTTCTGTGGCAGTGAATTCCACAGGCCCACCACTCTCTGAGTGAAAAAAGTTCTCCTCATCTTAGACCTAAATGAGATACCCCACATCCTGTGGTAGTGACCCCTTGTTCTGGGGTCCATGGTCATTGGGACCATCCTTCTTGTGTTTAAGCTGTTACATCCTGTTAAAATTTAAACCTTTCCACGAGACTTCCCCCTCATTCTTATGATCTCTGCTGAATATAGTCCTAACTGATCAGTTCTTTCTCCATATTCCTGCAGATTAAAATAAAATATTAAAGGTTATCACTTTTTCGCCAACTCAATTTGTTGTGAACACACTTGAAACATTTTCGTGGCTAAGTGTCATGTCTATAATTATTATGACCTGACGCAATCTTGGCCTTTTTCCAGCTAGAATGTTGATGTCACAAAAAATTAGTTCATAATTTAGGAACTTAACCTTATAAAGGCTCAGACTAACAAATAATGAAATAGCATAAGGAAAACGTGTGGACTTCAGATGATATTTTTCCTTAGTGACTGTTTTTCTGCCCATGGACAGACAAATCCTTGGTCATAAAATTCCCATTCATTTTTTCAGATTGCTCCATAGTCTTGCTCTCCCTTTCTATAATCACCTTCAGTACCATAACCTTTTCAGTTATCCATGCTTCCAGTTATCTAGTTCTTCCCTCTTCAATAACATCAATTGTACATCCTTCAGCTGCATGGATCTAAGGTTCTGGCATTTCTTTAAATTTCTCTGACAAAATACATACCTCACATCCTTCCTTTAGGATGTTCCTTAAAGATCTACCCCTTTGACCAAGCTTTTGCTAACTTGCTTTAATGTTGCCTTTTGTTTCTTAGTACATTTTCTGTAAAATTCCTGCCTGCAGTGCCTTGGGATGCTGAGGACGTTTAAGCTGTTACATACATATACAGTCATTATTGCTGTCTGTGTTGTCAAATCGTCCTCTATTTTTCCATAAAATCAACCCTGATTGAAAGCCTCATGCTACACATGAGTCGCGTTATAATGGTTCATGGTGTGCTTAGTCTACAGCACCAGCATTTTTCAGTACCAATAAAAACAAAAAATGGTTATTAAACAAGGAAAATTGGAGCTGCAGTAGGCTATTTGTTCCTTCGAGCCTGCACGCCTTTCAATATGATCACACCTTATCATACAACTCAGAACTCTGTTTCCACTTTCTCTCTATGCCCCCAATCCCTTTAGTCCTAAGAATTATGTCTAACTTCTTCTTGAAAACCTTCTACGTTTCAGCTGCAGCCACTTTCTGTGGCAGAGAACTCCACATGCTGGATGGCAGTCAAGGCATGTCATAATGGTCTGATCAGTTTCTGTCTCTGTGAATTGCTGTGCAACAAATCTGTTGTAACTAAGTCAGTGTGAGCCAGCAGCCAAGAACAATGCATTCCATCAAAAGGAAGTGAGGCTGTCAAAAATGAAAGGGCCACATGTCAATCTCAACATAATGAGGAGAGGCATTGGCAAAAATGTTGGGAATTCAAGACAAGAATATGAATTTAAAGATATGACTGCAAGGGCAAATCTTACTGAAGTTTACATTCGACTTGTTGTCAAAGCGCATATAACACTATACAGCCTGTTCATAATATGTTCCAGAGGTAAGCCAGAGTTATTTCAGAAGTTCACTGTTCACCAGACTTTGAACTGCAAATATGCATGTCAATGACTTTGGTGTCACCAGAATCTTCTACAAAAGGTACATCTGCATAAAAACCTCAGTTCCAGAAAAAGCACCATCCCAACCCCCTCCACAATGAACTTTCAGCAGTCTGTCAATATCACACTTTGTTTCTGGCATTGTAATGAACCATGGGTATGTGGTCTGTACTTTGTACACTAAACTATAACTTCAAACAAATTTATAATGCAGAGTACAAAAATATTCTCTGTCTTTCTTTCCCGCTTATTCTGATCACCTAGTTCCATAGCAGCTGACAGCTTCCTGGTACCTCATCCAAGTAGCTATTCCCATAAAATGAGTGTCTGTAAGCTACCTTCACAAGTGCTGAACACAGAGACAGATTAATACAGCACAGGAATACGTCCCTTGGCCCAACTTGTCTGTGCTAACCACAATGCCATTCTAAATTAATCCCATCTGCCTGCACATGGTCCATATCTCTCTATTCCCTGCCTATTTACATCTGCCTGAATGCGTCTCAAATGTTGTTATCATATCTGCTTTTAACACCTGCCCTGACAGCATATTCTAGGCACCTTCCACCCTATGTGTAAAAAAAAATTGGCTCGCACATGTCCTTTAAACATTTCCCCTCTCACCTTAAACCAATGGTCCCTAGTATATAGCATTTACACCCTTAGGAAAAAGACTTGGACGATCCATCTTATCCAGGTCTCTCATAATTTATATACTTCAATCAAGTCGTCCCTCAGCCTCCGATGGTCTAACAAAAACAATCCAAAATCGTACAACTTCTATTTATAGCTAAAAACCTCCAATCCAGGCAACATCCCGGTAAACTGTTTTTACACCCATCACAATAATCTTATACTCACTTGTAGCCACACGTAGCATCAACTGTGTGTTTCTATACACCACCTTTAAAGTTCATTGAGTCAAAATCAGGACAAAATGTAACAGTTCTTTACATAAAGAGATATTTGGGAGGCTGAGTAAAAGCTTGGTTAGAGGAGTGGGTAATGTCTTAAAGAAGGAGAAGGAGCTAAAGAGGTTTGAGGAAATCGCAGAGTTTAGAAGCCAGGCAGCTGAAGGGCACAGTCACAGTTGGAGCTGGTGGAAAATGGGATGCACGAAAGGCCAGTGGTGGGGGAACAATGATGATTGCAGGCTTAGAGAAATTACAGCGAAAGGCTATACAGGGCTTGGAGCAAACTGGTGAGGATCTTTAAATTTGAGGCATTGAATCTAATAAAGGGTCAGTGAGTGCAGGGCTGATGGCAAATTAGATCCAGTGTGCATTTAGGATATAGAGCAGCAGAATTTAATGCAAAATTAAGTTTACAAATGCTGGAAAAGGGGAGAGTGGACAGGAGACGATAGCAGTAAGTGAGTTTGAAGGTGACAATAGCGTTGATAAGGGGTTCAGATCTTTGCAGCTACAATTCTTGGTAAAACAGATTGGAGAAAGAACCCCAGTCCTTTCCTCCTGTCCATCTGTCCCCTTGACATAAAGGCATGGAAATATAAGAGTAAAGAGGTTATCCTGCAACTGCATGAAACATGGTTGAATCAAAACTGAAGTACTGTATGCAGTTCTGGTCACCGCATTATAGGAAGGATATGATTGCACTAGAGACAGTGACAGCAGGGGAGATTTACCAGGAAGCTGCCTGGGCTGGACAGTCTGACGTATGAGGCAAGATTAGACACATAGAAGCATAGAAACATACATAAATGATCTGGAGGAAGGTATAGATGGTCTGATTATCTAGTTTTCAGATGACACTAAGATTGGTGGAGTAGCAGACAGTGAAGGGGATTGTCGGAGAATGCAGCAGAATAAAGATAGATTGGAGATTTGGGCAGAGAAATGGCAGATGGAGTTCAATCCAGGCAAATGCGAGGTGATGCATTTTGGAAGGTCCAATTCAAGAGCAAACTATACGGTAAGTGGAAAAGCCCTGGGGAAAACTGATGCGCAGAGAGATCTGGGTATTCAGGTCAATCGTACCTTGAAGGTGACAACACAGGTTGATAGAGTGGTCAAGAAGGCATACAGCAGGCTTTCATTCATCGGATGGGGTATTGAGTACAAGAGTTGGCAGGTCATGTTACAGTTGTATAGGACTTTGGTTTTACCACATTTGGAATACTGTGTACAATTCTAGTCACCACGTTACCAAAAGGATGTGGATGCTTTGGACAGGGTACAAAGGAGGTTCACCAGGATGTTGCCTGGTATGGAGGGTGCTAGCTATGAAGAGAGGTTGAGTAGATTAGGATTATTTACATTAGAAAGACAGAGGTTGCGGGGGCACTTGATTGAGGTCTACAAAATCATGAGAGGTATAGACAGGGTGGATAGCAAGAAGCATTTTCCCAGAATGGGGGACTCAATTACTAGGGGTCACAATTTCAAAGTGAGAGGGGAAACGTTTAAGGGAGATATGTGTGGAAAGTTCTTTACACAGAGGGTGGTGAGGGCCTGGAACGCATAGCCAGTGGAGGTGGTACAGGCAGGCATGATAGCGTCATTTAAGATGTATCTAGACAGATACATGAATGGGCAGGGAGCAGATAGATTCAGATCCTTGGAAAGTAGGCAACAGGTTTAGATAGAGGATCTGGATCGGCGCAGGCTTGGAGGGCTGAAGGGCCTGTTCCTGTGCTGTAATTTTCTTTGTTCTTTGAAGATAACAGCAGGAGGAGGCCATTGAGGCTTCTTACCTGAGAGGCTGGACTTATTATAGGAACAAGCGAAGGTTGAGAGGGGCACTTTTCTATTGGCAGAGGTGCTAATAACCAGATAGCATAGATTTCAGTTAAAAGGCAGAAAACTAAGAGGAGGGTTGAGATGAAAATTCTTCAGCAAAAGGGTGGTGAGAGTCTGGAAATCACTGCCTGACAGGATGGCTGAGGTCTCCCTTCATTAATTTAACAGTATTTTGGATATTCACTTGCATTGCCATAGCCTCCAGGGTTATGGGCAATAGCTGGAAAGTGGGGTTAATGGCATAAAGACCATGTCTTTTCATTTTACTATATTTTTAATTGTGATCTACAATGGGGAATAAAACGGAAAAACCAAGGATGGTGGAAAGGATTGCTGCAAGTTTCCAAAGTAAGCTACCAAACACTCAATGTAAGTGCTGTTTACACTGCTGTTTGATCCAGCTGGTGGGGCAGACAGTGGTGTCTATTTGCACATAGGTAATGTGGTAGTACATATGATGATGTAGTGTTCACCATCACAGCTATGAAACTGACAGCATTTTTAGGTAACTGCACAGCAAAGAGTGTGCATGAGTGGAGATTTGGCCAGCAACATGTTGCTGATTGATCTGGTGACTGGTGTCCCATCGTTTGTGACAAAGGCCTTTTGATGGACAACAACTATGTGACTGACTCCCAGGTAGATGAACAGCTTATGGGTGTTCATGTTTGGGCAGAAGCCATCAAACCTCCAGCAAGGTAGGAGCTGTCCTTTCTCTCTGCATTAAAAAAAACCTCAAGCCTGAAAAAACCCAATTTATTCACAGAATCCGTACAGTGTAGAAACAGGCCATTCAGCACAACAAGTCCACACCACCCCGCCAAACAGCATCCCACCCATACCCAGCCTCCTACTCCTGCATTTCTCCATGTCTAACCCATCTAACCTAAACATCCCTGAACACTACGGCCAATCCACCTACCGTGCACATCTCTGGACTGTGGGAGGAATTGAACCCAGGTCTTTGGCGCTGTGAGGCACCAGTGCTAACCATTGAGCCACCATGCTGCCCTTTATCTTCCCTCATCAGTTGCTGTAAGCTGTGGCTCTTAGACCTTACAATTGTGAGCCAATCATTCTTTACTTCTTGCAAACAAGTGAACAAACCTGGAGAAGGAACAGCGGATGCTGACCAGCCAAAATGAGCATCTCAGCAATGTGGACATTGAACTGCCTTCCCAGTCTGTCCCTCCACCCATGATACCCATGTACTTGTGTCTGTCTGCCTGTATATGTGTGTAATGGAGTTTTATAATAGACCTGGTGTTTTAATTAGTCGACTTCGTAGTTGATAATCTGTAGTCAACGTTTCCTCTAATTTTCTTTCTGGTTGTGTGGGTCTCCAAGATCCAAGCAGAGCAGCAACTTCCTGAACCAGCTGTCAATGCTGAGATCAGTGTGCTGACAGATAATCATACTCAGATCTTAATATACACCTTAGAGGGAACATTGTAGGTAGAATCTACTTGGTTGTAATAAATAGTGACCATTGATAGATACAGAAGCTGGCTCGAGCTTTCTGTCAACCTGGGTCCGAAAGAAAAGTAGACTGGGGGACTTTGCAAACTTTAACAAAATCTTTAACATTTGTAATGACTCAGTGCACTACCTCAATGTAGTCAGATCTTTATTGACAGGCACAGATGTGATGGCTGTAAACATCCATGAGTAAAGCTGCTCAAAGGGTTAGTTTTATAGTGTTGTGGACCGGACTAGTTTCCCTCACAATCTTTTAAGAAGGTCGCCTAGCCTTACGTTTTCTTAATTTGAAAATAAATGTAAAGTGTTGGGTTCACATGCAATTCAACTGTTCAAACTACTCGACGTTAAGCAAAATACAATTTATTCAAAAACTACAGTTAAAATACAAAAGGAACAAACTTAGAATAACTTAACTCCATTGAAAAACTTAACAGAATAATAGATATGGTAACAATTATTGATCAACTGTTCCTACATGGTAACATCTCATGAACCCATTATCCCACAAGTCCCTTGGCAAAAACAAAGGCAAAGTCAGCAACAGATTGCCTCACATGCAATCCAGCAGCAGAGAGAAAGAAAAAAAAATCACACGAAAACCCAAGACAGAATAGCAGCCAGGAGACATATAGTGCAGATTCCAACCCTGTTGACACTTCAACAAAAACAGCTGCTGAAACTGAAAGCTAAAATAACTGAAAAGTAGAAATCCTGATCTGTGAGACCTGGCCACACCCACCCAGGTTGCTTCTATTGTTCTAACTTTAAAAAAAAGGCCTCCCAAGTGGTTTAATTTTTGTACCTTCACTAGCCAGCTCATTACCTCTGTATTAAAACCTCTCTTCAAAAAAGACTAGGATAATATATCTCTTAAAGCCACAGCATCATCACAATAGAGATTGTGAATGGAAAAGAGACAGGTAAAGAGTTTTAGAGAGAGAATTCCAAACTCTAAGATCTAGGAAACTTGAAAGTATAAGCTAGCTATGAGGAAATGATTAATCTGTGATTCTTTGGTTAAAGTCAGAAGTCATATGACACCAGGTCATAGGCACTTCAACTGACGAAGGACCGAAAGCTTATGATTTCAAATAAACATTTTGGGCTGTAACCTGGTGTTGTGTGGCTTCTGATTTTATCCACCCCAGTCCAACACTGGCACCTCCACATCTGTGATTGAAGCACAACGGTCTCATGATCACTACACTCAGTGGAGGAAAAGGGATGATTGACAGGAACTTGTGGATTTCCATGTTAAATTGAGTATGTGCAGTTATTTCAGAATGCTGTCAGTTTCACAGCTGTAGTGATAGTGAACAGAGTATCATGACAAATACCAGCACAAAATCCTTTTTCAGAATGATAAAAATAAAAATGAGCTCTTCACTTAAGATTTACCAATTTTTCTTGATTACAAGCATCTCATTAAACTCTTTATCTACAAAATAGGTTTCTTGTCTTTATCTGTTTTTCCAAGTGTTGTGATCCCAGATGATGGGACTACTGAATGAAACAAATGCCATTACGAATCCTGACTTGATAAATCATATGTTAGATTTTTTTTGTTGTTTAGTTCATTAATATGGTGGTTAGGCATAACATTTACACAATTCCAATAGCCTTTCCTCCCTAATTCGAATATTAAGATTTATATCCCAAACTCCCCTGGCTTGGAAGTTCCACAAATGAGAAAAATGCTGTTGCACCAGTGATAACAAAGTGTGGAGCTGGATGAACACAGCAGGCTAAGCAGCATCTTAGGAGCACAAAAGCTGATGTTTCAGGCCTAGACCTTTCATCTGAAGAGGGGGATGGGGACAGGGCTCTGAAATAAATAGGGAGAGAGAGGGAGGTGGATCGAAGATGGATAGAGGAGAAGATAGCTGGAGAAGAGACAGAAAAGTCAAAGGGGCAGGGATGGAGCCTGTACAGGTGAGTGTAGGTAGGGAGGGGATAGGTCAGTTCAGGGAGGATGGACAGGTCAAGGGGGCGGGATGTGGTTAGTAGGTAGGAAATGGAGGTGCGGCTTGAGGTAGGAGGAGAGGATAGGTGAGTGGAAGAACAGGTTAGGGAGGCGGGGATGACCTGGGCTGGTTTGGGATGCAGTTGGGGGAGGGGAGATTTTGAAGCTAGTGAAATCCACATTGATACCATTGGGCTGCAGGGTTCCCAAGCAGAATGAGTTGCTGTTCTTGCAACCTTTGGGTGGTATTGTTGTGGCACTGCAGGAGGCCCAGGATGGACATGTTGTCTGAGGAATGGGAGGGGAAATTGAAATGGTTCGCAACTGGGAGGTGCAGTTGTTTATAGCGAATCGAGCGGAGGTGTTCTGCAAAGCGGCCCCCAAGCCTCCGCTTGGTTTCCCCGATGTAGAGGGGGCCACACCGTGTACAGTGGATACAGTATACCACATTGGCAGATGTGCAGGTGAACATTTGCTTGATGTGGAAAGTCATCTTGGAGCCTGGGATAGGGGTGACGGAGGTGGTGTGGGGGCAGGTGTTGCTCCAGTGACCATTTTCACTAAATTGAACAAACTGTGACTAACAGACAACCTTCTCATGAGGACTAAACTCTTGTTCTCTTCTGGGTGAAATCAAAACCAACTCATGGCTTTGTTCTGTTTGCCTGTCATAAACTAAAATGTATAAAGATCCTCTCCTTTACCACCCAGGAGTCTGCCAGGCACTTGAATCCAGTGATACATCTTCTTCAAACAGGTTACCATTCAAGAATAACTCTCTACTTAAGTCATTTCCCAAAATAATCCACATCTATTTACCTTTAGTTCCAAAACAATAATATTAATATATATTATACACCTTTCATCAAAAAGAACTACAAATTACATTTATACAGCACTTTTAACATAATAAAATCATTAAGACATTCCATGTAGACATTACATTTACACGACAGCAGGTCATATAAAGAAGTTATCAGATCAGATGATCAACAGTTTGACCAGAGTGAGGGAGAGAGATGTGAAAACGGAACTGCAGAGCTTGGGGGCTCACACAACTGAGGAATTGGCCAACAGAAATTATAATTAGGAATGCACAGCAACAGGTCACAGTTGGATACAATTACTTTATTTCAAAGTTGAAATGCTCCCATTTGGTCTGATGCAGTTGTCTAGTTACAGCTTAGTCTGGGATTAGTCTCAAATGAGTTGGAATTATTCACTGTGAGAAACTGGCCAACAGCTAGGTCTACAGCGAACTCCTCCAGGAGTTGAAGTGGACAGAGACAAGCTAATGGTTGGCTCTCACCTATCAGTACAGAGGATTAGGCGAGTCCCAAGAGTGCTTTTCGAATCGTGAAGTTCGGAGTTGGGACTTTGGTATGTTGTTCTACTCCCTGCGTGTGGGATGAGGTTTCCTGTCCCGCAGACTTGCAAAGAATGAAAAATGACACTGACCTGCACATAGGCAGCGAGCGCAAAAAAGAAAGCCATGCAGAAATTGCAGGCTCTCCAGGAGAGGAGATAAAGGGGAGGAGGGTTCGCATTCTGCAGAACTGCCTGGGATTTCACTGCCATGTTCCTTCCGCTTTCTTTTTCTCCTGAGAAACAAACCCTGGGACGCCCGGCTGACGTACAGAGTTAGGACCACCCCTTACGCTTTGCGGGAGAACACAAGCTGAAATTTCCCTATTACTGCGGGCAGCTTTCCTGAAAGATATTCTCCCCAGAAATCAGGTTCCCCCGCGGACGTTCACGTCCGCACCTACAAAGCAGGCTGCAAGTACAAACGTTCAAAGACAGCGAAAGGTGAGAAATGGGTCGGAGCCAAATGAAACCAGTAGAATCTGTTTTGCAGAATAAAACTCCAGTAGACGTTGTCTTGACCTGACCCAGACGTTTCTTTAAAACTTATTTTGTGGTTAGCGTGACTTCTTGATGTTCAGACATCTGTTTGCCAACGGTAGCTCAGAATTTAACTGGGCTTTTTTCTAAATAAAAACTGAACGTTTCTGATTTTTAACTCTGTCAATTTAACATGCTGGCACTGATCCCTGCTTCTGCAATCACCTCCGGTCCCACAACCCCCGAAGACATCGGCGGCACTAGCTCCAGCCCTCTTCACCGTCCCCAGCTTTAACTCCTCCATCAGTGGCACCATGTGACCAGCTGCATGGTCTCCAGGCTCTACAATTTCCTCTCCGCTCTCTGCCTCACTTCCCTTCTTTCAGGCACTCCTTAAGTCGGAGAAATGTACAGCACAGAAACAGATTGTTCAACCTTTACAAGATTGTGCACAGCATGGACGGAGTGGGAAGTATGAGGCCTTTTCCCAGGGTGGAGGGGTCAATTACTAGGGGACACAGATTCAAGGTGCAAGAGGGAAAGTTGAAAAGAGATGTGCGAGGCACATTTTTCACACAAAGAGTGGTGACGACTGCCTGGAGCGCACTACCAGAGGAGGTGGTGGAAGCAGCATTCGGGAAGCACCTGGACGAATATATGAATTGGAAGGGTATAGAAGGATACAGGTCCTGTAAGTGAAGGGCAAATATGGAAAGGCAAAATATGTCAGCGCAGGCTTGGAGGGGCAAAAGGGCCTGTTCCTGTGCTGTATTGTTCATTGTTTTTGTTTGATCCAACTCGCCCATTCTGACTAGATCCTAAATAAATCTGGTCCCATTTTTCATTTTTTGATACATATCACTTTAAACCCTTCCCACTCACATAGCCATCCAGATGCCTTTTAAATGTTATAATTATACCTGTCTCTATCACCTCCTCTGGCAACCCATTCAAAATATGTCCCACACTCTGCATGAAAAAGTTACCCCTTAGATCCCTTTTAAATCTTCCCCCCCCCCCCCCCCCTCACATCAATGCCATCTAGTTTTGGACTCCCGTACCCTGGGAAAAAGACTTTGGCTATTCACCCTATCCATGTCTCACATGATTTTACAAACCTCTAAGGCCACCCCTCAGCCTCCGACGCTCCAGGCAAAACAGCCCCAGCCTTTTCAGCCTCTCCCTGGAGCTCATACCCTCCAATCCTTGGAACGTCCTTGTAAATCTTTTCTGAACCCTCACAAGTTTCACAGCATCTTTCCTACAACAGGGAGACCTGAATTGTATGCATTTTTTCAAAACTGGCCCAACCAATGTCCTGTACTGCTGCAGCATGACCTCCCAAATCCTATACCCCATGCACTGACCAATAAAGGCAAGCACAACAAATGTTTTCTTCACTATGCTGTTTATCTGAAACTCCATTTTTAAGAGCTATGAACCTGCAGCCCAAGGTTTCTGTTCAGCAACCCTTCCCAGGACCTTACCATTAGGTCTATAAGTCCTGCCTTGATTTGCCTTACCAAAATGTAACACCTCACATTTATCCAAATTAAAATCTGTCAGCCACTCCTCGGCACATAGGCCCACCTGATCAAGGTCCCGTCACACTCTGATATAATCTTCCTCACTGACCACTACACCACCAATTTCAATGTCACCTGCAAACTTACTAACCATACGTCCGATTCATTAATATAAATAAAAAAAGCTGTGGACCCAGCAACAACCTTTGCGGCACACTGTTGGTCACAGGCCTCAGTCCGAAAAACAACCCTCCATCATCACCCTCTGTCTCCTACCTTCGTGCCAATTTTGTATCCAGATGGCTAGCTCTCCCTGGATCTCTTTCACCCAGCTTCTAGGCTCTTAATTCCTTGTGTGGCTCGGTTTCATACTTTTGTTCTCTCTTTCTCCTGCAAAGCACCATGCAATATTGTGATTTAAACAGTTGCCCAGTAATCTAGAACTTGACTTTTGCTGAAAAAAAAAATTTCTGCAAAAGCTTTTATTTAAAATATATAAAACTCTGAGAGACATGGAAAATTGAAGTTGTCAGAGTTTTTTTCCCCAGGGTAGAAATATCAAATTCTAGGGGGATTGGTTTTCAATGAGAGGGGAAAACATTTAAGGGAGATGTTTGAGGAAAGTTTTGTACACAGAAGGTGGTAGGTGGCTAGAACTCACTGCCAGGGGTGGTAGTAGTAGCTATGATGTGAGAGGCATTTAGACAGATACACGTAGAGGCAGGGAATAGAGGGATATGGATCATATGCAGCCAGTTAGAATTAGTTTAGAATGGGCATCATACGGTGGGCAGAAGGGCCTATTCCTGCACTGTATTCTGTGTTCTATGTTCTTCATTTACCATGACAATTTGCAAGAACACCAACTCAAAGGGAAAACAAACCTTTATACTCCATGAGAGGAGAGTGCTGATTGATTGACAGGTGAACTTTGATTGACAGAGGCATTGCCACAGAGGTTCACAGTTAACTGCCACGTTTTGTTTAAATTTTCAACCAGGCCAGTTAACTTACTGGGCAGGGCCTTGCCCAGAGAAATGAAGCAGCAAATGGCTGTCACTTATTTTGTTAAATAGAAACAGGCACAGTGTGTGTACATGTTCACTGTTTCTAAAGACCAGGCCCTGTACATTAATAAATGTCACTATCAGTACATGCAAATACACAAAGCCGAAAGCTTATCTGACAAACCTAAATTGATTGTCAGTATAATACTTTGCTCACAAAGCACATTCAGCAAATGCTATTGAAATACAGAAACACATGAATGTTGACCACTGTTTTGCAAGCACATAGACTGGTTGGACACTTGTGGACAGCCAAAGGGATATGTTGTTTGAGGTGACCTCCTAATCCTTGGTATGTACGGTTTACATACCTGGCATCACACTGGTACTGAAACTCATTTACCACGTCACTCATTTGTGTGATAGGCAGAACATCTCTTTGCTTTACAGCAGCATCCTGTTAGTGGTGAACGCCACATCTGTTGCTATTGCATAGTAGCTCCCTTCACCTGTTGCTCAAACCTCTGAGATACCTTACCCACCCAAGATAACTTGAGAAAGATTTTTCGGTATCTAGATTGAACACCTTCATAAATGTACTCAATTTGTAGTGAGAAGTGAACAAGTCAGGGTAGCCATTACTGTGCTTGGAGCTTTGCTACATCCTATTGCAGCATCAAGTTTGCAGAATGAACACAGATGTGGTGGTATATGTGAGGCTGCCAATGAAACTAATCTTATGTTATTTCATTTTGTTAAATGCATTGCACAAATAAAGTTGTTGTAACACTGTTCATATTATTTATCCACAAAGATTGCTTAAGGCTAATCAGTAAGTTATCAGTACTTTATTATGTCTATTGGTTTATTCAGTCAAACCCTAGTCTAAGGTTGTTACAGAGATAGTAGGAACTGCCGATGGTAGAGAATCTGAGATAAAATGGTGTGAAGCTGGATGAACACAGCAGGCCAAGCAGCATCAGTGGAGCGGGAAAGCTGACGTTTTGGGTCGAGACCCTTCTTCAGAAAGGAGACCCTTCTTCAGAAAAGAAGGGTCTTCTTTCTGAAGAAGGGTCTCAAACCGAAACGTCAGCTTTCCTGCTCCTCTGATGCTGCTTGGCCTGCTGTGTTCATCCAGCTTCACACTGTTTTATCCTAGTCTAAGGTTGATGTTTTCCCAGGTCTATTATAACCCAGTCAGAGAAAACAGCCAGGTGCAATGTTATGCACAGAAAATGCAGTGGACTTGAGAGCCTTGTGAGCTGCCAAGCATTTTTTTTCATAAAATCTGCAAGAAGAAATCACTGCATCAAAAGGAGTGGGTAGAAAACAGGAAATTACACAAGTTACAGATATTTACAACATTTGTCATGATCAGCTGTTTCAGTCCTCCTCACTCAAGGCTACAAAGTGACCTTACAAAGAGCTCCCAGTGCGTTTCAAAAAGCTATTTCTAATTCCAGTTCAGCTACCAATGCTTTGTTTTGACACATAACTGATAAAGATTATTGGGTGATATGACTGTATATTTGGAGCAGCACGTTGAAATTAGTCACAACAAATTTCCAAGAATGGGAATTCATATTCAACTTGCTTTTGAGGTGCTTTTCACCAGTAGATGGCAGAGACACATACTATTTTATATTAGCACACAGTAATTTAAAAATAAAATAAAATATTACTTCTACAAAAGCAAAAATATTTCAATTAGAAACCAGGCCAGTTCAGTTACTGCCAGAGTTAACTGCAAAAACTGTTAACTGCTGCTCTTTGAAGCTATGTGGCCAACAATTAAAGATGATGGTTCTGTCATTAACATTTGCCTCCTCCCCTTGCAGGGTGAAGTTATAGCTGATTATATTGTACAAGTATAGCTGCTACTCGACCAACCATTCCAGATCTCTCTCTCTCTCTCTCTCTCTTTCTCTTGCCCTCCAACCTCCCATCTGCTTGAACAGACAGCTGAAGAAGCAAGGGTCCTATAAAAGACCTCTGGAATCTATTGTTGACATTTAAATAAAAGTAAATAATTCAGATTATGAAGATCCCTCACTAAGTATATAGATAACCAACGAATCCACTATCCAATGCATGTTCTGTTTGTGAATGATTACTGCTGATCCTGTTTTAAAACCTAATTATATTTATAAATGACTAAGAAAGAGAATGGCCTGTCCTTTGCAGTGGGACAGAAATATTTTCAATTAACCCGTTCACATGCACTATGACACACCTTTGGGGTAGGTAGGACTTAAATCCAGAAACTCCTGGTCCAGAGGCAGAGACACCATTGCTGCATCACAAAACAATCTATTGTGCAGTGATAACAGCATTCAAACTGTCAGCATTCACTAAAATTACTCCAACAAAATTGAGAGAGTCTCCTGGAATCCGCATGTGAACAAAATAACTCGGAAATTCAGTTATTCTATACTTTCCAGACTATAGAGACAGTATCATAACCCCGTCCACCCAGGCAGACAGGTATCAGTGGAAATCCATTGAATTTGATGAGTATTTCTATTTTTACATTGTTCGCCTCACTGTGAGAACCCTCTAAATTTATATCTTGCTCTTCGAGGGCATAATTGGGTTTTAAGCAGCATTCTATGTTCAAGGTACTTCTACATTGTAGAATAGGATCATTTATTCCCCTGGTAATCAAACTAGTTCTATATAATAGAACAAAAATCAACATTCGTAGTCAACCCTGTAATGGCCAACCTATCATTTATTTGCCTTTTGGGAATTTGAAACTGAAAGTGAAGAATATTCCCTGCTGTATCTGTGTAGACTCTTACAGCAATGTAAAACACCCTAGACAGCCTACAAGGTATTAGCAGTAGTCTTGTCTTCAATTTAGACCTTTGTGGATTCAACCAAAATTTCACAGAGTTGACCATATGATCCAGTATAATAATTTGTGGCGTACTGAGGGTCTGAGGTACTGTTAGAAGCACAGTAACTGGTCTTGCCACACATTATTACAGGATTAATAACAGGATTCTTGGCATTGTGGGGGGACAGCGGGATCTCAGGGTCCACGTCCATACATCCCTCAAAGTTGCCACCCAAGTTGATTGGGTTATTAAGAAGCAATATGGTGTGTTGGCTTTCGTTGACAGAGGAATTGAGTGTAAGAGCTATGAGGTTATGCTGCAGCTCTATAAAACCCTGGTTAGACTACACTTGGAATATCGTGTTCAATTCTGGTTGCTTCATCATAGGAAGGATATTGAAGCTTCGGAGAGAATGCAGACGAGATTTATCAGGACGCTGCCTGGAATGGAGGGCACGTTTTACGAGGAAAGGTTGAGGCAGCCTGGGCTTTTCTAGTTGGAGTGAAGGATGATGAGAGGTGACTTGAGAGACGTGTATGAGATTATGAGAGGCATAAATAGAGTGGACAGCCATAGACTTTTTTCCAGGGTGGAAATGATTATTATGAGGGGGCATAATTTTAAGAAGGAAGAAGGCAGAGGGGGTTTGTCAGAGGTTGGTTCTTTACACAGAGCGTGGTGGGTGCGAGGAATGTGCTGCCAGCAGTGGTAGTGGAGTCGGATACATTTGGGACTTTTAAGTGGCTCTTGGATAGGCACATGGATGATAGTAAAATGTAGGGTATGCAGGGTAGTTTGATCTGAAAGTAGGATTATAGGTCGATGCAACACCGTGGGCCAAAGGACCTGTACTGTTCTATGTTCTGTTATTCACTGTGAACTTAATTAGTTGTTCTCTTGTCCTCACATTGCAACAACACTCTGTAACTACTTCATTAGCTGTGAGGCACTATGCTGGTGATGAGGTCACAAGAATTAGTATCTAAAAGAAAGTTATTTCTTTTAATCCCTCCACCTTCTGCCTTTCCTCACAAATCAATGTCTAGTTTTGCTTCAAATGTTAAACCAGTTTTCTTTTAAAAGGTTCAATGATCTCAGGTCTCTTAATGTTTTTTTCTCAATCCTACTAATCATGCCTTGTTACTAACTCTATTCAGTCTTCCTTCAATTGGCTTTCAGAGTAATGTACTTATGGTGCAGTGATGCCATCCCTACCTCTGAACCAGAAGGTCTAGGTTTAAGGCCCACCTGCACTAGAGATGTGTCATAACATGCCTGAACAGGTTTCTTAAAAGTATTGTTGCTTTCACTATTGGAACATCAGTATTAAGGGCAGAATTTAGTGCCCAATTTTAGTTAAGTGATGGTGGCCTTTATTAAACTATTAGTGGAAGTGTTCCTCTAGTACTATTAGGTGAGGAGTTCCAGTCTATTGACCCAGTTACCGTGATGGGATTTGTCATGTGGCATTTTGCTCACACCTAAGATTTAGGGTTCAGGATCATCTTGTTAAGAGATAGCAAGTTCAGGACAGTTTCCTAGGTTAGGGCTCTTCAGAAATCTGTTTCATGTATGTTGAAAGTGAATATCACTACACATGGTAATCCATGATATTCCAGGTTCTTGCAATCCCGAACTGCTATTACCCTATTACTTCTTACACTTGTCTGTCTGCAGAGACTTTAGCAATACTTTTGACAAAGTTTCACATGGTAGATTGGTCAGTACAAATAGATCACATGGGATCCAGGGAGAGATAGCCAACTGGATACAAAATTGGTTTGATAGCAGGCGAGAGAGGGTGGTGGTAGAAGGCTGTTGGTCAGACTGGAGGACTATAACCAGTGGTACGTCTAAAGGGTTGGTGCTGGGTTTGCTGTTGTTTAGCATTTATATAAATGATTTGGATGATAATATAAGATGGCATAGTAGTAAGTTTGCAGATGACACCAAAATTGGTGGTGTAGTGGACAGTGAATATGGTTATCTAAAAATACATCTTAAAATACAACTGGGTCAATGGGCTGAGGAATGGCAGATGGAATTTAATTTAGGTAAATGAACTCTGGGGAAGGGTCATCGGATCTGAAACATTAACTCTGATTTTCTCTTCCCAGATGCTGCCACTTCTACTGAACTTTTCCAGCAACTTATGTTTTTGTTCCAGAGCAGGTCTTAGACAGTTAACGGTGGGGCCCTGGGGAGTGTTGTTGAATAGAGAGACATAGGGTTTCAGATACATAGTTCCTTGAAAGTGGCATCATATGTTGATAGGGTGGTGAAGAAAGCGTTTTGCACTCAGAGAATTGACGACAGGAGATGGGACATCATGTTGTCGGTGTACAAGACAATTAGAATTACAATTCTGATCTCAGTTCTATAGGAAAGATGTTATTAAACTGGAGAAGGTGCAGAAAAGATTCAACAAGGATGCCAACAAGACTGGAGGATTTGAGTTATAAAAAGAGGTTGAATAGGCTGGGTCTTCTTGTCCTGGAGCTCAGAAAGCTGAGAGGTGACCTTGTAGAGTTTTATAAAATCAATAGAGAAATAAATAAGGTGAATACCCAAGGTCTTTGCCTCAGAGTAGGGGATCCAGAACTGGAGGGCATATGTTTAAGGTGAGAGGGGAAAGAGTTAAAAGGGAACTGAGGGGCAACTTTTTCCACACAGAGGGTGGTGCATGTATGGAACAAGCTGCTGGAGGAAGTGTTACAGGAGGGTACAATTACAATATTTAAAAAACATTTGGACAGGAATGGATAGGAAAGGTTTAGAGGGATATGGGTGAAATGAAGGCTAATAGTTCAATTCAGGAAACCTAGGGTTGGCACGGAAGAGTTGGGGCAAAGGGCCTGTTTCCATGTTGTATGACACTGACATGTGCCTATACATCTGTAGTTCCATCTCTTTCCTGACTGTCTGGAGATTTGGAGTATACCCTTGGCAAAGTGACTGTCACCTTCTGAAAATTTTACCCAAATGGCTTTATTTGAAGAACCTTTAAAGGTAACACCACTGCTTATGGCAGTAATTAACTCTTTGATCAAAATAGCGATACCTCCATCTCATCCATGCACGCCACCACCTTCCAGAATCTCCCTTGACCCTCCCTCGACCATGCCTCCATAACAGAAATGATATCACATCCTCATGCATTAATCAACACCCACATCTCATTTGCCTTACTTGCAAGACTCCTTTGTATTAAAATGAATGTCTCCGAGCCTTGCCATGGTTCTTTATGCCTTAACTTGACTGTATTCATACTTACTTCTAGATTGATTTATTTCTTCTTTTATACTGACTTTTGCATCACCCCTTACTGTACCTCCAACCTGCTAAATGAGTTTAAATACTTGCCAATCTCCGCAAAGATGTTTGTCCCGTTCCAGTTGAGATTCAACCCTTCAGAGTTGCATGGGTCTTACCTTCCCCAAAAATGGATCCAGTGATCCAGAAATCTAAAACCCTCCTCTTCCACCACACATTCATCTGTTCTATCTGTTCCTATACACAACAGGAGTAATTTAGAGATTGCATTTTTGAGGTCCTGCTTTTCAATTTGCTACCAAGCTCACAAAATTCTTGTTACAGGACCTCATCCCTCTTCCTACCTCTGTCGTTGGTCCCAATGTGAACAATGACCTTTGACCATTCACCCTCCCCTTTCAGGATCTGATGGTTTGAAAGGTGGTATCTAAAGAGGCTTGCAAACCTTGATGTAATATAGGAGGGATATAAAGGGATTTAACAAGAGTGAGAATTTGAAATTTGATACGTCAAGTAACTAGGAATCAAAATAAAATGGTGAAGTCAAAGATACTGGAAACAAACTTGTGCATGAATTAAGTAAACAACTACTTAGTAGGTTTTTAATGACAGACACAAAGTTTATAAACTTTTAAAAAAAGGCTGTTTCAATTTTAATGACCTTTAGAAGTATTCCAAAGAAACACTGAAGTATACAATAAATATTCATTGTTCCTTGGAATTGGTATCAGTGACTTAACATAGATCCCATTATCATTACTGAACTGTTAACACTGGATTGCAGAGAAACCACAGAAAGGAACATGAAGTTTGACAGTTTCTACAGTATTCCTGCATTTTATTTATATTTGAATTTTTCCAAAAGCACATGCCTATGTATTATGCATGTTGATGCAAAATTTGACTTGATATGATTTCAAGCAAAGGCAGAAATTAAGCTTTCACGAAAGCAAAATGTATATTTCAAGCTTGCGGTGCAGACGGGATTGACACTGCCAACATCATGTGGAATTATTTCAAATGCAAACACTGCAGTGCAACTGGGGTGTTGCAGCACAGTGATGTTTGAAGAAGGGAAAAGATGTAATTCAAATTACGAAGATCAGAATTAGTCAGTTCAGGAAAAGATAATTACAAATAACTGATTTGGACACTTTTTTGTCACATTTGAGAAACTACTAACCTTATCGCTGTGAAGAAGCAATATATACAAGCAAGATTGACGCTGAACTCCCATGTTAATGTTTCTGTTAATCCTAATTCTGCTTTTTTTGTACTATGAACTCTAAAATGCCACAGAGTGTCTGTGCCAGCAAGGTCAGCCACATTCCCTATTTTGAGATTGTGCATTGTTACTTGTTAAATAGTGAAGAAAATATACAACATTCTTGCAGAACGGTCTGTCCACGAATAAAACACAAAGGAGAAAACAAAATAAAATAACATCAAATCCACATTAATAAACAGAGATTCTAATTCATCAAGTCAACAGCTTACAACATCAATATTCAGATAACCGCTGATGAATCAAGGTAAACTGGGCCAGGAATGTAAGGTATTATTTTGCGGACCCTTCAAACACCTTTCAATATTTCGGCACTGAATATTTTAGGATCCAGTCAACCTCAGGAAAGCAAGAACACAAGTTGCTGGGAAAGCTCAGCAGGTCTGGCAGCATCAGTGAAGTAAAAAAATTAGAGCTAATGTCTTGGGTCTGGTGACCCTCAGAACACCAGACCCAAAACATGAAATCTGACTTATTTTTTCTTCACAGATACTGCCAGCCCTGCTGAGCTTTAGCAGCAACTTCTGTTTTTGTTCTTGATTTACAGCATCTGCAGTTCTTTCAGTTTTTATCCTCAAGGAAGCACCCAGTTTGCCAACGAGAACCAAAATCATAACTGAAAGCTGCTGATTTCTGTTTAATCAATAGACAAAATAAAGTGAGTAGTTTTTTTAAAACCAATTTTTCAAATGCCATTTGAGAAATAAAAAGTTCGTAGGTGTATCTGATGGTTATGTCATAAAAGTATCATCTTTTCTAGTTAGATAACAACTGGGGACTCTCAAATCCATATATGCTTCAGCTTCCTTCAGTCTTTATTCAAGTAATATTCAACTCCTCAATTCTTCCTGCAAAGGTGTATAAACTTACATTTTCCCACCAATGACACAGACTCTGTGTCATCCACATAACTTGTACTCCCACCTGTTTTTTGTGTCATCTACAAACTTGGCTATAGTATATTCAATTTCATCATCCAAGTCATTTATATATATTGTAAATAATTATGACGCTAGCACTGATCCCTGTGGCATTCCACTCATCGCAGCATGACTCTAGTCTTGAAAATGCCATCCACACCACATCCCAACTTTGCCTTCTATTAGCTAGCCTACTAACGCATCCACAATCTGTAGTGTGTTCCTTAACTTTTAAGATATTTTCCATCAAGTCCAGTGGACTTAACCTGTCTTTAGCCCCATTAGTTTTCCTCAGTACATTTCCTATAATGATAGTTAGCATATTTTTCCTTCTCCCCTTTTGCTCCTTGATCATTTATACTGTTGGGATACTCTTAGTGCCTTCTGTCATAATGACTGATTTATTTATCCAACTCCGCTGTCATTTCCTGGTTCACCATTATTATTTCCCAGCCTCATTTTCTCTTCCTTTTTATATATTTATGCTGTCGATCTTGCTATTACTTACAAGTTTATCCTCAACACTTATTTCTCTATTATAGCTTGCTGGTGTTTAAAACTTTCCACATCCTTTGGCTTACCACTAATTATTCTCAAATTGTACACGTTTTCTTTCAATGTGACGCTATCCTCATCCTCCTTGGTTAACCATGGATGGCTTATCCACTTTTTAGAAGTTTTTTTTCCCAATATAGTCAAACATGCCAACTTGCTGTCAGTGCTGGCTTAAATATGAACATCTGCACAATGACGACTTTCAATTTCTTTCTCAAGGCACCATACGAAGGTTTATTGATATTTCATTCGTGCCAATGACACAAAACGTATTGTAGTCTATCATTAGACAGACTACAAGGGACATAGGCTAATGCAATAGACGGACAAGTAGCAGATGAACTTTAATGTAGAGAAGTATGAAGGGACAGGTTTCAATCTGAATAATGAAAGACTATGTCCTTTAAAGGATACAATTCTAAAGGGAGTGCAACAGCAGAAGGACTTGGGGGTCTCTGTATGCACCAATTGCTGAACATGGTAGAATCTATTGAGCATATAGGATCCTGAGTATCAACACCCTTATAAAACACTGCTTCAGCATCAACTAAAGCAGTGCATCTAATATTGTTGGACACCGTATTTCAGAATGAATGTTAAGGTTAATAGGCGTGGGAAAAATTTGAAAGCATGATTCTAGATGACAAACTTCAGCTACAAGGATATGTTAGTTAAGATGGACATTTCAATCTAAGGCAGGCTGAGAGATTTCATGGAGGGATTCAAAATAATGAGAGATATGTACATCGTACATAGAGAGATAGGTCCCCTTTGCAGGAACGAGAGCGCACAATTTATTGGCATTGAGAAAAGAAGCAATGGCAGTGAAGTTTTTTTTTAAAATGCAGAAAATTGTTAGAATCTGGAGTGCTTTGGTCATATGGAAGATTTTGGGAGGTGCAAGTTTAATTGTAAAATCTAAGAACAATTACAATTGCAGAAATTTTTAATCAACTTTTGTTCAGAGCTGTTATGCATGTATTTGGAACCTGGGTGTTCTGGATCAGAAGCAGGGATACTACCGCTGCACTATAACTCAATTACAGTTATAGACAGTATTTGCAAGAGCCAATCCAAACTACTCCTTATTGTGTCTTTGCAAGTTTTATAGAATTGATTAAGCTCATAAGAAATATTAGGTAATAAAAGCTGTGGTTTTTCAGGTGATGCACTTCAGGAAGCTAATTTATGATACTCACTAACTGGGCACAGGTCTTTTGCTCTGTACTCTGTCTTCCTTGTGCATTGAATCACAAAGAGCTTAGTCATATGAGCTGTTACCCCATGTGCAGATCTGAGGCCTCCCAAACTCTAACACCCCTTGCAGGGCTCAAGGTCTCTCAAACTTCATGGTCAGTCTTGGATTGGATAGACCGGGTCTCCTCACTTTTTGCTTGGCTTGTTCAATTCTAATGGTCATCTTACTGATATCACTACCTATCACCTCATTATCATGTGAAAATTACTTTGTAAATCATCCCTTTTATTATAGCTTTCCCGTCTTGGCTTGGCAAGTCCATAGATCTTTACCAAGAGCAGATAGCACGAATAATGTGATTTATGTCTTTACTGAGAATATGTAATGTCACCTCCCAATAATTTAATATCATCCCTATGTCCCAACTGGAAAACAGCAAGATGAGAAACACTTAATTAAAATTCTACTCACCAATAGGTCTATTACATACAAGTCACAAAGCTAAACCTAGTTAAATCATTAAATCACCTGACTATATTTAGAATAAAAGCCTTTCACCTTAAAACAGTTTTCACGCTTGTTCAGGAAGAAGCACGGTTGATCTGAAGGAGCCTTCACCCAAGTGAGACAGTGGCTCAAGGAATATATCTGCGAATTTGATTTGAGGTGGAAATTTGGTGTAAGGGGAATAAAAGCTGTTTTACTTTTTGCAGTAAGCCTTAAGGTTTCCAAAGTGAAAGATGAGGAGGATGACAAAAAGGCATATTATCAAGAGGTCAACATGCCGTGAAACCAGTGATTGAGTGAAGTCACAAACCACAATCTGAAGTGAGTGCAGGGAAGGCATCTGATACTTAAGATTTCTAGTTGTTACAGTCTTTAGCGTGTGTTAAGATCCTAGGCTTTTCTTTCTCCAAAATAGCTTAAGATTTATACTTCTTTTGAAAAGCACAAATATTGCAGTAATTCACTAAATTACATATAATAATGATGACAGGCCAAGTGGAGTATTGCTACTATCAGTTGCCACTACCAAAAGGTGGCGATAGACCCAACCCCACAACTAGAGAACCGAATCACAGCCTTACTCAAAAAACTTCAAAAATCTGGACCGCGAACAGCTGTTGCGACTATAGCATATGAGAGCTGCTGGGAGCCGAGGTGACGCAGGGTGCTCACATCTGCCACATTCACAACTCAAGGAAATTTGGATCGGAGTTGAGGAGCTAGAATCCAAACTGCAGACCGTGCCACATTAGGAAGCTGGCAAGGAACCACAACACTTTACTCCCGCTGGAGGTCACATCACTCACCAATTAAATACTTCAGATTTAGTCTGAGATCACAGACAGGACGGTGTAACTGCAGGCGAGTGCAAGTGCCTCACCCAAAGGCTATGATGCTTGCCTGGTGTCAGGATTAAGGGAATCAATATTGTGAGCAGGAGGGAAGGGATCCAACTGTTATCTCTACATTAGTGCTAACAGTGTTAACAAGGCAGGACAACAAATCTGTGTTGATAGCAAAATGCCAGTAATACGAATAGTTGCTTTGCTTCGGTATTTGTACGGAAGGTGTCAAGTGATGATAATATACAATAAAATTATAAATGATCTAACTACTGTTGAGTAATATTGAACAAATTGATCAAACTGAGGATAGAATCCTGCCACAGATGGACTGTAACCATACGTTTTGAAGAATTCAGGGGTGACAGCAAAACTATTACAAAAATGTAATACTTTACCAAGATGCAGTACCAGAGCACAAGATGACTGTTATATCCAAAATTGAGAACGGTGATAGTCTCTAATTTCATGGATATGTTACATCAGCTCAACACAGTTATAACATTATTATTCTGAACAACTTACATAACAGGCTAGAAGTTGCAGTTAGCAGTAGGTACTGGAGTTTCAGAGAATGAAAGGCAATATCACAGAAACAGTTGGAATTTTGTTTGATGGTGTAGTTGCTGAGAAACTGCTCCCCCCAGCTGGACAGTCTAGAAATAAGAATCATAGTCTCGTGCTAAGGGGTCATTTAAAAACTGAGAATTAGAAATTTTCTTGGGCATGTTGTGAATTTTTGCAATGCTCACCTCTAGAGGACTGTTGATGAGTGTACTCAAGACTGAGTGATAGATCTAATGCACTCAGGTGGTTGAGAAACATTAAGGTAATGGGGAAAAAGTGAAGATGATAGTAAAGTTTAGCTACAATCTTACTGAATGAAGTAGCAATGCTTGAAAGGCCATGTGCTCCTTTTCCTGTTTAAATATTTTGCTTTAGAGTGCATATTTACTTAGTGCTATGTGTACATTTATTCACAATATAGCTCAAATTGCTGTGACTTTACCCATTAAATTCCTTTTTAAAAAAAATTTAGAAACCATGCCAATGATTGAAATATGCACAGAGGAATAAATGTCTCAAAAGTAATTACCATAGGATTCAATTTAGGAAATAAGAACAATTCAGCAAATAAGCAAATTTGAATTGATCCGCAGAGACTGCATGCTAATTGCCTTTTTAAAAACATCCTATACTACCCAAATTAGACCCAAATTAGGCAGAAAGGATGGCTGTGTAAGGAGTTAAGAGACAGAAATTCACATTGTCCTAAAGTGGATTTTGTTGAGCTTACAGAATTTTAAGCGATAGTGTATACTGAGTGCAGCGGTAAATAAAGCAGAAAATGCTGGAAATATCCAACAGATCTAGCAGCATCTGCAGGTTCAGAAACAGTTAATGTTTCAGGTTGTGACATTCATTAGATCCATCAGTCTGGCAGCTGTCCATTTACATCTTGCGTAAAAAAATTTTGTCTTTTTAAAAACAATTTTCTTTTTGCCCCCGTTGGGCAATAGTGAGGAGTTGCTGGAAGGAAAAGCAGACTGTTTAAACTTCAGCATGAACAGGCCATCTGTAGTCAACAAATCTTGGAGTGGGACTACCAGCTTTGCCAGAAGGTCTTTGTCTTGACATCAAGGAACTACCACACATTTGCATGTCTCTCGCACCATCTTATTTTTGACTTCTTGTAAGTATCTCTCTGCCTAAATTAATCAGATCATAGGTCATCCCTTCTCTTGCTATTCAGTTGTTGACACTTTTGATCACCTGCAAAGATTTGCTCTTCAGCCTGTCAACACTCCACTCACACCATCCATACTATCTTCTGACCTCTTAATTACCTGGAATTATCTTGTAATGATCTCTCCACCTATAAATTTTGTGCTTCTGCACTTCCCTCCATTTCACCTGACGAAGGCTTGTGATTTCAAATAAGCCTGTTCAACAATAAGATGGTGTCATGTGACTTCTGACTGGATATTAAATGCAAAGAAAATACTAGAAGTACTCAAAAGGCATGCTAACATCTGTGAAGACTGAAACATCAGAAGTGGAAAATGCTTCAAGAATAACAGGCTTCAGGCAAGTTCACAAAAGAAAGTCTTTTGTAAAATGGAGGTCAGGAACAATTAACAAAGACAAATTACTGGTTAGTTTCTGAAAGTTTTGAACTTAAAGTGGTCTGGAACTTCGAAGATTAAGCTGGAAGTGCCTAATCAAAGTATGAGGTGGCTATTACTCAACCTATTATTGACTTCCTGCATTCATTCGTGGCCTGAAAGAAGCTACTAAAACTGTCTCTCAATCTGCATTTGTTCTCCCTAACATACAGGGGATTGCAACTTAAGCAGCAAAGTATTTCAGTGCTTCACTTGGTAGTGGTGTTTGAGTCATGGTAGTTAGGAATACAGGAAATTTCCTTACCACAATGGCACTTTGTAGTTCTTAGTTCAAAAGAATCAGAGTATACAAAGAGCTGAATAGCTGTCATTTGAAGAGACAACCATCATGACATGCACTGGCAGAGAAGCACGTAGTCCAATTGTGAACTACATTATTGACACTATCAAATTTACAATTAAAGCTTTTTGCAAATGCTTCACTGCAGATGCTTGGCCTCAAGCTACTGACTGATGACAAAACACATTGATCTAGTCCTTTAAAAGGAACATATCAAGTTATGCATTTTTCCAGTATTTCAATTGAGTTTATTTTTGCAATTGTGTGTTTCAGATCTTACAAAACAAGAACAAGGTCACAGTCACGTTCTAGTTTTATTACAACTGACCTGCAGGCAAGAGTATAGAACTATTACATGAACACTTAAGATTCCATTTATAATGTTTTAAATATACGAAGAAGTCAAACCAGTATACAGGATCAGAAATATCCATGAGCTCTGTAAAATAATGCAATGGTGATGATACTCAGCGAGCTCCATTTTCACAGACAAGTAAGGCATTATCCCTGCACATCAGCTTTGATATTTTTTATACATTTTCTATGGTACAGGAAAGAAAATTAACCAAAGTTCACAATGTACAGTTCTTATTCTATTTTCACAGTTTGTGACCATTATACACCTTTTTTTAAAGATACACTGTAATATATTCCTCACCCTTAATAGATTATAATCTAAGATTAATATAGGAATAAACTGCCAATTTTTACAGGCATTCCACTCAAGAAGTTTGAAGTCCCTTGACATTCACATCAAGTTCACTTCTTCACCAGTAGAATTGAACACATTAATGAACTGCCAAGCAAGGCTGGTGGTGGGTCATAAGGGATTTTTGGTGGGGTGGGCAGATGGGCTTGTGTGTTCAGTCATGAAAGCAGACAAGAACAAAAATTCTGCATAATTTTATAACTTTAGTGACTTACTGGTCTACAATGGACATACTTACTGGATATACTTGTCTGTTACAAAAACTTGCAAGAAACTATCACACCTCCCCCCACCCCAAAAAACCAGCATACTTTCAACAGACACTGTATGAAAAATAGAATCTCACAAAGAATTCTCTTTGTGTAGTCCTGGATCACGTGTAGGTAAAATTAAAACCATCCTGTAGCTATCTCAAGCAACAGAATTCTTCCAGACATTTAGCACATCTGGACCTCTGCAGCTGGGTAGTCACAGCGGTGTTGCATGAAATCGGAAGACACTGCACCTAACATCTTGACTTGGTGATTTGCTCCTCTTACCGTTAAAGAATTTTCCTCAGTAGACAAGTACAACCAATAACTAAACCAAACTAGTGGGCAATTGGTGTTATCACACCACTGGTAAACCTGGAGGACTTCAAGGTTTACAGCAGTCACAGGTATACATTAATTTTTGCATAAATAATTTCTGGTAAAAAATAGCACATTGAACCACAATATGAGCTGTCGGTGGGAAACATTTAAGATCACTGCCAGGTGCTTACTGCATAATCCATATATAGCCTGCTTTTGTCTAAGATCCTAAGACATCAATGTGCACATTTACAGACTGATTAACAAACAGGAAAACATTCGTTGCTTCAACACAAGCTTATTTTTTTCCAGCATGCTTTGCTCTTTGAGCATTCTGCCCAAAGTTACACCATAGTTCACTATTCTTTTCTGTATATTTCAATAGACAATATTAAAACACTTTCTTCAGGTGCCTAGGCTAATTTTCCCAATAGTTACAAAGATATTGTACAGTGAATGACATTTAAGTCATATAAAAGTTCTGTTTTGGGAAATATCTTTTTGCAGCAAATCTTTCCTGTATCAATTCTGCTTTCTTTGCAATTCTCAGTCCACACACTTTTTTGGTGAAAGACATAGTGTTCAGTTATGTCTTTATTTAAAAATCTTTTCAACATTATTAACAGTAAAATACAGATTTTCTTTTCCTCCATGATAGACACTAACTATAAAGCAACAGAATTAAAATCAGCAAATCTATTGCACTTTGTAAAGCAAAATTCCTCAAGGTGTTTGCAACTGCACTGGAGTAACGTTTCCTGTTCGTGTACAAATTCCCTTTTGTTGAAGGCAACGCAGATATTTAGGAGTCTTGAGGGTCCTACTAAAAATATTCTATGCAATGGCGGGAACAGCTAGTCCAAGACTTGGTCTCTCCAGTACGGTATCGAAATGTCTCCAGCTTCAAACTCTTCCCACCAGCAGCTGCATAATATCCCACCAAGATCCAGACTGAAATGAACACACTGGCAGCCTCCATACATCTAGCCCGAAAAGGCAATAACATCCACAAACTCTCTTGACGACTTGGGTACTATGAGAAGGATGCTTTTCGAACGGACATGGGCAGACATGGATAAAATGGAACACCAATTTTTATTGCACAGTCTGTTTGAGCAAGTTAAAAATAGAAACACTGCAATGTGTCATAAAACAAATCTTTACACCTTGATTTCTTCCAGCCAGTTTAAGGCCGTCTTTTCAGCAGCAGAATCAATCGACATACATTGGGGAAACAGGGGTTGGAGGCATTTGATCCAAGATTCTGCAAACGTAACTTGCAACGTCCACCCTGCGCTCTTCATACATCAAGATGAAAGGATGCTTCTGAATAAATGAAAACAATTGCATTTTTCAATTAGGTACATCATAACTCTTCTTAAAAACATACATCACATACATGATTCAATCTTTTAGCAAAAGTCAATTATTAGCATTAGATTAGTGTTATATAATGCAAACATTTCTATCGGTAACCGCAAATCTACTGCATTTTAGAAAGATCGATAGATTCATCATTTAACAAAAAATTCATGCACTGACAATGCTGATAGTGAGCTTGGGATTTCAGCAGCATTGGCCGTGAGCTTTTCCTGGTTATGGTCAGATGAGGAGATTGGCAAAAGTATAACTTTGAACAAGGAACAGAAAAATTTAACATGAAAACATTCTAGCAATCATAGAACAATACAGCACAGATGACCATTTGGTTCATGTCACTTCTTTGAACACTGACAATTTAGTCCATTGTCATGCCTTGTCTCAACAGCCCTACAAATTAGTCACAGAATTTTCACAGCACTGAACAGATCTCCGCAGCTAAGCATATCCATGGTCATCAAGCATCCAATTATTCTAATCTCATTTTCCAGCCACAGACTTGTATGCTATGGTATTTCAAGTGCTCACTTAAATACTAAAATGTCTGATGTTGTCACCTCTACCATCCTTTTAGGCAGCGAGTTCCTGATATTCACCACCCTCAGGGTGATTAACTTCAAATTCCCTCTAAACCACCTGCTCTCTGGTTACTGACCTTCTACAAGTGGGAAAAGTTTCTTTTGAAAAAAAAATTCATGAGATGTGAGTGTCACTGGCCAGGTCAGCATTTGTTGCCCATCTCTAGCTGTCCAGTGGGCAGTAAAGAGTCAACCACATCATGGTGAGTCTGGAGTCACATGTCAGCCAGACTAAATAAGAATGGTAGTTTCATTTCCCATAAGGACATTAGTGAACTAAAATGGGTTTCATGGTCATCATTAGACTCTCAATTTCCAGATTTTTATCAATTTCAAATTCTACCATCCACCCTGGTAGGACTCTAACCTGAGCCCCCCAGTACAATATTTGGGTCACTGGATTAATGGTCTAGTTATAATACCATTAGCCCATTCATTTCTACAAAATATATGTCTACTGTTTCTATGCCCCATTTCTTCCTATAAAATATGTATTCAGTGGCGTTGTGAAAATTACAGAATCTAATTCCACCAATATTAAGCAGCGCGTTCCATTTCAAAAATATTTGCGTTTTTGCCAGTACCTTGAACTGTGCCCTCTGGTTAGCTCCTGATACTGGAAACAGTCTTTCCTTAATTACTTGATCAAAACCATTCACAGTTTGAACACTTGCATCAAATCTTATTTTAACCTTCATTTGGAGAACAACTCATGTGCGAGAGTCTCCAAGTTAAGTTCCTCATCCCTGGTACCATTGTAGCAAACATTCTCTGCACTTCTTCAATGGTCTTGATAATATTCCTAAATTTGCCTAGAATTGGATTTAATATTCCAGTTGAGGCACAACAATGATTTACAGCTTAATTTTTGTACTAAAAGTCAAAGCAAGAATTCTACAAGTAATTTTCAAAAAAATCACAACCTTAATTCCGTCTGCCAAATATGTACAAATAGTCCTCAGTTGTTTCATCTCCCCTAAAGATTCACTATTTAGTTTGTGACATTGTTTCCATCCAAAATTCCTCATTTAACTTTCATGGAGAAAAACGTTAATGTGCTATATGTCTGCCCCTTTCAAAAGTCTCTCTATATTACCTTCTTTACTCTTTACACTTGATTTTTGACCCAGCTACAAGCTTTGCATTTATTGCCTGTAAATCCAGGCCTAATTCAAAAGTACAGATTAAAGCGCGCAGTGGTTTTGAGACTAATTGTGGTGACACCACTGTACACATCCTTTCACACCAAAAGAGATTTACTATTACCAAGCTTCAATTTTAATCTTGCTAGCTAGTCTAGTACATGGAATGCCTTTGAATATCTTGTGAAAGTCCACGTGCACAATGTTCACTGTACTACCAACGTCCTCCAGTACTTCCTTAATTCACTGACTAATGACAAATTCAACCACAACCAGGTTTTTTTCAAGACACCTCAAATTGAGGATGTCCTCGACGTTAGAAATGACAACTATTCAACAAGGCAAGAACAGAGAAAGCTGTAAACTTTCAGCTCAAGCACCAGCTCTGGTTGGTTTGCATACCCAGAACAAACAAAAAAAAATCTGATCACTCTACAAAATGTCAATAGATCACGATATTGCTACTTTATTTGTTTCATATTTTCAAACATTGAATTCTTTAAGTAGAAAGCAAAATTCTCAATGTTTGAAAATATGGTTTTTTTTAAAACAGCACTATGTACTGCAGTGAGGGGGCTGTTGTTACAGAATCAAGGCTTTATCGTATAAGCAAACAAAGATTCAACAAGTCTGTCGGCATATATGCATAGCACAGCGGATCTTTTCCTGCATTTACAACTGATCGGGTAACTGGGAGACAGACTTTACTTTAGAACCAGGATAGCAGAGAAGAATGCCCAAAGTTGTTTGGAGATGATGTTAGGCTTTCAGGAGGTAGCTGGCTTTGCTGTGATGTCACTACTTGACTGGTTCATCTGCAAGCTTTCAGTCCCATGCCAGATATACGCTTTGCTACTGTGGTTAAGATATCAAGAACAAGATTTACCTCAAATGGTAAAAGGTAATTCATATTCTGATCACTCAGCTACTACAAAAAGTGATTTCTAGATTTTCTGTCTAGCAAAATGCTTGAACAAATGTCCAATGGATTACCCTTTGTTGTAAGTTTGTTGCTTTCATTATTCTGGGGAGGTACTCAGGAGCTTTTGTCGATTACGTTAAGAGATCCTGGATTCCTAACATTCCTTTACTTCTTCAACAAATCTGTTGATCACCTGGCCTTTATTTTTTTCTTGAGTCTCAGTGTAAAACATTATTTCATCACACACTTGTGAAGCACTTTGGGAGGTTTTATAACATGACCAGTGGTATGCAAGTTCAAACTATGTCGAGTGTCAAACACATTGTTAGTAACTTCAGAGAATTTTCATTATCATCTCCTTTGATTAATATGGTCGAACAGCATACGTCATTTTAGGAGTGAGCAAGGGAGTATGAAAGTCATACACATGGTTTTTGATGTGAAAAATCTTATGAAAAATCATTGTTACTTTTGTGGTATACAACTCAATTTATGTAATAGCGTTGCAAGCTTTCATAGGGGACTTATGAATATTGACTTTCATGTCCAATGAAATGGAGAACAGAACTAAATTTAGTAGCCAATGCAGATGGTAACATTTTCCAGCAGCCTTAAAACTAAACTGCAAGATCATAAGGCAAAGAAAATCTCTGTGCCACAAACTACAATTTGACAAAGTGGGCGGTCTGTCAACAGAAGGTATTTCATACAAATACTAACTGAGCTGTGCACATCACCATTATGGCCGCTCACTCACTATTTTGAGTGTCATATATTGGTATTAAAAATTAAAAGACAGCAATGCTTATTTGCTATAACCCATTGGCTCCGGCAATAAACAAAATGGAAATTTAGGACTGGAGCAAAAATTGCTATACAAAATAATTTAAACTCACCAGAAGCTCTTTATACTTTGGCCTTTTGGACTCATCCTTTGTAAGGCTAAGAGAGATACAAAATGTTACATACAGTAATATAGCAGTCAGCTGCACAGTATATTCCACGAATGTTAAATCCAAGTTCGGTTACACAGCATGCATTATTGGCCATTAATGGAGATTACTTCGTACTACGTCCTCTCCCAATCACATCCATCTCCACCAAATTCCTTCTGAAGATTTCAATTTTATAATATGCAAATACTGAAGACCCTAAATTGTAGCTTGTTTGTTGACCCTTCAAGACTGACCTGGAGGTACTACTGGCAGATTACTTCATGTGCAAGTTACGGGGTAAAGGCAAGGGAATGGCACGAAATCATAATGCTCATTTAGATATATTAGGAGCAACAGGTCACAAGGAAGACAGTTAGGCCCACTCAAGGGTAAAGGAAGGACGATGTGTGTCGACCCCGGGGAAATGAGTGAGATCCTTAATGAGTACTTTACATTGATATCTGCCAAAGAGCAGGATGTGAGGGACGCTGAGGTTAGGGAAAAGGTGTGAATAATCTCAGGTAGGTCAACACAAAAGGAGTACATGTCTCAAAATAAATTAGTGTAGACAAGTCATCAGGGTCAGACGGGATTAATCCCAGGATACTGTGGGAGGCAAGGTAGGAAATAAATGGGGCCTTACAGATGTCTGTGCATCCTATTTGGCCTTAGGCAAGGTTCCAGAGGGCTGGAGACTACTAATGCTGTTTCGTTAAGGAGGGAAACCGATAAACCAGGTAATTACAGCCCAGATACTAGTGGCGAGGGAGCTTTTAAAGAAGATACTGAGATACAGGACGTATTCACATTTGGAAGCAAATGGACTTTTAGTGATAGGCAGCATGGGTTTGAGAGCAGAAGTCACAGCTCATCAACTTGACTGAGGTTTTTGAGGAGGTGACAAAATGATTGATGAATGAAGGACAGTGGATGTTGTCCACAGAGTCACAGAAACAGCATGGAAACTGACTCTTCAGTCCGACTCGTCCATGCTGACCATATATCCTAAGTCAATCTAGTCCTACTGGCCAGCATTTGGCCTATGCCCCTCTAAACCCTTCCTATTCATGTACCCATCCAGATGCCTTTTAAAATGTCATAATTGTATCAGCCTCTACCACTTCCTCTGGCAGTTCATTCCGTATATACATCACCTTCTACATGGAAAAAGTTACTCCTTAGGTCCAGTGTATACATTTTGCCTCTCACCTTAAACCTAGGCCCTCTAGTTTTGGACTCCCCTATCCTGGGGAAAAGGCCTTGATGATTCACCCTATCCACAAGGCATTTAATAAAGTACCTCATGGCAGGCTGGTACACAAGGTAGAGTCTCATGGGATCAGGGTGAGCTGGCTAGATGGGTATAAAATTAACTTCATCATAGAAGACAAAGTAGCAGTGGAAAAGTGCATTTCAGAATGGAGATCAGTAACTAGTGGTGATCCATAGGAATCAGTGCTGGGACCTTTGTTGATTTTTTTTCTAAAAAATGACCTGGGAGGAAAATGGTAGTGATCTTGAAAGGTCAACTAGAAGAGGACACAGGTTTAAAGCAATTGGGGAAGGGAGGGCAGAAGTGCAGGGGAAACTTTTCACTTGGTGGATGTTGGGTGCCTGGAATGAACCGTCAGTGGGGGTGTTAGAAACACTACCAACATTTAGGGCATATCTTGACAGACATATGAATGGGAGGTGAACAGAAGGTTAGAAACCGTGCATGGGTTGTAAGTAGCAGGTCTAAATAAAAATTCAGAATTAGTGCAGGCTTGGTGAACCAAAAGGGGTCTGTTCCTCTGCTATATTGTATAAATGGTACTGCAGCAATTCTATGGTCCTGTAACAAAATCTTGGCAGCACCTTGAAAACGTGACCATCATCATCTCGAAGGATGCAAGTGACCAGTGTATGGGAGGTCTATCACTAAGTCACCCACCATCCCATTTTGTCTTTTGTTCCTTCCTTCATTATCAGAACCTTGGAACTTCCTTCCTAACAGCATTGTTCAGAAGCACATGACTGGAGTGCTCAAGAAGCAACCTCACCACCATGCAAACCAGCTTTCCATTCATTGTCTCCACCTATACGTCCCGCTGCTTTGACAAAACAACCAACACAAAGACCCTCCCATCCAAGTTACGCCCTCTTCTATACTATGTCAGCCCTCTCAGCCAGCTTTGGGTGCTCGAAACCAGAGCTGCTATCACTCCCTCACCCACCACTAAGAGCTGACCAGCTGCATTGCTCGTTGACTGGTACTATTTTCACGAGTATTGCTTTCACTCCTGGCCTGTCCTGGTGGTCTATGCCGCTGCTCTGGGCCTTCATCTACATTACTGGATTCTCAGTCCCTGACTTCTTCCGACACGCACAACTACAGCTTCAGCAATAGATAATGTAGTGTGGAGCTGGAGGAACACAGCAGGCCAGGCAGCAGAGGAGCTGACCTTTTCTGAAGACGGGTCCAGACCAAAACATCAGCTTTCCTGCTCCTCTGGTGCTGCCTGGCCTGTGTTCCTCCAGCTCCACGGTGTTATTGCTGACTCCAGCATCAACAGTTCTTACTATCTCTGAGTGAGTTACAGCTTCAGTAAGACCTTATGCACACATCCAACTGGTGTAACGTAACTATGTTCTGTTCATAATCACATCAACTGTGCATGCACAAATTGATTGTTAAGGACCTGTACTGCCAAAGTGTCACGGGTGCATGCACAGACTGCAATTCAGATGCTAATTATTCCATTCCATTATTGCTAAATGGCTTCCAAACCATAGCTCAAACCTTGTGAGACCTCTAGGTGGCAACAAAGATCTAATACAGGTTCATTCTTCAGAGTTTAACAGCAACAGGGCTAGTTTAAGTGCAATAAACAGCTAAACTGGAATACTTAAAAATTAAGGCTGCACTGAACACCCACAAATAGCCTGCAATAAGATGTCTTAAAATGGTCATTTAAAAAAAAATCGAATATTTTTCATAGCAAAGCTAACGAGTAATTCACAACTGACCTGTAGCCTTCCTAGTTCTGAAACTCTGTACAACAGATTTTGTCTTGCTCAGTGTTTAATTTTAAGAACACAGAAATAGGTGCAGAAGTAGATCCAATTCTGCCACTAAAAAAGATCATAGCTGATCTGGAGTCTTATACCTCTCCCCTCAAACTCTTGTAGATCAAAAGTCTTTAAGTGATCCAAGTGCCTCAGGATTCAGGCAACAAACTTGCAGACGTGTCTTTAAAAAAAACCTTGAAAGTGCGTAGTGAGTTGAAATTCTTAATTTAAATTTTGCATTTGCACTATACTTAAGAGCATCACAGGAAGGTCTTGTCATGGATGATCAGACAGTAAATGTTACCAAAAACATTATTTCCAGTAATTCCAGATTTTATAAAATTGAAGTTCAAGTTATGTCACAAGCTAAGAGAGCAGTCTTCTCATTTCACAATCTCAGACAAATAAAAATGGTTTACGTTCCCACATAGTGAAATAGTGAGTTCTTCATAAACAAAATTCTTGGATATGGAATACCGGTAATTTGAACATTAAAATAAGTTGGGACCAGAAGATTGAGGGGATAAGAAAAGAAAAAGGAGGAAAAATTAATTTGAGTTTTATTTGTACAGAACTCAGATTGGAGTATAACCTTAATGTCTAATCAACTTTATTCCACTTGAGTATTTAGTTCAATTTAAGCAGGTGGGTTAAATGGCTAGGCTGGTACAGGATGAAGTAACTATTGAAATGCACGTAGAAAAGTCTGAAAAAGTATATTCTACATCCTGCCAACCTCATACAGAAGACTCCAGAATGGGAAAAGCTCCTTCCTAGACGTCAAAATTTTTAGTGCTTTCAAAAGTCAAAGTAAATACTGTTATCCATAAGGTGCGAACAATGAAGCAGTCTTGATAGGAAACTGATGACAGCCAAGTACAAGCATTAGTGGCCTGAATCCTGGAGCTGCTGGATGGATGGTGCTGAAAAGACTTAGCTACACAACATCTGCTGTAACTAACAAACATTGGAGAATATTCTTGGTCATCTGTTTGATAAATTTGCAAGAACAAACCTAGGAAAAAGTATTTAAAATACTCAAATGAGAAAGCACATAGGTGAATGAAACCTTTTATTTGCAACTAACTAATCAACTTCACTCTTACCACAAGTTAACAAAGTTGATGAAGCTGGGAGAAAATGCTCTCTCTTCAGAGTTGCAAAGCTGTGGGGGATCTCCTTTTACTACCTGGGTTAGTTGATCAAATACACTGTTCCATTTTGGATACGGGAATCGTCCAGTGGCGAGTTCATACTAGAGAACAATTAAAAAAAACTTAAGTTACTGCAGACTTTGTTTTCAGTGCACTGATTCAACTCAACATTTTGAAAGGCCAACAGACATGTTACTTACTAACGTGATCCCCAAACTCCAAACATCTGATCGGACATCGTAGCCTTGTCTTGAAGCACTCGGATCTATTCTTTCAGGCTTTTTTTTTAGAAAGGGGCGGGGGTAGAGCAGGGAGAAAAGGAGAAAAAAGGAGGGGGGAAATTTATTGATGTCAACTGTTCAAATTACTTTCTCCAGTTAGCTACAATGACACATTTTTTAAAAAATCGGGAAATGATACAAATACAAAACAAAATTAATGCACACTTCCCTGAAACTAGATAAAGAGCTTGAATGTGTTAGTTTTGGAAGAAACCAGACAATACATCTTATCCAGTCTCTAAGATTCTTCACAATAAAACAGCACATAGTTTAATTCAAAGTGCATACAATTGCTGAGGGATGACTTCCCCCTGGGTTTTGATTCCCCAACCAGAGGAGAGCACCATGCCTCCAATCATCTAGGCCATTAGGGGAATGACTAAAATCAAAAATTCTGCAGATTTACACAAACCTGATGCTTGCTGGCATAGGAAACCGAGCGAATTGTGCAAAAGTATATCAGCGTTTGCGATACATTATAATAAGCATGTTTATCTCTTATAGCTTAAGAATTATTTAGCTCTTTGGTTCATAGATATTACAATGTTGCATATGTAGCCTTGACAACTTGAACAGTGAATTTATAAAGTGCTACAGTTTTGCAACATCAGAATCACAGATGTATCACCAAAAACAGACTGCACAAACTCAAGTACGTTTGACTATTGTGGGAGACTGGAACACATTTCCATATTTGACACAAAGTGACAGAATTAATGAAGAAACATCCTCTCTGAACCCAAACATGAACAGCGCACTCCCTACAGGAAATGTTTGAATTCCTTCATCCTCAGACCAGGCTCTCTTCTGACATCTGTAAATGCTTCTAATTTGTACCTGTGTTGTGGGCCTCAGCCAACTAATTTCTTTTAAAGATCCTTTCAGGTAGCAGATGTGTCTTCCCAATAATCTGAAACACAAATGTACCTAGAACTTGCAATATCAAATTAATAAGCTAACTCACACTCTTAAACAATCAAGCAGAACCTATTCCTTCAGAGCCACGTATTAACTTTTAGGCTGTTTAAGTTAATTAAACCATGAGAATGACATTCTGATAACTGCAGTGCTATTCAAAACATGATCATAGTTTCAAAAATGTTTGCATTCCTCTCCCTACCCTCAACTTCAGATACTGGTTAGGCCTCAATTTGTAACATACCAATTAACCAGGCAGACACCACTTTAAACTATGTTCAGAATACGTATGAATTTTATAAATCAAAATATTCTCCACTGCCATGGATAAATGCTGAATAAGTAATATCCCAAAATATGAATGATGCCTTACTCTCTTCTTCTCTGATACTAACAAACCTTCTGCATTCTTCTAGCTTTTTAACAAACTAACTTTAATACTTCTGAAGGAAACATTACAATTGCATTTAAAGCGTGCTGATACTTTTAAAGGAAAATTTCAATAAATAACATATACATTGAGTTACTATCGTAATCATACATACTAAACCACAATCACCTACTCATCTTTTTCTCTCTGAACAACTGATAGTCTGAATATGCCAGTTTTGAAAGCTAGTAAATAAAAATAATATATGTTAAATAGTGCAACTTTCATGTATAAACAGAAGCCCCACTCCCACCAAGGATTTCTGATTTGTTTAAAATTCTAATTAGTGCTCCGTCTTCATTACTTACATCTAGCCAAACTCTCTTCATCAATCTGGACTTACAAGCCACTACTAAACATTTAAATAATTTATTTCAAAACAGCGATTTCTAGGACGAGACCTTAAGACTGATACTTTTCCTTATCAAAAATTTTTAACAGCTTAGATTTTTAAAAACATTTTCTTTTAGTTTTCATGTCATCGTTACAAAGTTTGACAAACTGACTGTCTAATTAGGTGTTGCTCCTCTAGACTGTGTAAGAAACGCTTGAAAATTAAAATAAACAAAAGGGAATTGTGAAGGAATATTTACTCAGTCCATACATTACTTTGAAACAGTTAAGAGAATTGTAAGCCAATCCAACTTTGCACTACAGTTTTTCAAATTGTTTTCCATTTGGTAAAAACCCTACATAATGTGTTCTTTGCTGGCCTTAGGGATTGGGGCGGGGTAGTTGATGGGAATGGAGAGAAGTGAAGGAGACAACGAGAACGTTAACTTCAGTGTTTCTGGGGCTGCAAGAAAAGGAAAGGTCCCCACCTCCACCCTTTGACAGTGTCCCTGCCCCTGCCCTGCTCACTTAAGGACTGCACGCACAGCTGGTGGCACATTCATGCAGATGAACAAGAAAACCCTGGTGCATCTGTTTATTGATCCTGTCACAAAGGTCCCTGGTTCAAAAGAAAATCAATGCCCAATTGAGGCACATGGCTACAAAGAACAGTCTCCCTACTCTTGTTGCTGAACCCCTTTATCCCCACATTCTCTTCCGACAAGGGTCTCACATCCCATCAATCACCTCCGGTCAAGGATCCTGCAAACATCCTAGACCTCAGGTGGGTGTTTTCCTGGCAGCAGCCACATGACCATATTATTCAACAGAGCTGCCAGCCTCTGATTGGGTGGCAGGCCTCATTAGTAGGACCTCTGCTCTTTGGGTCCCTGATCAAGTAGGGTGGCCTTATGCTGACCAGTCATGTGCCTTAGTGGAAGGTGGTATGATGGGCTTTTCCCATGAGATGGGTGATGGATGTTGTCTTGACAATGACATAATTCTCTAATGGAACTTACAGAACCATGAGGTGTATGTAGACAGGGTCTGCTGGCTTTCTGCAGTACTTCCAGTAGATAGCACTTATTGCAGTCACT
The DNA here is from genome assembly GCF_030684315.1 of Stegostoma tigrinum. Taxonomy (NCBI): domain Eukaryota; kingdom Metazoa; phylum Chordata; class Chondrichthyes; order Orectolobiformes; family Stegostomatidae; genus Stegostoma; species Stegostoma tigrinum. The sequence continues at coordinate 45,191,258 of NC_081375.1, read as the reverse complement.
GTGCATAGATACTCAGTTCAGTGACAGACTACTGTCATTGAACTTTTTTAATGCAGTCAGATCATTTAGTCAGTCAAACAGTCCATCATAGTTCTGACTATTTAACAGCAGACTGCTTTGCAAACTCATGATATTACAATTGTTGGTCACATTTGTCAGTTACCAGCTTAACCAGAAGTCTCTTTTCCCAAGGCTAGTGTTCAAAACTGGAAGGACTAGGGTCCTCCAAAAGCCATAGATGAGTATGAACTAGAGGGACATACTTGCTTCTACTGTTTTAAGAGTTTACAACAACTTGCATTTATGCCTCATTTAATATCATAAAATGCTTCAAGACTATTTAGAGGAATGCACTCAAACATTGAGCCTGAGAATTACACAGGGAAGAGTATTTGAAGAAGGGCGCTAGGCCTACCCGCAGTCACAGATAGCCTGGAAGAAAAGTTGGGTAAAATCAGCAGTTTTGTGCAAGGAGAGTTGAGAACACAGTAGTGCTTCTCACAGTAATAATTTAAAAATCTAATTGCAATCAAATTTCAGTCAGGCGCAAAAGAAGTGCAATGAAAGTTTGAGGTGAGATCAGGGAGAGTTAGCCATTTGGATATAAAACTGGCTCAAAGGTAGGAGATTGGGGGTGATGGTAGAAGGATTGTTTTTCAGACTGGAGACCTGTGACCAGTGGTGTGCCATGAGGATCAGTGATGGGTTCCCTGCTTTTTGTCATGTATATAAGTGATTTGGATGTGAACATGGGAGATATGGTTACTAAGTTTGCCGACGAGACCAAAATTGGTGGTCTAATGGAAAGCAAAGGCTTTCTCAGAGTACAATGGAATCTCGATCAGATGGGCTGGTGGGCTGAGCAGTGGCTGATGGAGTTTAATTTTGATAAATGAGGTACTGCATTTTGGAAAGGCAAACCAGGGCAGGATGTACACAGTTAATGTTAGGGTCCTGGTGAGAGTTCCTGAACAGAGAGATCTTGGGGTGCAGGTTCATAGGTCTTTGAAGGTGGAATCACAGGTAGACAAACTTTTCTGAAGGGTCTGTTACCGTGCTGTACAACTCTATGACTTTGAGAAGCAAAAGACAGCTAAAATTTCAGTAATAAAAAACCCACTGCATCATCCAACAGGTATACATGCTTTTTTTAAAAATTGAGATTACATCAGCTAGAATCAGCCTTTTAAATAAGCTACTTATGATGCAAGCACACAATCACTCAAAATGACTTCATTTTTGGGTGACCTTCAAATATAAACGGCTGTGATTGCAGTTTCCTCCTTCTGCCCACCATTCGACCAACAACCCTGCACATTCACAGTAATTACAGTTGGTGTCTATGTAACGAATATTTATTCTGAGAAAACACTACTAAAAGTCAGAAACAAGTTGTTTCATTAGAAATGTATAAATTAGATCACTTTCAAATAGGCACTTCCAATTCAAACGTTTTCATTTCTATTTATACTGTCAGTTCATCTGCTTTATTTCAAATGTCACATGCATTCAAATGCATAGACTTTAGGTTTAGCCCTTTACTGTCTTTGTATATCCTAGTCTTAACTGTTGGTTGACTTTGATTCATACTCACTCTCTTCTTGTCAATGGTTCTTTTTAAAAAAAATTTCCTGCATTAATATTTCGCTTTTCACCTTGAATCTACTCCTTACTTGACCACATCATTCAAATTTGACCCTTACTCGCACTATTCAGTTCAAAATGCAATTACAGGATCATAAAATGCAGGAGCAGAATTAGGCCATTCAGCCATCATGCCTGCTTCACCAATGAGATTACTCTGATCTGATAATCCCCAACTCCACTTTCATGCCATATTGCCATAATTCTTATTCCCCTACTGGTTAAAAATAACCCAGCCTCAACAGCCCTTTGTGGTAAAGAACTACACAGATTCCCTACTCCCTAACGCAAAAAAAAAACCTCATCTGTCTGAGATGGGTGATCTTTTATTTTCAAGATTATGTCCTCTGGCCCTAGAATCTCCCAAGAGAGGGAAAACTCGTGTGAAAAATTGACAAGATTGTGAACAATCTATGACATGAATAGCAATTAAAATGAGCTCTATGAAACAGGTAAAAGGATGGAAACTAATCTGCTCTCAAACTGTGAAGTAATTTGGGAATATTTTCCAATTTAATTATGACCTACCTTTGGCTCAATTAAGACCTCAGGCAGAACAGACAAAATTAAAGCAAATTAGCAATTCGTCACACTAAAACTTGGGGATCGCTGATAACTACTAGCCAATGTATGTCAGGGTATTTCAAAACAGTTTTGTCTGAGGATCTAAATACATTCAAATTGTGCAGGGCTAGTTAGAGTCAAGTATCTTCCTTAGTCTGAATCTTTGTAGGCATAAACATAGGTTTTCTACTCAGCACTCACCAACCCATAATTTCCTATCCATTCACCCGAGTAGTTGCAGAATTGCAAGCCATGACATGCATAAGAAAACAAATCCTGGCTAAGGCCCCGAACAACAACCTTAGCAATGCTTCAAGTGATACTTAATCTTTTCAAATTTTAGGCAGAACTGCCACCTGAAATCATTATATTAACAAATAGTTGCTTTTTAAGCCTGAAGCAATGTCCATTTTTGCAAAGGCACATGACCAAAACAGTTCCAAGTTGGCAAAATTGCTAGAACTTTAAATGTGTTGAAAAATGTAGAAAGCCAAGCAATCTGATTCTGACCAAGATTTGCATTGATTATTATTCACAAAATCACCACAGTGCAGTGGATAGAAATGTCCTTCAGATTGTTCATTAAAATGCTCATAGCCCTTTATCACTAACCAAAGGGAGAGAGGTCAGATTTCGAGTGAAAATAATTCCTGCTAAAACTCCTAGCCTTTTGCAACTACTGCAGCCTTCCTAATAGCAACATAGAAAATATCAGGAGGCCATTCAGCCTTTTAAGCCTGCTCCAACTTCTAATGATAATAACACCCTAAACATCTAAATCAATAGTCTGTTCCTGCTTCTTCCACATACCCGTTGATCTCTATAGCTCAAATGCTACACCCAGCACCTTCATTAAATCATACAACGTTTTGGCCTCATCTGTTTTCTGTGGTAGAGAATTTCAAGAGCTCACCACTCTGGAGTGAAGAAATTCCTTGTCATCTTAGTTCTAAATGGTTTACCCCATATCCTTAGACTGTGGCCGGTTTTGAACTTACCTGTCTAGTCCTGTTTGAATTTTATAGGTTTTTGAGACTTTTGTCTTTGTTCTTCTGAACTTCAACAACATAATCCAACTGATTCAACCTCTCTTCATGTTCCAGACTAACCATCCCAGGAATCAGTCTGGTAAACTGTATCTGCACTCCCCCGATAGCAAGAGCATTCTTTCTCAGATAGAGAGCAAAACTGCACACAATAATCTCTGCATGGACTCACTAAGGCCCTGTACAATTGAACCAGACATCCCTGCTCATGTACTCGAAGCCTTTAGCTATGAAGACTAACATACTATTTGCTTTCTTTACCACCCGATGCATTTTCCACACTTTTTCAGTCACTGGTGTGACACCCACGTATTGGTGCACATTGCTCACTCTCAATTTCTCACCAGATAATAATTTGCCCTTCTGTTTTTACTCCCAAAAATGGATAAACTCTCACTTATCCACATTATACTACATCTACCATGCATTTGCCTACTCACTCAGCTTTTCCAAAATGTACTGAAGCATTCTACAGAACTAAAACACTCAGTAACTGGATTGGACTTTAAAATTCAACACATTACAGTGCTACATCTGTTTTGCTTTCTCCTTACTGTAAAAGTTAGTTTCAATGAGTTTTATAAAAATAAAAAGGATCATTTTTATATCTGGTAGATAAGCAGAAAAACTGGATTAGTTGATTTAGGTAGGAAAACATGAAATAAAAATATAGTTCTAAAATAGTGTGTCCGTTTTCATATTCAACAAAACGTTGAAAAAATACAATAGTCATCATTTCCACATTTACCCTGCAACATACATCTCTATGCAACTACCACAGTTAGGGATTTCAAATAAGAGTTATCTGACAACGTTATTGCAATAAAATAGTATCAAATATACATCAATAAAATTGAGCTCTGCTAATTTTACACTTTCTCTTATAACCCCTCTTCCTATACAAATTCAGTTGGCTGGATAGCTGGTTTTTGACACTGACATCAACAATGTGGGTTCAATTCTCGTACCAGCTGAGGTTACCATGAAGGACAGGCATGGCGACCCATAAGTTAAACCACTGCCAGGTGGCTCTCTCCAATGAGACAGCAGCCATACAGTCCGCTAAGATTGTGATGATTTTACCTCATTATTTGAAAGATACCAGTCCATATTGCTGAGGTCACCACATTATACAGATTTAGGTACCAGCACAAATACTTGCATCTGAGTCACATTAATTTCAGAAAGGATGGTATCATGGACTAAAACCAAATATGCCCTAAATTTATGAAGAAAGGGGAATCGTTGTTTTATTCTTCAAGCAATACTAGGAATCGTCTCAAATCCAACCAGTGTTTGGAAACAGTTAAGTGCCTTCATATTCAGTGAAGTGGAATACAGTTAAAATTTGAAATGATAACTATTGAAGCAGTTTGAGTACAGCAAACGTCAATTAAAATTGGACTCACCATTGTCAGAGTGTATCCATCAAGACATGCCCTTTTAGGAGTTAATTTTTAATAATTAGGAAATGGAAACATTGCACAGGACATTTTGCAGTTCTAGCATAGATTATATGGTAAAGAACTAACTAGACAATAATAACAATCACGAACAGGGATTGGGGACCTCAAAACTTCCAAGTATTTTGGCAACGTGTTTTCTTTTCAAAATAGAAGCAACCAACAGTTATACAAAATGGGTAAGTAATTATCAGAAATTAGACCACTCAACATGGCCTGGGAACTATCCCTTTCAAAGTCAGATCTGCTTTCAATTCAATTAACAAGCTGGCCTTACTACACCTTAACTCAGTTTTCTTGCTTTTATGTTATTTCACCGAAAAAATACTGAACATTCTCTCTTCGCAATTTCTCAAATGATCAAAGCCACAAAAGGCCAAGCAGCATCATAGGAGCAGGAAAACTGATGTTTCGGGCCTAGACCCTTCTTCAGAACAGGTCTCAGCCCGAAATGTCAGCTTTTCTTGCTCCTATGCTGCTGCTTGGCCTGCTGTGTTCATCCAGCTCTACACCTTGTTATCTCAGATTCTCCAGCATCTGCAGTTCCTACTATCTCCGAAAGCCTCAACAGTTTTTTTTGAGAGGGGTTCCCATTACCATCTGTGTGAAGGTGTTTGCCAATATTATTGCAATTAGCCAAAATATAATTTTAGCATTATGCCACCTTACTTTGGACTCCTCAGAATCCACTTGTCAAACACCACCCCATCCCAAACCACCGCAACCAGCCCACCGCCGCCCCCTGCCAAGAGTGTTGAATACAATGGCTAATTTGAATATAAATGTTGAAGTCACAAAGGTCTTGCAGGTCATTATAACTTAAAGATGATTATTTGGTGCAGTTAAAAAAACCCTTTTTCCTTTAAATGAGTCTTGACATTAAATGGAAATACATACATTCATAAAGAGTGTAAGTAGTTTCTGGAAAACCAAGTCTATAAACAACTACGGCATTAAGGCCAGAATGAACATTCTATTACAACAAAAACAGAAATTGCTGGAAAAGCTCTGGTTTGGCAGTATCTGTGAAGAAAAAAAAGTCACAGTTAATGTTTTGGGTCCAGTGACCTTTCCTCAAAACTGATGGTAGCTGGGAAAACCTCAATTTATACGCAGAAAATAGGGAGGGGGAATGGGGTAAGGAGTAAACGATAGGACAGAGCCTGGACAGAGACAAGAACAGTTGGACAGACAAAGATGGTGATTACGATCTGACTAGGAGGGTGAATAGGTGTTAATGGGGACTATTATTGATTAATAATAGGTGCTATGTCATGGCAGGCTGAGATAACAAGGCATGGTGTTTGGGGTAGGGGGCTGGTTCATGGGAGAGTTAGGCCCTAAAATTATTGAACTCTATATTGTGCCCAGAGGGCTGCAAAGTCCCCAAGGGGAAATGAGGTGCTGTTCTTCCAGCTTGCGTTGAACTTCAGCAGAACACTACATCAAGCTGGAGACAGATGCTGGCCAGGGAACAGGGTGGTGTGTTAAAGTGGCAGGCAACTGGTAGCTCAGAATCTTTTTGCAAGCAGAACGTTGGCGTTCTGAGAAGCAGTCACCCAGACTATGCTTTGTTTCTCCAATGTAGAGGAGACCACATTGTGAGCAGCGGTTGCGTAGATTAGATTCTGGAAGTGCAGCTTCACCTGGATGGTATGTTGTATAGTGGGGAGGGAGGTGATAAATGGGTAGGTGTTGACCTTCGCCAGCTGCATTCTTTCAATGGTTGTACAACAATTCTGGCAGCTAGGAATTTTCCTTCAAATTGAGATGATCAATTAACTAGTTGTCTGACCTGCTGAGTTCTTTCCAGTACTTCTTTATTCCAAGTTTCTAACAGAGTATTTTCCTATTTTGTTGATGAATATCAGGAACATGGCTTTGCACAAGAGGAGAAAAGTGCTGCTGCTCTATCTTTGGCCAACTGTTTCTTTTGACAGAGATGGCAAGAAAAGAATTTGGGTAACTTGACAGTATTTGCACCAGTGTCAAGGAAGTGATTAACTTAAACATTCAGAGAGAAAGCTAACAGGCAGGTGCAGCAAGTAATTAGGAAAACAAACGATACCTTCATTTTTGCCACAAGAGCATTTGAGAACTGTGATCTTGGTGCAATTGCGGAGAGCACTTGAGACCAGATCTGGATCCTGTGTCCATTTTTAGTCCCATTTCCAAAGGAAGGATACAATTTGCATAGAGAATGCCCATTGAGATTCAAACAAGCCAATTTCTAGAATGACAGGACTGTCCTACATATAGAGGCTGAGGCGACAGTGGCTGTATTTTCTCAAGTTCAGAAGAATGATGTGATATCTCAAAAGCATAATTTCTTTTTGAAAGGGTTAGCCAGGATAGGTGCAAAAGAAGTTTCTTCTGGCTGGGATTTCTAGTCAAGGGACATCCTCACTGGTGAGGGCAAAGCCTTTGGGTTTCAGAATGAGGAAGAATTTCTTCAGGAGTGGATAGTGAATCTTCAGCATCATTAATCAGCAAGGCTGAGATCATTTAGCATTTTAGATGCTAATGACCACAAGGGATATGGGGGATAGCATGGGAAATTGACACTGAAGTCAATGATCAGCCATGACCTCAACAGCAACTCAGGCTGGAGGGACTGAATAGTCTATTCCTGTTCTCATGCTCCTATAAACCTGTTCTTCCCGCTATTTCAATGACCTATGTACAAACCTTCAGGCTGCATCTCAACACTTCATGAATTTCCACATGAAGACGCCAGAAAATCTACCTACTGCAGGGTAATTCACTTTCTTGCCAACAAGCAAGATCTTGAAGCCACCACTTACTCTGCCATACCAAAGCCCATTACAATTAAATGTTGTGAAGGGAGCCACATTTTGAAATCTATCAACCGCAGATGTCGCCCTCAATAAATAATTTTGATGAAATGTTTCATTTGACTCGCACCAACTTCAGTTTGGATTTTCATGACAGTATCACAGCATGGCTTTCCTCCTTTCTTTAGCAGCTGCTTTTATATTTACAAAGCTTTGAGCCTAATCCCACGAGTCCACCTATATCTGAATCTATTTCCTTTTGATTATCAGAAAATAGTGTGCTAGACTGAGAAAATTCCATTTGAAATGAAAACTATTCTAAAAGATTGCCTTTTCTAGAACATCTGGTACGCTAACTTTATTCCACAGGAAAATTTAAGGGACATAAAACTTACTTTACATAAGAGGAGTGATACAATTTTTTGTGAAAGCATTGCAGATAGCTTAAACCTAGGTTTTGATTCTTGGTTTTTACTTCATAGCTTAGGTGACAGAGGATTTTACATATTTTATTCACATGAATCATCTTCCATGTGTGTTTAATTGTCCAGATGCTGTACAACAGCATGGGCCATTAAATATTTTACTAATCAGCAGTTTGATTTCCTGTTTTAGATATAATTCACAAAAAAAGTTTGATCTGCTCAAATTTATTATGCTGCAATGTCAATCCTTCAAATCTCAGCTTTCAACTGGGCGGAAAATTAGGTTTTCAAGTTCATTTTCAGACAATTGAACTCAAGAAAAGCACACCCACTTCCAAAGCAGAAAGTAAGCAGAATTACATTCAGTGAAGCTTTACTGGATTACTTTTCATGCTTATATTTCCTTGTCAAGCTGTAAACTAAGTTTTCTTTATTCCCAAAATATTTCTCCTTTTCTCGAAGATAATGATCCCCCACAGATGACACTCCCGCTCTTGAACCCCATTCAAATGCCACTGTCCACATTTACAATGACTGTGAAAAGGCTAAAAGAAACTAAGGGAGGTCATAAAATTCTGTGGTCCTGTCCTTAGTTGACATCTTTTGACTTTCAGGAGGAATTGATAAAATCATATTCAGGTGTGGAATACATGCTATTTTCCTTCAATATTCCAGAAATAATGGGGCCCATTGACTTCACATTTGCCTATGTTGAAGTCCACCAATTCCCCAGATAAGTTTGGTGTCAAACACACCAGACGACATGATAACTCTCCATTGGGAGGAACATTTGACATTTGCCCCCCAAAACCAACTTTCATTTTGTGAACACCATTGTTAAATGTGGTTGTACTTAAAATTAAAGGTATCCACCTCAGTCAACCTTCTCTCTTCCCTCTTCAGTGAAATATTAACATTGTTAATTCAAATTTTAAAAAGAGACATACTTGCTAGAATTCAGATTCCTTGAAATTCATCTCATTCCCATCAAAAATAAATGGTTCTGTGGTTGATGGATGATACACTAGCATTTCCTTTCCTTTCCTCCCATTCAGAAGTTTGTGTTTTATTTTTGGCACTTTTGACTAATTAGTTCCCACCACATGCCTCAATTTCCTCTTGAAATGCATCTTAATGGCACATTTTACAGAAGTACCCTTTAGCTACACTCGAAGCAACATTTTACGAAGCAAACTGAATTCTAAAAGTCAATTAATGTACTTAATTTTCAACAACTTTCTACATTATGAAAGACAAACATACACATAAAGGCTAATCGTCCTGCGCGCGCGGATGTGCGCTGATGTGTGCGCGCGCGTGTGTGCATGGCGGGGGTGGAGAGAATGGTGTGAAGTACACATTTCATATGAAAAGTTTATGGGTTTGATTTCTGGTACATACACTAAATTGCCTACTTAAGTGTGTGCATTATCTCACTGTATTGACAACGCTGTTGTGACAATGTTGCATGTTTTTGAAAGTAAGTTTAATTTGTCAATTTAAGTATAAAAAACTCAGATGTCCAACGTGGTAGTCGATCATGAAGTTCAATATAGATGCCAAAAGCAACAGCATATTTTTCCCCTCAGTGAACAATGATGGCAGAGAAGAGGGAAACCACAAGCCTGAGGATAATGAATGAGCACACAAGATACTCAGGTGGTTTCTTTAAAAAAAAAACCGGAACTGTGGATGCTGGAAATCAAACAAAATCAGAAAACTACTGGCAAAGTCAACGGATTTTTCCAGCAACTTCTGATTTTGCCCCAGAGATTGATACTTATCGTTTACTAACCATCTATGTTTTCAGCACCTGGGAAGTATACACTACGACCCAATTCAGATCAGCTTTTTTCAATTATTGCTACAGGAAAAAGGACAAGGTAAGCACCAGTCAATAAGACCAAGGCTGATCTTTGACTAAATTCCATATGTCTACCTTTGTTATTTATCCGTTAATACGTTTAAGTTCAAATTCTGCTCAAGTATTCACCAATCTCAAAGACGAAATGAAGCTTAAAATAAATATAACAATTGACATCAGCTGAAATTGCTGACATTCATATTTTTCAAATAAAGTCTTCTATTGATGAGTGGTTATAGCTAAACATATTATAGTCGCAAGACTGCTGGTCATGGCCTTGACAAAGTTACCAATTTTTTCCTGGCAATTCTGAATAGCAGCAAACCCCAATTTGTAGCACCAACAGGAGGGAGCCTATTCAATGGTATATTTGATAAATTGTAACAATTCTCCAACCTTCTGCTATTTTGCACTTTTTCCTCATAGCTTCAATACTTGCAAGATTATGCTTTAAAAGACAACCATTTGAGAATTAAACAGCTTATCTTTGTAAAGCAATGTTTCCCCCATAGTCCAACAGTTGACATCACAGTCAAGCTGAACTCTTCCTTACTTAAAATTCACATTCAGTTTCTAGTAATGAGTCACTGGAGCTGGAAACTTGGCTGATATTCCCTTTTCCAAAACTAATACAAAAAATCCTAGACCTCAATTGCTGCCCAGCTGAGGTAACTTAACAGCACAGACCAAGGACGACATTTGACCTTATACTCTACACAGTTTAGCTCATCACCTCAAGCTATTCAGCATAAAATTGAGCTAACTGGAATTTATTTTTACTCCACTACATAAAGGATAAGAAATAAAAACAGTACACAATACTTCATACAGTGAGCTTCAGTAGAGTTCACAAAACACTTTGCAAATTAAAATTCAATCATACTAAGTCAGGAGTCAAAAATGTGTTAATAGATTAAGCAGTATTAATACAAGTATGTTTCTGATTATCTAACATTCTCGCCTCCAACAGTAAGTTGGATGAGCAAACATCCCCGCTCCCAGGATTTGAGGTGTAATTGCTAAAATCTCAGCGTAAGGGACAAGAAATACAAATTCCCAACCACTATTGTTCTTACTAAGATCTCGCCAAGACCCCAGGTCATGTGGTGAATTGGAGGAGGGTGTTTTTCTGGCAATCTATTTTCTTCAATCACCACCAAAAACATAGTGGTTCATTTCACTTCACAAAATATCTTCCCTCATTTGTCTGAAAAATAGACACTACATGTTAAAGCAATACAAATACCATACAAATGCAAATTCTCAGCTGAAAGCATGCAAGTCTGAATCAAAGCTGTGAATTCAAATCCCACTCAAAAAACTTGTGCAAAAGAAAAATCAAGATTTATACTGCAAATCAGCATTGAGACAATGCAACGTGATCAGAACTGCAGTCTGATCCAAATGACATCAGACTTTGGCAGTATATGAAAGATCCATGATATTATTTTGAAGGTGGTTAAAGGAATTATTCCAGGTGTACTGGCCAATATTTGTCCTTTGACCCACTTCACAGGAAGAAAATCTCTCCATTTAACTTGCATTTGTGGGAACTTAACATGTGCAAATTGGATAATACACTCCCAAGATTACAACATTACAACAAATCTCATTGACCATGAAGTGCTTCCTGGGACCATGAGAGACAGTAAAAATTCAAGTTTCTTGTCTTAACTTGGAGTTACAAACATTTATTGCCACATTTCATGTAATCAAATAAAACTTCAAAATACAAAACAGAAGTACACCAGACACTACTTTTCCTTTATTATTCAGACATGGTTCCTTCATTCCTAAGTAAACAACATGTCCAAGGAGAAACCATTGTGTAGGCCTCAGACCAGACAAGTTATTTTGAACAATGGCAGAAACCTCTGAAATTCACATCATTTCCTCAAAATAGTCTTTAGATTTGTTTGAAAGATTGATCAACCGGAACAAGGCTGACAGTGTACTTCGCACATATATCTCACTTACTGATAAGTGAGACTCATTACATTCGTGAAATATTCTGTTTAAATGCATTGCTGTTGTATTTCGGAAACATGTCATTAGTTTAGTGCTTATCAGATCAATAATTTTGATTTAGGTTGATGATCGAAGGTGCTGCCAAAACTGAATTATCTTTAAGTATTATCTGATTAGCAATAACTAACTGGATGACAGAACGTGTAAACATCGATTTGATAGACGATTGCAATGATAATTAGCAATATTTGCTATATTATCTGCAGGATTGTTTGGCAACCATTTTTATTAACTAATTAACAACTTTTCACAGGTTATTACACACCTCTGGAGCAGGTGAGATTTGAACCCAGGCCTCCTGGTCCAGAGTAGGGAACCTATCCCTGTGCCTTAAAAGGGCCCTAAACATGGTTAGATGACGTGGAGGAGATGGCAATGCTTAACCATTTGTATTCTAAGGCCTCTGGGCCTGTTCCAAGGGGACAGCTAACCTTCACTCCACTGCTTGGCAACATAAGCAGCTGAAGGCAAATTTTCATTGGATGAAATAACAATGTTGCCCAGTTGCCAACTCAACATCAAATCATGACATACTGCAAGTACTTTTCTCAAGATATTCAACACCTTTGATCCATTGCTCATCTCCCTTGACTGAGCTGTATCTTGCACCGAGCCTGACTGAACTTGGACCTCAGCTTCAAATCCCACCTTAACCTCATTACCAAGACAGCTTTTCCACTTCCTTCCACATTGCCATTCTACTATCTCACCCAGCCAGCTGCGAAACTCACCATGCATTTGCCACCCCAAAACTGTGACAGGGCTGAAACAAAATTCTCTAACCTCACAAGCATCATTTGTGGCTGGTACGCAATAAGAAGCATCATATTGGTTTATTTGTATCCTTGTCAACCTGTCACAGTAACATCCTCAGTGAAGTGACAAGAACTTTCACACCTGTTTTCCAAAGCACACTCTGCTAACCCTCAATTTTACCATAATTGGCTCAATCTTCCCCAAACTACTTCGCCAGAACACACTTTTCCAAATTCAGCATACAAAGTCTTTTCAGCTTACTCCATTGATAATTGAGTCACCAGTTATTATTCTATCACCCTTTAGAATTCACTGACTGATTTCAAGTTTTATTTTCTCTGCACCTTCAAAAATCTCAATTTTTCATGACCATCCTTTGAGATGAGCACTTATTTTCTGCTCAGTGTTTTCCAATTCCTTTTGGAACACAGGTGGTCCCTTGGTCTTGTGAACAGTATGACAAACTAAATTGGTTACTTATTGCAATGAAGGTGAGAATAATGGTCTTTTCCCATCCCCATGCATACATTGTAGAGAAGTTCTGCTTGGAAAAAGGATAATGAAAAACATTTTCGCATCTGACTAAAAATGTAACAACAGTCACAATAATACAATAGCATCAGATGAACAGTCCACAAACAACCCAATAAACCTAACTTCTGAACCACAATTCAAAGCAGAATTAAAAACCAACTTATTTTTGAAAACTGCATTTCTTCAGTATAACAAATACCCCGACTTGGTGTGATGGAGGTCAGCTATTAATTTGCTAAAATTTCAAACTGGTTTAACTGTTTTTAAATAAGTACTTGTGATCTTGTTATTTTTAGCAAACTGCATTCTACTTAGCTGACATTATTTCTTGTATTATCTGAACTAAACTATGACGAAAAGAACCTAGCTGATCCAGCCTACCATTCGATTAGTGACCCTAAAGCTGGTTTTTGTTTGGAAGGTCTCTCAATAAGTTTATCCCATTTTTGTATGGTATTGAAAGTTAAATGTACTTTGTGCCAGTTGGTATTTCAGACCTCATATTCCAACAGTCAATTGGTTTTAAGGCTTTAAAGCAATATCCGGAACTTATTTGAAGTCATTTCATGCTTTCATAAACATTTAGATACACTGTCAAATTGCTTTCGAAATAATAAAACATTTTTAGAGCTTCAGGTAAATCAAACACTGAATGCCAGTCAATGTTGCAATTTTTCTACAGTAACTGAAGGCAGCATGGCTAAGGTCCACGTTATTAACATCACCCGTAGGAATTCCTAAAACGCCAATGCTGTGAGCAAAATGTACTTTATCAAAGGGATGCCAATGATGTCACCTTAATACTTGAGTAGTTTGAGATGAAAAATATCTCAGCTCACTCATTCAGAATAAGTTGAATACAGCTAATGATGTCAACAGAGTTTAGGGCTTTTACTGCCTAAACTTAGAACATTACATCAGTTGGTGCTGGCCCATATTAATGAACTTAGTTCCAAAGCTTAGGTCATGTCTACACTTAGTAATTTCAAAGTCATTTTTGGCACCATAAGATGTAATTCTTCTAGCGAAGGTGGAATAAAAAACCAAGTATTCTATTTATTGCACATTGCAAAATGTTATAGAAATAATTTACAAAATTACTTGTTTTACACTATAATCCAAGGATACAAATTTAGTGTAAATTATTAAATAATCTGCCAAGGAAGTTTTAAAACTTACCAAACCAATACATGTATTTTTTTCCAACTTTATATATAAATAATCAATTTATTTTTCCATGTTACAGAAACTGCTAAAACAAAGTCTAATCTAGGACAGAAACTGTTATTGTATCAAACAGGAAGTAGCATATTACGATTCAAGTCACATATCTTTTCCCTGAGCTCACTTGGACTGGGCAAGGCCAAATTGCATAATGAATGTGAAGTTACATATTCATTAGACGCAAATACAAACACAAGAATGACCATCATTTGAAGGGCTACCAAATTTAGATAGGAAAGTAAAGGATGTCACTCGCTAATCCAAGACACAAGTGTGCATACTTTGAAAATTGTTTTTTTTAAACAGTACAGAATATGCCTCCACCATGAGGTCAGTGACAAGTGGGATTTTCTATTGAATGAAACTCTAGCACATTAACTGTTTCAATATTAGTACAGTGTGAATGCTGTAAAGTTATTTTTTCACAAATTTTGTTGGATCTTTGATATTACACTGAAGCCACAAAATTTGATTTAAAAATAAGAATGGGTTAAAATTTACTGGAATTGCAGCATAAGCAATTGAGATGACTGTAAACAAGAAAAGTGTAAATTTTACAAGTATAGTTACTGGTGTTGATAAAGGATTAGACATTGCAGATATTTTCAACCAATAAAAATGGCAATGCCAATAGGAAGCATATTAAAATAACTACCATTTAGCAACTTTTAAGTTCAAACACTGAATTGGGTCATTTCTTCTTAGGACATAAATTAGCTTAAGAAATCATAGTCAATTGTTTACCCTCCATTGTGGAGTAACACAGCTCGACTTCAACACTGCTACTGGAAAGAAGATTGGTTACTTGGCAAGTACCAGGGATGAATGAAGTCCGCCATTCCTTCTGAACTCAAAGCACTGAATTTCCCAACTTTTCCCATCTCATTCCATCACACTCTCCATAAATAGCTCTATTTTTCTCATGTATATTACTCTGATTAAATGCCAGCTGCTGAAAAGTATTGGAGCGCTCTAATTAACTCTTGCGCTTCTCTGGAAATCAAGCAATCTGAAATGATTAACAGTAAACATAGAAGTATGTTTTGAGTTCTAAAGGAACTGCCGGCCTTTAACCTCTTATTTTATTAGGTAATTATAAATAAACAGTTGTCACATTGTGCTTAAGCAAAACAATTGCGCAGAAAATGCAGCATAAGAACAGGCCATTTCACCCAACCAGTTTGTGCTCATTTTTGGCATCCAGTATTAACAACGATTACTCCTTAGGCACATTTAAAACTGCTGGGAGGAAAGACTCCTCTACCACAAAAATACCTTCAAACTTTGTATGCATGAGCAGCATGAAGTCTCTATTTTCTACACCAGATGTCCTTGTGTGATCCAAGCAAGATTACCTATTTAGTGCTAAACAGATCCGAAGTTGATATCAATGAGCTATCATTAATTAGAATTAGGCTGAGATTATGCCCAACACCCTCATTAATTCTCAAGTTTACTCAGAAGTTGAACTGCAGCATATTTCCTATGTTTGGATGGATGCTGCCACTCATTTGAACAACACGTTAGTCATTGTTAAAAGGGATTGAGTGGAGATCCAAATGAATAACGAACTTCAATTGCATACAAGATTAAGGATGAAAATGTTGATTTCCCGAATGTGGACAAGAAAGACTTCCATTACTTATGAGAGGCGAAAGGATAGGACAGCATTGTCAACATCAGGATTAAGATCACAAAGACATCCTGATTATAAATATAATTTGCAATGCATCATGGACAATAAGAATTACAAAAGTGACTAGTTACTTGTTATTTTCCCTGTTTTCACTCAGAACCAGTTAAAAATAAATGCTGTTGCAGCAATAGGGTCATAATTTTGGGCTCACTAACAAATCACCATTATCTTGGGCTGTCAATGAAATATTTCACAACCCTCAGACCACACCACGAACACATTTTCATTTATTCTCGGTCTGTTTTCACCACTGCTTAACCAAGCTTTGAGCCAACACCCAGTGGCCATGTGACTTAATATTGCCATTGGGACACGAACTCAGCAAAAAAAAGTAAACAAACAACACAAACTTTAGACATACGAAGAGATTATGAGAAAAATGCTCTCTACATTTAGTTCCATTATTAAAATCAGGAACAAAGCAATACACAGGGTCACATTTTAACTGATTCACATGAGACACAATAATCTAGTTCCTTGGTTGCTCACATCAATGATGCAGACAGACTGCAGTCTTCATTGACAATTTGTCTCAACATACTTTCCCGGAATCATTAAAAGTAATTCTCGTAAATTCAGTTTAAATTCTTGTTCCATTTGTTTGCAATAGTCCAGTTATTCATTTAACACTTACATTGTTCTCCACTTGACCTCAAAAGGCATTTAATACTCAGTCTACAGTAATAAGGTCACAATGCTGTTGATTCTGCCAGCATAGTACAATTACAATCTTAACGTCTTACTGCCCCGGGAAAACATTTTTGTGCTCTGCCTCAAAGTCAGATAAGTCAAAAGAACATACTCCCTTCGACTGGCACTCAATTGACATCCTGAAATGTATAAATGCAGCAAAACATGGAGAAAGCTACTCAGAGCTTTTGTCTCCCCTTGATTAATGCTTTCCCAAATCCACTGCCATATCACTCAAATTAAGCTTCCATTGTAATACTAGGCTGTCAGATAAAATGGCAGAATTTCATAAACTGTCCCTGTAATATTCCGTGCATCAAAAAATCTTGGCAGCTGGAGCGCCTGAAAATAATCCATTTACAGAGAATGAACCATTCACAAGTTAGAAGTGGCAGAGCAATTTGCGAAATTTTAAACTAGTTAAATTAACACATTGATTGACGTGCCGATGTAATTTGCACCTTTTGGTGTTTGTTAACCCAATAAACAAGCTACATGACGACTGAATATATTCATCAGCTGCAATTATACTGAAGAACAAGAATGAAACAAAGAAACGTTCATTCCCATCAGTGTTCCAATCATTATTGCAGCATTATAGGGCAGTCAATTTGCAACAGAAATTTTTTCAGCATATAGAACATAGAACAGCACAGAACAGGCCCTTCAGCCCACTATGTTGTGCCGACCATTGAACCTCATGTAAGCACCCTCAAATTTCTGTGACCATATGCATGTCCAGCAGTCTCTTAAATGTCCCCAATGACCTTGCTTCCACAACTGCTGCTGGCAACGCATTCCATGCTCTCACAACTCTGTGTAAAGAACCCGCCTCTGACATCCCCTCTACTTTCCTCCAACCAGCTTAAAACTATAATCCCTCGTGCTAGCCATTTCTGCCCTGGGAAATAGTCTCTGGCTATCAACTCTATCTATGCCTCTCATTATCTTGTATACCTCAATTAGGTCCCCTCTCCTCCTCCTCTTCTCCAATGAAAAGAGACCGAGCTCAGTCAACCTCTCTTCATAAGATAAGCCCTCCAGTCCAGGCAGCAGCCTGGTAAACCTCCTCTGAACCCTCTCCAAAGCATCCACATCTTTCCTATAAGAGGGCGACTAGAACTGGATGCAGTATTCCAAGTGCGGTCTAACCAAAGTTTTATAGAGCTGCAACAAGATCTCACGACTCTTAAACTCAATCCCCCTGTTAATGAAAGCCAAAACACCATATGCTTTCTTCACAACCCTGTCCACTTGGGTGGCCATTTTAAGGGATCCATGTATCTGCACACCAAGATCTCTCTGTTCCTCCACACTGCCAAGAATCCTATCCTTAATCCTGTACTCAGCTTTCAAATTCGACCTTCCAAAATGCATCACCTCGCATTGATCCAGGTTGAACTCCTTCTGCCACCTCTCAGCCCATCTCTGCATCCTGTCAATGTCCCGCTGCAGCCTACAACAGCCCTCTATACTGTCAACGACACCTCTAACCTTCGTGTCGTCTGCAAACTTGCTGACCCATCCTTCAATCCCCTCATCCACGTCATTAATAAAAATTACAAACAGTAGAGGCCTAAGGACAGAGCCCTGTGGAACACCACTCACCACTGACTTCCAGGCAGAATATTGTCCTTCTACTACCACTCACTGTCTTCTGTTGGCCAGCCAATTCTGTATCCAGACAGCTAAGTTCCCCTGTATCCCATTCCTCCTGACCTTCTGAATGAGCCTACCATGGGGAACCTTATCAAATACCTTGCTGAAGTCCATATACACCACATCCACAGCTTGACCCTCATCAACGTTTCTAGTCACATCCTCAAAGAACTTGATAAGGTTTGTGAGGCATGACCTGCCCCTCTCAAAGCTGTATTGACTGCATTTAATCAAGCCATGATCTTCCAGATGGTCAGAAGTTCTCAGAATCCTTGCTAACACCTTGCAGACGACAGACGTGAGGCTTACTGGTCTGTAATTGCTGGGGATTTCCCTATTTCCTTTCTTGAAGAGAGGAATTACATTTGCCTCTCTCCAGTCCTCAGGTACGACTCCAGTGGAGAGCGAGGATGCAAAGATCTTCGCAAGTGGCGAAGCAATTGCATTTCTCGTTTCCCAAAGCAGCCGAGGACAAATCTGGTCTGGGCCTGGCGACTTGTCAATCTTAATGTTTGACAAGATTGCCAGCACATCAGCTTCCTCTATCTCTATCCATTCCAGCATGCACACCTGCTCTTCAAAGGTTTCATTCACTACAAAGTTCGTTTCTTTCGTAAAGACAGAAGCAAAAAACTCATTTAGGGCTTCCCCTACCTCCTCAGACTCCACACACAAGTTCCCTATGCTATCCCTGATCGGCCCTACTCTTTCTTTGACCATTCTCTTATTTCTCACATAAGTGTAAAATGCCTTTGTGTTCTCCCTAATCTGTTCTGCCAAGCCTCTCTCGTGCCCCCTCCTGGCTCTCCTCAGACCATTTTTGAGCTCTTTCCTCGCCTGCCTGTAATCCTCTAGAGCTCAGCTTGACCCTAGCTTCCTCCACCTTATGTAAGCTACCTTCTTCCTTTTGACGAGAAGCTTCACCGCTCTCGTCATCCAAGGTTCCTTTATCTTACCCCTTCTGGCCTGTCTCAGAGGGACATATTTATTCATCACGCGCAACGACTGTTCCTTAAACAGTCTCCACATGTCTATAGTGCCTTTACCATGGAACAATTGCTCCCAGTCCATGCTTCCTAACTCATGTCTAATCGCATCATAGCTTCCTCTTCCCCAATTAAATATCCTCCCATTTTGCCTAATCCTCTCCTTCTCCATAGCTATGTAGAATGTGAGGCAGTTATGGTCACTATCACCAAAATGTTTTCCCACCACAAGATCTGATACCTGCCCCGGCTCGTTTCCGAGCACCAAGTCTAGAATGGCCTCTCCCCTCGTCAGCCTGTCAACGTACTGAGTTAGGAAACCCTCCTGAACACACCTTACAAAAACAGCTCCATTCAAATCTTCTGCTCGAAGGAGGTTCCAATCAATATTAGGAAAGTTAAAGTCACCCATTACAACAACCCTACTGCGTCCACACTTTTCCAAAATCTGCTGACCTATGCTTTCTTCAATCTCCCTGCTGCCATTGGGGGGGCCTGTCGTAAACCCCTAACAAGGTGACTACTCCCTTGCTGTTCCTAATTTCCACCCATACTGACTCAATAGGCAGATCTTCCTCGACAATGGAAGCTTCTGTAGCTGTGATACCCTCTCTGATTAGTAGTGCTACACCCCCTCCTCTCTTCCCCCCTCCCTATTCTTTTTAAATGCTCTAAACCCTCTAAATATCATACATTTTCCATTTGTTGTCGTAACTAATTGCTTCAGCCCTCGAAAACCCTCAATGAGTGCCCATATTAATTTTTAAAAAATGAAATTGGGGGTATGGAGTTGAAAAACTGTTGTGCCAATCATGACAACCCTTTTGGACACCTTTCACAAAGCAAACATTAGTCGCAACTCAAGGATTTCAGTATCGTTTAGTGAGAGAATTTGAAATTTTTATATTGTCAACTTGATGAAAAATACCAGCACTAACTATAGCTTGTATTTCCACTATGATACAACTAAAGCTTAGTGAAAGAACAAAAAACAAAATTATACTGGCACTGTAGTCAAAACATCAAAAGTACACAGGAACAAAATAATGCAATGTTGAGATCCAATATACAAATTCAACCACATATTCCAGTGACAATGGGAATTACGCGAGTTACAGGTGAGTCACCAATTAGCTGCAAAGCAGAAAAAACATTAGTGGTGACCTAAGGAACAGTGATTTATGACAAATCTGTAAAAAGATCAATTTAGTCAGAACAGGTCATTAATTACAAACACAGTAACAAAACACTCATTACAAGTTTCAACTATTTTACAGAACATAGAACAGTACAGCACAGTACCGGCCCTTCGGCCCACAACGTTGTGCCGAACTTTTACCCTAAACCTCAGGTCTATCTAACCTCCACTGCTACCTGAAACTATCATCCATATGCCTATCTAATAACTACTTAAATGTCCCTAATGAGACCGACTCCACTACCCTCTGCGGCAATGCCTTCCATGCCCCTACCACTCGCTGAGTAAAGGACCTACTTCCGACATTTCCCCTGTATCTACCTCCACTCACTATGCACCCTTGTAATAGTTACCTCCAACCTAGGAAAAAGTCTCTGGCTGTCTACTCTATCTACACCTCAGGTCATTTTGTACACGTATATCAAGTCACCCCTCATCCTTTGTCTTTCTAAAGAGAAATACTGTAGCGCTCTCAACCTTTCCTCCATTCCAGGCAACATCCTGGTAAATCTCCTCTGCATCTTTTCCAAAGTTTCCACATCTTTCCTGTAATGAGGTAACCAGAACTGGGCACGATACTCCTGATGTGGCCGAACAAGGCTCTTGTATAGCTGGAGCATAACTTCATGCCTCTTGATCTCAATCCCTCTATTAATAAAAGCTAACACACCATATGCCTTAACAACTCT
The DNA here is from genome assembly GCF_030684315.1 of Stegostoma tigrinum. Lineage (NCBI taxonomy): Eukaryota > Metazoa > Chordata > Chondrichthyes > Orectolobiformes > Stegostomatidae > Stegostoma > Stegostoma tigrinum. The sequence continues at coordinate 45,169,997 of NC_081375.1, read as the reverse complement.
ATCCACTTGGGTGGCCACTTTTCAGGGTTAAACTCCATCTGCCACTTCTCAGCCCTGCTCCACATCCTATCAATGTCCCTTTGTAACCTAGAACAGCCCTCCACATTGTCCACGTGACCCACCTTTGCACTTTCCACGCCTTCATCCAAATCATTTACAAAAATCACAAATAGATGAGGACCCAGAACAGATCCTTGTGGGTACACCACTCATAACTGAGCACCATGTTGAATATTTTCCATCCACCACCACCCTTTGTCTTCTAAGGGTCAGCCAATTCTGAAACCAATCTGCCACATTCCCCCCTATCCCATGCCTCCTTACTTTCTGCATGAGCCTACCATGGGGAACCTTATCAAACGTCTTACTTAAATCCATGTATACCACATCCATTGCTCACCTTCATCCACATGCTTGGTCACCTCTTCAAAGAATTCAATAAGGTTTGAGAGGCATGATCTACAAACCCATGCTGACTATCGCCAATCAAACTGTGCCTTTCCAAGTGGTCATAAATCTCAGAGCCCTTTCCAATAATCTGCCCACGGACATATGGCGAACTGGCTTGTAATTTCTGAGGTTATCTCTGTTCCCTTTTTCCAATCTTCCGGCACTATACCCATGGACAGCGAGGACGAAAAGATCATTGCCAAAGGCCCTGGGATCTTGACCCTCGCTTCCCAAAGAATCCTCAGATAAATCCCATCAGGGCGGGGATGGGGACATCTATCTTCAACTTCCTCAGAATTCCCAGCACATCTTTACTAACATCAACCTCCTCTAGCCTACCTGCCTGTTTCACAATGCCCTCCTCTACAACTAGGTCCCCCTCAGTTGTGAATACTGAAGAAAAGTATTCATTAAGGACCTCTCCTTACTCTTTAGGCTCTGTGCACAAGTTCCTTTTACAATCCTTGATCGGCCCTACCCTTTCTCTGATCATTCTCTTGTTCTGCACATACATGTAAAAAGCCTATCCACCAAGGTTTTCCCATACTCCCTTATAGCCCTTTCTTCAGCTCCCTCCTGGATAACTTGTATCCCTCTGGAGCCTTTTATGTTCCTCTTTTCCTAAATCTGACATAAGCCTCCTTCTTCCTCTTAGCCAGTCATGGCTCCCTCACTCAACATCATCTGTGCCTGCTAGGGACAAACGTATCATACACATGCAGTATGCATTCCTTAAACAATCTCTACATTTCTGTGGTGCTTTTTGCTGACAGCATCTGTTCCCAACTTATGTTATCCAGTTCTCGCCTTCCTGAATTGCAAACATCCTTCTCCAAATTGTAACCTTTACCCTGCCATACGTACCTATCTTTATCCATGACTGTTTCCTTTATGATAGAGTTATGATTGCTACCAACAAAATGCTCTCCTACCAACGAACACCTGGGCCAGTTCGTTGCCAAGCACCAAATTCGTGGCCTCTCCTCGTGTTGGTCTATCTACATGCTGTGTCAGGAATTCTTCCTGAATGCACTGGACAAAATCTGCTCCATCTAAACTATTACAATTAAAATGTTTCCAATCAATATTTGGAAAGTTGAAGTCACCCATGACTACAACCCTGTGCCTTCTGCAGCTTTCCAGTATCTGCTTTCCACTCTGCTCCTCTACCTCTCTGCAACTTTTAGGGGGTCTGTAAAAAAATTTTTAAAAATCTCAAAAGGGTCTTTAAAAAATACCCGAAGTGACTGCTCCTGTCTTGTTCCTGACCTTAACCCAAAATGACTCTGTAGACATATCATTCTCGAACTGCCTTTCAGTAGCTGCCATACTCGGCTTGACTAGCAATGCCACTCCCCCACCTCTTTTTTCCAACCTCCCTATCTCTTAAAGCATCTAAATCCCAGAACATCCAACAACCATTCCCCTCTCCGAGTTACCCAAGTTTCTGTAATGGCCACAACATCGCAGTTCCAAATACCGACCCATGTTCTAAGTTCATCTGTTTTATTTTGGATACTTCTAGCATTGAAGTATACACACTTCAAACCATGTCTGTGTCTGCAATTACGCTCCATCGGCCGCATTTCTTTACAAACCACCTTGTTCCCTGCTGTGTCTGCCGGAAGACCAAATACCTCATCCTCTGAATCATAAATCCGGTTCCCCACCCCCTGACAATCTCGTTTAAACCATCCCGTACTGTTCTAGCAAACCTCCCTCCCAGGATATTTTTTCTCTTCCGGTTCACGTGCAACCCATCCTTACCGTGCAGCTCTCACGTTCCCCAGAATGTGCTCCAATTATCTACACAATGGAAGCCCTTCCTCCTATACCAGCCCTGTAGCCATGTGTTTAGTTGCACTATCTCCCTATTTCTTACCTTGTTATCACATGGCACTGGTGGTAATCCAGAGATAACTACCCTCTTTGTCCTGAGCTTCAGCTTCCAACCTAACTCCCTGAACTCATTTTTCACATTCTCCATCTTTTTTCTCCCTATGTCATTGGTACTGATGTGTACCATGACTGCTAGTTGCTCACCCTCCCCCTTCAGGATCTTGAAAACATGATCCACCTCATCACGGACCCTGGCACCCAGGAGGCAACATAGCATCGTTTCATCTAGTTTGCGTCTACAGAACCGCCTGTCTGTGCCTCTTACTATTGAATCCCCCACTACAACTGCTCTCCTATTCTCCCACCTTTCCCTCTGCCACAGGGTCAGGCTCAGTGCCGGAGACCTGTACGCTATGGCCTTCCTGTGGTAGGTCATCCCCCACAACAGTACCCAAAATGGTATACTGTTGAGGGGAACGGCCACAGGGGTGTCTTGCACTGTCTATTCCCTTTCTCCTTCTTGACAGTCACCCAGCTACCTTTTTGCTGTACCGCTAGATTCAGCTTTATTCTGTTTTATTCGGCATCTAGATAGACTTTACTTCTAAATGTAACTTGTATCACATCAACAGGTCCTGACTAAAATGAATACGAGATACAGTCAGCCCATTCACATAAATATTACAGAGTTTGAATAATAAACAATTGCCTTCCAATTTGCAGTCGACAGGCGGCGTGCAAATTATCAATGAGCTGGTGAATCTCAGATTTAGTTCCTGGAGATGTTTTTAATTAATCTGTTCAGACAAGTTACGAGACACATCTGCAAGTAGCAGGTGGGTCTTGAGTTCAGATCTTTTGGCCCAGAGGTAGGGATGCTACCAGAGGGCCTCAAGACCCCCAAAGATTAGGTTTCTAAACTGTGCTAAATTAATTCAGCCTGGGAACCACAACTGTGTTTGCAGGTGTACAACAATGGTCTTACTATTCCGGAGGGAGAAACTGGCTCAGATCCTGTTTGTTCTGTATGTGTACTGATGCCTGCTGGAAATACTGACTCATTGTTAAAGGGACACTTGCTCTCAGTCTCGATGCCCTGTGAGCCACATAGTTTACAGACATTGCCCATACACGTACACACACATGTAATATGGTCAACATAAGCCTTCCAACAACACTAGTGCAATCATTCCACAACATGAGTCAGAGCTCGCAAAGAAATAAGGCAGTCTTGCACGAGAACACTGTGATCAGATGCAAGTATACCCCTGGGGCTCTATGCTAAAGTGGAAGAAGGCACAAAGGATAACAAAACTAGCTCTTAACCATCAGAACAGGCTTAGAAGCATCATTTTGGAGAAGCAGAGGAGAATTTCATTCAACTGAAGTTTAAAAAGCTTTTGTATTAAGTATTGGATTTATTAGTTATGATATTCTAAGACAGAAAATAAACAAAACTGGAACTATTGGACAAGAACATATATGCAAAATACACAAGTTCAGTTAGAAACAAGGATATTTGTGTTTCTTTCCACCCAATTGCACTTTCAGGTGGACGGTCAAAGCTAGTTTTGCATTGCTGATTTCTCAACTGACAGGAAGCATGTTTTTACTTCTGTACTCTTCTCACTTTTATGAGATAGCACCATGTTCAAATTCAATTCCAACCGGAAGGGGAGCAGGGATTGAATGCTCAGCATTTGAGCAAAATGCCAGGTGTCACACAAGCTTGGCTGAATGCTGTTTTTCTTAATGCTTCACAATGTAACTGCTAAAATGGCAAATCGCACTGGACAATGCGTTTTGGCGTTTAGGCTGTGATCAATTTCCAGAAGCCCTTCCAATAGATGTAGATACAGTGGGGGAAACTGGTTCGAACACCACCACAAATTTAAACTAAATACATCAAGTTCTAAGTTAATCTCCACAATGGTGCCAAGAAATTATAACTGATTGTTATAAATACCCATTTGGATCACTAATCATCTTTACAGAAGACTTTATCTGGTACGTGTGACATGCGACTCCAGAACCAAATGGCACTCTCTTATTTGCACTCTGAAATGGTCTACCCAGCCACTCAATTTAAGGGTGGGTAGTAAATGCTAGCTCACTGACACCCACATACCACGAATGAGTTTAAAAAAGTGTTAGCGAGAAAGTTCAAGTTCCCAGGGCACGATGTGATAAAAAGAAATTATTCTTGCATCCTGCTCAAACATCTTCTCTTAATTAACATCACAAATACATCGCTGGGGCATTAATTTCATCGCTTTGTGTGAGAATTTGATGTAATTGGTGGACAAGCTTCCTTACATAACAACAGAGCCCACTTCACTTCTTGTGGTGCTGTCAGAATATCCTGCAAGTTAATACAAGGTTGATGCTTGCACAGCACATTCACTGGAATAAAATCTATCAAAGTTCTTCACAGGGACATTAGAGCCAGAAAGCAGGTACCTGACTAGGCCATTCAGCAATTGAAGCCTGCTCTAACATTCAATATGATCATGACTGATCATCCAACTCAGCACCCTGTTACTGATTTCTCCCCGTGTCCTTTAATCCCCTTATCCGTAAGAACTGTATCCAATTCAGTCTTGAAAACATTCAATGCTTTGGTCTCAACTGCTTTCTGAGGCAGAGGTCTACAACCTCGCCACTCTGAAAGAAGAAACGTCTCCTCATCAGAGTCCTAAATGACCTACTGTGTCCTCTAAATCTGTGATTTTAAAAGATAGTGTAACAATGAACTACAAAGAGATATGAAATGAAAGGGGAAAAATGGTAGGGTTTAGGAAGCATATTAAAGAGAGACAAGCAAGGCAGAGGGTTGCAAGAAAGAAATTCCAGAACTTGAGTCCAGGCTGGGTTGTTTCACTGATATTGGGAACTGCAGATGCTGCAGAATCCAAGATAACAAAGTGTGGAGCTGGATGAACACAGCAGGCCAAGCAGCATCTCAGGAGCACAAAAGCTGACGTTTTGGGCCGAGACCCTTCATCAGAGAAGGGAATGGGGAGAGGGAACTGGAATAAATAGGGAGGGAGGGGAGACGGACCGAAGATGGAGAGAAGATAAGTGGAGAGGAGAGTATAGGTGGGGAGATAGGGAGGGGAAGATGGACAGGTCAAGGAGGCGGGATAAGGTGGTAGGTAGGGAATGGAGGTGCGGCTTGAGGTGGGAGGAAGGGATGGGGGGGAGGGTACGAGCTGGGCTGGTTTTGTAATGCAGTGGGGGGAGGGGGGGGGAAGAACTGGGCTGGTTTTGGGATGCAGTGGGGGAAAGGGAGATTTTGAAGCTTGTGAAGTCCACATTGATACCATTGGGCTGCAGGGTTCCCAAGCGGAATATGACTTGCTGTCCTTGCAACCTTCAGGTGGCATCACTGTGGCACTGCAGGAGGCCCATGATGGACATGTCGTCTGAGGAATGGGAGAGGGAGTTAAAATGGTTCGCGACTGGGAGATGTAGTTGTTTGTTGCGAACCGAGTGGAGGTGTTCTGCAAAGTGGTCCCCAAGCCTTCACTGTTGCCTTGTAAGACCCCTGGAAATCTCTTCTGAACAGCACTTTGGGCATAGCCACACCAAAAGATATTGAATTAAGGATGTAGATCAAACCACCTTCAAGGAAAATTAGGTCAGGCAAAAAACACTGGCCAAATGAATGATACTTACACCTTGTGAAAGCATGAACAAAAGGATAACTGAATATATGGTGGTCGATGATGAACTACTTATGATTTGCAACACCCAACTGCTAATATCAGTGTTTGTGCAATTGAAGATTACAGAGATGGGTGGTTGGGGAATTGATGGCAGACTAGGTTTGTTCTGAAAATGAGGAATGAGAATTTAAAAATCAAGACAGTTTGACAGAATAAAGTCATGCTAGTGAACATAGGGATGATTGGAGAACAGGACTTGCAGTGAACTGAGAAAAAGGTGTGCACAACCTCATTTACAAACTACAATATGAGATGAAGTTATTTCTTTAGAAGCTGCAGTGTTTGATTCTACATAATTTACCTTGCTGTGGTCATGTTACTGGTTATTAGCATTGGTGGAAATTCAGACTTAGTTCTTTTAAAGCAAATTGTTCAAAACTGCGTCTGACCATTTTTATTTCTTTTTAAAAATAAGCCAGCTTGACAACTTTGTTGCAAGCCAGTCTCCCTCCCCACACCCTGTTTTGGTCTGCTGACACCTGTATAACACAGTTGCCTTACAGAAGTCGATGTACCTGCGAAGTAAAATTTTTCAAGAAATAAACTTCTATAAATAGCAAAAATTACACACTGAAATAAAGTTCAAATTGAATTTTCAATTTTTTTTTATATATTGTTTATTGAAATAAAAATCAATTCTCGGAGCTCATAGGTAAAAGAAAGATTTTAAAACTCAACCTCATTACCATAAGCAATAATGTGATAATTCCAAATTTCTGTTCAATCTAGGTCTAAAGCACTGAGATAAAGAAACAACTATTCCTAATGAACATATTGCTCTGTTTATCTCAAAGGGATGGGTCCATAAATGCTAGACTTCAATGGAGCTTACATTATATGGTAAAGAAATTAGATCACAGGTGGTGTTACACAGGGGGTAAAAATCGGACATTTTTATCATTATGATCTATTTCAAATCCAACAACTGACCAACACAAATGTTGGGTGTTGGAATAAGTGGTGAGGAGATATACTTTGATTCCATCAAAAGAAACCTATAGACACATTCGAAGAAATAATGAAATGTATATGCTTAATGTATATAGGATTGATAATGGATCCCTCCAAGTGTACCAGGGGAAAAAACTATTCAGCAAAAGTTGAGGGTTTTGAGGCTGGAGTCTTAATGTTAAATATTGAAAATTAGAAGAGTAAGATTGAATGGGCAAGTTGGGTAACATTTTCAAAAAGTACATTTCATAATAAACTAAATTAATATAAATGTTTAAATTTAAACAAAAATATATCAAAGCTTTCCAAACAGACATTTTAGGCTTCATTAACTTCTGTCTGCAGTAATTTCCTAGTTAGTTCCCTACTTTGATTTATACATTCTTCAACTTCTCAGTTGTGCTTTGCTGAATTTTATTTGAGAGAATCAAGAAAACTGTGAAGAAAGAATATGGAACTTTTTGCAACCATTGTAGGGTCTGTGTGTTATACACAAGGTTTAACACATAACATTGATATTAAAGGATAGGGCAACTTACTTCCATTTAATGTTTTCATGCCATCACAGTATCCTATAGTGATTCACAGCCAACAAAATACTGAAATACAGGAACTGCAGCACTCAACTAGCATTCAGCAAGCTCTATCAGCTATGCGATAATGTCTAGATAATCTGATCTTGGTGACAAAGGCAAAAATATCAATCAGGATGCTAGGAACACTACTTTCGGTTTTCCATCCAGACAGGGTCACAGGAACTTTTAACTTCTGCTAGACCTGGCATTGGTTTAACACTTCAGCTGAAAGTGAACAAAGCACCAAACAACACTACTTTATTGAAAACTATACATGGCTATCAAGACAGAACTGCAGTCCAGAGACAATGGGAACTGCAGATGCTGGAGAATTCAGGCCAAATTGGCTCCCACCTTTTGGGGACAAAGAGGAAAACCAGGGAGATATGAATCGGTTTTTGGGCTGACCTTCGTTCTGTATGTAGATGCATCCCTTACACAGGGTAAAAGGTGGGAAGTTCATAGCACAAAAAATGTAATAACTCATCGTGCTTGTAAGTAAGTTTAGAGGAATTAGAAGTAAAACGAACAGAAAACTTCATATTGATCATGAAAAATATGATCAAAGTGCAATACTCCCAAAACAAGTGGATTTCGCGCAGCATTGTTTCACGAGGTAATGTGCGACAAATGAGATAGCTGCCATTATATTTAAATTGAGGTTTCTAAAATATTAAATAAAATACAAGATATAATAGCAAACTGATATCAAGTAACCTTGCAGCTGTTGGTTTTTAATAAATACATACATTGAAGGAAGAAAAATCTGCTGTCTCTATCAGGCCCGGCTTGTGTTTCCTGTCCTGTGCCAACATAGTTGACTCTTCCATTTCCCTCTCACGTTACACAACTGGCAACTTCGCATCAAACTCTCATGGATACCATGGGTAACAAAAGCAAGCACTGCAAATTAATTTTTTTTACATAAAAAGATGCATTTGTGGTATTTTGTGGTTTCAGTGTAATAACAGAGTGTTTGCACAATATCTTCACTGATGACTGGGACTTTATGATCAGCTACAGAATCCTTTGTGATGGTTTGTGCATCCAGGAAGTAAATTATTAGCTAAAAACACAATTTAAAGTAGAAGTGTGAGCAGCAGCAATCATATAAAAGTAAATTAAACTATTTTACTTAAAGTCAGCAGAAATGTATAAAAACTTCCATTATAAGTTTAAACTAGTTTAAAAATTAATAATGAGTGAACCAACGTCTCTATACAATTAACTTGCGACATAATTTGCATGGACGAGGTTGGTGAGTAAGAAAGTTTTCAGGGAGAAGCAATTGTTAGGTAGGTGCCAAAGAGAAAGAAGAAGAAGGAAGATGACAGGTAAATGCAACGTAGGTGCCCAAAGCATTGGAAGAGGTTTGGAGCAGACGGACGATTTCCCTTATGAAAATCTCAGCTCTCATTTCCAAAATACACAGGATTTGCATTAGAAATGTCTGATCATAATTAATGTCACTATTTGTTCAGACAGCACGGGCTGATAATGGTTCTGTTGCCATTTGCATATTTTTGCTGTTTTCTTATACCAATAACAGACAGTAAAAGGTGAATGTTCCTTCACTGGCTCACCCTTGCCCTCTTTGACCTGTCTGTCTCCCCCCACCTATCTTCTCCTTTACCCAGCTTCCATCCGCATGCCCCTCTCCCCCTATTTATTTCAGAATCCCCTCCCCCATTTCTGAAGAAGGGTCTGGACCTGAAACTTCAGCTTTCCTGCTCCTCTCATGCTGCTTGGCCTGCTGTGTTCATCCAGCTCTACACCTTGTTATCTCAGATTCTTCAGCATCTGCAGTTCCTATTATCTCTAGCTAAAGCATAGTACTGTCCAATTTTCTGGCAAGAACATTTGTTTAGTAAGAAACAGTTTATGTTCAAGTCAGGCAATGAATCGCCTTGCTAGAACAAAGCTGTCATTCTTATTTTCGAGGTACAAAAGCACATTTCTTAGTGTTAGGAGCTAGTGTAAACATTCAGTAAATCCTCCATGGACATTCCTGTAAATCTTCTCTATTAAGTCCATATTACTACATAATTGTTATTAAAAATTACATTCCACAATTAGAAACTCACTGAAACACTGGAGTTAGGTTTAGAAGTTATGAAGGCATCGCTGTATGTGTCATTTTAAAGATTAGTCTTTTAATTACAGGAGCTTCATTTGTAGTACAGTTTAAATGAAAACAAAATATATACACACATCCTACAGTTTAAGGGTCACCAGACTGATATTTAATTCAACTGAGAAATAAATACTATTTTGCCTTACTGCCATGTATGGTCGACATCCTGCATCTCTTGTTTTGGCAATAGAGTCTACTAGTTGTCCACTAATACCAAAATCACAGAGTTTAATATTGTCATTCCTGTCCATAAGAATATTGGAAGGTTTGATATCTGTAAAATTTAAAACAAGTCATTGGATATAATGCAATAAGATCAATATCTTTTACAAAGAACATCAGACTTTGTATAAAAAATGATAGGGATTAAAATCTTTCTTGGCAAGAATGAAGAAAACAGAAAAAAAGTCAATTATTCAAAGACGCAGCTGATGAGGGCAACAAATATTATCTAACACGCTTTTAATAGCAATACAAAGTTCATAAGTGGTTGATTAAATGTGATATCCTATAAAAGTTCTGCAGATAAAATTTATAATCTGACATATTACAGGCATATATATAAATCAGTCATTTTGAATCCATGCACTGTGCTAAATTATCTAATCTCATGACTACTCAATTAGAACTTTTTCTCTTTCTGCTAACTTGGTAAATATTTTGATTTAAATCATCAACTCATGCACATTGGAGATTGAGTTCACAGACTCCAGTGGGCAACAAGGCAGAAGAGACATTCATCAATAAATATTAGCACAACATCCTTAAAATTTCCACTTTTTCCAACATACTCATCATTTCAAAGTATATGCATTTTTGCAAGAGCTATTTTTGTTGGAGCTGTTAAAGTTGCCTTAACTAGACTGTTCCAACTGCTTCCAGAAATGATTGGAATGATAGATGTATTAGGAATCTTGTATGTTTGTCATTGTTACATAATCAGTATATGGGCCAGAATGCACAGCTGCAGTCCACTTTGTCTACATTGAATGGTAGATCTGGTCTGACACCAATCAATCCTCTCCAGCTCTAAGACAATTTTTAAAAAAACAATTTGTTTTGTTTGTTGATGACAAGTCCAAATTTTAGTAATTAATGTTTGGTGAAATTAATTTATTTCTATTTATCGGAACAGTAGTTAATTTATGCACTGGTTCCACTATTTACCACCTAAAAAGACAATAAAAAGACATGTCAAATCCTTCCATGGTGTAACATATCACGTTTGCATGCTTTGATAATTGCTGAAAAAATAACTAAATTTCGATATGGAAATATTTATTTTCCTTAAAACACTAGGACTCTTACCTCGGTGAATTATTTTCAAGTTTTCTTTTAAGTAGTTAAGTGCTTTCACAGTCTGGAAAAGAATAGTTACAATGTTAGCCTTATGCAAACCAGTTAGAGGAACTCCAGTAAATCAAATCACTGGACATACAAATTCATGAGGCAGAACTTCAAGATAGTGGAGAAAGCCCACAAGTAATTTGATTTGCCAATAAACGGTGTTTTAAAAAAAACCGAAAACAGAGATGCAATAATTGTGAAAAATATTAAGTTTCAATTTGTTCACACCCAACAGCCTGACCTTGCAAAGAAAAAGGCATTGAAAAAGATTACATTAGTGCTCGAAAAGTGCAGGAATGTGTGTGTGCTTGGAGTACTTTCTTTGGATGAGATCACCACGTCATCAATACAACCCAACATATTTTCCATAATATCATACTGTACTGCAAAATCATGGAACATCTCTGTGACCTTGCAACTTCAGCGAGAGAATGAGACACGTGTGCAGGCAGGTATTCTTCCAATTCTTCAAGGTCATCATGGTAAGAATCTTCCTTTTTGTTTGTAGATATATTTGCTCACTTCCATGATTCGTGCCTCAAAAATGGTCATCCAGAGTAGCGCCTGCATTGTCAGTGTTCTGACATTCACAAAGGAAAATGGCTTCTTAGGCTTTCACATCGGAAGAAGTGGCAACTAGTTGGTACCATCCACGTTACTGCAACCATGGCAAGTGACATGTTCCAATTTTACATTTAAATATTAAATATTAAACAGCTGATATCTTTAAGTGCTAAACATGTCTCTTGGTGACGTGGGCAAGGCCACTTACAGCCATTGCTGCTGGTTTGCCTGGATTTTGTGCTACATTATGACCTAACTCCATCATGATTGGTTGGCAAAGTTATATGATAAGCATAAATGTTTGGTTATGTGGGTTACCTCTCAAGACCTTCAACCCATTGCTGGCATCCTTATTAAATTTCCTATTCTACTGGCAGGAATGGCTGACCACTTTGCCACAATTGGGGGTTTTTGGATATCTACATTTGAAGCATTGTGATTTCATTGTATATTCAGGTTGAAAAATTCAGCTGCAATGAATATGAACTTGAACACTCCCGGGTCGATTGGAACATTAAAGATGGAGGCAAAGGATTCAATTTTCAACTGGTTTCAACAAAGCCATTATGTCAAAATAAGCAATTTATGTTTTTCTAGAGTGTCTTTAGAAGTATTTTAAAAATCACATTACCTTCCTTAAAACACCTAACTTTTTTTGGAAAAGACAATTAAGCATTCTCTAAATTACACAAATCAGTATGACCACCAGAGCATTAATACTTAACTGGAAACTCACCATAGCTATTGATGAAAAAGTAATTTATTTGTTGCATCATGTTTCAAAATAGCTTCAAATTTCCCAGTCTTTCAAATGATATATATTTTGTGTAAGATTGAATATAAGCATATATTACTTAACTATAGTAAAATACTTTATGATGTTGACATAATACAGCTTATCAATAAAATGCATCATTTGCAAATGAGATGGCATGAATTAAAAACATGGAAATGAATTTTAGTCAAAAATATTCATCTCATACGTAAGTGAATATATGGAAAAATCTCACCAAGAACGTGACAATGATGAAAATTTTTAACCTCCGCATAAATATAGGGCAAGCTCTATAACGCTGAACTAAAGTCAGATACCTAACTTCAGCAAAATAAAGTTACTCAATGAGCAGTAAAAGCTTTTGTACTAAAACTGTGTGTAAACAAAGTAGCATGGAGAATCTGATAATCAAGTAATCCTATCATACTATTCCTCATGTTGAAGGTATTACATTTTTGAACCATAAATCTGAATAGTGAATCGAAGGATCAACTGGATACTCACATTTTGGTCTAACAAATGCCACACTTAAAGGCAGTCTTAAAAACTCTTCCTAAGACAGGCTTGAAAAGATGTAACACTTTCATTTAACAATTTCATGTAGAAATGGATCAAAATTTGCACAGCAATTTCACTAGTGCTGGCAGAAGATAGTAGCGTAGTGATTATGTCACTGGACTAGCAATCTAGAGGACCAGATACATTGTGGGGAAATGGATTTAAATCCCACTATAGCAACTGGTGAAAATTGAATTTTATTAATAAAGATCGGGACCCAAAACCCAGGAACAGAAACAATGCCAAGGAATCTATTTTTATCTTAAAAATCTTTTTCATTAATGAAGTTCTTCAAGGAAGCAACTCTGCATCTACTAGGTCTCGCAGCAATTTAGAGGACTCTCAAAAACTCTTTGAAATGGCTTAGGAAGTCACTCAGTTACAAGGGCAATTAGGATAGGCAAAACTGCAACACCAAATTCCATGACAGAATGAAGAAAAAAAAGTTAGTGCAAGCAAGTTGGACTGCCTCAGGCCTAATCAGATAATAACTGAGCATGATATCACTTGGAAAGTGGATGAGTTTGCTATTTAATTAAGTCTATGGAAATACATGTAAGTTTTTTTGGTTTAGTTCACAATTACAGTTGAAAGATGTTATGAACATTTTAGTACCCTTGGTCCACTGCAAAGCTCAGAGGCAGACTATTTTCCAGAAAACTAAGAGTTAGACAGATACCCAATAAGCAGTGAAATTAGTTTCCTATAAATTGTTGTAGTCATGTTATAATTCATTATGGAACACTGACTACACATTTAAAATTACTCCTTTCGTAACCTGTATTAAAACACGCAGCAAGTTACTTACAGCTAATGTGATTTTGCCTAAGATCTCTTCTGGGATAACATCATCTAATGCACCGTATACATATTTATAGAATTTGTCAAACGAGGTAGACATGAGCTCCATGCATATCCAACAATCACCCTGATGAAAACAGAATTAAGAATCAATGTTAAGATACAAATGCTATTTTGGGCACAAGACTAGTCTTTTTTTTTAAATTCATGAAAGAGATACAAAACATTACCACAGAACTGCAGGATATTAAACTCGTCAAACACATGCCGAAACTTGAGTATAACATAGCAGCCTCTTAAGGAAGAAATTGAATATGGCAGTGTGTGTCTAGGCCTGCTACTTCATGAACTGGGGTGAAAGTCTTGAGTTTGTTAATATTACTAGCAGAAGCAATTAGAATAGTCAAATAATTGAAGTTCAACATTGACTGGTCTAACATTTTTTAAGAACCTGGCTCACGTACATGAATTACAATGATTTTCACATAAACAGTCTTGCAGCACTGGTTGGTGAATTAGTTCTCCATTCTATTGCCCACTGCTTATTTCATATTGCTCTCAAACTGGAGAGAAAGGAATACTGTTCAGTCATGCTTAAATGCAGATTTATTGTTAGGAGAGCAGCTGAACGCTGGCAATCTCCCCTCCCTGCCTCTTTACAACTAAGAAATGTACATTCAACCTGCAAACTTTTGAAACTTAAAACAAATCATTTTGGAACCAATTTCAGCTGCAAAACAACCAATGCGTGGAAATAAGTATTGTACAGATGCAGGTTTACAATAAGTAGCCAGGTTTTCAAACGGTTAGGATTCCGATACCTGTTTAATGTAATGCTTATACTGTACTTATGTAAATTTTAATCTTAAAAATAAATTAGTATGATTTCTATATCGAGATATTTTGCATCAGGAGACCGTCACATCACTTAGAATCCGTCGTGTTATTTTCACACCCTTGTAATTGCACTGAAATATTCATGTATTCCAACTTAACCTTGAACCCCCAAACCCCCACCTTTTCTCCCCCTGAACCTGCTTCAATGCGCTAATGTCACATATCTAATAGATCTTATGAGAAGTATGAACTTGATCTTCTCCTTTTCAAGAGGCGGATAGATTTGAAACATTCTTTTTATTGGCTTGCAATTCAGGCATAAAATAGGAGGACAATTAATCACATTGAACGCTCCTTTTTTGTTTAAAACTTTAATCTGTCATGACTCTAAACAGGTTATAAACGACATTCTATACAGTCTTTGCATTTACTGTACTTGAAATTCAGCTTGAACGTTAATTAAATTGGACCACATATACCTGAGAACTGATGGATAGACTCACACTTTGTAGGTTTAAGTTGGTGAAGTAACTTGTTCATTTATCTCACCTCTCTGAAGAGCGCTCCATAAAATTGAACAATATATGGACAATCACTACTCCTCATTACAACATCTAGATCCATCAAAAGCTGTTTTTGTTCCTTTTCATCGACCGTTGATCGAATTCGCTGAAAGATGACAATATTATACATTACAAGAGTTTTGTTACTTATTTTTTAAGCAGTTTCCAAATGCGTTTTGCTCACAATAAAATTGAACATGATGGACTTTAGTTTCTATCATTTAAATTCATATTGTTCGGCTAGAATTAAGTTTAGTGAGAAAAATCAATACTTGCAATACTTTTCCAAACTTTACCACCAACTCATACTGATGTTTCGAACATATAGAATTTTATTCATCCTAAAATTAATACACAAAAATGGTAAACATTAAATGCATTAATTTTTGCATTCAATTCAGCTATTTCAAAATAATGTATAACCTGTGCCTAAAAAGCACAGTTGTTGATCTTGCTCAATTGGAAAATTGTTATAGGCTGACTTAAATATCCTTTGAAGTAACATTCTCCTTCACTGTTTCAGAAGCAAGGTAGTCAATGAAAAATAAATTTGAGCTAAACAGATGAAACAGCAT
The DNA here is from genome assembly GCF_030684315.1 of Stegostoma tigrinum. Taxonomy (NCBI): domain Eukaryota; kingdom Metazoa; phylum Chordata; class Chondrichthyes; order Orectolobiformes; family Stegostomatidae; genus Stegostoma; species Stegostoma tigrinum. Next base: position 45,154,300 of record NC_081375.1, on the reverse strand, counting down.
TTACGGTTTCACCTATTTGGGTAGTATAACACAAATATCTCCTGAACATCTTAAAACAAAACTTCTACATGTGTTCAAAAACAAGCCAGTTCACACCATTTGTCCTACCTCTAAACACGAAGGAAAAGTGCTCGCATGAGAAAAGTCCCAGCCTACCCATGCACCTCACCTTCCAGTCCCAGCAACATCCTGGCAAATCTTTTCTTAGCCCTCTCCAATCTAATAATAATCTTTCCTATAGCAGGGCAACCAGAACAATACACAGTTCTCCAAAAGTGACCCGACCAAAGTCCTGTACAACATCATGACAGGCCAACTCCAAACTGTATGGTCTGAGACATGAAGGCAAGCATACCAAAAGTCTTCTTACTCGCCCTGCTCACCTGTAACACAACTTCCAAAAAGAACTGTGTCCCTGAACCCCGAGGTTTCTGTTCAACCAAACTGACCAGGGCCCTAACATTGACTATACAAGTCCTGCCCTTGTTTGTTTTACCAAAATGCAATATCTTGCATTTACCCACATTTAATACCATCTACCACTCTTCAGCATACTGGCCTAATTGATCAAGATTCCTTTGTAACCTTAAGGACTCTGAAAAAGTACTATGAGAAACTTGCTAAATCTTGAATTGATAGTTGCTAATAAATCCAGCAAAAGACTCTTTACTCAGATTGGAAAGAATCTAATTCATGTTACCACATGGATTGATTGAGGTGAATAATAGATGCCTTAAGGGAAAGTTAAACTAAGGACATGGAGAAACATGCATGTTTAGATATGCCGGATGAATTAGGGTGAGACAAGACTTGTCTCCATCTACTAGTTTTAGCAGATCCAAATAATTTTACCCTCAGCCTGCAAAACCTAGTGGTACAAGTATGTCTTGAACGATGAAAACGGCACGAAATACAAATTGGCATGTGTTACAAGACAGCGTGCTTAATAAGCATACAAATAATAAATCATTTCTTTTAATTAAAAAAGTGCACTGGTAGTGTCCCTATCTCTGAGCCACGATGTTCAGGTTCAAGTTCCACCTGCTTAACAGTGCATAATAATATTTTTGAATAATGATTATAAAAACAGTTTAAATACATTTTTAAAAAAAAAAATCAGCCCCGAGAGGGCTCTTGTTGCAAACTGGTAGCATCCCTCCCTCTCAAACTAGAGACCGAGGCTCAGGTTTCACCTGCTTCAGAGATGTGTCATGATATTTTGAACAAGTTGATTAAGTGGGGGAAGAAAACAAAATTTTTTAAAAATGACTCCAGTGACATTGGTCAGGAACAGGTTCTCGTGGTGCAATGTTACCATCCACACCTCTGCACCATTAACCCAGGCGCCAGGCTTCAAGTCCCACCTGCTCCAGAAGTGTGTATCATAACATTTCTGAACAAGTTGATTGAAAAAAAACAAAAGAAAACAAAGCAGATTCAATTCCCCCCAAGTTCATTTTGATTTAGCTCCTTCCTGCTCTCCCTGCACCATCCCACTTCACTTTTGATGTTTCAGTGCCAATAATGGGCCTTGCTGGTAAAGATTTCATTGGTTACTGAAGTGTTTTATTGGTAGTGGTTCATGTTTAACAAAGGAGAAAAACCAAAAAAAAAATCAGAAGTCGTGATTTTGGTGGTAGGAAAGCTGCTCAATTGGTGTGCTAATACTTACAGTCAATGTCAGAGACATACAGCATGGAAACAGACCCTTTGGTCCAACATGTCCATGCCGACCAGATATCCTATATAAAACTAGTCCAATTTGCCAGCATTTGGCCAATATTCCTCGAAACCCTTCTTATTCATATAACCATCCAGATGCCTTTTAAATATTGTAATTGTACCAGCCTAAACCAGTTCCTCCAGCAGTTCATTCGATACTTGCATCAACCTCTGCACGAAAAAGTTGCCCCTTGGGTCCCTTTTATACCTTTCCTCTCTCATCTTAAACCTATGCCCTCTACTTTGGACTCCCCAAACCCAGGTAAAGACCTTGTCTATTCACCCTATCCATGCCCCTCATGATTTTGTAAACCTCTAAGATCACCTCTCAGCCACCGACGCTTCAGGGAAAATAGCCCGAGCTAATTCAGCATCTCCCTATAGCTCAAACTCCAACCTTGGCAACATTCTTTTAAATGTTTACTGAACTTTCTACTTCCATAACATCTAGATAGAAAGTAAAAAAAACCGGTGGCGGGGGGCGGTGGGGGGTGGTGGGAGAGATGGAGGAGGAGGAAGAAGGTTTGATGACATAGTGGCACTATTGCTAGACTACTGGCCCAAAAGGCACAAGTGACAGTCTGTAGACCTGAGTTTTAATGCTGTGATTTCAATTCAAAAAAGTAACCAGACCGAGAAAAGGGTTCTCGTGACACATTGACAGCATCCCTGAGGCCAAAGACCCAGGTTCAGGTTCAGGTTCAGGTTCAGGTCCCAGAGGTGAGAGATAAACATTACATGAGGATAGCAAATGTGGTTCCCCTGTTCAAGAAGGGGAGTAGAGACAACCCTGGTAATTATAGACCAGTGAGCCTTACCTCAGTTGTTGGTAAAGTGTTGGAAAAGGTTATAAGGGATGGGATTTATAATCATCTAGAAAAGAATAAATTGATTAGGGATAGTCAGCATGGTTTTGTGAAGGGAACGTCGTGCCTCAAAAGCCTTATTGAGTTCTCTGAGAAGGTGACCAAACAGGTAGATGAGAGTAAACCGGTTGATGTGGTGTATATGGATTTCAGCAAGGCATTCGATAAGGTTCCCCACAGTAGGCTATTGTACAAAATGCAAAGGAATGGGATTGTGGGAGATATAGCAGTTTGGATTGGAAATTGGCTTGCTGAAAGAAGACAGAGGGTGGTAGTTGATGGGAAATGTCCATCCTGGAGACCAGTTACGAGTGGTGTACCGCAAGGGTCGGTGTTGGGTCCACTGCTGTTTGTCATTTTTATAAATGACCTGGATGAGGGTGTAGAAGGATGGGTTAGTAAATTTGCAGACGACACTAAGGTCGGTGGAGTTGTGGATAGTGACGAAGGATGCTGTAGGTTGCACGTGTGAGGTGATGCACTTTGGTAGGAGTAACCGGGCTAATGTTAAGATTCTTGGTAGTGTAGGTGAGCAGAGAGATTTCGGTGTCCATGTACACAGATCCTTGAAAGTTGCCACCCAGGTTGACAGGGCTGTTAAGGCGGCATACAGCGTTGTAGCTTTTATTAATAGAGGGATCGAGTTCCGGAACCAAGAGGTTATGCTGCAGCTGTACAAAACTCTGGTGCGGCCGCACTTGGAGTATTGTGTACAGCTCTGGTCACCGCATTATAAGAAGGATGTGGAAGCTTTGGAAAGGGTGCAGAGGAGATTTACTAGGATGTTGCCTGGTATGGAGGGAAGGTCTTACGAGGAAAGGCTGAGGGACTTGAAGCTGTTTTCGTTAGAGAGAAGAAGGTTGAGAGCTGACTTAATTGAGACATATAAAATAATCAGAGGGCTAGATAGGGTGGATAGGGAGATCCTTTTTCCTAGGATGGTGACGGTGAGCATGAGGGGGCATAGCTTTAAATTGAGGGGTGAAAGATATAGGACAGATGTCAGAGGTAGTTTCTTCATTCAGTAGGAGGGGAACGGAACGCTTTGCCCGCAACGGTAGTAGATTCGCCAACCTTAAGTACATTTAAGTCATCACTGGACAAGCATATGGACGTACATGGAGGAGTGTAGGTTAGATGGGCTCCAGATCGGTATGACAGGTCAGCACAACATCGAGGTCCGAAGGGCCTGTACTGTGCTGTAATGTTCTATGTTCTATTTAATCAATCTGTTCAGCAAAGTAAATCCAGGAACAGGCTTTTGTGATGCAGTGGTAATGTCCTTACCTCAGAGCCAGGAGGCCTGTGTTCAAGTCCTACCTGCTCCAGACATGTGCCACAACATGTCTGCCACGGTAATTGAAAACAAGAATAAAGCAGACACTGAGTGGTGAGAAATCCATTGGGTGTAAGAGCATTTCTGGATGTATACAGGAAAAAAGCGGACTCAGTATGGTCTGCAGAACAGTCTATCCTGGACTGGGATTAGCCTACATATGGATTCAACAGTAAACATAATAAACTATGTTCCTTACTAGTTGAATTTTGTTTTGTTAAGCAAAAGGTATTAGGGGATGGGCAGGTACAGATCAGCAATGATCTCACTGATTGGTAGTACAGGATCGAGAGACTGAATGGTCTATTCCTGTTGCTATGTTCTTACATTCCTAAATTTCAAGAACAGAATCAAGAACTCAAATGATATTTTTAAAAGTATGTTAAATGCCTCTTCTTCACTATGACCATAAAAGGTCCAAATCAAGGGTAATCTTCCTAGATAAGCATGTGCTTATTTTAATGGCTTTCAAGATTCAAAAGGAGCTTAAGGTGTTTCAACCCAGTCCTTGTGCAGGCAGATCCAAGATGTCACCCTTAAATTAGCAGATGGTCAAACCTACCAGAATTACGACAATAATTATTAATGTAGGAACTTTCAAAGTTAGGCTGCTGCAGTAGAGATGCTATACTGAAATGAATGTAACTAAATATTAAGTGATTAGGACAAAGCAGAAACATGCACTCACAAACTAGCTGTAGCAGAGAAAAATCTGGAAATTTAACACTCATGGCCCAGAAATAGCACTGCTAATCACCAGAGCCATAAAATGAAAATAATATGGAAACTAAAATCATGTCATAGCCTTGTGCTGCAAGTTAAAGTTCCTATTCATCTTTAAGATACATGTCAAAAAAAGTTTTTGCACAGAACTTAGTGACCAGTTTTTGTAATTGCTTACTTTCACAGCCATAACCTGTCCACTTGGGTTGTGGATCATTTTGTTCACAGAACCATAGGCTCCACGTCCTATTTCCCCAAGGTCCTTCAGATCATCTGCTGTGAAGTCATACAACTGTTCTGGAGAGATTTTCAATTTCCCTGAAGACTCAATGCTGTGAGTTCGCAGCCTTTCTCTGTAACAGGATTTTAAGAATGACCATTAGAATTAGAAAAACGGCATTTTAAATCACAGTTACACTCCAAATCACAGTGTATTTGTGATCTTAACTGTGATTGCAGTTATTAAAGCATTAGTTTGATATATTCCCCTATTTGCCTGCCAAGATCAGCCATGGTAGCAGTTAGAAACCCGGGTCACAGACATACGACATCTTTGCCACTAGTCCAGAAGATACTAGCTCATTTAGATTTCAGTTTCCCAGACAGATGTCTACAGCTACCTCTAATCAATGGCACCCCAACAGAGTTGGCTACTGCATTAAGCAGCCATTATGATTTGATGTCAACCAAAGGTGCTCTTCTCAACAGCAGAAACACTGCACCCTCATTTCTAATGGGATGGATGCAGGCTGCAATCTTTGAGATGACTTAAGAATTCAAAATTGAAACTTTTAAATTTTGCGTTGCTTCCTATCCCATTTATACATGAGGCATTCAGTGTAATTGCTTGAGAGCACTCTAAGTTAGGAATACACTTCAGAGGGAATAATTACAAAATTCAAATCGGTTGAAATGTAACTTTTCAGCAATATTGGTAAAAAGAAGTTGCCATCATCGTCCAACTATCTCTGCCATTATCGTTTACTTGTCTAATGGAGAGGCGATTTCTAAATGTCTAGGTAAGCAGACAGACTTAGCAGTCAACTGATTTCTACTGCAATACAACCAAATTTGAATTTCACACGTGCATTTTGGCATTGTCGACAGCATTCTATTAGTATTCGCAAAAATCATGATTTGAATCAGTTCTGTCACATTGCCCAAAGTAATCTCTTTGTGAAAGAACAAATTTAAATATTCACACATTGATGTTCCACTTCCCACCCGCAGTTATAAATACAACCCGAGTTATGAAAACTGAGTATGAATGTACATGCTATTTGATAAATAGCTCATCGAGATGGAGGACTGTGTTCACATTTTTTTTAAATCTCGAAATAAGCAATTAGTGTGCCAGCATCATTCATATACATAATTGATTATTTAACGGTTAGAATTTTAGAAATTGCATGTCCTTCAAACAATGTCACAAAGACCATGTTTGATGATACAGTACTTTGCACATTACATGAAAAAGTCCTTCCAACGAAGGTCAAATTGTAACCACAAAATGTAATTCGCTTTCATTATTCAATTTTCTGTCAACAGGTATCAAATGGAATGCCTTGTAGGAGTCGACAGAATCTACCATTTTTAAGGCTGAAACCACCTGTTTTGCTGCAACGTAAAAACCCATTGGAAAAGTTAAAAATAATGCAAGATTTTGCTCTCAGCATTGCAAATGGCAACATCAAACCTATTAATCAACCTCCAAAAACACAACTAAATTCAACCTGAAACATTATCACACTGCGCACAGAATTACTTAAATTCTAATCACTACCAGTTATTTTAAGTAAATGCAATAACAATTGAGACCATTTTAAACAATTCCAAACCAAAGTTACATATTAAAATTGTCTGGGATATTTCTGCCATTGATCTAGTTCTCTCAAATAAAAATGCAAACTATGGCTATCAAGTTCAGTAATTAAATTTGTTAATGTTTATGTTTACTGGGGAAACTTCCAATTGTCAGCACCAACTGTAGCCCAAAGTCAAGTCTTTTTCTATGTGAAAGCTGCAAGAAAGCTGCAACAAATACTGTGAATTAAACACAGTATTTCTGATGATTCAATAATTTATACTTCTTTTCAAATAGGTGCAATAACTGAAGTGTTTTCACAAAGCAAAACAAAATTTCCTTTCTTTAACTCCATACTCCTACATAAGACACTGTTGGACTATACCCAAGGCATCAGTCAACGCTGCTGGAACCTCTTCATCAAAAAGATTTTCATGCAGCTGTCAAAACTTAGCATACAAAGCTGATCTTTCACACCTCCCAAAATAGCTACAGCTCTACTTTACTACTTTAATGGGTGCCTCAACAGTGCTATTGCATCAGGATTGAACTTCCACATTAAGATACGCACTGCGCATGTCAAAAAGAGCAACTCTCTTACAAAGTTTAGGGAAGGGAATGCGCACCAATTTAGCCATGTCTAGGCCCAAAACATCGGCTTTCCTGCTCCTATGATGCTGCTTGGTCTGCTGTGTTCGTCCAGCTCTACACATTGTCATCCCTTTTTATACAAAGCTATTTTGGTCAGGTTTTAAAGGAGTTTTGAATTTATTAATAAAAAGGTACACAAAAGTTTGATAAGAAGATTGCTCGATGCAACACAGTGCAAATAAAATCCATGTTTAACAAGGCATTCCAATTATGTTTTCCTAAAAATTACATTGTAGAACACAATTTTTCAAAGGATTCAACCTTAAGTAGTTACTGTTTTTAATAAGCTTTAAATCATTTAACATTCTGTGCTAAACATAATCAGTAATGGATTTCACAGGTACAAAGATTCAAATAAAGGCATTTTTACAAAGTTTAATAGGAGTAAACCCAAACAAGCAAAGAATTATATTTGGGCTAGGATACTTCCTTAGAAGCTTAAGACCCAGACCTCACACAGCATCCAAATTTGGCACTCAAGCTAACAAACATGTATGTGACCTGATTATTTGGATTACTGTCCAATTTCTCATCATTCTTGCCACCATGACATGCTGTACTTCCACCAGCACCACTGCGCCCCCCCACCCCCCTAGTTTTTGAGTTCTGAGGAAGGGTCACTGGACCCAAAACAATAACTGTTTTCTCCTCCATAGATGCTGCCAGGCCTGTCGTGCTTTTCCAGCAACTTTGTTTTTGTTCCTGATTTACAGCATCCGCAGTTCTTTGGGTTTTTACACATTATTGGATGTTGGAATTATAAAGTGGAACTCAAATCCACAGCGCTGATTTTGTTGACCTCAGCAAACGAACTCTTCTCCATCATAAAAAGCATTTTGAGATACGGCCCAACCTTCCAGTGTCTCAGAGTTTAGGAGGATAAAATAGATGGCGCCCATCCTAGTGAGACACAGAATCAATGTAGCAGATGTAGTTAATAATGGAAACTGTTTCCAAATTGCTCTTACCGACAATGACCAAACCTACAAGTTCTTTATATTGGTGTCCATTTCATTCATACATTCAAAGTTATGAGTTTTTTGTCTTATCTTGTTGTAATCTGTTAAAACTGGAACAAATGTGTCATATTCAAGATTTTGATTTGAAGTAAGCTTTACTTCAATTTGAAAGGATCTTGCATTTGTTTGATTTTCTGGATTTCACCACCTTGGTTGATTTCTTTGGCATTCTGAAATTGACTAGAAATTCAAAATACGGACAACTGCACAGGCATACGCATGCTTGCTAAAAACTTACATCTGTATACACTCCTCCCTTAAATATACATGGTAACTAACCAGTTTTCATAATTTCAACTAGTTTTCTATTTTTAATGTTACGACTGTTTTGGTGCAACTGAAAGGACCAAGGTAACATGCAAACATGGCAAAGTCAACCAATGTGTGTTGAAAGATGACATAAAACAGCTTCAGAAGTAAGTAGTCGGACAGGATGGAGATTAACATGACTAGCCCGCAGACGGTGCACTGGGCAGGAAGTTCAGAGAGTAAGCGGTATTGGGCAACTGGAACATCTGTTTTTTCATGTTTCAGCAGCAATTAACTCTCAAGTCGTCCTCTGGAGGATGCCAAGTGAGAAACAAGGTTAAGCTATTGGTTTATCTAAAGATGCATTCAGGCCCGCAATCGTGGCAAGGAAGTAGGTGTGCCAAGTGGCAGAGAAAGGTTGAGGTAGAGACTTGGTTCAACTGAGGACCCACTTGGAAAAAGAAAGGAAACCTGACTATAGGAGAGAGCACTGAGAAGAAAATAAATTTTAGAAGTTTACAAGTTACAGACCGAGGTTCAGAGCTGCAGTCGAAATGTGCATACAAGAAAATAAGAGTTGGCAACCACTCAACCCACTGAATCTGATCCTTTCAACTTCCAATACCGTTTTCCTTACATTAATCCCCCACATTCCTTACTTAATATCTTTAAATTGTATCTTCAACGTAACTATATTTGGCTTTAACACTCCATGACCAAGCATCCATAGATCTCCAGGGTAGAGAATCCTAAAGTTTTTACCTGCAGCTCATTTCCTGGTTTGCAAAGTCATGGCATGGCTCAAGGTTTCTCTTCAGCTGAAACTGGTATTTTCAATATACAGGCTTGAAATTTGATTTCAACAAAGGAACTCTTACTGTACCTTTCACTCTGTACATTTCAACCAAATGTTGATTAAATTATTAACTTATTTACTGAATTTATCAATCCTAGATAAATAACCACTTTGGTTTGTCCGGGTAAACACGTTTATTGTCTTACTCATGATAGTGATAGTCCTTTGGAGATATTAGGAACTACAGATGCTGGAGAATCTGAGGTAACAAGGTGTAGAGCTGGAAGAACACAGCAAGCCAAGCAGCACCAGAGGAGCAGGAAGGCTGACGTTTTGGGCCTAGACCCTTCTTCAGAAAAGGAAGGAGGGTCTCGGCCCAAAACATTAGCATTCCTGCTCAGCCTGCTGTGTTCATCCAGCCTTACACTCTGGTGATTGTCCTTTCTCTGGTTTAGACATGAAATGAATAAAATTGGCAACATTGCATTTAGAACTTGACTTGGACAATTTTCAACTCCTTGCCTTTGATTGGCAATATTTCAATGGGAGGCAGTATTCAACTGCTCCCATTTCCAAAATAGTGGGTGTGGTTGCAGGAACAGAGGAAAACAAACTTCAATCAGAATTAAGTTGGGAGAAAAAGGAATAAATTGAAACTTGACGAAATAAAGATTAAACAGATGTATTTTTTGATTTTTTAAAAATCTAACTTTTTGAAAATTTAGACAATAAAGATACATCTGAAGTTTAATCTGAAAATGCTACATGTTTCATTGCAATAACTAAATACAAGCAAATTCTGGGAGTCTAGAAAACAGCACCCTGCCTTGTCAACAACCCAAAAACACAGGTTGTAGTCATCTGTCCATGCATAAAAAGGTGCCTTTAACAGATCCAATAATTAGAATATTAGAGCAAACTATTAGGAATTAATAAATGCAGCATGCACATTTCAAATCAGTCAGTTGCCTATGATCGCAAAAAAATATGGTTACAATATAGACCCAGTGCTAAGGAGTATGTAGAAATTAAAATTGAAATATCAGCTGCTTCAAATATAAAACTGCATACAAAGTTTTTAAAAACATTAAACTTAAAGGTACGCATTTTTAAAACAAACTTACGGTCTTGAAACTTCACCCAAGGGTGTGACAAAACACAGTGCAATACCATTTTAGCATTGTCACTACTGTTACTTGTGTTTCTTACCACTTAAGTCGGTAAAGCATTTGTGCTATCGGTTTGTTGTAAATAATCTCAAAAATTAATGGATGGATTTCAACAAAACTTGTTACAGGTAACATACAGCTCAAGGCAGAACTACGTTTTGGTAAAGATGTGGATCCAGATCATGTGGAATTATTATATGGATTCACTGACATTGAGAAGTTAGGTAAACTGACTTCTTGAAAGTTTTCCTTAAAAAATAAACTGTCAGTTGCTTGAGAATGTTGTGAATTGTCTCAGTCACTGTGGCAGAATTGTTCATGCTGTCAAAGCACGAGCAAGGTTTTCAATTCAGGCTGTCAAATGTGAATTGGTGTGGAATCAGTTAACTAAAAAAAGTCATTCAGCTTTGTAGTTACAAAGCATCAACCGGGCAGGAAAAGGCTTAATGACAGCTACATAATTGTAATAATTTTATCACAGCATGATGGCTACATATGCTGTCTTCACTTGTATGGGCTGCTATCTGGACCTGAGAAAAATATGTGCAGACATGTGCAACTGTGAGCAACTATGTCCAAGAGTTCATCTTAAATGCATGTGCACAATTCCAGACCTATTTTGAATATGACAACATGACGTGATGACAAAGGGAAAAATCAAAAATGGGATGCTAGTTAGGAGGGTGCTAGAATTCCTGATTTAGGAGACAACAAAAGCACCAAGGGTTTCTGCAAATAAAGTCAACCAGAGTGAAGATCAGTACTATTGCTTTGGTAAAGGTACATGAGCCATCTTTGATGGAGGTGGTTTGGGTTTAGAAATTCATTCTGGGTCAAACAGTACGGGTATAGTTAATCTATTCAGGGCAGCACGGTGGCTCAGTTGTTAGCAGTGCTGTCTCACAGCGCCAGGGACCTGAGTTCGATTCTAGCCTCAGGCGACAGCCTGTGTGGAGTTTGCACATTCTCCCAGTGTCTGCGTGGGTTAACTCCAGGTGCTCTGGTTTCCTCCCACAGTCCAGAGATGCGCAGATTAGGTGGATTGGCCATGCTGAATTACCTGTAGTGTTCAGGGATGTGTGGGTTATAGGGGGATGGGTCTGGGTGGGATGTTCCAAGGGTCGAACTTGTTGGGCCGAAGGGCCTGTTTCCACACTGCAGGGATTCTGAGTTAGAAATTCTCAGTAATTGTCAAGAGACATAGCTTGTCTGTAACAATTTAATGAATCTTTATCTAATATCTGTGCTCACTTGCTTCGGTATTTTTATTTGAGCAGCGAACACCTTCAGCAATCATTGGTCAGCTTACATAATGTTTCCAGATACTTAAGTGCGAGTGGTGCCCACAATCTTTAGATTCAAGAGGCAAATATCCACAGCTCAGGTTGTGGGTGAGGTTGCTGATTTGCTTGTCGTGCTGGCTTGTTTTCATTCAGACGTTTTGTCACCATGCCAGGTGACATCAGTGGAGCCTCCGATGAAGCAATGTTATTCACCTCCACTTGGAATTTACACTGTTCTGGTCCGTTATGGTGAGTAGTGTCATTTCCGGTTTTGATCCGCATGGGTTTGTATGTGGGCTGCACTTCTATATATGTTTGTTGAATGCATTATGGGTGGAGAACCATGCCTTTAGCAATTCCCGTGCATATCTTTGTTTGGCTTGGTTAAACCTGTCCCAGTTAAACTGATAGCCTTCAATGTCTGAGTGTACTGTGATTAATGCTACATTAATACTAATGAACATGACTAGTATCAAAAATGGCATGATGAGCTCTCTTTAATATCGGTACACTCAGACAATGAAGACCATCAGTTTAAATGAGTGTACCGATATCAAGGGAAGATCACGTCATTTTGTTGCTAGCTGATGTTCATTAGTATTAATGTAGCATCAATCTCGGTACACTCAGACAATGAAGGCCATCGGTTTAACTGGGACAAGTTTAACCAAGCCAAATAAAGACATGCACGGAAATTCCTAAAGGCATGGTTCTCCACCCATAATGCATTCAACAAACATGTAGAATTGAACCCCATTCAAACCCCATACATAAACCCATACAGATCAAAACCGGAAATGACACTACTGACCAGAACAGACCAGATTGTATAAATTCCAAGTGGAGGTGAATAATGGTGCTTCTCAGAAGCTCCATCGATAATGTCAACTGGCATGGTGACGAAGCATCTGAATGAGAACGAGGCAGCTCGGCAAGCAAGTTAACAACCTCGCAAATACCCACAAACCGAGCCAAAATGACTGTTTGGAAGTAATTCTTGCAAAAAGACTTAGAAGTGAGGATATTTTCGATTGATACAGAAGTATATTTAGGTAAATTCTGACTCAAATCAACTGCAATCTAATAACAGAAAAATCAGTTAAATTATACAGCTACATCCTCAATTAATTTCCATAATGGAGCTTTACTGAAAATGGTGAGAGATTCAAGCAAGAAGGAAAACCACATACAATGGCTTACAAAAATTTTTTAAAAAGAATTTCTATTCAGTTTGTGAGAATTAATGGACCCAAGAAGCAATCTACTGAATATAATCCTTAATTTCTGCATGTGAAACAAGGCAAACAATCCAGTTCTGGCCGCCTTAGTCAATAACTCAGCACAGGAGTCAGAAACAACTGCGCATACTGTTGAAGGGATTGCCTTTTGTTCAGGACTTAGTAAATGAAGAAATAACTGCTTTGATCAAACTTAGCTCAAGTGGTAGGCCATCAACTGCACAGACATTTGTGGATTCAAATTCAACTCCACTTTTAAAGGCACATAATCCAGGTTGATATTTCAGTTGAAAGAACATTAGCAAAGAATGCAGAGGTCATGGAAGGAATTCAAACTTAGGGCCTAGCTACCAAATAAGAGTAGCAGACTTACTGTCTCTAAAATCCCATCCACTGTTCAGTAAGATCCCTTCCAATCTGACTGTGCTTCAACTCCACCTCAACCCATTCATAAACTTACTTACTTGTAGTTCAAGTATCTGAATATATCCAAGGCTGAATTGACAATAACTCCTCACTGGAGTGATGAATTCCAAAGAGTGATTCTGAAAAGAAACTGTTTTAAATGGGAAGCCACTTATTTTGAAACTGTGCCTAGTTCTAGATTCTGTCAAGGGCAAATGTCTTCTCAACATCTATCCTATCAAACTTGCTCAGAATCTTACATGTTGCAACAAGATTGTTTCTCATTCTTCTTAAAGTCAGTGAATATAGGCCCAATGTGCTCAATTGCTCCCAAACTGACCCCTCACCCCAAGGATCAGGTGACTGTACCTTTTCTGAACTGTCTAATGAGGTAGGCCTGCCAAATAAATAAAGGGCATCAAAACTGTACACAGCCTTACAAATGCCTTGTACAATTTGCAGCAATACTTCACTACTTCCATTTTCCATGCAGTAAGGCCAACATTCCATTTGTTATGCAAACTACTTGTCATTTCTGCTGGTTAACATTAAGATTCACAAAGACAGCCAGACACACTGTGCCACAGCATTCTGTAGTCTCTTCCTGTACAAATTACATTTTGCTTTCTATTCTGCAAGCCAAAGTTGACAAGTTCACACTGTTCACCTACAGTCAACACGATCTGCCAATATTTTGCCCACTTACTAAATCCATATTCCTTTGTATGCTGTGTCCTCTTTGCAACTGGTCAGTTCACCTATTTCTGTATCAGCATTCGGCCACAACACAGTCAGCTCCTCCAACCATGTAACTAATAACGATTATGAACAGTTGGAGGTGTCACTGAACTCTATGGCACCCCATGAAGTCGGTATATCAATATACCAACCTAATCATGACCCATACCTTCTGACTGCTTCCTGTTGAATGCAGAATCCATGAAATTCACTAAAAATGATACCAGTTCAGGAATAATTCAAGAGCAAACATACAAGATAACAAGAACTTCTTCCAATTGGAATAGCAAAAGGTTATCTTGAAACAACATTCAACATTGAGGGATAAGAAGGATAATCCAGCAAAACTATTTCCAATTCTAAATGGTATGAAGGAACTTTAAAACCAAAAGAACAAAGAACATTAGTTTATTTCATACCAGTATTATTTTAGGATATGAAACATCAAAACAGAAAGTGGTAAAAATGATCATTCAAAACATCTAACATAAGTGAATAAATATTGACTGTTTCTTTAAAATCAATACATTCACAATGGAATCAACACCCTGCTGCTGCCGTGTGAAACACAAATGATTCCAAAACCAAAAAAAAGTCATGGAATAAAGTTCCACATGAACCAAGTGAAGCAATAGAATTTGCAGCGTAACTGATTTGTAACACAACTCACGCCACATATTCTTACAAGTGAGTTACGATAATGGGGCTAGTAGAAACTGATGTTGCAGAATCTGAGATAACAAGGTGTAGAGCTGGATGAACACAGCAGCATCACAGGAGCAGGTAAGCGGACATTTCTGGTTGAGATCCTTCTTCAGAAAAATCAAGCTGAACTCCAATTCGGACTAACACATATCAATTTGCATTAGGCAGGGGAAACGCGCATACTCATCATTCACAAAATTTCCGTTCGGCTGAACGAGGCCAGTGATAACAGTTATGAAACTTGACACCAGCCAACACAAAGCCACCCACTTGACTGGTATCCCATCCACCACCTTCAACATTCATTCGTTTCACCATTGACACAGCACCAGCAGTGCAGTGTGTACAATTTGCAAGATGTATTACTGCAACTCAACATTGCTTAAAATAGAGGTCTCAGGTTTGGACAGTGCTCTGCCCGAGAAAAACAGAGGCAGATGCTTAGGAACATAATCACGTGCAAGCTCTCTGCCAAGCTACACATCATCCTTAACTGTGGCTTGATTAAAATCCTAGATTTCCATTCTTAATGGCATTCAAAGTGCTCTAAACCCCAAGAAGTGCAGCTCACCACCTTCTCCAGATCAATGAGGAATGGACAATAAATGTTGGCTTCACCAGTAATGCTCACATCTCATTAATGAATAAAGAAAATATCATTGTAAAATGCTCTATTCATATCTAGTAATATATTATAAACCATGCATATTTATATCCTAACATAACAAAGTACATGCTGTTTCTGGTCCCCCAACAAGTCAGAACTTTATAATGGAGATTGCACTGACGGCTCGGATGAAAATGCACATATAATATGGAAATGAATGATCAAATCTAACAACTGGTTCCAGAACAACCCACTTTCAATTGGACATACTGTGCAATCTTGAATCTTTTGAACTTTTCCCACTTCATTTCCAAACCACTAATTTATCATTCACTGGACCTAAGTTCCAAATATCCAGGGTCTAGGCCCTGTGAACCTATCCCTCCAAGAAATGGGAGTGTAAACTATGATGAGTAACCACAAAAAGTGTGGTAAATGAGTGCTGCTAATGGGAATAATTGACAAAAGCCAACTTAAAACATAACTGAACAGATATTCAAATTTTGCTTTGGGGTTCTCAAATGCACAGGACATTATTGGATAATGGGCCAGTACAACATGTACACAAAGGCTTTTTTTGAAGTCAAACTTCAAAATAGGTAATTCTTAGAACATGGAACAATACAGCACAGAGCAGGCCCTTCAGTCCTCGATGTTGCACCGACCTGTGAACTAATCTAAGCCCATCCCCCTACACTATCCCATTATCATCCATCTGCTTATCCCAGGACTGTTTAAATGCCCCTAATGTGGCTGAGTTCACTACATTGGCAGGCAGGGCATTCCACGCCCTTGCCAGTCTGAGTAAAGAACCTGCCTCTGACATCTGTTTTAAATCTAACACCCCTCAATTTGCAGCTACGCCCCCTCGTACAAGCTGACATCATCATCCTCGGAAAAAGACTCTCACTGTCCACCCTATCTAATCCTCTGATCATCTTGTATGTCTCTAATAAATTCCCTCTTGGCCTTCTTCTCGCCAATGAGAACAGACCCAAGTCCTTCAGCCTTTCTTCATAAGGCCTTCGCTCCAGACCAGGCAACATCCTGGTAAATCTCCTCTGCACCTTTTCCAGTGCATCCACATTCTTCCTGTAATGGGGCGACCAGAACTGCACACAATTTTCCAAGTGAGGCTGCACTAGCATTTTGTACAGTTGCAGCATGACATCACGACTCCGAAACTCAGTCCCTCTACCAATAAAACCTAACACACCGTAAGCCTTCTTAACAGCACTATCAACCTGGGTGGCAACTTTCAGGGATCTATATACATGGACACCAAGATCCCTCTGTACATTCACACTACCAAGAATCTTGCCATTAACGTGGTATTCTGCCTTCCTATTCTTCTTCCCGAAGTGAATCACCTCACATTTATCCGCATCTAACTCCATTTGCCACCTTTCAGCCCAATTCTGCAGTTTATCCAAGTCTCCCTGCAACCTGCAAAATTCTTCCACACCGTCCACCACTCCGCCGACTTTAGTGTCATCTGCAAACTAACCCATCCACCTATGCCTGTGTCCAAGTCATTTATAAAAGTGACAAACTTGTATCTACCTCCAGATTTAAAATTTAACTGATCCAGTATCCACTCCCATTTATGGAAGAGAGGTCTAAACCTCTACTACCTTTTGTGCGTCAAAATGTTTCCTAAATATCTCCTGAATGGCCTGCTCTTAATTCTCAGTCCAAGACCCCTGGTTCTACAATCCCCAGCCCGTGAAAATAATTTTTTCTTTTTTTATTGTTAGTTCTGTTGAATTTTGTAACAAATCCAGTTGACGTTGTTATTTTTAAAATCTGATATGCCAATTAGTTGGCTAATACAATAACTGCAATAAGTTTTTTTTTGATACTGTGGACTTTGGGGTGAGGGGACAAGTACAAGTTTAAAAAACTAAATCCTGTAAACTGTACAATGTTTGAAAAAACCCACCCAAGCTAGGTGGTTCACACTTAACTGCCCTCTGGACAATAAATGCTTACAATAGCAACTATTTGCATATTTACCTTTAGAAGTAATCATCCTTCTTCCCTTTTCTGGCCTCTACGTGGCTCTATATTCACAGAAATGTGGTTGACTCTTACATGGTCTCTGAAATGGCCTAGCAACTTCAGTCCACTGACACACAACAGTCACAGCACAACATACTAGAGGTTCAGGACATTGTGGAACTGAGTCCTGTGTGAACTGATATCAATTTCTTGCCAAATTACTCATTCATTTTCATTCCGTTATAAACTGCCATCAAACGAAGGCCAGATGTTTCTCACCAATAAATGCAATAATTATGCAATCAGGCACACCATGTTTCTCCCAGATGCCTCCTAGTGGGCACAGTGGCATTAGTTCAGCTCACCGACCTGACCTCTCCAGTGAAAGAGCCTGGCAGTATCCATAACCAGGACTCAACAGGAACGAAAACAATTCAATTCAGCATAATAGCACACAGCAGATGCCCTGCTTCAAGCTACCTCCAATTAGCACTGAAATGTAACTGATTGGTGAACAAGAACTTTATTGAAAATATAATGTAATACAAGACTCAATTAACCAAAGAATTTAAGTTCTTAGATTTGTCATTTTCAAAATAACATTAGTTTAAAAAAACTGAGCTTGTGCTTAATAAGCAAATTGTTTGCATAATATGGCAAACAAACTGTTTAGCTGAAAGGATCTCCATATCAGAGAGTGAATGCAACTGTTAGTGGATTTGAACAATGGTAAAAATCCACACTGTTCTATGATTAACAATTATAATTGGGATAGGAGAGGACAAAGATTTAATTAGAGAAACATTTATCTGAGCTTCAATTACACTGGTCATTTGAACAATTCTCCAAAGCTCTTCACCATCAAAATGTCTGTATCACCCTTGATTCACTTTTTATGGCAGATGACATGAACCTGCACTTTTCTACCAAGCTCCATGTAGGCAGCCTCCATACTGAAATCGATGTGAGACTGAACAAAGTATTCACCAGCTCCAAAGCAGGCAGAACAAAACTGGAGGAAGCATGCCCAGTTATGACACCCAAAATACTCAGCCAATGTACGCAAATCAGTAAATTCAGCGAGGATGCTGTCAAATGGTTTAGACTATTCCAAGGGCAATTCACCTGGATCAGGCAAGGCCCATGGTTTGTGAAGGCCCAGAATGAGCATTAGATGACTTTTTCTTAAGACAAACCAGCCAGTTGCATGATGTACAATCATGCAACACCTCAGGGCTGGAGGAAATAAATGTTTGTTGATGCAGTGCAAATCAAGTGGATTGCTTTATCCTGCATAGTGTCAGGCTTGAGAGTTGAAGTTGTTCTCATCCAAGCAACAGGAGAATGGATAGTCAAGTGGTGAGTTATTGCAGGGCTCCTAGCTCGAGCTAGTCTTGTAGTTCCAAGTATTCACACGGCTAGTCCAGTTAAATTTCTGGTCAAAAGTAACTCCCAGAACATTGGCAGTGGGGGATTTGGCAATGGCAATGACACCGCACGTCGAAAGGTGATGGCTGGATTCTCTCTTGATGGAGATGGTCATTGCCTGGCACTTATGTGGCACCAATGTTATTTGACCTTTCGCAGCCTAATCCTGGATACCATCCAGATCTTGTTGCATTTGGACACAAATTGTTTCAGCATTTAAGGAGTCAGAAACCATCAGAACTGGGGACTCACTGCACCTTATGATGAAAGAACTGTCATTGATGAAGCAGTTAAGGTTGTTTGGGCCCAGGCCACTACCCCAAGGAATTCTTGTCGTGATGTCCTGGGGCCAAGATGATACCCCTCTAACAACCACAACCAACTTCTTCCATGCTAGGTATGACTCCATTTTAATGCAGGGGTAGAACAAAGCTGATTAAGTGCAACCGTAACTGTTAAATAATATCTCTGCTCACAATTGGTTTCATTTTTTCAATTAAACTGTATTTTTAAACAAAAATGTAAACAACTCCAAAACATGTACAATATAACCATGGATCACACTACTATGCTCCTTTTCTTCATAATAATTGACTTTAGCAGAGAATGTTGCTCATGCTAGTTATTTTACTTATTCCACTCATACAGAATGCTATATTTGATTCGAGTGTAACAAACATATGTCCCAACTCCCAGCGCAAAAATCAAACTGGTCAGCTCAATTACTTGATTGTTACAATAACTGAAGGGGGTTTCATGTGTTCTACAGTTCAGTAGCTTCATAACACACACGCGATACCAATCGCCTTTTCTTAGCACTTCACTTTTTTTCTTAGAAAACTTCCAATTATGATCACAGAAGTTTACTGTCCATAACTACCCATGTCTGCTCTCAACATACTTTGAAACAGCTCAAGGAAACTACATTTTAATTAGAATGGGTTGGCTGCACCCTTAGAACCACTTGTAAACTCTACTGAATTCATATGAACGAACTCAAGCTTTAATTCGGACCTAATTGCTGCAGTGAAGTTTTAAACCTTTGGAGCAAGAAAATACTGTCTCATTAAAAAGGAGGACCCGAGTTAGATACAACTTAGTCTTTGCAATTCCCACATTTAGACTTGCATGGAGCAGACAAGCATTTTGGCTTCAGATTAGCAACCTGTTCCAGTAAAAACAAACAAACTACAAAAGGTACTACAAAAAAAAACTCATGGATTCAAGGGCATTTAGCATGGAAACATGGTATAAATGCACAACTAGCAGACTGTACAACTAATCTTCAAAGTATCTTTATAACATGAAGTAATGCTCTGTTAATGTGATTTGATGTCTGAAGGAACACAAGTCCGACTATCAGCTTATTGCTCCAGCATCCAACAGAACTGGTCATCAAGCACAGCATGGAATGAAACACAAAACATGTCTAACCAACGGGAGCAATAATTTTCAGGCTACAGTACGGTTCACTCTTCCTGGTTAGAAAAGCAGTAAAATAAATTAACAGGTTAGTCTTTTGTACTGGTTACAAAACAAAAAATGGTTGCAAAACATTGTACCAGGATTTCCCAGATGCATACTTGACCAATCTTAATGCTTTAGACTGTATAACTAGAAGGCTTTACTCACATATGTGGGTTCTGAAAGTGAACTCCGCCCGTTGGATTTATTGGAAGCCTTGCTGTGGTCTTGATGGCTGGGTTGGCAAAATTCAACTTCAAAGCTTTGCGTTTAACTGTTTCAAAAAGATGAGAAACAAAAGGTCAGAAAAGATAACGTTAAAATCATATGTTCACTGTGTCTTCGGTTCAACATCTTTGTTCAATAATTGTATAACCAATAACGATTAGAATACAAACATGTACAGACCTCAAATATAATTTCATTGTGAAAAGTCTAAGAACTTTCAGGTTCACTTAGAGGTCTTGAAAACAGGAAGGAAAACTGCATCTTGGCTCCAAACAGGGTGCGAATGAATTAAATACATTTGCACTATAACAAAGACAACTGCTTTTCTCCATTTTCCATTAAACAAGGTTATAAGCTGTTTTGTTTACAGATTATCACTAAGAGTTCTGTAAAGCAGACAAAACGCTTTAAGTTTACCAAGGGATGCAAGTCATTTAAAAGAAAAATCTCACTTAGAATATGAACTGCTGGCTAGTTTTGCACCACGGGGCAAATTTTCATCAATTCTATAACTCAATTAAAGACTCTTAAGGATACATGGCTGTATAATGAAAGCCAACTACATCAGTTCAATTTTAAAATTCTGTAATTAACACAAGTATTTTATTTTAAATATTATGTGATGCATCAACTGAAAGAAAAGGAGGGCAAAATTAAAACTCTTATGGACAACTTCGCTTGGCTGCTGTCTTTTGTGACAATATCAACAACGACCTCATGACAGGCTACGTAGGGGGTTCTGGGATTTCAAACAATATCACACCACACTTTGTAAGTTAGTAACAATGGAGTGAAAGCTGCTTAAAACAGCTGAGCACAATGCTTGGTCATTCAACATCAAATCTCCTTCCAGTGGAGTTTGTCAGATAGAGATCAATCAAGAATGGGAATTTTAGCTGAAGTTTCTCTTCCCCGTCAAACGCTAACAGATTAACTGTCACATTAACTCCATTGCCCCATCTGAATCTACTTAATTGTTCACCAATTCGGAAATGAATCTGGAAGCTTCCGATAGTTTATTTTCTCAAAGCTAGTTTGCAAAAGATAAAATTCTAGTCAACCGAAAATTGATTGGCATGGGGAAATTAGGCTAATTTCAAATGAATTGATGTAAAAATATTTCTCTATGTATCCAATGTGTAACTGAGCTGTTTTCCTTATGCTTATACAAATATGTACATTTCAACTTTAAAAGGTACATCTGTCATTTGATCAGCAACCCCCCCACTGACATTTTTCCCCCCATCATTTCAAATCTACCAAACAAGAAATACTGATTTTGTCACTGAACTAGCTGTGCAGCAACACCAGATGTTTGAGATTTTGCCTGTATTCCAATGCATTGACAAAACTAGATTTTTTTAAATTCAAACTATGTAGGTGTCACTGACAATGCTAACATTTATTGCCTGTCCCTAATCTCCCTCAGGATACTAGTACTGAGCAGCTTGCTAGGCCATCTCAGTGTACAACTTCGCAAAGACAACTAAGGATGGATAAAAAAGCAACACTCATCTCACAAACTGAAATGTTTGCAGTCAAATCACATTCCGGTGAATCTTGAGGCATATTTTCTAATGGTGGCCTATAAAATTACATTTCCTAAAGGGCACAAGTGAATCAGGTATGTTCTTATGACAATCTGGTAACTACTTGGAAAATGCTGACTTTTAGATCTAGAAAGTAATTAAATGATCTAAATTCATCATTTCCCAAAGTGAGATTTGAGCTCACATCTTCAGACAATTATTTTAGGCCTCTGAATTACTAGTCCAGCAATTTAACCAACACACTACCACACCCATAATTATGGCATAATCACGCCATTACATTATGGGGCTACACACCCAGTTTACTGCAGTCATCTATTAATAACTACTAGTATTTTTACCTTTAACATCCAAATGCTGAGCTGAAACTAAACACAAACATTTTTCATTCATCTGTGGCTACATGAAACTAAAAACTGCAGAATGCTAAGGTGACAAAACAATGGGTATGCAAATAAAGGTTGCATTACCGAACTGTACAGAAAATAAACAGGTTTCAATGAAATTACTTCAAAGCTATTTTTCCCCCCCCCAATACAACGAAGTCTATATTTTGTAAACTTGAGTTATAAAACTCACTCCAACCACTTGGGGTTTGCCTTTACTAAAAGGAAAGGCAAGTCAGACAACAGTACATTTTATTCAAAACACTACTTCCTCTTGCTCTTCCAAAAGAATAAACGAACTCACCACAATTCTATTATTAGAAAAACAACAATTCTAGGCTACCGGAAAACATATCCAATCAAGTCTCCATTCCTTCCAAAGTTAAGCCATGGCATCATTAAATCTTCAAGCAGTTCTACTGTAAAGTAGGGGTGACAACTTTAGATCAGTCCATGAGCCATCACAGAGCCAGACTGGAAAAAAAAAATCAAAATCTGGAAGAGCTAGCAGTCAGAAATAAAAGTGGAAAATTCTGGAGAAACTCAGTAGCGTCTGTTGAGAAAGTAGAGTTAACATTTAGAGTCCAGTGTGGCTATTCAAGGAAGAACCAGGTTAACTCAGGAAGTAGCATCACTGATTGGATACTTTATCATAATGTGTCATTCAGCCTGTAAGGAGAAAAGAACTTCTACTTCTTCAGCCTCAGCATTCTGCTCAGGAATGCAACTTCACAATCTCTGAAGGCAACTGTGAACAGGTGCCTCCCTTGCATCACACATAAATGTTCAAAACAGCTTGAGTTAATCAAGCTGGGGTGTATATGCCCTGCCTTAAGACACCAAGCCATTTTTCAGGAGCTATAATTAAACAGCCAAGTCGTGAGGTTGGGGGAGACACATTGCAAATCAAACAAAGTATGCAGACTCTGATCCCACTCCTATCTGTGCAGTGCATGTCAAGGAGAATCGCCAAGGTGCAAACAGCTTTTTGGGCTCTCGCCTTACTGCTGAGAACTCCAAATTCATCTTTCACTCTACAGTCTGTTCAGTAGAGCTCGATCCTGCTCCCATTTCATATTTCAAATGTTATATAGAGAGCACTCTGTGGTCATTGAAATCTGATGCGCTACAGTTCAGCAAATACTTTTACACTAGATTAAACAAGGTGAAGCCCACAGACAGCACAGCTTCCAACACCACCTGTTCTCTAGCAAGCATGTTTTAGATGACTGTATACAGGGGAGTTCGAACAAAATGCTAGGGATGTACCAAAGGCTGTTAGGTCTTTTGAGATCAGAAAAATCAGAGGTCAACAGCTAACTGGCAGAGTTTATTTGACTCTGCAAGTGGACTGTCATAGAAGGACTGGAAATGTACAAAAACACGCTTCTAGGTGGCAGCATGTAAGAGATGGAGGAAAGGAACCCTTACCCACAAGCAAAATTTGAGTGGGAAGAAATCAGAAGTTGGCAGCTCATCTCATTGCTTGCCAAGAACTACAAAATGCTAAAGTTATCCCTAATGAAAATAAGCATGATACAGGAATTGATGATCCAGCCCTGTGCCAGCAACAAGGTCACAAACTTATATTGCTTAGGAATATGATCATTAACTGCAGGACAGGGAGGTGAATACTTGCTTCATCACCCTGGGCCAGGAGAAGGTTTTCGACAGAATGCTACAAACCTACATTATGGACACCGACTTCAAAATAGACCCTATTTCTGATTCGGTCCCCAAACCCAAATGCTCTACAAAACACCAATTCAGTGGGTAGGATTTGGCAGGATTTCCGCTCAAGTCTCAAGTTAGCCAGGGCATTCCTTTCTCCTATCATGATTGTGAGTTTGTTCAACCTATTGCCTTATCCAATAGGAATGATGCAGGCCATAAGAGGGTTGAACAAACCAAGGAGTGGAGGCTTTGACCTGAATGCTTCTTTCTACATGGATAGCATCACCTTCTGCTTGGGTCTACTGATACCATAAATACCAATGCAGTTTTGTGACCAGTTTGAAAGTGTCATGGGAGCCTAAGTAAAACACGGGGCGGGGGTTGTGGGGGGGGGGGGGGGGGGGGAGAGGAGAGGAGAATCAGACCACATTCTTTGATCCGTTCACTGTCAGGGCAGACTACCTGATGGTGCTGGCTTAGCATTAAAAAACCTCAAAGGAGCAAGCAGCCACAGCAAAACAGAAACTATATATATATGGGAGCGATGCACTCTCTCCATTGCAGCTAAATACCTGATCATCAGATGACAGGTACTGTGTTGATTCAACTGCAGGTCTTCCCATAATCTGCAGTTGCACCTCAAGGGTTACAAAGTCATTTCCACTTTAACTCGCTATCAAAAATGGACCACCTTCATGGGAACACATTGTACCAACCTCTAGATAGAGAAAGAATGTTCCGAATCACCCTCATTCAATTTTGAGTTCAACTGGGTCAAGCTATGCATAGATCCTCAGTATGCAAATCACTAAGCATCAAAGGCCAAGGTTCAACCTGCTCCATGGAGTTACAAAGGGTGAATTTGATTCTGTGGCAGCATAGCACTGAGTTGGGCTATGGCATTCCATCGGTCGTCAATGACCCATTTATTGAACCAGAAGTCCATTTAACAGTGGTCTGCATGTGGGAACAAATCCTGTCAAATGATTCCCTGAGGAGACAGTCACTGTCATTTCGAAGCATACACACACCATCACTAGAAATTCCAAACACTGAAATGCATTTCAGCTGGTGATGGAGGGCTCACATTAGATCATGTTTGTATGTCTGAAATTGCCAATCACAGTTCAAATAGTCCTGAGGTTGAAAAAACCCACTTAACCTCTGTCTAGAATGAAACCTTGTAAAGAAGAACTGGAAAGGGTTTCTATCAAGTTTCATACTGAGCAGCTCCTTGATGTAGGATTCTGTGTTAAAGGCTGCTCCCAGAGGCACACATGAAGGTAATCAACTATTGCTGGAGAATTAACTTGGTGAAAAGCATTTTTGGTCTTCCCAAAGTGTGCTGGCTTTCAAGTAAAAGGAGAACATTATCCATGACTGAGCACCACAGACTGGTACAGAGCAAGGGCTGAGAGACATGTTAAAGCTTGGGGAGCAGCCATGAGGCACTATAGGAAAGGCCACCATTTAAAATGTTTTAGCCATAGTACCCCAAGTCATTTAAAACTGAATAAAATCCCTCAGGCAGGCTATTTGACATGTTATGATCATTGTAGCAGTTTCTTAGTGTGCAATGGTTCCAGAGCTATTCTCCAGCCAGTTCCATATTGCAGATACAGGCGTAGGAAACCTGACTGCTTCTGAGAGGAGATCGACCCACACTGGAGAGAATAGGGCCTGAATTTATAGCCATCTTGGTAAGAGTAAAAATTTTTGCTTTTTTCAAGAAAGCATAATTACTTTGAGAAAAACTCAGTACTGACATGAAATAAGGTAATGCCAAGAGGGAAAAAAGCTTAGGAAATAATGATACATAAATCATTTCACAGTGGACTTGCCATAGTTCAGATGTTCCATGGCTCTGGTTCAGAGAAAATCCTGTACTGTTAAAGGAAACAGCCATAAGGGAGCACTTCTTTTTGCGGTTTCTGATAAGACAAAGCAGTTCATCCAGAACACAGATTTGGGTGAAATGCATAAATAAAAAATGTCCAATCAAGCCAAAAGATCCATAAATACAAAAATTATTTTCATCATGGGAAACATAACTTTAATCAAGGATACAACGACAGCAATCTTGTACAGAGGATCCCAGGCATACATCAATATTCCAAGACAAGTTCCCACACAGCAGAAGAAATATGAACACTGGGAAAAGCAAAAGCTGTGAAGAAACTACTCATTCTTCTGCAAATATTGAATAATAATTCTTTGTTAGTATGATTTCAAGACAATTAAAATGTAAAACTGAGGCAGGGATCCCTTCTGTGCTCTACAAAGTAGAGGTTAATCACACAAATAGCAGCATTCTTCCAGTTAATTACTTGCTGAAGAAATGTGTTTTGTAGCTCTAGGTGTGCTCCAAGATTCAGTGGACTAGACTTTACTGGAACAGGGTTATTAGTTCAATGCTTGAAACAAGTTGTATTAGTGCAGTCACAATATAGTTAAATATCCTCAATTAACATTAAATGTTTCAGACCCTATTCCGCTTGTTTAGCCCTTCCAAGTACACTTATAGACTTGGCTAGAACACAAAAATGTTGGGAAGGAAAGCAATGGATCCAATTTTCACCAAAGTGGAGTCAAAACACCGTATAAAAAATTAAATTTCTGTATTTTTCTTGTAAAATGATAGCCAAGTGGCAGCAGCCAGTTTAAAATGAACTATCAAAGTCAATTTTCAAATCATTCATCATTTTACAGTACCTAACCATCAAATCGGTGTTGGGAAGGGAGAATTGTTTAAATGAGAAACAACCACCCTTTGCAGTCCTGTAATTTTTCTTTGGCACTCTAAGCTTCTATAGAGATCATCTCTTCTCTTTATAACAATTATAGTAGAGACTGTGTGTGTTGAATTATGCCCATGTAGGTGCTTCCAAGTCTGCAAAAGTTCAGATTATCCCACATTAGTAAAGATTTTACAGGGTGTTTTCAAACAAAAAAAACCCTTAAAAGGACTTAGATTTCAAAATAATGAAAGACTTGTCCTTTGAAATTTGAAGAAATTAGTTAAAACTCCAAATCGGGGTCTTGGAATTTTATGTTTTTCCTGAAAGGGTCATGGGAAATTAAGATTTTCTTAAAGGATCTTCTAGGACATTCAGGAGGTTAAAAAAAACAACATACTTTAATTGAGCAAAAAAATGAACAAGTTACTTTAATTCAAGGAAATATTTGCGCAGTTTTTTGAACTGGGATCTTTAATAAAACGACTGTCTGATGGAACATCATAACTCGCAAGAAAATGTATTGAAGGGAACTAGGAGCAGAGTAGGCAATTCAGCCCTCGAACATGCCCCACTCAACATGATCATGGCTGATAATAAAATGTGAGGCTGGATGAACACTACAGCGCAGAACAGGCCCTTCAGCCCTCGACGTTGCACCAACCTGTGAACTAATCTAAGCCCCTCCCCTACACTATCCCATCATTATCCATATGCTTATCCCAGGACTGTTTAAATGCCCCTAATGTGGCTGAGTTCACTACATTGGCAGGCAGGGCGTTCCACACCCTTACCCCTTTGAGTAAAGAACCTGCCTCTGACATCGGTCTTAAATCTATCACCCCTCAATTTGTAGCTATGCCCCCTTGTACAAGCTGAAGTCATCATCCATCATGATCCCATCTTTACAACTGCCTCCTGTGTGGTGGTCTTCAGGTCAAACATTCAATCATCTTTCTCTCATGAGACAGCAACTTTATAATCCTCTTGGACTATGGAAACTTCACCTTCCTTAATAGCACCACAATTATGAAAAGAACAATTTGTCAAATGATACTTCAAGTGGCCACCACAATCAATGAACTCCAGTTACTTGGACTCAAATGGTGGCACTGACCTTGAAATCCTCCGAAGATAAACTTATTCCCATTGTTTTCATGTCCTTCCATGGAGCCATAAAAATATTCTTAGCATTAGCAAAATTGGAAGGACCACAGATATACTCTCTTGACTGTTCTTGGGACTCAACCTATGTGGCTGATATATTCACTATGTAGATATCAAGATACTACAAAAAGGTTACAAACTCAGCTGACTTATTTTAAGCACAATGATTCAAATCCCAAATAAATGCAAAATACTGGAACACCTCAGCAGGTCTGGAAACAGAGTTAAGGTTATGAGTCCAAAATCATTCCTCTTTCTTACAAGGGGGAATGAAATACACAAGCATGAGATCTTGCTACAAGTGGTGTCTCATAAGACCATATCAGTAGCGTAGACATACTAAAGGTGCCCCTAGTTAAGGAAATAAAAATCCAGAAGTGGAGACAATTCAAATGGTTCACGGGTTTCATTCCTAAGACGAAGGGGTTCTCTGCAAGAAGGGTTCAGCAGTTAGGGCTACACACACTGGAGTTCAGAAAAATGATAGATTACCCGTTTGGAATAAAAGATTCAAGGGGGACTTGATAAAGTACATGCTCAGGAGGATATTTCATGTCATGGGGAGAATCTAAAACTAAGAGCTGATGTTTGTGAAAAGAGGTTTTGTATTGAAGATGGAGGTGAAGAGCAATTTCTTCTCTCAGAGATCACTAACCTGTGCAGTTTTCTATCACAAAGATCAAGGGAGGCTGGTTCTTGGATATTTATTCAAAACAGTGAGACAGATTTTTGATGTGCAAAGTGGTCATAGCACTAAAGTGGAAGTGAGGCCACAACCAGATCAAGTCATGGCTTGATTCAACGGTGGACAAAGTCAAATGTAATAGGGCACCAGATTTATTTGAAATCACAAGCTTTTGGAGCACTGCTCCTTGATCGGTGAAGTGATTGAGTGGGTCAGCAGGCTTGGGGGTGGCTATCTATGCATTTATGTCATGGCTTAACAGATTATTGTTAAGACATTTTAGCCACACCAGTTTTTCTCAAAAGGTGAAGTTTTCGTCACTGGTCTGAATAACCAATCATTTTCTGTGAACTGCAGTCATCCATTGGCCAGGTATAACATTCAGCTCAAAGTCTGACAGAATCATCACTGGAGTTAATACTGGTCAAGTGCTTTTTTTCTGATATTGTACTAGTTTAGAAGTTATAACACACGATATAGGCATAAACTGACCTACATTAATGCATGACATTTGACTTGCATTAAAGAGTTCAAAAAGGATTCAGAAAAAAACTTGATTGCATGCCACCAGTGCCCTGTACAGAACCTGTCAACACCATTTACCAGTGATTCACAAAGAACTGCTGTCTGAAGTTTCTGCAGGACAGTAGCCAACACGATGCACAAATCTTAGGTAGCCTCGAGTCATCGGCTCCAACATCAGAGTACAACCCTTTCTAACCTAGTTATTTGTTTTCGCAGTAAAACAACAAAAACAGCAGGAATAGAAGCCTTCACCAGCTATGTTAGATGTCTCCCAAGTAAACACTGGCTCACTCAGAACAGAAATATCTACATCAGTGGCTCCCAATCTTTTCAATACCAATGCAAACTTCAATGAGATAA
The DNA here is from genome assembly GCF_030684315.1 of Stegostoma tigrinum. Taxonomy (NCBI): domain Eukaryota; kingdom Metazoa; phylum Chordata; class Chondrichthyes; order Orectolobiformes; family Stegostomatidae; genus Stegostoma; species Stegostoma tigrinum. Next base: position 45,124,786 of record NC_081375.1, on the reverse strand, counting down.
AAAATTCCACGGCACATCCACATTTTATTTTTAAGCTGAATTGATGACTTGTAAATGTCACATTTGCGTGCACTTTATATAGTCATGGCCTTACAAGAGATGTTAGCAACCTAGTACGTGCAATGAGCTAAAGAATAATTAATAGCATTAGTGCCTCAAATTTTCTGGCAAAAATACACCTGTGAGTACAGACATTTCCAAAATACGATCAACTCAATTATTTCCAGTTATTCACAAACATAGGTTCAGGATTGAACTAAGTAAACTGCAATTTACCAGTTTAGTGGGAAACCTGGGCCTGCCAGTGCGTGCAGAGTCTTTTGATCCAGGTTGTGATTGAAAAGACGGCCATATGCAAATCTTGCTCCATTGACAAGCACACCCTCCTGTCGTTTCCATATATGCTGCATTGGAAATGCTAGCTCACAGAGATATGTTGTCTCAAACGGCAAGAATACAGTAAAGTCGTGGTCAGAGATCAGATAGTCATGTACCAGACAGTCAGCTGCTTTTTCAATCTTCAGTTTCATGACGAATGTTCATGCAAGTGGGGTGCCAAATCTCAGCACCTATACAATTTTGAACATCTATTCCGCTGGAGGCTTGTGCATTCACAGTTGACAGGGGCACCGGTGTCACTTGTGACATAGCACATCAGTTGAAAATTACTGGTCTACATTTCGAAAAAAAAATCAAGCTATTATGCTATGATATGAGCACTTCAAATTTTTAAACAATTTTCCTTATGCACATAAGATTATGGCAAAGCTAATGCAGTAAGGAATAGTTTCAATTTCAAACCCAGCAAGACCTCAACAATGAAGCTGGCCAAGTCCTCCCAGGTTGGGCCTTGGACAGGTGGTGACAGTACCCAAGTACCTTACGTTCACTGATCTGCTTGACACAAATACATATTATAGGTAGTACTGACCATCTCTCAGTTCTTAGGAAGCCAAACAGGAGAGACAGTGGGTTAAATCAGAATTGCATTCAGCCACAACATAAACCTCACGGCCTCATATCCTCCATAATCTACTATCAAACCTAGCTCAATGAACTGCACAAAAGGACTTACCAGAAGTTGCACACTGCATAGCTAAAATTGGGGTGTCTACCGAGTGGAACTACAACCCAGAGGCTACAAGCATGTCAAACAGCAAACAATGAAGCCAACTGATAGCACAACTAATGGATTGATTGATTTAATTATTATTGTCACATGTAACAAAACACAGTGAAGAGCTTTGTTTATGAGTGGTACAGACAGGTCATAGCAAGCAAATGATGTACAGATCAAAAAGACTTAAGAGGCATACAGGTTACATAGCACAGGGTGTGTACTAGGTGAGATCAACATTAGCAAGATCAGCATTATTTGAGGCTAGAGAGGCCATTCATCAGTCTGAAAGTGGGAAGAAGCTGTTCTTGAACCTGCTTGTGTAGATGTTCAGCTCAAAGCATTGCAATATGACCACATACAATCACAGTCAGGACTCCTGACCTTATCACAGCCTTTGACCAAGCATGGACACAACAAATGAAATCAAGAGGGCACAGTGACTTCCCTTGACTTCAAGGCTACATTTGATAGTGTGGCACCCCGTCCACCCGTACAATAGGAGGTAAATTCTCCACTGGCTGCATTTACACCTAAGAACAAAGGAAGATCACTGTGCTTGGAAGCCAATCATCTCAAACCCAGGACAGCACTGCAGGTGTTTCTTAAAAAGTCCTAAGTCCAACTGACTTCAGTTCCTTCAAAGATCTTCTCTCCATGAAAAGTCAGGTGGGGAGATGTTTGCCCAGATTCCAGTATTCAGCACCATTCGCAAATCCTCAGACAGGCAGCAAAACCTCTTCATATTTGAGCTATTGCTAAGTGACAAGTAACATCTGCACCAAATATGCAATGTATATCTGCAACAAAAAAGGAACCAAATCAGCCCTTGATATTCAAAAAAGGTATTGCCATTACCGAATCTCCCACTACCAATATTCTGGGCATTGACATTTGTCCAGAAACTGAAGTGAATCAGTTGTTTCAATACTGAGGGTACAACAGCAGGTCAGACTTGGTTCTCACACAGATTAAAAGAGAAAACACAACGTGGAAACATTAATCGTAAGCCAGAGAATTGGGAAATTTTAAAAACCAAAATGACAACATTATGGAGGGATAAAGAGAAGACAAATAAACTTCTTAGAAAATGAGGTTTAGGAAATAATAGGGAAACATGAAATAGCAGAGGAATTAAATAAATACTTTGCATCAGTATTCACAGCTGAAGGCACTAAGGCATTCCAAAATTCCTAAATATTTAAGGGGGAAAAAAGGACAGAAAATAAATATGATAATTATTACTAGAGAAAAACTGCTAGGGAAGTTATTGGAGCTAAAAAAAGCCCTACACCGGATAAGATGCATCCTAACATATTAAAAGCAGCGACACAGATGTACTATAGCACTCTTCCAGGAATCCTCAAATTTTGGAAAAGATCCGGAGGACTGGAAAACTGCCAATGTCTCATTTTTGACTAACGGTGTTACGACAGAAAAACCTTAGGCCAGTTAGCTTAACATCTGAGATTAACAAAATGTTAGAGTCTACTATAAAAGATGAAACAGAGTATGTAGAAATGCACAATAAGATCACACTGAATTAGAATGACTTCACAAAGGGGAAATCATACCGAACGAATTGATTGGAATTCTTTGAGCTAACAAACAGGATAAAGGGAGAAAAAACAGTGGATATAATATCCTTGGGTTTTCAGAAGACGTTTGACAGGCTACCACACTTTCAGCTACTTAACAAGCTAAGGCCCCACAATTTGGACATTGTAAATTCGGAAAGGAGGATCGGCTAACTAATAGAAGTCAAAATTAGGTTAAGGGGGCACTTTCAGGATGGCAACCTGTAACGAGTTGTGTGCCACAGGAATGAATGCTGGTGCCATAATTATTAATAATATATATTAGCAGCTTGGATGGGGAAAGTCAATGCACTGCCAAGTTTGTCAATGGCAAAAATAGGTGGGAAGCTAAGTGAGGAGAATGACAGTCTGCAGAGGGATTATAAACAGGTTAAGGGAGAGAGCAAAACTTGGCAGATGGAATACAATGTGAGAAAATGTGAAGTTATGCACTTTGATAGGAAGAATAGAAGAGCTGAACATTATTTAAATGTAGAAAGACTGGGAAAAGCTACAGATCTGAAATGTGGGAGTTCTCACACGTGAATCACAAAAAGCTAGCTTTCAAGTTCAATGGGTAGTAAGAAGCAAAATGGAACATGTGCCTTTAATTCAAAGTGCATGAAATATAAAAATCAGGAAGTTTTGCTGAAACCGTACAAGGCACTACTCAGATGCAGCCGGAATACTGAACAGTTTTGGGCCCCTTATCAAATGGGAAGTATAAGGATACTGCAGGCAGTACAAAGAAGGTTCATTAGACTGACACCAGGTAAAGTGAGGTTGACTTACGAAAAAACGCTGAATCAACTGGGCCTGCACTTATTGGAATAAAGAATAATGAGAAGTGATCTCATTAAAACATGTAAGATTCTTAGAGGACTCGACAGCATTGATACAGAAATGCTGTTTTCCTCTTGTGAGGGTCACAACCAAAAGATAAATATGCTACGCCTTAAACTGATATTTTAAGACAGAGATTGGAAGAATTTCTTCTCTCAGAGGGTTGTGAATCTGTGATAAAGAATTCCACAGAGAGCTGTTGAGCCTGTGTCAATAAGGATATTGAAAAAATGTTTATCTCAGCCTTGAATCAGTTAGGGAATCAAGGATTATGGGGGAAAAGGCAGCTAAGTGGAATTGAGGATAATCAGATCAACTAAGATCTCACTGAATGGTGGAGCAAACTTGATGGTCTGAGGCCGAGTCGTCTCCTTCTGCTGTGTCATATGGCGAGTATCTCACTTCCAGACTGCCAAAACTGTCCACCATTCACAAGGCCCAAAGTCCAAGTGTGATGGAGTGCTCTCCACTTGCCTGGCTGACTGTAGCTCCATCAACAATACGCGTTAAAAGCAGTCACAAACAATGTTGGAAAAACTAAGCAGGTCTGGCAGCTTATCTGGACAGAAAAACAGAATTAACGTTTCAAGATTGGTAAATCTCTTCTTCAGAAGAGGAGGCACACCAGACTCAAAATGGTAACTCTCAGTTTCTCTCTATGGCTGCTTATAGACCTTCAGAGTTTCTCCAACATTCTGTGCTTGATTCAGATTTCCAGAAACTGCAGTGTTTTGTCTGAATTTGTGGATAAAGCTATCCTCTTGATTAGCATTGTACACATCAACCGAAGGACAGCAGCAGTGTGGAATATTTGTAAGACACACTACAGCAACTCAACCAATGCTGCTTTAAGAGCACTTTACAACTCCACAGCCACTATAAATTAGAAGGACAAAGGCAGCCATTGCACAGGAACACTACTACTTGCAAACTCTCCTGCACACATCGCCACCATCTGGAACTATATTGCCTTTCTTGAATAGGCACCAGATCAAAATTGAAGGACTACATTCCAGACATTGCTGTAGCTGCACTACGTGGTTCACAACCTCCATCTTCTCAAGGTATGTGCAACAAATGTGGCCTTGCAAGCAGTTAACCATATCCCATGAATAACCAAAAACACAGTTACATTTATTTTCCCAACAATATCAGAATATGCTTGAGCTCATGCAAATCAAGGAAAACAGTTAAAAATCAGCCGAAGCACTAAACCAAAACTATAAATTTTCATACATAAAGAATGGATGGACGTTTCAATGCATTTAGCTAACATTCAAAGACATCATGCATAGCATGCTTAGGAATCAAAAATTGGGCAAGTTTCTCTACATTTAATACGGCTTCCCTTTATCATAAAAACCATAAAAAATAAATGGAAAACCGAACAAGTCTCAAAGATGATAGTTTTTTAAAATTGCAGAAGAAATATGCTTGCTACTAGTTAACAGATCAAAGAGGAGCACCGCCACCACCATCATGTCCTATTCCTCTCAATACACACTAAGTATAATAGGAACATTTCAATTTGATAACAGGGTTGTGGCAAGGGGCTGGCCTGTTCTGATAGGCAAAGTATAAACTGTAAGATTATTTTGGCAGAGTGTTACACATTTGCTGACATCCTAAATTTCATAATCTTCTGGGCTAATTAACTGTTAGTGCCAAGCTGACATCTCAATGTTAATTTGTAACTATACATAGGTATAAAGTTATCACAACATTAATTCCTGCCCTTTCCATTGACTTAAACTTGGTTACACATCTGATCGTGTGGATCGGGTGTGGTCTCATTAAAAGTAGCACCTTGGGTGGTTTCGATCCAGATTGCTTATTTGTGAACATTGCAAAAATGAAACAATTATGCTGGAACATTGATAAGTATACTGTCAAATGGTTAGGCCTTGATGCCTTTGAAAACCACAGGATTCTTCCATCAACAGATTTGTGTAGAATAATCCATGTTTCTATTGTTGCAAAACTAACGTTCCTTTGTTTCAGTCCTGATAAACACTGAAGATTATGCATTTCAGAAGTAAATGCTAATAATCTCCATCTGCCAAGAAACCCAACAAAAGTTCCAACAGTTACTGGTACACAATTTCACATAAATCTCATGTCACGAATATAGTGACTGACTTGCACTTTGCACTGAAGTTCTGACAATCACAATGTACGTCAGCACACTGTAGAAAAGTGCCAAAATATTCGGAACGCCAAAGTGCTATTTGCTAGACCAAAAGTTTTATAGACTGTTAGTTGGAATGGCAGTAGACAGATACCCACTACCCAGTTATCAGAGTCAGAAGCAAAGTTTCAGAATACAGTACCAAGAAATAGGAGCTTACTTTGCTCGTTTCCACAGACGCTTAGCTGAACGCCTAAAGCAGAGAAAACAAAAAAATTTTTTAGAAATAATTGTAAGACAACAAATTTTCACAGCTACCACTGTACTTTAAAGTCTTATCAGAAGGCTTTGCACCAAACACTGTTGGCTAGTCTACTGAAAAATTAATCGTTTGACATCCTTGACTCCTATAGTTAAAAAGGATAAAAGTCAATTTACAGCTAATCATTTCAATTCATAACATCTTTTTAAAATGTTACATTTCTGTCCAGTCAATACTTTATGTAGGAGTTAGAAAAAACAAACAAAAAAACTGTACATACTGCAAGAACCATGACCAAGTGACAAGATGATCTTAATGACATCTTTTGCATTTTCCTTATATTGTATTTTTACATGCATTTAGATTTTATTTTTGCAAAGAAGTAGTTTCACAAAACAGAGAAATATCACAGAGAAAAGTTCTACTATGCACAATCCAATTAGTTTTGATAACTGAGTAAAATGGCCTTTCTTTACACATGGTAACATACTTTTTTAAAACATATAAGCTGCACCTTTTAATTTTTTTTCAAAAAATTGGAACAGGAATTTTTTAAGTATATTTAAGCATAATTCCTTTTACTCAAACAGTGCATGCTGCAAAAGGACTTCGAATTAATGCTTGCATTGTTAAACTATATGAGATGACATTGTGGATTCATAACTGAATAATTAAGACAGCCAACTGAAGGAATCAATGATCTACATCATGGCATAATTACGATGTTGCATTAAAATTATTCACCATATTCATTAGGCAAAATGAAAAGTACTGCAGCTGAGAATTAAACAAAGCACTCATTTGCACAACAGTATACAGAAAATGGACATTTCACTTCTTGGGTCTGCATTCAAATTTATTGCAAACTTATTTGAAATTCTCTTGTGGCACCATACATTAAATTGTAGCTAGGTCATTGACTTACATTTTATCTTGCAAAGAACTTCAATAGAAAGCAAACTTAAATGGTCAATACTTGGAATCATATACCACCCGTGCGTTGAAATTTCCAAACGGCTAATGGATGAGATAATCAAACAAATCACCAAATGATTGACCAGAGGCAAGTTTTAAGCAGGATCTTAAAAGGAAAGGTAGAGAAATTTTAGACAGGAGTTTCAGCACATTTAAGGCCCGAGGTTGAAGGTACGTCACCAACGGTCGTGAAAAGAAAGCGAGAGCCAAAGAAGCAGCTTCTGGAGGAAAGTAGGGTTAGAAGAGTTCACAGAAACTGGAAATTCAAAGGCCAGGTAAGAATTTGAATGCTTTAGAATTTTAAAATGGAGACATTCATGGACTTGACTTCAGTGTAGCTCATTGAGCACAATATAGATAGGCAAACAGCATTCATATAAGTTAGAAATGTGAGCAGCAGAGACTACAATGAACTTAAATCTACACGGTGGAAGGAGAGAAGTCTGCTAGAAGAACACTGGATTAGTTCATATGTTACTGACTTTTGTGCTTCACGATAGAAGAGAACATTTATCATTCTCGGCACTTTGTGTCTGATCATCTCTGGGAATAAGTGGAAATTGTTTTGCCAATTGGTACTGAATTGGGGCATGAAATGCTGAAGGCACTTAACAAGATGAAAGCTCATTTTGCAGGGCGTGAACAGCCAAGCATCAAAGGTGGCTTTCAAGTCACCAGAAATGGTTTCAAGCATGCATTCTTCACATCAATATCCAGCCTAAAACTACACAATCTAGTCCTGGACGGAAGTGGTTTCTGGAATCAGTGTCAAATATCAATATAAAGTGATAATTTCTTCCGAATGTCATGCAAGAGTTCACAGTGGAAGAGTTTGCAGACAGATCTAGTTATATTGTTGTTCTTAGCACTTTGCAGAAAAATTACTGCCACAGAATTGTCACTTACATATTAGCAGTTTTGAAAGATTACTTTTAATTACAACTGGTTATAGTGTTAAAATCATAGTTTTAGCCTTTAGAACCTGCCCACTGTCTTCCAAGCAAGACACTTAAACAGCAACGCAACCTTATCATTGCCTTATGTCAGTGTGCGCTTACTCAGTCCTGTTCTATTTTCTTATTTTTCAGATGCTTTACACCAAGACATAATGCCTGCAGTATTTCATTGAGGTTGATCAGCTCAAAATTAAACTATATTGCCTGGAGGGGCTTTTGTTGCTCTTTTCTAAGCATGACTTAATTACAAAGTTGAACTTTCAATGATAGCCTCTTTAAGAATATTAAAAGTAGAATTCCAACAGTGAACATAAAATTTCCCAATATGCACCTTCCTTATCAGGACGGTCTGACAGGTCTCCACTTCTTCCTGAAAGCGTGTGGCCAGAACGCAAAGTGCCCATCCATCAACACCCTTCTTTGCCTGACTGAACTAGCGCTCCTTTTGAGCCACTTTTCTTTGAACTCATCTCATTTTCCACAAGTCAAAGACGTGGTCATGTACCTGGATGTCCCACTCCTTCCCAGATCTCTTGAGCTTACGTGCAATATTCCTGGTCTTATTCCCAGACCCACAACTTTTCCTCCAATACACCAATGATGTCATCAGTGCTGCTTCCTGCTCTCACCTGGAGATGGAAAAATGTCAGTTTTGCTTCTCAATTTCCATCCTCTCAGCTTCACTTAATTCATTGGACACTTTGCTTCCCTGCTTTCATTTCTGGGGACAGGTTGTAGACCAATATCTATTAAAAACGGACGGACTCCTGCCGTTAACTTCATTACACTACCGCTTAGCTTGTTTGCAACGTAGAGTGACGGCAACAGCATGGGTTTGTTTCCCCACACTGGCTGGGATTGCCGTAAAAGACTCTCCTTCTCAATCTCTCCCCTCGCCCGTGGTGATCCTCAGATTTAACTACCACCAGTGACTCACTTTCTCTCTAATGAGACAGCAGTCCTATGGACCTGTAAGGCTTTACCAGGAATACAAGTATATCTCACCTCAGGTCTTTCTCTTGCGACTTATAATTTATCTTTGTACATAAAACAGAACTAAACTCAAACAGGAAAGTAGACAAAGAAACAGGTATAGCTAATGAAAGACAAGAGGTGGGAAGGACGTATCACTGTGACCTGTCCTGTGGA